>NC_058522.1:221273300-221899550 GCF_904849725.1 Hordeum vulgare subsp. vulgare
GATCTCATGGTCATAGGAACATATACATTGACATGCAGAAAACAGTAGCAATAAACTCACACGATCATATGCTACGTTTATAGTTTGGGTCTTGTCCATCACATCATTCTCCTAATGATGTGATCCCATTATCAAGTGCCAACACTTGTCTATGGCCAGGAAACCTTGACCATCTTTCCTCAACGAGCTAGTCAACTAGAGGCTCACTAGGGACAGTGTGTTGTCTATGTATCCACACATGTATTTGAGTTTCCAATCAATACAATTCTAGCATGGATAATAAACGATTATAATGAACAAGGAAATATAATAATAACCACTTATTATTGCCTCTAGGGCATATTCCCAACAGTCTGCCACTTGCACTAGAGTCAGTAATCTAGTTCACATCACTTTGTGATTGTAATGAATCTAACACTCATAGAGTTCTGGGGTTCGATCATGTCTTGCTTGTGAGAGGTTTTTAGTCAACGGATATGAACCTTTCAGATCCGTGTGTGCTTTACAAATCTCTATGTCATCCTATAGATGTTGCTACTATGCGCCATTTGGAACTATTCCAAATGACTGCTCCACTATATGAATCCGATTTACTACTGAGAGTCATCCGGATTAGTGTCAAAGCTTGCATCAACGTAACTCTTTACGACAAATTCTTCAGTGACCTCCATAATCGAGAAAACTCCTTAGTCCACTAGTTACTAAGGATAACTTTTGACCGCTGTCCAGTAATCCATTCCTGGATCACTTATGTACCCCTTGATAGATTCATGGCAAGGCACACATCACGTGCGGTACACAACATAGCATACTATAGAGACTATGGCTAATGCGTAGGGGACGACCTTCGTCCTTTCTCTTTCTTCTGTCGTGGTCGAGCTTTGAGTCTTACTCAAATTCACACCCTACAACACAGCCAAGAACTCCTTCTTTGCCGATCTATTTTGAACTTCTTCAAAAACTTGTCAAGGCATGCATTTCATTGAAAGTTCTATTAAGCACTTTGATCTATCTCCATAGATCTTGATGCTCAATGTTCAAGTAGCTCAATCCAGGCTTTCCTCTGAAAACACCTTTTCAAATAACCCTATATGCTTTCCAGAAATTCTACATCATTTCCGATCAACAATATGTCAACCACATATACTCATCAGAAATTCTATAGTGCTCCCACTCACTTCCTTAGAAATACAACTTTCTCACAAACTTTGTATAAACCCAAAAGCTTTGATCATCAGATCAAAGCGCATATCGAACTACGAGATGCTTGCACCAATCCATAGAAGGATCACTGGTGTTTGCATACTTGTTAGCGTCCTTAGGATCGACAAGACCTTCTAGTTGTATCACGTACGACCTTTCCTCAAGGAAACTGTCGATGAAACAATGTTTTGACATCCTATGTACAATATTTCATAAATAATGCAGCAACTACTAACATAATTCCAACAGACTCTTAGCATCGCTACGAGGAGAAAGTCTCATCATAGTCAACTCTTTGAACTTGTCGGAAACTTCTTTGCAACAAGTCGAGCTTTTCTTAATGGTAACTTTTCACCATCATTGTCTGTCTTCCTTTTAAAGATCCATATGTACTTAATAGTCTTACGACCATCAAGTTGTTCTTTCAAAGTATACACTTTGTTTTCATATGTGGATCCTCTCTCGGATTTCATGGCCTCCACCCATTTCCCGGAATCCGGGCCCACCATCGCTTCTCCATAGCTCGTAGGTTCATTGTTGTCCAGCAACATGACCTCCAAGACAGGATTATCGCACCATTTTGTAGTAGCGCGTATCCTTGTCAACCTACGAGGTTTGGTAGTAAATGGATCTGAATTTTTATGATCACTATCATTAGATTCCACTTCAATTGGTATAGGCACCACATGAACAACTTCATGCGCCCTGCTACACTCTGGTTGAAGTGACGGTTCAATAACCTCATCAAGTTTCCTCCATCCTCCCACTCAATTCTTTCGAGAGAAATTTTTTCTCGAGAAAGGACCGGTTTCTCGAAACAAACACTTTGCTTCCATATCTGAGATAGGAGGTATACCCAACTGTTTTGGGTATCCTATGAATATGCAGTTATCCCCTTTGGGTTCGAACTTATCATGGTGAAACTTTTTCATATAAGCCTCGCAGCCCCAAACTTTTAAGAAATGACAGCTTAGGTTTCTTCAAACCATAGTCCATACGGTGTCATCTCAACGGAATTACATGGTGCCCTATTTAAAGTGAATGTGATTGTCTCTAATGCATAACCCATAAATGATAGTGGTAATTCGATAAGAGACATCATAGTATGCACCATATCAAATAGAGTGCGGCTATGATGTTCGGACACACCATCCCACTATGGTGTTCTAGGTGGCATGAGATGTGAAACAATTTTTAAAATTTGTCTCAATTGTGTACCAAACTCGCAACTCAGATATTCATCTCTATGATCATATCGTAGACATGTTACCCACTTGTTACAACGATCTTTAACTTCACTCTCAAACTATTTGAACCTTTCAAGGATTCAGACGTGTGTTTCATCAAGTAAATACACTAGTATCTACTCAATTCATCTGCGAAGTAAGAACATAACGATATCCATTGCGTGCCTCAGCACTCATAGACTGCATACATCCAAATGTATTGCTTCCAATATGTTACTTTCTAGTTCCATCTCATTGGCAAATGAGGCCTTTAGTTATCTTGCCCATGTGGTATGATTTGCATGTCTCAAGTGATTCAAAATCAAGTCAGTCCAAACGATCCATCCGCATGGAGTTTCTTCATGCGTTTATACCAATAGGCATGGTTTGCATGGCTCAAACGTTTCAAAAATGAGTGAGTACCAAGATCCATCCGCATGGAGCTTCTTCATGCATTTTATACCAACATGACTCAAGCGGCAGTGCAAAAAGTAAGTGGTACTATCATTACTACTTTGTATCTTTTGGCATCAATATTATGAACATATGTATCACTACAATCGAGATTCAATAAACCATTGAAGGTATTTATTCAAGCAAATAGAATAACCACTATTCTCTTTAAAAGAATAATCGTATTGCAATATACACGATCTAATCATGTTCATGCTCAACGCAAACACCAAATTACAATTATTTTGTTTTAACACTAATCCCGATGGTAGAGGGAGTGTATGATGTTTGATCACATCAACCTTGGAAACACTTCCAACACATATCGTCAACTCGCCTTTAGCTAGTCTCCGTTTATTCCGTAGCTTTTATTTCGAGTTACAAACACTTAGCAACCAAACCGGTATCTAATACCCTCGTGTTACAAGGAGTACTAGTAATGTACACATCAATATCATGTATATCAAATATACTTATGTCGACTTTGCCAGCCTTCTCATCTACCAAGTATCTAGGGTAGGTCCACCTCAGTGACCATTCCACTCATAACAGAAGCACTTAGTCTCGGCTTTGGGTTCAACCTTGGGTTTCTTCATTAGAGCTGCAATTGGTTTGCCGTTTCATGAAGTATCCCTTCTAGCCCTTGCCCTTCTTGAAACTAGTGGTTTTACTAACCATCAACAATTGATGCTCCTACTTGATTTCTACTTTCGCACTGTCAAACATTGTGAATCGCTCAAGGATCATCATATCTATCCTTCATATGTTATAGTTCATCACGAAGATCTAGTAGCTTGGTGGCAGTGACATTGGAGAACCATCACTATCTCATTTGGAAGATTAACTCCCACTTGATTCAAGCGAATGTTGCACTCAGACAATCTGAGCACATGCTCAACGATTGAGCTTTTCTCCTTTACTTTGTAGACAAAGAATCTTGTCGTAGGTCTCATACATTTCAACAAGGGCATGAGCATGAAATCCCAATTTCATATCTTAGAACATCTCATATGTTCTGTGACGTTCAAAACGTCGTTGGCGCCTCAATTCTAAGCCGTTAAGTATTATGCACTGAACTATCACGTAGTCATCAAAAACGTGTATCTCAGATGTTCGCAACATCCACAGTCGACGCTCGAGGTTCAGCACACCGAGCGGTGCATTAAGGACATAAGCCTTCCGTGCAGCAATGAGGACAATCCTAAGTTTGCCGACCCAGTCAGCATAATTGCTACTATCATCTTTCAACTAAATTTTCTCTAGGAACATATCTAAAAACAGTAGAGCTACAATGCAAGCTACAACTTAATTTGCAAAGACCTTTTGACTAGGTTCTTGATAATGAGTTCAATTAATCATATTACTTAAGAACTCCCACTCAAATAGACATCCATCTAGTCATTCGAGTGGCCCATGATCCGAATCCACTAACTCAAGTCCGATCATCACGTGAGTTGAGTTTAGATTCAATGGTGAACATCTCCATGTTGATCATATCAACTATATGATTCATGTTCGACCTTTAGGTCTCTTGTGTTCCAAGGCCATGCGTGTACATGCTAGGCTCGTCAAGTTTAACCTGAGTGTTCCGTGTGTGTAACTGTTTTGCACCCGTTGTATGTGAACGTTGAGTCTATCACACCCGATCATCACGTGGTGTCTCGAAACGACGAACTGTTGCAATGGTGCACAGTTGGGGAGAACACAATTTTATCTTGAAATTTTAGTGGGGGATCACCTTATAATGCAACCGTAATTCTAAGCAAAATAAGGTTCATAAAAGGATTAACAACACATGCAAATCATAAGTGACATTATATGGCCATGATCTTGTGTTTCTTGATCTCCATCACCAAAGCACTGGCATGATCTTCACCGTCACCGGTGCCACACCATGATCTCCATCATTGTGCCGCCATCGAGGTTGTCGTGCAATCTATGCTATTACTACTAAAGCTACTACCTAGATATATAGTAAACACATCTGCAAGCACAAACGTTAGTTTAAAGACAACCCTATGGCTCCTACCGGTTGCCATAGAATCAATGTGCAAGTCGATATTTAACTATTACAACATGATCATCTCATACATCCAATATATCATATCATGTCTTTGGCCATATCACATCACATGCATAGCCTGCAAAAACAAGTTGGACGTCCTCTAATTTGTTGTTGCATGTTTTACGTGGCTGCTATGGGTATCTAGTATGATCGTATCTTACTTACGCAAAGCCACAACAGTGATATGCAAATTGCTATTTAACCTTCTCAAAGGACCGCCATGGTCAAATCTCATTCAACTAAAGTTGAAGAAACATACACCCGCCACTCATCTTTATGCAACAAGTTGCAAGTCAGTCGATGAATACGGTCTCTCGTAAGCGTACGAGTAAAGTTGGTCCGGACCGCTTCAATCCAACAATACCGCCAAATAAAGAAAAGACTAAGAAGGGCAGAAAATTGAACATCAACCCCCACAAACTCTTTTGTGTTCTAATCGAGATATCATCTACGCATGAACCTAGCTCTGATACCGCTGTTGGGGAACGTTGCATGGGAAACAAAAAATGTCCTACGCACACGAAGACCTATCATGGTGATGATCATCTATGAGAGGGAGATCGGATCCACATAGCCTTGTAGATCGCTAAGCGGAAGCGTTAATAAACGCGGTTGATGTGGTGGTACGTCTTCACTATCCGTCCCACGAACCGTCCCACGATCCGTCCCACGAACCGTCTCACAATCCGTCCTGATCAAGTGCCGAACGGACGGCACCTCCGCGTTCCGCAGACGTACAGCTCGATGACGATCTATGGCTTCTGGATCCCTCAAGAGAGACGGGGATGTATATGAGTTCCACGACAGTGTGAGGGAGCTCCAGTGGTGGTGGTGATCTATTCCTGCAGGGCTTCGCCTAAGCACCACAGAAAACCGGTCTAGAGGAAGAACTACGAAGAAGAGGTTTAGGGTTGCACATGGCAAAGTTGTGCCTCAAAAAGACCAAAACCTGTAATATATATAGGATGAGGAGAGGAGAGGAGGAAGCCTTGTCCTCCAATCCAAGGCACTTCGGCTGAACCAACAAGGGAGGTTTCCACATCCCACAAGGGAGGTGGAATCCTATTAGGACTCCTTCCTAATTTGGCCCTTTTTGCCTTTTTCCTTTATCCTTTTTGCATGGGCCCTTGAGAGAGACTTAGGCCATCCCACCAAGGGCTGATCCACCTCCTCTCATAGACCATGAGCCTCTTGGGTCATCACACCCCTCCCGGTAGTCCCGCGACACCCTCCCGACACTCCCGGTACACTACCAATGAGTCCGAAACTTTTCCGGTGACCAAAATAGAACTTCCTGTATATAAATCTTCATTTCCGGACCATTCCGGAACTCCTCGTGACGTCCGGGATCTCATCCTGGACTCCGAACAACCTTTGTCCACCAACACATATAACTCAACTATACCTAAACGTCACCGAACCTTAAGTGTGCACACCCTGCGGGTTCGAGAACTATGCAGACATGACCTGACACACTCTCCGGTCAATAACCAACATCGGGACCTGGATGTCCATACGGGCTCCTACATATTCTACGAAGATCTGTATCGGTTGAACCTCTATGTCAAGGATTTATATAATCCCTTATACTATTCCATTTGTCCATTCGTATGTTACTTGCCCGAGATACGATCGTCGGAATCTCCATACCTAGTTCAATCTCGTTACCGACAAGTCTCTTTACTCATTCCGTAATACAAGATCATGTGACTAACTCCCTAGTCACATTGCTTGCAAGGCTTGTTGTGATGTTGTATTACCGAGTGGGCCCCGAGATACCTTTCCGTCACATGGAGTGACAAATCCCATTCTTGATCCATGCCAACCCAACAGACACCTTTGGAGATACCTGTAGAGCACCTTTATAGTCACCTAGTTACTTTGCATCATTTGATACACACAAGGTATTCCTCCGGTGTCTGGGACTTGCATGATCTCATGGTCATAGGAACATATACATTGACATGCAAAAAACAGTAGGAATAAAATCACATGATCATATGCTACGTTTATAGTTTGGGTCTTGTCCATCACATCATTCTTCTAATGATGTGATCCTGTTATCAAGTGACAACACTTGTCTATGGTGAAGAAACCTTGACCATCTTTGATCAACGAGCTAGTCAACTAGAGGCTCACTAGGGACAGGGTGTTGTCTATGTATCCACACGTGTATTTGAGTTTCCAATCAATACAATTCTAGCATGGATAATAAACTATTATCATGAACAAGGAAATATAATAGTAACCAACTTATTATTGCCTCTAGGGAATATTCCCAACAAGGCTTACATAGAGTCCTACTAGGACTTGGACCAACTTCTCTTGAATCCTAATCCACGTCTCGCTTTCTCTTGGAGGGAACTCCTCCTCTTTTTGGGAATTCTTTGTGAGCATCCCTCCAGGCCTCTTCATGAGCTACCTCAATGTCGGCTTGAACACTGGGCCTTGGGCCTTGTGGTCTAGGTCGACCCAACAAGTGGGGTGACCCACGAGCCGCCAGGTGATGGGTCGGGTTATACCTCATGGCCGGGTCCTACCTCCTGGCCAGGTCATACCTCTTGGCTGGGTCAAACCATGGGGTATATCCCCAACATTAGCCCCGAGGTTAGCTTGAATTTATTCATTGTAAGCTTCTGAATTAAGAAAATTAAATACGTTAAGGGATCATCTTGCTCCGTCGCCGACTTATTCAAATGAAGTGGCTCCTCGAAAATCCAGGTTTCTTCTAGTCGTCTTCACAATCATCTTGCTGGTGAGTGTCCTTCGCAATGAAATATTGGGAATCAAACACCCATATGTCAGTGAGGCGACCTCAATGCTTTGGCTTAATGAACAATATTGCGAATAGAAATTCGTCCGTTGTTAAACCACTTCCAAGTTGTGAAGCCGGATTTCTTATATAAACTCTGTCAGGTCATAATCATTGATGATGTCAGGTCATGCTTGTTGGTGCTGCAAAGAACTAGACTCGAGTCGACTTTGATAAAATTATTGGGAATAAAGAAATCCGTGTGATGTTGAGCTGACTTTCAATGCTTCTGCTCCACCAAGAAATGATAGGATCACTCAAAACATGATCGTTTGAATATGTTCTTCCTCTTTTTTTATCCCCATACTACCTGTAGCCCCCAAGCTCCAAGTTTACCAGTTAATGATGACGTGGTGCTTCGCGTAGGAAAATATCTTGACTATGTAGCCCTAAATGTTGGGTTTTCTTCTGTGTAGCAGCCTAGGACTTGTAATTGTCTTATACTTATAAAACTTCACCTAGTGTAGCCCCCAAGGATCAGGTTGTTTTTCCTGCCACAACCTAGGACTTGAACTTAGTTTGGAATGTTGTAGATAGCTTTGAGAAATCCGAGTTGTCCATCTGAGTCTCTAGTTATAATATGAATGTTGTGCTTTTCACATGTTTATCCCCCAAGGGCCAGCTCATCGGTATGTTATGGGTCGGGTCTTCAATTCGGACCTAATAATGTGTTAAACAGTTGAATAATGTAGCTCCCAAGTGCCGGGTCGTATGCCTACAACAACTTGGGGCTTTAGGAAATTTTATTTGAACAATGTAGCCCCCAAGTGTCAGGTCATTTGCCTGCCGCGACTCGGGACTTATATGTACTTCTCCTTTGAAGAGGATGTAGCCCCCAAGAGTTGGGTTTCCTCTTTGAGATGGACGGGTCTTTCCTACTGTAGAACAAAGAAAGTGGTGCATTAGCCCCCAAGTGCCATGTGGATTGCTCGCAACTACATGGGACCTAGTCAATTTGATCCAAAATTTTCAAAATCATATAGCCCCCAATTTCGGGTCCTTTGCTTGCGGCAACTTGGGGCTGTGTGAGAATAGTATAATCCATCATAATGCAATTTAGATGTTCTCTTGTACTTGAATGAATCCTTGATTGATGTTGTAATGCAACCCGATAATTTATTGTGTGTATGAATATCCTGTAATAATGCATTTGTTCTTGAAATGGAATCCCTGCTCGTGGTTATGGTGCAACCTGGCAAATATATGTTTGAGATATCCATAAGTGTTGTAGTTTACTACAGATCACAAGTTGAAGAAATCCAAGAGCAGGACAATTAGATGACCCAATATTATATGTGATAGACTGGCTCTTCGTGAATATTTATTTCTCATGGTATGGCTTGAAACCCCCCCAATCATTTAAGACTGGTTATGATAAACCATGATGGAGATCTGACCATTTTTGGGTGTCAAAGATTTATTTGCTCTTGCAGAAGTTTATGTTTTAACCCGGTTTGAAGGTCGGCATGATATGTATGTATGATGCGTGATGAAATGCAAGATGATGTATGTGTATGAAAAGAAAGTAAAAAAATGCCAGTTTTCAAGGCATGGCATAAAGACCGGCTTTCGAGGCTCGAGTCTTACTTCAACGAAGCGGGTGTGAATCATTCTACATTGTTGCATAAGATGTATGATTGAACTGGTCATAATATGACTGTAGCTTCATGACCGAGACACTTATTATGAGCCAATAATAAAAAATAGTATTTGTACCTGAAATATTATTAGGTAATAACATGTAGTAATAATAATAAAGTACTATTAATAAGCCGGCTCAGTGAGACTCGGCAAGGAGACTGGCTTTCGACTCTCAAGTCTTGCTTCACTAAAGCGGGTATGATAACCCATGATTTATCCTAGCTCTCTGTATGCTGGCTCTCATGTGACTCAAGCCAATGTTTTAACCTTGACCAATCAGGGTCCAAAGTGGATTGATTTGTCAAGAGAACATGGAGTCAGTTGATCGGAGTCGCATCAAGCATACATGCAGGTTTAACCATTTTGTGGCATCTTTCCCGGATCAAGAAGGTGACAAAGCTAAAACTAATGAGTTGGAAGCCCCCGAGTGACCCATGATCATGGAAAAGCTCAGCATAGGATATACATGAGACAATGCTACTACTGCAAAACATCTGGTTTTCACATAAGTGGGCTTTATTCCACTGATAATAAGATAATTTGATGATCCAATAAAGCAGGATACCTATGTTTGAACAGCGCATCATAGCAGTTGGTTCTTTTTGGCAATCTTTATTTTTTCACTCATAAGGCAGGGCACCCATGTTTGAACAGCTCATCATGGGGACTCATCCTCTTGGGTGACTTCTACTTTTTCGGCAATAATGCAGCAGCCCTCAGAATCGGTTTATCTTCCTTGCAATGACCCAGTGTTCTTGTATTTGTTGAGAACGACTAAATATTTCGAGGCATGACTGTGTAGCCCTCAAGTCTTAAATCAAGTCGAGGAGGCGGCTTGAGATTCTTCATACTTTCTTGTAGCATAAGCCGATGTGAAGTTGACAGCTGGACACTGGTATTTGAAACTGGAGACGGTGTGGCAAGTTGATAATCTTTGTGATGCTCATCGTATATATTTGGCAAATGTCGTGGACAAATTGAGTTTATGTGCCTCTTTGACCCATACTTTGTTATTCTCTTTTGGTCCGGCTCTCTTGGCTCCTTGAGGGCAATTTTTGTTTCTTTGCTACTTGGTTTTTGAATTGACGACTCAATGATGGTCGGCTCAAATTGTAGCTTCTCCAGGGATGTTTACTTCATGGCAAACTCTTATTTTTTTGATATGTTGAAGTAGATTTTATTTCTAGAATTATCATGCCAATGCGTCTATCCATTGAGCAACCCGGCAAGAGTGGAGGCTGGCGTGTGTTTTGGCGATGTTGCATAAGACATGATTTTGAACGTCACTTTTCCTTTGCTCTTATGTTGTTGGAGAAAATGGGTCGCGGGGGTGGCTTTCTTGTGTCCGTAAGACGACTTGAGTGAGTAGGCACGACACCAGCATGTGGATATAAACTAGGTTGTGGTGCGGCGGCTTGAGCGCGTCCATTGGGTCGCTTGTACAGGTGTATGCGACCTTGGCATGTTTGATGTAGATGTGGGGGTCAGCCGTGGAGTTCAAAAAACAGCTGAACAGAGAGTTGATTGTGGCATTGTAAGACGGCGCGGACGACGCGTGGGCTGCGTAATTTGTAAGCCGACGTGGATGGCAAGTCGGACGCGTCATATGTAAGCCAGCACAGATGGCGCGTGGGACATCTAATTCATAAGTCGGTGCGGATGACGAGTCGGTTGCGTCATTTGTAAGTTGACGCAGATGGCGAGTTGGCCGCGTCATTTGTAAGCCGGCGTGGATGGCGAGTTGATAGTGGCGTGTTAATTTAGCATCGACCAATAGGGGAGACGGCTTGCACACATGTTCGTCATACAGTGCGGCGTTTGTCGGATGCTACTGCATGCTGATGTTGACGTATAGTACGTACGAGCAATATAACGCCACTTTGTAATGAATAATTGTCCTGCGTAAAAATTGTTGGGGAACGTTGCATGGCAAACAAAAAATATTCTACGCTCACCAAGATCAATCTAGGGAGATCAACATCTACGAGAGGGGGGAGTGCATCTACATACCCTTGTAGATCGCTAAGCGGAAGCGTATATAACGCGGTTGATGTAGTCAAACGTCTTCGCGATCCAATAAAGATCCATCCCGCGATCTCATCATGATTCATCCCGCTCTAGTGCCGAACGGACGACACCTCCGTGTTCAGCACACGTACAGCTCGATGATGATCTCCACCTCCTTGATCCAGCAAGCAAGGCTGGAGAGGTAGATGAGCTCTCCGCCAGCATGACAGCGTGGTGGCGATGGTGGTGGAGCTGATCCGGCAAGGCTTCGTTGTGTACTCCCGAACCAAACTAGAGGTGGAACAAACTAGAGGAGGGAGAGAAAGTTGTACTATGACCTAATTGATTGAGGCTGTGCGCCATGACATAATTGGGTGCGACTGCGTTCCATAACCTTTTTTAGGTGTGGCTGCCTCTCTCCTCTCCACTATATATAGGAGGGAGGGAAGGGTGGCACCCAAGAGGAGGAGTCCTCTGATTGGGAGATGGAGGCGCTAGGGAGGAGTCCTTCTCCAATTCGAAGTCCCTCCCATCCTCACACTTTGGCCCATAGGCCCATAGGAGCTGGCCGCCCAGCCCACCAAGGGCTGGTGCGCCACCTCTTGGGCCTATGTGTCCCCACGGAGTGGGTTTCCCCTCCCGGAACCCCCAAAATTCATCCGTCACTCCTCGTACTTTACAGATAGTGCCTGAAACCTTTTCGGAACCAGTATAGCACTTTCCTATAAATTAATTTCGTCTTCGGACCATTCCGTAACTTCTCGTGACGTCCGGGGTCTCATCCGGGACTCCGAACAACCTTCGGTCACCAACATACATAACTCAACTATATCGAAATGTCATTGAACCTTAAGTGTGCATACCCTGCGGGTTCGAGAACTATAGAGACATGACCTGAGACACTCTCCAGTCAATAACCAATAGCAGGATCTGGATGCCCATATCGGATCCTACATATTCTACGAAGATCTTTATCGGTTGAACGTCTATGTCAAGGATTCAGTTAATCCCGTATGTTGTTCCCTTTGTCCATCAGTATGTTACTTGCCCGAGATTCGACCGTCGGTATCTCCATACCTAGTTCAATCTCGTTACCGGCAACTCTCTTTGCTTGTTTCGTAATACAAGATCCCGTGTCCAACTCTTTAGTAACATTGCTTGCAAGCTCATTGTGATGTTGTATTATCGAGTGGCCCTAGAGATACCTCTCCATCGTACGGAGTGACAAGTCCCATTCTCGATTCACGCCAACCCAACAGACACCTTCGGAGATACCTGTAGAGCACCTTTATAGTCACCTAGTTACGTTGTGACGTTTGTTACACACAGGTCATTCCTCCGTTGCCCGGGAGTTGCATGATCTCATGGTCATAGAAACAGATACTTGACATGCAGAAAATAGTAGCAATAAAATGACACGATCGCATGCTACATTCATAGTTTGGGTCTTGTCCATCACATCATTCTCCTAATGATGTGATACCGTTATCAAATGACAATTCTTGTCTATGGTCAGGAAACCTTGACCATCTTTGATCAACGAGCTAGTCCTTAGAGGCTCACTAGGGACAGTGTGTTGTCTATGTACACACACATGTATCTGAGTTTCCAATCAATGCAATTATAGCATGGATAATAAACAATTGTCTTGAACAAGGAAATATAATAATAACCTATTTATTATTGCCTCAAGGGCATATCTCCAACAATCTCCCACTTGCACTAGAGTCAATAATCTAGTTCACAGCACTATGTGATTCACACCCAATAAGTTTTGGGGTTTATCATGTTTTGCTTGCGAGAGAAGTTTTAGTCAATGGGTCTGAACCTTTCAGTTCCGTGTGTGCTTTACAAATCTCTGTGTCATCGTGTAGATGTTGCAACTCCAACATGCTTGCTCCAGTCCATAGAAGCGTACATTCCAACTCTGATCATCTTATCAAAAAACTCTGATCATCTTATCAAAGCGTACATTCCAACTCCAACATGCTTGCTCCAGTCCATAGAAGGATCATTGGAGCTTGCATACTTGTTAGTATCCGTAGGATAGAAAAAGCTATTTGATTGTATCCCATACAACCTTTCCTCAAGGAAACCATCGAGGAAACAATTTTTTGACACCCATATGCATGATTTCATAATTGAAAAATGCAGCAACTGTTGGGGACCGTTGCATGGGAAACAAAAAAATCCTACGCACACACAACACCTATCCATGGTGATGAACAACTACGAGAAGGCAGAGTGTATCTACATACCCTTGTAGATCGCTAAGAAGAAGCGTATATAACGTGGTTGATGTAGTTGAATACCTTCGCGATCCAAATCACAGTCCATCCCATGATCTAATCACGAACCGTTTCACAATCTCATCTCGATCCATCCCGATCTAGTGCCGAACGGACAGCACCTCCGTGTTCAGCACACGTGCAACTAGATCACGATCTCCGCCTTCTTGATCCAGCAAGAGAGATGAAGAGGTAGCTAAATTTTCCGGCGGCACGACAGCGTGGCAGTGATGGTGGTGGAGGTACTCCAGTAGGACTTCGTCGTACCGTACTGAACTTGCTACGGGGTGTCACGAAGTGGTGAAGGGAGAGAGGGTTGTGCCTTGGCTTGTGGTGCCAACAGCCTCTCTCACCTCCACTATATATACGAGGGAGGGGAGGGGTGGCTCCCTAGGGCAAGGCTTTAGGGTTCAGCCGAACCAAGAGGAGGAGGAGGAGTCCTCCTCCAATACAACTTGGAAGCAGGAGTCCTCGTTCACAAATTCGGTGTTGGCCCACTCTCCTTTCCTTTTCTCCCTTGGCCGAAATAGGCCTCCTTTGGGCTGGCCACCAGCCCACTAAGAGCTGGTGTGCCACCCTTGAGCCTCTTTGGTTCTCTCCCGGGTGGGTGGCCCCTCCAGGTGGAACTCCAGAACCCATTCGTCACTCCCGGTACTTTACCGCTAATGCCCGAAAACCTTCCGGAGGCCAAATGGATACTTCCTATATATCAATCTTCGTCCCGGGACCATTCCGGAAACCCTGGTGACACTCGCGATCTCATCTGGCAGTCCAAACAACCTTCGGTCACCAACATCAATAATTCAACTATAACGAAACGTCACCGAACCTTAAGTGTGCCGACCCTGCGGGTTCGAGAACTATGTAGACATGACCTGAGAAACTCTTTGGTCAATAACCAATAGCGGGGCCTGGATGGCCATATTGTCTCCTACATATTCTATGAAGATCTTTATCGGTTGAACCTCTATGTCAAGGATTCAGTTAATAACGTATCTCATTCCCTTTGTTCATCGATATGTTACTTGCCCAAGATTCGATCGTCGGTGTCTCTATACCTAGTTCAATCTCGTTACTGTCAAGTCTCTTTACTCGTTCCGTAATACAAGATCCTATGACTAACTCCTTAGTCACATTGCTTGCAACGCTTGTTGGGATAATGTATTACCGAGTGGGCCCTGAGATACCTCTCCATCCCACGGAGTGACAAATCCCAGTCTTGATTCATGCCAACCCAACAGACACTTTCGGAGATACCTGTAGAGCACCTTTATAGTCACCCAGTTACGTTGCGACGTTTGATACACAAAGGTATTCCTCCGGTGTTCGGGAGTTGCATGATCTCATGGTCATAGCAACACATACATTGACATGCAGAAAACAGTAGCAATAAACTGACACGATCATATGCTACGATCATAGTTTGGGTCTTGTCCATCACATCATTCCCCTAATGATGTGATCACGTTATAGAGTGACAACACTTGTCTATGGCCACAAAACCTCGACCATCTTTGATGAGCAAGCTAGTCAACTAGTGGCTCACGAGGGACAGTGTGTTGTCTATGTATCCACACATGTATTTGAGTTTCCAATCAATACAATTCTAGCATGGATAATAAAAAATTATCATTAACAAGGAAAATAATAATAACCAATTTATTATTACCTCTAGGGCATATTTCCAAAAGTCTCCCACTTGCACTAGAGTCAATAATCTAGTTCACATCACTATGTGATTGTAACGAATCTAACACCCATAATGTTATGGGATTTGATCATATCTTTGCTTGTGAGAGAGGGTTTTACTCAACGGGTATGAATCTTTCAGATCCGTGTTTGTTTTACAAATCTCTATGTCATCCTATAGATGCTGCTACCACGCGCCATTTGGAACTATTCCAAATGACTGCTCCACTATACGAAACCGGTTTACTACTCAGAGTTATCGGGATTAGTGTCAAAGTTTGCATCGACGTAACCCTTTCCGACAAACTCTTTAATCACCTCTATAATCGAGAAAAATTCCTTAGTCCACTAGTTACTAAGGAGAACTTTGACCGGTATTCAGTGATTCAATCCTGGATCACTCTTTGAACCCCTTGACAGACTCATGTCAAGGCACACATAAGGTGTAGTACACAATATGGCATACTTTAGAGCCTACGGCTAAGGCATAGGGGACGACCTTCGTCCTTTCTCTTTCTTCTTCCGTGGTCCGCTTTTGAGTCTTACTCAAATTCGCACCTTAAAATACAATCAAGAACTCCTTTGACTAATCCATTTTGAATTTCTTCAAAATCTTGAAAAGGTATGTGTTCATTGAAAGTTTTCTCAAGCGTCTTGATCTATCTCCACAGATCTTGATGCTCACCATTCAAGCAGTCTTAATTGAGGTTTTCCTTTGAAAAAGTCCTTTCAAACAACCCTATTGGATTTCCAAAAATGCTACATCATTTTCGATCAAAAATATATCAACCAGATATACGCATCAGAAATTCTATAGTGCTCCCACTCACTTTCTTGGAAATACAAGTTTCTCATATAATTTGTATAAAACCAAAAGCTTTGATCACTTATCAAAGTACTTATTCCAACTCCGAGATGCTTGCTTCAGTCCATAGAAGGATCGATGGAGCTAGCATACATGTTAGCATCCTTAGGATCGACAAAACCTTCTGGTTGTATCACATACAACCTTTCCTCAAGGAAACCGTCAAGGAAACAATGATTTGACATCCATGTGCAAGATTTTATAATAAATAATGCAGCAACTGCTAACATAATTCCAACAGAATTTAGTATCGCTACGAGTGAGGAAGTCTCATCATCGTCAACTCTTTGAACTTGTCGGAAATATCTTTGCGACAAG
Source organism: Hordeum vulgare subsp. vulgare (assembly GCF_904849725.1). Taxonomy (NCBI): domain Eukaryota; kingdom Viridiplantae; phylum Streptophyta; class Magnoliopsida; order Poales; family Poaceae; genus Hordeum; species Hordeum vulgare. The sequence goes on from NC_058522.1 coordinate 221,289,868, forward strand.
TCAAGCTTTCTTAATGGTGACATTTACCATCATCGTATGTCTTCCTTTTAAAAATCCATCTGTGCCTAACAGCCTTTAGGACCATCCTTCGGTCTACACTTTGTTTTCATACATGGATCCTATCTCGGATATCATGGCCTTTGCCCATTCGTCAAAATCCGGGACTACCATCGCTTCTCCATTGCTCGCAGGTTCAGTGTTGACCAGCAACATGACCTCTAAGACAGGATTAACGTACTACTCTGCAGAAGTATGTGTCCTTGTCGACCTACGAGGTTTGGTAGTAACTTGATCCGAAGCTTCATGATCACCATCACCAACTTTCCACTTCAACTAGTGTACACGCCACAGGAACATCTTCCTGCTCCCTGCTAGTCATTGGCTGAAGTAACGGTTCAATAACCTCATCAAGTTTCCACCATCCTCCCACTCAATTGTTTCAAGAGAAACCTTTTCTCGAGAAAGGACCCTTTTCTAGAAACAAACACTTTGCTTTCGGATCTGAGATAGGGGGTATTCCCAACTGTTTTGGGTATCCCATGAAGATGTATTTATTCGCTTTGGGTTCGAGCTTATCAGGCTGAAACTTTTTCACATAAGCGCCGCACCCCAAACTTTTAAGAAACGACAACTTAGGTTTCTCCAAACCATACGGTGTCATCTCAACGGATATATGTGGTGCCCTATTTAAAGTGAATTTGGTTGTCTCTAATGCCTAACCCAAAAACGATAGTGGTAATTCGATAAGAGATATCATAGTATGCACCATATCCAATGGAGTGAGGCTATGACGTTTAGACACACCATCACACCATGGTGTTCCATGTGGCATTAGTTGTGAACAATTTCGACATTGTCTTAAATGTGTACCAAACTCGCAACTCAGATATTCATCCATGCGATCATATCTTAGACATTTCATCCTCTTGTCACGACGATCTTCAACTCCACTCTAAAATTACTTGAACCTTTCAATAATTCAGAGTTGTGTTTCATCAAGGAAATATACCAGTATGTACTCAAATCATCTGTGAGATAAGAACTTAATGATATCCACTGCGTCTCAACACTCATTGGACTGCATACATCAAAATGTATTACTTCCAATAAGTTACTTTCTTGTTCCATCTCACTGGAAAACGAGGCCTTCCGTCATCTTGCCCATGTGGCATGATTTGCATGTCTCAAGTGATTCAAAATCAAGTGAGTCCAAACGATCCATCTGCATGGAGTTTCTTCATGCGTTTACACCAATAGACATGTTTCACATGTCTTAAACGTTTCAAAAAATGAGTGAGTCCATAGATCTATCAGTATGGAGCTTCTTCATGCGTTTTATACTACTTTTCACAAGTAAGTGGTACTGTCATTACTACTTCGTACCTTTTGGCATCAAATATTATGAACATGTGTAATACTACGATCAAGATTCAGTAAACCATTCATATTAGGTGCATGACCATTGAAGTTATTATTCAAGTAAACAGGATAACCATTATTCTCTTTATTGCAATAAACACAATCCAATCATGTTCATGCTCAACGCAAACACTAAACAACATTTAGGTTCAACACTAATCTCGAAAGTAGAGGGAGCGTGCGATGGTGATCACATCAACCTTGGAAACACTTCCAACACACATCATCACATCGCCATTAGCAAGTCTCCATTTATTCCATAGCTTTTATTTCGAGTTACTAACACTTAAGAACCAAACTGGTTTCTAGTACCCCGGTGCTACTAGGAGTACTAGTAAGGTACACATAAATATCATGTATATCCAATATACTTTCGACTAGTTTGCCAGCCTTCTCATCTACCAAGTATCAAGGGTAGTGCTGCTTCAATGACTGTTCCCCTCATATGAGAAGCACTTAGTCTCGTGTTCGGGTTCAACCTTGGGTTTCTTTACTAGAGCATCAACTGGTTTGCCATTCATGAAGCATCCCTTCTTGCCCTTGCCCTTCTTGAAACTAGTGGTTTCACTAACAATCAACAATTGATGCTCCTACTTGATTTCTACTTTCGCGGTGGCAAACATCGCGAATAACTCAAGGATCATCAGCTTTATCCCTCACATGTTATAGTTCATCATGAAGTTGGGTAGCTTGGTAGCACTAACTTTGGAGAACTATGTCAATCACTATATTATTTGGAAGATCAACTCCCACTTGATTCAAGCGATTGTAGTACCCAGACAATTTGAGCACATGCTCAATTTAAAGCACAATTGCTCCCTAGGGTGGTTTTGATAATTGATCACAACATATGCATCATTGGACTAATATGTTTTCCAAGTATATTTCAGAAAAAGTTCAAAAGATGCTATGGCTTAAGGTTTATGTGGAGATTCCCCTGGATGCAAGAAAGGAACAATATTGGCTCAAGCTTCAAGGTAAAAGACTCTTCATTTTAGATTTGTGAGAAATCACTTTTTGAGTCCATAGGGAAGCCAATACTATTAAAAGGGGTGAGGTAGTAAAATGAACTGATTGCTCAAATGCTTAAAGTTAGCCACCAAAACACTCCGTCATTTTTCCCACATATCCACTCTGTCCAGTTCCACATTCACAAATTCGGTGTCACCAACATTTCCACATTGGACCCACCGAGTTTTACCTGAGAAAGAACCCTAACCATTCCCACCAAATCGGTGCAACCGAAACTACATCGGTGCTACCGAGTTTGGGTGACCAACATTCTGTTGCCAAGATATATAAAATCGGAATTTACGAGTTTCAGTATTGGTGCGATCGAGTTTGGCCATCTGACCGTTAGTCTCCTTTTCGGTTCCACCGAGTTGTATATATCGGTGCCACCGAGTTTTATATATTGTTCTCACCTTTAGTGCGAGTAGCTACCACCGAGTTTCCAACTTCGGTATCACCGAGTTTGCTCGTTTGTGTGTAATGGTTGGATTTTGGGTGTTGCCTATATATACCCCTTCACCCACCTCTCATTTGTGGGATAAGCACTCAGAACACACACTTCACTTCCAGATCCATTTTGTGAGAGAGAACCACCTACTCATGTGTTGAGACCGAGATATTCCAATCCAATCATTTGAAACTTTATCTCTAGCCTCCCCAAAGTGATTTTCACCAAATCAACCTCTCCTACCCATGCATATTCTGTGAGAGAGTGATTTTTGTTTAGGAAACCATATTTAGATGGACAAGAGCAAGGAGTTCATTGATCTACCCCATCTATTACCTTTTGGAGGGTGGTGCCTCCTAGATTTGTTAGGTGTCGCTTGGGAGCCTCCTGCTTCGTGTTGTGGAGTTGAACCAAGATGTTTGTAAGGGCAAGGAGATCGCCTACTTCATGAAGATCTACCGTGAGTAAGGCTAGTCCTTCTTGGACGGAAGACGTGGTGGGATAGACAAGGCCGCTTCTTTGTGGACCCTCCGTGGGTGGAGCCCTGCATGGACTCTTGCAGCCGTTACCCCTCTGTGGGTTGAAGTCTCCACGAACATGGATGTACGATAGCGACACCTCTCAGAACCATGCCAAATATCACTGTGTCAACCTCATGACTTTGATCTCCCTACCTTAATCCTATATTTACACTTGCATGTTTACTTTTCTCTGCTATACTATTAGAACTGTATGTGTAGCGTGTACTTGACTTGTTATAACTGTCATAGCTGCCTCTCAAGTAAAATTGGGAAAAGGCAAAAAAAATAACTTGTCAAGTAGTCTAATCAACCCCCCCCCCTCTAGACATACTTTCGATCCTACAAGTGGTGTCAGAGCTTTGGTCTCCATTTCATTGGTTTAGCAACCTAGGAGAGTATGGCATCTAGTGAGGGAAATTATCATCGCAGAGGTCCTTACTTCGATGGCACTAATTTTGCTAGTTGGAACCATAAAATGAAAATGCATATACTTGGATTTAATCCTCAGGTTTGGGTTGTTATTTGTGTTGGTGTGAAAGGTTACTTCTTTGGAGATGGGCATGAACCAGATCGTGATGCTATAGCTGATGAACTGAAGATGTTGCAACTTAATGCTCACGCCTGCGATATCATCTCCAACTGGCTTTGCCCGAAAAATTCAACAAAATCAGTCATCTTGAGAATGCAAAGGAAATTTGGGATACTTTGGTTGATATGCATGAAGGTACTGATTCTATCACAAAATCTAAGTTGGATGTGCTTCAAAGTCACCTTGACAAGTTCAAGATGAAGGATGGTGAAGGAGTCGCTGAAATATACTCTTGGCTAGCTCTCATCACCAATGAGATTGCCGACTTAGGAAGCGAAGAGATGACCGACAAGTTAATCATCAAGAAGATACTTAGAGCTCTTGATGTCAAGTATGACATAATGTGCACATTCATCCAAATGATGCCAAATTACAAAGATCTCAACCGAACTAAAGTCATTGGTAGGATTGTTGCTCATGAGATGTCACTCAAGGACAAAGATGAGTTGCACAACAAGTCAAGCGGTGCTTATAAAGCTTCATGTGATGCTCCCGCAACTTCAAAAGACAAGCTTGTCACTGATGAAGAGATGAGCCTCATGGTCAGAAAATTCAGCAAGTTCTACAAGAGTAGAGGCAAAGATAGAAATTCAAGTTCAAGACATGGTGAGAAGCATTCGTCTAGTCGTGACCGAAACTGCTACAATTGTGGGAAACCCATACACTACTCAAATGAGTGTTCAGCTCCCTACAAAAGGAGATAAGATTCACCTCGAAGATGAAGCTCAAGAGATGAGTCACCTAATAGAGAGAGAAGGAGTAGAGAAGATCACTATGAACGAAGACACTCACAGAGAGGCAAGGAATCAGAGAAGAAGGACAAATACACCAAGAGCAGTTCAAGAAGAAGACATAAGATCGTGTTGGTGAATGGGTGTCTGGATATGAGTCTGATCACCACTCCGAGAGAAGCTATCACTCCAACTCCGACTATAGTCAAGATGAAGGTGTTGCCGGGATTGCGCTTGTTTCCACCAACTCCTACGACTTATTTGATTCACCAAATGAGGGAGTCGGAAACTGCTTCATGGCTAAAGGCCCCAAGGTATCACATCCTGAGTATCTCGATTTCAATAGTGATGAGGATGACTTGTTAGGAGAAGATGACTTGCTTCTAGATAAAACTAGTGAATGCACTGAAAATGAACTTGCTATTTATCATGCTAATCAAGAGAAATAGAATGATGGTGAGAAGAAAGAAATTGAACGACTAATTCAAGAATTAAGAACTCTTAAGTTTGCTCATGAGACTACTCTAGAAGATCATGGAGAGCTTGCAGGAACCCATAAGAAGCTACGCTTCGAGAAGCTCAAGTTGGAGCAAGAGCATGAGTTCTTAAAAGCAATCAATGATGATCTTCGAAAGAAGAGTTATTATTATCTAGCCAAACTATTACTCTTCTCTAACTTTGTTCCACAAGTTAAACCTAGGAACACTAGTAACAAAGCCAAGAAGGTTTCTTCATCTAGTAACAACAATGCTAAAGCTAAATCCAATAATGGTGTTGCTCATAACTCTATTGATTCCACTAACGGTTCTCTTAGCCAAGTTACACTTGAGCAATAAAATTATCTATTGGAAGGGATTATAGAGAGAGGTGTCTTCAAGAGTCTTGCCAGAAGTAAGCAATTTGAGGAAATTGTGCACAAGCAAGGAGGACATCGGAAGAAACAAGGTGTTGGCTACTTCAACATCAACGGAGATGTTTGGGAAGAAGGTCCATATCCCACTCCCTAGTTTGTTCCCCAAGAAGAGAAGTGTTATTCCTCTCCTTCCGAAGGAATGAGCTCACAATATGGCCTTCTACCACAAGACTACGAAGGCAAGGGAAAGCTTCAAGATGACATTGACCTATTTGAAGAAGAACCCCAAGCCAAGGTCAAGTGGATTCCCAAGGATACTACTAGCTCTACCTCAACAAGTGCTACCACAAATCCAAGGATTCCCATAAATTTGATGTGGATTCCCAAGAGGAAGAACTAGAAGTTCTTGAGGGGTGACTCTGCCAATGAAATTCACTCTTATTCATTTTGGCAAGAACTATATGCAATCAACCTCAACCATATGCATTAGTTCAAGGAGTCAAACATTCCCTCAAAGGTAGCAAGGAACAAGGTAATTAATGCATCATTGGGCATTATCCCATGAGTGCTTCACTCCGTGTCCATAGATAATCTTGCATATGTTCCTTTTGCTTTGGGACTAACCCATGTAGGTGAAAGGAGTATGAAAACAACAAGGATTGATCCCAACTCATGATGATCTTCATCAACAGTGAGCATCCACCACTACTTAACCTACTTGAAGTCTTCTACGACAAAACCCAAGGTTAGTTGATCCCTCTTAGTGGGCATATCATATCAAGGGGGAGCATTACTCTAAGACTTGAGTATAAGCATCTCCTAAGGATATGAACACATTAACGCTTATGTAAAAGAGGTAACCCCACTTGTTCTCAACAATGAGTAGGACCTATGGTCAAGTATTCTTACTTGGCTCCTATGTCAATATACTCATATATAGATGACTTTGTCATCGCCCATGTGCTTGATAGCTGCTAGGATGCTTGTGCATGTTTTATGACCCACAAGTGTAGGGGGCCTATCGTAGCCTTTTCGATAAGTAAGAGTGTCGAACCCAACGAGGAGCAGAAGGTACTGACAAGCGATCTTGAGCAAGGAATAACTGCAAGCACTGAAAGGTAACTTTTTCTAGGTTTTCTGGTATAAGCAACAAGGAAATAAATGCAAGGAAAGTAAATGGTGCCGAGGTGCAGCAAGTGTCCCAATCCTTTTGAACACAAAGGATAAGCCAAGGGACTAAACTTATAAAGACTAAGGCGTTCCTGAGGACACACGATAGAGATAGTCAAGTGCTTTCGCCATATTTCGTCTAGTACTATGTCTTGTTGATAAGTGTTATGTGGGTGGATCTTAACTAGTGCACCGTCTAGGCTAAGACAAGTGCACTCTTATGGTTAAACCTATTGCAAGCATCCGCAAATACAAGAGAGAAATTAAGGCAAAGCCTAACCATAGCAATAAGCTTTAGGATCCAACACTCCCTCGTGCAAAAGTATGCAAACTGGGGTTCTGGTTTCTTTATACATGATGCATTCCCCTAGGACCTTAAAAAGGCAAAGTGTTATGTAGTCAACGTTCACATAACACGACTAGAAGAATAACACCATAACTTAAATATCAATCAGCACACATTACTTCAACATCATATGACTACTAGAAACTAGACTTCCCCATGTCCTCAAGAAAAAAAGGAACTACTCGCAAGACATAAAAGATATCAAGATGAGAGGTGATGAAAATATGATGAAAAATCTGGTCATAACAATGATTCTCCATCAAAACTCAATAGCTTTCACCAAAAAAGAGTAATCAACACCGGTAGAGTAGAGGGGATGAATAGTGTAAGGTACAACTCCGATTGCAATGGTAAAGTGAGATGGGGTGAAGATGGAGATGGTGCTGGTGATGATGATGATGATGATGATGATCTCAATGATGCCTGTGATGATGGTGATGACGATGAGGACGATCTCCCCTTCCGGGAGAGTTCTCCCCGGCGGAATCTGCCTGCCGGAAAGGTGTTTTCTTCTCTATAGGTTTCCGTCCCGGAGCGGCGGCGGAACTCCAGAAAAAAAAATTTCCTTGGGATTTTTAGGTCACGATGTTGATATAGACCAAAGAGGGGCACCGGAGGTGGGACCCACCAACCAGGAGGCCTCCTGGTCGCGCCACTAGGTCGCCTGGGTGCCTGGTGGACCCCCTACGGCCCTTCTTCGTCATGTCTTCGTGATTTGTTCGGAAACTCCTTCCCCGTAAATTTCAGCACAATTGGAGATGTTCTAATATGGGAACTCATCATGCTCTTTTCTCCGCTGAATCCTGCGTCTGCTGTTTCGGCACCGGAAAGTTGTAAACTGTGTAAAATAAGCCAAAACATTATCAGAACATCATCATATTGTGAAATGTATCAATGAATAGAGACAAATTATGATACAAAATAGTGTTGCATTTTGGACGTATCAAATCCCCCAAGTTTGGACCTCGCTTGTCCCCAAGCGAATACTGAGCTCGGTAAACCTATCCACAAGTTTAAAGAGTGAAGTGTCAATAAATAAGAATACGGACAAGAAGCATCATTATTTCTCTACTAAACTCAACGATCCTCAACAGCAATCTGAACTCATAAGGCCCATATGAATAAGTAATATCAATTACAATTGAAAGTAGGGCTAAGGAAACTCATCAAACCATGGCAACATGTCATTGGTCAAAGAACAACTACTAACTTTTAAATTTTTCTCTTCCTCTTATATTTTGATGAGATCAATTGAAGCTTTTCGAAAGAACATGTTATTAGTCAAGAAGTGGAAATGCTAACACAAAGGTGGATGTTTGCTTTAGCTAGGCTTAACAAACAACTTACTTATCTTAATAATAATGACAACAAAGTTGTGATATGGCAATTCTCAATGAAACAATATAAATGCATGCATCTTTGTCAACATAAGGTGTCTGCTCTTTTATAGGATAGAAAGAAGTAGGTTTTACTGACTCAACATAAAATGAAAGGATTAGCCCTTCGTAGAGGGAAGTAGGGAAAACTCATGTGCTAGAGATTTTAGAGATTTTGAAATCAATAATATTGTAAAACAAGCTTTTGAGAGGTGCATAATTCGTCAACGAATGCTAGCGGATATCCCAATACTTCTCGTGCTGGACAAGTTTTGAGGAACGACTCCCAAAGTGGGGACGATCACATCCCCTTAGTCTCCTTTGTTTATCACTACCAAAGTTTTCTATTTCTCATAAACAAAGCGTGAAGGAGGTTTAGTTTGTTGATATTATCTTTTACGAGCTGGGCGCACTCATGCCAGTCCCTCCTTGTATTAGGGGTTCGCAGATTAGACATGCAAACCCAAGATAAAGCTTGTACAGTATGAGAAGATCATGAATTATCTACTACTTCCTCATGAGCTAAAACAGAGGCACAAAATAGGGAATAATATTTTGAAGGTTTAAAGATAAAACATGAGTAATACACTTTAGGAGTGGCGATGAAATACCACATACAGGGAAGGTATGGTGAACTCTTGGGAAGGTTGAGGTTTCAAGGTATGGATGCACAAGCAATATTCCCGCTTAGTACAAGGGTTGGCTAGCAAAGGCTTTTGAAAGCAGACTAATGATGTTGACTTGGATGCAAAAACGATAAATTTTAACGTAAAGAATTGGCATGAAACATCAAATTCTCTTCCTTGTTAGCATAACACTTCAAGCATAAGAACATAAAGGTTTTGGCTATGTCACTACTAGAAAAACTCATGCTTGTTGTTATGACCAATGCTATGTTTTCAAAGATTAAATAAAGTTTTCAAAGCCATACCTGATATATAAAATCAATACTCCCATAAGAATCAGCATATAATGTCGATTGCATGAAGAGAATACCAGGTGTAGCAAAGAAACCAATAGACTTCTCATTAATATTCCATCATAGACAACTGCACACTCATGAATACAAGACTCTTTACAAAGGAGTGATAGACCTCAATGCAAACACCTACTTCAAAAGATAACTTCCCTAGACATGATACGACACTAAACTTGACCATAAAAGATAAAAGATAAAGATAAAGATATCGGGCACTCCCCCAATCTTGGAACAAGCTAAGGGAATGCCATTACCCATGAAGGTTTCACTCTTCATCCTTGTTCTTTTTCGTCAGGTAATCCTTAGCGAAAAGCTTCCATGGCAAAGGTCCTCCCTCCACACATGATTCTTCAGTCTCCGGGATCCTGCTTTCGGCAGATAAGCCCATGCGCAAAAACTTTAGTTCATACTCACAGTTCTAGTTTTGAAGGTCATAGATGTGTCCTTGAAGCTCGAACACTTTGGTTTCCAGTGAGGATATGATTGAACGCACTTCCTTCATGTCCTCGTCGTGTTGCTTCTTCAGCTCGGCGATGATATCGAAGTTGGCCTCGACACCATGCTCGATCATTAACTTGTACTTGAAGACTTCTTGCTCCACTCCCTCCATCCTGGCCTTGGTGCTCCCCTCCTTGACAGGTCCCTTTAGATATTCTTTGTGGAGGACACCATCCTCCATCCAAAGTGTGTGAGGGTGTCTCAGTACCTCAGTGAGGTAAGGGTTTATGACGTTGACGAAGAATTTGTCCTTGGGGGAGTTTGGGGAAGCCATGGCACATAGGTTTGATAAAAGTTGTCCTCGCACAAACAGATCAAAAATAAAACGCATGCAAACGCAAGATACAAAACCGGGATGATCCGAGAAAATATATAGCAAAAATTTCTACACCAAAAGGATGGTAACAAGCCAAAGTTGGGTTGAAGACGCACTGCTGGTGGCCCAGGCGGCGTCCCTACGCAGCCAGGAGGCAGGCCGCGCCACTAGGTCGCCTGGAGCCCCGGAACTTCCTTTCCGGCTCCGCTTTGGCTCGGAATTTTCCTAATTTCGCAAAAACACATAATACAGAAGTTTTATTGATGTTCACGAAGTTTTCTTACTGTATTGCATACCTATTCTTGTTCTGCTTTTGCTTCTGCTCGTGTCTGACACGGTATTGCGATATGTTCTTCATGAGTAGCTATGTGTATCACATCCACCTCTACATTGATGGGGTCTCCAGCCATGTCATGCTTGTGTCTTTGCCCATTCACAACATGTGGTTTTGTGCCTTCAAAAATATTAACCTTGATTGCACCGGAGCAGTAGACTTCTTCGATATGGTACGGTCCTTCCCACTTGGAAAGTAATTTACGTGGAGAAAACATGAAACGAGATCTATACAACAAAACTTTGTCACCAACATCAAATTCGCATTTCAAAATTCTCTTGTCATGCCACTTTTTTACCTTTTCTTTGAACATTTTTGCACTCTCCTAAATTTCACTTCTCCACTCATCTAGAGAAGTCAAGTTCATGAGACGCTTTTCACCAACAAGCTTTGGGTCAGCATTAAGCTCTCTAGCAGCCCAGGAAACTTTGTGCTCTAACTCTAAAGGTATATGGCATGCCTTGCTATACACCATCTTATACAGAGACATTACCATGGGATTTTTTTAAGCAATTCTAACGCCCACAAGGCATCTCCTAACTTTTCGGACCAGTCCTTTCTAGAACTATTCACTATCTTTTGCAAGATCAACTTGATCTCTCTATTTGTGAGCTCAACTTGCCCACTTGTTTGAGTGTGGTAAGGTGAGGCAATTTTATGATTAACATCATATTTGGCTAGAGATTTTCTAAAAGTGCCATGTGTATAATGTGATCCTCTGTCGGTCATGAGGTACCTAGGTACACCAAACCTAGGGAAGATTACATCCTTGAGCATTTTCAAAGATGTCTTGTGATCAGCACTTTCAGTGGGGATTTCTTCAACCCACTTGGTCACACAATCAATAGCCACTAAGATGTGAGTGCACTTGGGTGAAGGAGAAAAGGATCCACAAAATCAAAACCCCAGAAATCAAAAGTCTGAGTGACTAGAGAATAATTCATAGGCATCTCATTTATCCTACTAATATTACCAACTCGTTGACACTTACGACAAGATAAAACATAATTTCTAGCGTCTTTAAAGAGAGTGGGTCAATAAAAAACTGACTGGAGAACCTTGTGTGCGGTCCTCTCACCGGCATGATGTCCTCCATAAGGACTGTTATGACATTGTCTCAAGATATCCTTCTTCTCATGCTTCGGTATGCATCTCCGCACGATCCCATCCGCACCTTCTCTAAAAAGATGTGGGTCATCCCAAAAGTAATACCTCAAGTCGTGGAAGAATTTCTTCCTTTACTGGAATGTTAAACCTGGAGGCAAAAACTTTGCAACAATAAAGTTAGCATAATCTGCATACCATGGATCGGAATTAGATTGTACCTTCAAAACAGCTAACTGTTCATCAGCAAAAATATCAATGACCGGAATAGGATCATGTGGTATGTCCTCCATCCTGGAAAGGTTGTCTGCTCCCTTCCTATCAACAGCATGCAAATCTAATTCTTGAAGAAGAAGGACCCATCTGATAAGCCTTGGTTTGGCATCCTTCTTTTTCATAAGATACTTAATAGTAGCATGATCACTATGAATGATGACTTTGGAATCAACAGTGTAAGGCCTAAACTTAACACAAGCAAACACTACCGCTAAAAAACTCTTTTTCAGTAGTAGCATAATTCTTTTGAGCACTATCAAGGGTTTTTCTAGCATAATTTATAACATTCAATTTTTTATCAACCCTTTTTCCTATCACAGCTCCAACAGCAAAATCACTAGCATCACACATGATTTCGAAAGGCAAATTACAATCAGGTGGTTGGACTATAGGGGCGGTTATCAAGGCTTTCTTAAGAACTTCGAAGGCTTCCTTACAATCTTCATCAAACACAAAAGGAATATCCGTCTGGAGAAGATTAGTGAGGGGTTTCGAAGTCTTAGAAAAATCTTTAATAAATCTTCTATAGAAACCAGCATGACCGAGGAAACTACAAATACATCTGATGTACTTTGGATAAGGCATCCTCTCGATTTTTTCGACCTTTTCCCTATCCACCTCGATTCCCTTTTCAGAAATCTTGTGGCCAAGAACAATTCCCTCATTGACCATGAAGTGGAACTTCTACTAGTTGAGTACCAAGTTCATCTCCTCACATCTCTGCAAAACTTTATTAAGGTTGTGGAGACAATGGTCAAAAGAGGTTCCATAGACGTAGAAATCGTCCATGAAAACCTCCACAATTTCCTCACAAAAACCATGAAACATAACACACATACACCTTCGAAAAGTAGCAGGAGCATTGCATAAACCAAAAGGGATACGTCTATAAGCATAACTACCAAAGGGACAAGTAAAAGTGGTCTTCTCTTGATCGGCAGTGTTAACATGAATTTGAGAGAAGCCAGAATACCCATCATGATAGAAAAAGTGAGTGTTTTTGAATAACATTTCAAGCATTTGGTCGATGAACGGCAGCGGGTAGTGGTCCTTCCTGGTTGCTTTGTTCAGCTTCCTGTAATCAATACGCATTCTATATCCAATAATAATTCTTTGTGGTATTATTTCATTCTTTTCATTAGGAACCATAGTCGTACCTCCTTTCTTGGGAACACAATGTACCAGACTTACCCACTTACTATCAGCTATAGGGTAGATAATACCCGCAGCTAGAAGCTTGAGGTTTCGGTCCTCACAACATCCTTCATCTTCGGGTTCAACCGTCGTTGATGATCAACAACCGGTTTAGCATCAGGCTCAAGATTGATAGTATGCTGACAAATAGATGGACTAATCCCCTTAAGATCATCAAGGGTATAACCAATAGCGCCTCGGTGTTTACGAAGGACTTCCAATAATCGCTCTTCTTCATATCTTGAAAGGTTAGTATTGATAATAACATGATATACTTTCTTTTCATCTAAATAATCATACTTGAGCGTATTGGGAAGAGGTTTAAGATCAAACACTGGGTCTTCTTTTGGTTTAAATAGAACTGCCAAAGGCTCAACCGAAAGGTTGTGCTTCAGGATAGCAGGTTGTCTCAAGAGTACATCGTCTAGCTCATTCCTTTCCTGCATATGCATATCATTCTCGTGGTCCTCCATAAATTGCTGCAAAGGATTGTTAGGAGGAATAGCAATAGAAGCAATCTCTTCAATAATTTTATCCTTACTAGGCAAATCAGTACCACGAGTTTGCTTCGGGAATTTAGAAAATTTAAATTCATATGGCTCACCATTAAATTCAACAGATACTTTTCCTTTCCTGCAATCTATAATAGCTCCACAAGTTTTGAGAAAAGGCCTACCAAAGATAATAGCGCAAAACCTATCTTGCACTTAACCAAGTACTAGAAAGTCGGTAGGATATTTTACCTTTCCACATAGGACTTCAACATCTCGCACAATTCTAATAGGAGAGATAGTTTCTTTATTTGCAAGATGAATAGTAACATCAACGTCTTCAATTTCACACGGTAGAATCTCATTCATGATCTCTTGATAAAGTGAAAAAGGAATAGCACTAGCACTGGATCCCAAATCGCATAGCCTGTAATAATTATGATCTCCTATTTTAATAGATACAACTGAAATACCAGAAATTGGGCCTTTATTCTTGGCTGTAACAAGGTTAGTAGAAACGACACAAAAATTTATAGTGGAATCCTCAATATTACTAGTAACAAGATCCTTGACTAATGCAACTTGAGGATTGACCTTAATCAGGTCATCATCATCATCAGCTGTTCTTTCACTTTTATTCAGTATGCCTGTGACAAAGGAATGCTCCATCATCCTTGTGGGAAAAGGGGGCTTTTCATATAAAACTGCATGCAAGATAGGGTCAACAACATTGATATCAACAAGTAATTTCTTAAAAGGTTTATGGTGTTGATCCTCCCTCTTCTTATAAGAATCCATATGACAGACAAAGTCTTTGAAAAAATCAATTAGAAGCTGGGAATCAAGACCAATCTTAGGACAAAAGGTATTGAAGTAATCAATTTTCACATAGCTCTCATGCTCATAATTTATAACGGGTTCAATACCTTTATCAGTCTCCCAATCTTCAATGTTCTTCTGGATCCTTTCAATAAGATCTCACCTAGCTTCAGTGCTTTTGTTGGAGAATGCCCCACTAGAGGAGGCATCAAGCATCTCTTTATCTTGACGAGAAAGCCTTGCATAAAAATTTGTAATAATAATTTCCTTGGGGAGCTCATGATTGGGACATTTGAGCATTAGGGACTTCAATCTCCCCCAAGCTTGAGCGATCCTTTCTCTGTCACGAGACCAAAATTTATAAATATAGTTCCTGTCTCGATGTATTTCATGAAGAGGATAAAACTTTGCATAAAAGAGAGGCATAAGATCTTGCCAATTTAGAAAATGAGAGTTATCAAGAAGCCTATACCAATCCAAAGCCTCATCTTTTAATGATAAATAGAATAGCTTTCTCATAACAAAATCCATCGATATACCTGCAAGCTTAAACAAGGAGCATAGTTGTGAAAGATATAGCAAGTGTTCACCCGGATGTCTATCTCCTGCATATCAATTAGCCAAGACATAATCAATAATACCAGTTGGAATTTTAAAGGGCACAATTTCTGTAGGTGGAGGAGGCTCCTCCACCACAATAGCGTTGGGGCAGTTCCCCACAAGAAACAAACCAAGAGCAGAGTTGTCCATAGGGACAAAAAGTGGAAACAGCAAAATAAAAACATCACGTACAGCATAAAGGTTTCCTTACCAATTTCTCTTACCAATAGCGCTACACTTCCCGGCAACGGCGCCAGAAAATGGTGTTGATGACCCACGACTGTAGGGTATCTATCATAGCCTATTCGATAAGTAAGAGTGTCGAACCCAACAAGGAGCAGAAGGTACTAACAAGCAATCTTGAGCAAGGAATAACGACAAGCACTAAAAGGTAACTTTTTATGGGTTTTCTGGTATAAGCAACAAGGAAATAAATGCAAGGAAAGTAAATGGTGCCGAGGTTCAGCAAGTGGCCCAATCCTTTTGAACACAAAGGATAAGCCGAGGGACTGAACTTATAAAGACTAAGGCATTCCTGAGGACACACGGGAGAGATAGTCAAGTGATTTCGCCATATTCCGTCTAGTACTATGTCTTGTATTGATAAGTGTTATGTGGGTGGATCTTAACTAGTTCACCGTCTAGGCTAAGACAAGTACACTCTTATGGTTAAATATCTTGCAAGCATCCACAAATACAAGAGAGAACTTAAGGCAAAGCCTAACCATAGCAATAAGCTTTAGGATCCAACACTCCCTCGTGCAAAAGTATGTGAACTAGGGTTCAGGTTTCTGTCACTCCGGCAACCCACCATAAGCATTCTTTATACATGATGCATTCCCCTAGGTCCCTAAAAAGGAGAAGTATTATGTAGTCGACGTTCACATAACACTACTAGAAGAATAACACCATAACTTAAATATCAATCAACACATATTACTTCAACATCATATGACTACTAGAAACTAGACTTCTCCCATGTCCTCAAGAACTAAAGGAACTACTCACAAGACATAAAATATATCATGATCAGAGGTGATGAATATATGATGAACAATCTGGTCATAACTATAATTCTCCAACAAAAATCAATAGCACTCACCACAAAAGAGTAATCAACACCGGTAGAGTAGAGGGGATGAATAGTGCAAGGTACAACTCCGATTGCAATGTTAAAGTGAGATGGGGTGAAGATGGAGATGGTGTTGGTGATGATGATGATGGTGATGATGATCTCGATGATGCCCGTGACGATGGTGATGACGATGAGGACGATCTCCCCTTCTGAGAGGAGTTCTCCCCCGGGGAATTTTCCCACCGGAAAGGTCTTTTCTTCTCTGTAGATTTCCGCCCCGGAGCGCTGGTGGAACTCTAGAAAAACTTCTATCCTCGGGATTTTTAGGTCACGAGTGTGATATATGCCAAAGAGGGGCACCGGGGGTGGGACCCACCACCCAGGCGCCCTCCCTGCGCGGCCAGGAGGCAAGCCGCGCCACCAGGTCGCCTGGGTGCCTGGTGGCCCCCCTCCGGCCCTTCTTCGGCTTGTCTTCATGATTTGTTCGGAAACTCCTTCCCCGTAAATTTTAGCGTAGCTGGAGATGTTCTGATATGGCAACTCTTCATGCTCTTTTCTCCATAGAATCCTACGTCTTCCGTTTCGACACTGGGAAGTTGTAAACTGTGTAAAATAAGCCAAAACACTATAAGAACATCATCATATTGTGAAATATATCAATGAATAGAGACAAATTATGATACAAAATAGTGATGCATTTTGGATGTATCAATGTTCACCATGTTTTATTCATCATTCTTATTGTGTGAGCATATTGGTCTGCATGTGTTTGATCATTCGAGAACATCTAATTGTTGTAATTTGGCTTTTGATTTATCTTTTTGCAATTGGGTGGACAAGAATGCCTAGGACGCTTCTCTAGCTATCTATGCTATCTCATCTCAAGTTCTATACATTCTTCATCACTAAACTTGAACAAGCACTTGTCGATCCCTCCATGTGAAGGTGCACTTGGAGTTCCATATTGTCAAAGGCTGCCTTCCAAAACCTTTTTGAAAAACTCGGTGCGACCAACTCCAAAGACTCGGCGCCACCGATTTTTCAAAGTTGATCAGGTTTTCCAATCTCGGTACCACCAAAATCGCCAACTCGGTTACACCGAGTTTCCCTGTGTACTGACAGTTGAAGTACTCAGTGACACCGATTTTGCCATCTCGGTGACATCGACAAGGCACGGGTATATATATCCGCGGACCGAATCCTTTGATTTTATTTTGTCAAGATGGTTAGTTCACCAAACCATCGCTGACCTCCAAGACCCCAGGTCAACTCCTTTGTCTCCCCAAGTGCCGCCACCTCTGGGATTCGCCGTTGTCGATGCAATCTACTCCGTCGTCGTCGATGTAGCCGAACCAGCACCGATCTAGGGTACGGTTCGATATCCCTTTGTTTTTCCCCGTCCAATTCTCACGCCTTGTAATCTTCATTCTTCATACCACCGTGTGCAAACCTCCTATCCACCAGATGAATCCTTAGATTAGTAGAAATCGGAAAATTCGGATCTGATCTCTTGCAGTATGCAACTTGGTGAGACCGAGTTTGTAAAATCGGTTCCATCGATTCTTGTTTTAGGGTTCCTGAGAAGCAACTCGGTGAGACTGAGCAGCTCTTTTCGGTGCCACCAAAAATGATTGTCAAGTTTTTGTTAAGCGAGTAAGCTTTCTCGGTGACTCCAAAAATACCAATTCGGTGCCACCGATTTAAATCCTGCTGAAGATCAGACCCTTAGTTTCAGACTTCAAATTTTCAAAAAACATCTGAATTTTGTGATGCTCATCCTTTTTGTCTTTCCTATATCCACTTCACAGGTTTTGCTGCTGAGTTTGTGCTTGTCTGTCAGATATGTCTGGTTCATAAGATAGTCAGAATGACTACAGAGTGCAGAGTGTTGATATGGACTCAAGCACTAGTCTAGAAAAGTCTTCTTGAGACCCAAGTTCTCCCAACTCTCATGGTTTGCCCAAGGCAGCCACCAGGCAAAGGAACAAGCTGGTTTCTGATGAAGTGGACTCAGATTTTATGCTAGAAGAAACTTCAGCTCCTTCAAAGGCTTCAAGGAAGACTGACAGGAACGTAACTGCTACCCCTGCTGATCTGAGAGGATGTGAATATGCCAGGAAAAGCACATCACTTTCCAAGGAATCATTTGCCAAGAAAGCTGGTGTGAAGAGGCCGAGGAAGAGAACTGTCCATCTTGTTGGCAGAAAGACTTCAATGTTTGAAGACCCAGAAGATGTTGAGGAAGAAGCTCCTGCGGATATCCGAGTTCCTCCTTAGAAAAAGAATTTGATGGCTAATGCGGTGAAGTCTTCTCCTAAGCGTGTTGCTAAAGCAAAGAAGGATCGACCTTCTAGGAAGACCAACAAAGACATACCTGCAGCTACCAAGAGCAAAGGCCCTGCATCTAGTGCTCGTGCTGTAGAGGAGGAAGAAGATGAGAATGCACCACTTCTCAGGAAGCTCAGACCAACCCTTCCACTCCACAATGTTGCTCATCCTATAGCAGAAGATATGAAGAATAGGAAGGATGCCGGACTAAGAAAGTGGAGAGCTAATGATCCATATGCTGTCAAAACAAGAACTGTTGTTGATCCAAGGTTTCACACCAAGGAATAATAAGATATTTATGAGACTGTCTTATTTGACAAGAGTCCTACTGTCAGTGATATGAAGTATGTTGACTGGGCATACATAAAAGAAAATGAGAATTTCTTTCCCCATGTTCAAGAGAACTTCAAACTAGTTGACTTAGAAGAATTTGTTGGGAAGGAGATGACCCCGTGGAATGACGAACTGATCATGCGATTCTATGCAACTGTTCATTTCTATGATGACTCTTTAATCTAGATGACTGATGGTTACAAGTATGAAGCTACAATTGTCAAATGGGCTGCTATCATTGGTGCCCCCAAGCAGGAAAAATCAGAAGTAGATGTGTATGCAGAAGCGAAACAGAGTCACAACTCAATGGCCGATATGTACAAGACAATTCCACACAAGTAATTGGCTAGTCACAAGATGGGTTCATTGTACTTTATGCAAGTAGGCATTCCTACAACAAACACTACTCTGAGTTACACCCTGATGCCTAAATCAGGATATGAAAAGATGATTAGAGGACATTCCATCAACCTGGTGCACCTGCTAGACACACATACCAGATTCAAAGCGATGGATTTGATAGTTGAGACTATCCGGAGAACTGCCGCGCATCAAAAGATATCTTGTGGATATGCACCTTACATTTGGATGCTCATCAATGCCAAGCTAGGCAAGTGTGCATATCTACTTGATCGTCCCCATCTACCACTTCAGCCTGAATTTGAAGATAATGATGTTGTGATGGATGACAATGATCCCAACTCAGTTGCATCAAGAATGGCAGCACAAGCAGGAGAGGGTGAAGCTGCTAGAAATAGGCCACCTCTAGTTCCACACCTCAGAACTCAAGCTGAGCAAATGGCATTTCTAGTGAGAACTGTCCAAGGCATGGAGAAGAACATCCAAGAGATCATGCAATATCAAAAGAGTCTTGAGAGAGTTATGGAGACAAAATTCCACAACATGGATGTGAAGGTAACTGAGTTGACCACTATAGTCAAACATCTTCAACATGAAGTTGACTCCGTGGAGATTTCATGCTTAGAGGATGAAGATGAAGATGCTGATGATGATGATGACGAGGATGAGTCTCCTCCTCCCACTACTACTCAGTTCAGCACCAGGCCTAGGTCAGGAGACACGACAGACATCTTCAGCACAAGCTTCGGCACCTTCAGCACCATCTCCACCTCAAGCTCCTTCAGTATCAACTCCTCCAGCTCCAGGACATTGAGTAGAAGCGTTTGCAAACGTTGTTCTATCAACTCCATCATCAGTTGCCCAGAGAGACGAGTAGTTCTATACTTTTGAACTTTTTGGTAACTTGTTGCCAAAGGGGGAGAAACGTATAGATCATAGACTTCATGTGAGGGAGAGAATTTGAATTTATTTTCTCTCGTTTGGTTTTAAAAACTTTGGTTGTTGGATGACTTTATCCTATCTGTGTGATTGATCATACTCTTTATCATGTGTGATGCTACAATATCATCTCTTAGCTATCCTTGTGATGATCACTCACTTATCATGTTGCTGTCATGTGCATTGCTATTATTTTTATGCACCAACAAGATGTATGTGACATGGAACAGTAACCCATGATCCTAATCGATTGTGTATTTGCATTAAATGCAAATTTTAAATAATGCACAAATTTAGGGGGAGATCTTGCTTTTCACATACTTCTCAAAGCGTCGATGCCAATCATTAAATATATCTTTTGTCAAAGCTTTGATATATATGTAGTCGTCAATTACCAAAAAGGGAGGGATTGAAAGCACAATTGCCACCTAAGGTGGTTTTGATAATTGATCACAACATATGCATCATTGGACTAATGTGTTTTCCATGTATATTTCAAACTTCGAAAGATGATATGGCTTAAGGTTTTTGTGGAGATGCCCCTAGATGCAAGAAAGGAACAACCTTGGCTCAAGCTTCAAGCTAGAAGAATCTCTATTTATATTTGTGAGAAATCACTTTTTGAGTCCATAGGAAAGCCAATACTATTAATATGGTGTGAGGTAGTAAAATGAACTCATTGCTCAAATGCTCAAACTTAGCCACCAAAACACTCAGTCATTGTTCCCACATATCCACTCTCTCAAGTTCCACATTCAGAAATTCGGTGTCACTAACATTTTGACATCGGACGCACCGAGTTTGACCTCACACATTGTTGGGGAACGTTGCATGAGAAACAAAAAAATTCCTACACACATGAAGACCTATCATGGTGATGTTCATCTATGAGAGGGAGATTGGATCCACATACCCTTGTAGATCGCTAAGCGGGAAGCATTAAGAAACACGGATGATGTAGTGGAACAGCTTCATGATTCAAATCACCGTCGTCCCACGATCCGTCCCGATCTAGCACCGAACGGACGGCACCTCCGTGTTCAGCACACGTATAGCTCGATGACGATCTCCACCTTCTTGATCCAGCAAGAGAGACGGGGAAGTAGATGAGTTCTCTGGCAGCATGACGATGCGCCGGTGATGGTGATGATCTATTCCTGCAGGGCTCCGCCCGAGCTCCATAGAAATCCGATCTAGAGGGAGAACTACGAAGTAGAGGTTTAGAGTTGCACGTAGCAAAAGTCGTGTCTCAAAACCCTAAAACCTCTAGTATATATAGGAGGAAGGGAGGGGCTAGCCTTGAGGCTCAAGGGAGCCCCAAGGGCGTCAGCCGAAGGGAGGAGGAGGGACTCTTACTCCAATTCGGTTTGGACGGTGGAGTCCCTTCCTTCCTTCCCACCTCCTCTTTTTTCTCCTTTGATTTTTCCCTTGGACGAAATAGTCTTCTTGCGCTGGCCTCACCAGCCCACCAAGGGCTGGTGTGCCGCCCATGGGCCTATTAGGTTCTCTCCCGGGTGGGTGGCCCCTCCCAGTAAAAACCCGGAACCCATTCGTCACTCCCGGTACACTGCCGTAATGCCCGAAATCTTCCCGGAAGCCAAATGAGACAATCCTATATATCAATCTTCGTTTCCGGACCATCTCGGAAACCTTCGTGACGTCCGGGATCTCATCCGGGACTCCGAACAAAACTTCGGTCAACAACACCTATAACTCAACCATACTGAAACGTCACCGAACCTTAAGTGTGGAGACCCTGCGGGTTCGAGCAACGTTGACAGAATCATGACTCAAGTCTTAGAATCATACGACTTTACGATCCAATCTAGCCCCTACCATTCTACGATTTTGCTCACAGAATCTAAGTTTCTACAATCCTAGTAGTTATGATTCTATGATTCACGATCCTACCAACGGAGCTCCCATCCGATTCAGAATTGTAATTCTGACAACCTTGGGTTCGAGACTATGCGGACATGACCTGAGACACTCCCCAGTCAATATCCAATAGCGGGACCTGGATGTCCATATTGGATCCTACATATTCTACGAAGATCTTATCGGTTGGACCTCTGTGCCAAGGATTCATATAATCATGTATACCATTCCCTTTGTCCTTCGGTATGTTACTTGCCCGAGATTTGACCGTCGATATCCCTATTCCTATTTCAATCTTCTTAATGGCAAGTCTCTTTACTCGTTCCGTAATACAAGATCCCGTGACTAACACTTTAGTCACATTGCTTGCAAGGCTTATATGTGATGTTGTATTACCGAGTGGTCCCCGAGATACCTCTCCGTCACATGGAGTGACAAATCCCAGTCTTGATCCATGCCAACTCAACGGACACATTCGGAGATACCTCTAGAGAACCTTTATACTCACCCAAGAATGTTGCGACGTTTTATACACACAAGGTATTCCTCCGGTGTTAGTGAGTAACATGATCTCCTGGTCAAAGGAATGAATACTTGACACGCAGAAAACAATAGCAACAAAATGACACGATCACATGCTATGTTTATAGTTTGGGTCTTGTCCATCACATCATTCTCCCAATGATGTGATCCAGTCATCAAGTGATAACACTTGCATATGGTCAGAAAACCTTGATCATCCTTGATCAAATGGCTAGTCAACTAGAGGCTTACTAGGGACATAGTTTTGTCTATATACTCACACATGCATTTATGTTTTCATTCAATACAATTATAGCATGGATAATAAACGATTATCTTGAAACAGGAAATATAATAATAACTATTTTATCATTGCCTCTAGGGCATATTTCCAAAAGTCTCCCACTTGCACTAGACTCAATAATCTAGTTTCACATCACTATGTAATTTACATCGTAATAAATATAACACCCATACAGTTCTGGTATTGATCATTCTTCGCTCGTGGAAGAGGTTTAGTCAGCGGATCTGCAACATTCAGATCCGTGTGCACTTTGCAAATATTTACGTCCTCTCCTTCGACATAATCGCAGATGAGGTTGAAGCGTCGTTTGATGTGTCTGGTCTTCTTGTGAAACCTTGGTTCCTTGGCTAGCGTAATGGCACCAGTGTTGTCACGAAACAAAGTTATTGGATTTAGTGCACTCGGCACAACTCCAAGATCCGTCATGAACTGCTTCATCCAGACACCCTCCTTAGCCGCCTCCGAGGCAGCCATGTACTCCGCTTCAAATGTAGAATCTGCTACGATGCTTTGCTTGGAACTGCACCACCTGACCGCACCCCCATTGAGAATAAATATGTATCCGGTTTGAGACTTAGAGCCATCCGGATCAGTGTCAAAGCTTGCATCGACGTAACCCTTTACGACGAGCTCTTCGTCACCTCCATAAACGAGAAACATTTCCTTAGTACTTTTCGGGTACTCCAGAATATTCTTGACCGCTGCCAAGTGTTCCACTCCTGGATCACTTTGAAACCTGCGTGTCATACTTATGGCCAGGCTGACGTCCGGTCTTGTGCACAACATTGCATACATGATAGACCCTATGGCTGAAGCATAGGGGATGGTACTCATCTTTCCTCTATCTTCTGCAGTTACTTGACACTGAGTCTTACTCAAATTTATACCTTGTAACACTAGCAAGAACCCCTTCTTTGATTGCTCCATTTTGAACTTCTTCAAAACTTTATCAAGGTATGTGCTTTGTGAAAGTCCTATTAGGCGCCTCGATCTATCTCTATAGATCTTAATGCCTAATATGTAAGCACCTTCTCCTAGGTCTTTCATTGAAAAACTTTTGTTCAAGTAATCCTTTACGCTCTCCAAAAACTCCACATTGTTTCCAATCAGCAATATGTCATCCACATATAATATTAGAAACGCTACAAAGCACCCACTCACTTTCTTGTATATACAAGATTCTCCAACAACTTGTATAAACCCAAACGCCTTGATCACCTCATCAAAGTGCTTATTCCAACTCTGAGATGCTTGCACCAGTCCATAAATGGATCGCTGGAGCTTGCATACTTTGTTAGTATTCTTTGGATCGACAAAACCTTCGGGTTGCATCATATACAACTCTTCCTTAAGAAAACCATTAAGGAACTCCGTTTTGACATCCATCTACCAGATTTCATAATCGAAAAATGCAGCTATTGCTAACATGATTCGGACGGATTTAAGCATCGCTACCGGTGAGAATGTCTCATCATAGTCAACTCCTTGAACTTGTGAAAAACCCTTTGCCACAAGTCGAGCTTTATAAACGGTCACATTACCATCCGCGTCCCTCTTGTTCTTAAAGATCCATTTGTTCTGAATAGCCTTGCGACCTTCAGGTAATACTTCCAAAGTCCACACTTTGTTTTCATACATAGATCCTATCTCGGATTTCATGGCCTCTAACCATTTGTTGGAATTCAGGCCCACCATTGCTTCGCCATAATTCGCAGGTTCATTGTTGTCTAACAACATGATAGATAAGACAGTATTCCCTTACCACTCAGGAGCAGTACGTGATCTTGTCGACCTACGAGGTCCGATAGCAACTTGATCTGAAGCTTCATGATCATCATCATTAGCTTCCCCCTCAACTTGTGTTGCCTCGACAGAGATTTCCCTCTGCCCTGCGCCACCATCCTGTTGGAGCAGAGGTTCCACAACCTCATCAAGTTCTATCTTCCTCCCACTCAATTCTTTCGAGAGAAACTCTTTCTGAAGAAGAGCTCCGTTCTTTGCAACAAACACTTTGCCCTCGGATCTGAGATAGAACGTGTACCCAACTGTCTCTTTTGGGTAAGCTATGAAGACACACTTTTCCGCTTTGGTTCCAGCTTTTCAGGCTGAAGCTTTTTGTCATAAGCATCGCATCCCCAAATTTTAAGAAACGACAATTTTAGCTTGTTGCCATACCACAGCTCATACGGTGTCGTCTCAACGGATTTTGATGGTGCCCAATTTAAAGTGAATACAGCTGTCTCAAATGTGTAACCCCAAAACGATAATGGCAAATCGGTAAGAGACAGCATAGATCGCACCATGTCTAACAAAGTACGATTATGACATTCAGACACACCATTACGCTGTGTTGTTCTAGGCGGTGTCAACTGTGAAACGATTCCACATTGTCTTAAGTGAGTACCAAACTCCTAACTCATATATTCAACCCCTCGATCAGATCGTAGGAACTTAATATTCTTGCTACGATGATTTTCATCTTCACTGCGAAATTGCTTGAACTTTTCAAATGTTCCAGACTTGTGCTTCATCAAGTAGATATATCCATACCTACTCAAATCATCAGTGAAGGTGAGAAAATAATGATATCTGCCGCAAGCCTCCACACTCGTTTGTTCGCACACATCAGTATGTATGATTTCCAACAAGTCACTTGCATTCTCCATTGTTCCGGAGAACGGAGTCTTAGTCATCTTGCCCATGAGGCATGGTTCGCACGTGCCAAGTGATTCAAAATCAAGTGACTCCAAAATCCCACCAGCATGGAGTTTCTTCATGCACTTTACACCAATATGACCTAAGCGGCAGTGCCACAAAAAGGTGGCGCTATCATTGTTAACTCTACATATTTTGGTCTCGGTGTTATGGATATGTGTGTCATCACAATCAAGATTCAATATGAACAAACCCCTCACATTGGGTGCATGACCATAAATAGATATTACTCATATAAATAGAACAACCATTATTCTCTGACTTAAATGAGTAACCGTCTCGCAATAAACAAGACCAGATATAATGTTCATGCTGAACGTAGGCACTAAATAACAATTATTTAAGTTCATAACTAATCCCGATGGTAACAGAAGTGAGACTGTGCCGACGGCGATTGCATCGACCTTGGAACCATTTCCCACGCGCATCGTCACTTCATCCTTCGCCATCCTTCGTTTATTCTGCAGTTCCGGCTTCGAGTTGGAAATGTGAGCAACAGAACCGGTATCAAATACCCAGGCACTACTACGAGAGTTGGTTAAGTACACATAAATAACATGTATATCACATATACCTTGTTTGGCGTTGGCCACCTTCTTATCAGCCAAATACTTGGGGCAGTTGCACTTCCAGTGACCGATCCCCTTGCAATAATAGCACTCAATTTTCGGCTTAGGTCCAGCCTTGGGTTTCTTTGTCGGAGGGGCAGCAGCTTTGCCGCTATTCTTGGAGTTACCCTTCTTTCCTTTGCCGCTTTTCTTGAAACCAGTGGTCTTATTGACCATCAAAACATGATGTTCTTTCCGGAGTTCTGACTCCGCGACTTTCAGCATCGCAAATAACTCGCCGGGTGACTTATTCATCCCTTGCATGTTATAGTTCAACACAAAGCTCTTGTAGCTAGGTGGCAGTGATTGAAGAATTATGTCAGTGATAGCCTCTTGCGGGAGTTCAATCCCCAGCTAAGCTAGACGGTTTGAGTACCCATACATTTTGAGCACATGTTCACTGGCACACGAATTCTCCTACATTTTGCAAGCATAGAATTTATCGGAGGTCTCATACCTCTCGATCTGAACATTCTTCTGAATGATAAACTTCAACTCCTGGAACATCTCATATGCTCCATGACGTTCAAAGCATCGTTGAAGTCCCGGTTCTAAGCCATACAAAATTGCGCATTGAACTACTGAGTAGTCCTCCTTACGTGCTTGCGAAGCGTTCAAAACATCTTGATCAGACGTAGCAGGTGGTTCATCTCCTAGCACTGCATCAAGGACATAATTCTTTTTCCCAGCTTTGTAGGATAAGCCTTAGATAACGAGCCCAGTCTACAAAGTTGCTACCATCATCTTTCAGCTTAGCTTTCTCTAGGAACGTATTGAAATTCAGGGTTGCTGCTGCGTGAGCCATTGATCTACAACATAAAATATTGCAAAGTTTACTTAGACTATGTTTAAGATAATTAGAGTTCAGCTAATCATATTACTAATAAACTCCCACTCAAATAAACATCCCTCTAGTTATTTTAGTGTCACATGATCCAAATTCACTAACCCAAGTCTGATCATCACGTGAGTTGAGTGCAGTTTCAGTGGTAAACATATCTATGTTAATCATATCAACCATACGATTCATGCTCAACCTTTCAGTCTCTTGTGTTCCGAGGCCATGTCTGTACATGCTAGGCTCGTCAAGTTTAACCCGAGTGTTCCGCGTGTGCAACTGTTTTGCACTCGTTGTATGTGAATGTTGAGTCTATCACACCCGATCATCACGTGGTGTCTCGAACCGACGAACTGTTGCAACGGTGCATAGTCGGGGAGAACACAATTTTATCTTGAAATTTTAGTGAGGGATCACCTTATAATGCTACCGTCGTTCTAAGAAAGATAAGGTGCATAAAAGGATTAACATCACATGCAATTCATAAGTGACATGATATGGCCATGATATCATGCTTCTTGATCTCCATCACCAAAGCACCAGCATGATCTCCATCGCCACCGGCGCCACACCATGATCTCCATCTACGTGTCGCCATCGAGGTTGTTGTGATGTCTATGCTATTACTACTAAAGCTACAACCTAGGAATATAGTAAACGCATCTGCAAGCACAAACGTTAGTTTAAACACAACCCCATGGCTCCTGTCGGTTGTCGTAACATCAACGTACAAGTCGATATTTAACTATTACAACATGATCATCTAATACATCCAATATATCACATCATGTCTTCGGCCATATCACATCACATGCATAGCCTGCAAAAACAAGTTAGACGTCCTCTAATTTGTTGTTGCATGTTTTATGTGGGTGCTATGGGTATCTAGTATGATCGCATCTTACTTGCGCAAAACCACAAGGTGATGTGCAAATTGCTATTTAACCTCTCTCCAAGGACCGCCTCGGTCAAATCCGATTCAACTAAAGTTGAAGAAACAGACACCCGCGAGTCATCTTTATGCCACAAGTTGCATGTTAGTCCATGAAACCGGTCTCTCGTAAGCGTACGAGTAAGGTTGGTCCAGGCCGCTTCAATCCAACAATACTGCCGAACGGAGAAAATACCAAAGAGGGCAGCAAATCGAACATCAACGCCCACAAAAACTTTTGTGTTCTACTCGAGATTACATCTACGCATGAACCTAGCTCATGATGCCACTGTTGGGGAATGTTGCATCGGAAACAAAAAATTTCCTACGCACACGAAGACCTATCATGGTGATGTTCATCTATGAGAGAGAGATCGGATACCCATACCCTTGTAGATCGCTAAGGGGAAGCGTTAAGAAACGCGGTTGACGTAGTGGAACAGCTTCGTGATTCAAATCACGGTCGTCCCACGATCCGTCCCGATCTAGCACCGAACGGACGGCACCTCCGCGTTCAGCACACGTACAGCTCGATGATGGTCTCCGCCTCCTTGATCCAGCAAGAGAGACGAGGAAGTAGATGAGTTCTCCGTCAGCGTGATGGTGCGCCGGTGATGGTGATGATCTATTCCTGCAGGGCTCCGCCCGAGCTCCGCAGAAATCTGAGCTAGAGGAAGAACTATGAAGTAGAGGTTTAGGGTTGCACGTGGCAAATTTTGTGTCTCAAAACCCTAAAACCTCTAGTATATATAGGACAAGGGGAGGGGCTAGCCTTGAGGCTCAAGGGAGCCCCAAGGGCGTCGGCCGAAGGGAGGAGGAGGGAGTCCTACTCCAATTCGGTTTGGAAGGTGGAGTCCTTTCCCTCCTTCCCACCTCCTCTTTTTTTCTCCTTTGATTTTTCCCTTGGCTGAAATATGTTGGAAATATGCCCTAGAGGCAATAATAAAATGGTTATTATCATATTTCCTTGTTCATGATAATCGTCTATTGTTCATGCTATAATTGTATTAACACGAAAAGTAATACATGTGGGGATAAATAGATCAAAATATGTCCCTAGCAAGCCTCTAGTTGGCTAGCTCGTTGATCAATAGATCATCATGGTTTCCTGATCATGGACATTGGATGTCATTGATAACGGGATGACATCATTAGGAGAATGATCTAATGGACAAGACCCAATCCTAAGCATCGCACTAGATTATGTTGTTCGTATGCTAAAGCTTTTCTAATGTCAAGTATCTTTTCCTTCGACCGTGAGATTGTGCAACTCCCAGATACCGTAGGAGTGCTTTGGGTGTATTAAACGTCACAACATAGCTGGGTGACTATAAAGGTGCACTACAGGTATCTCCAAAAGTATCTGTTGGGTTGGTACGAATCGAGATCGAGATTTGTCACTCCGTGTGACGGAGAGGTATCTCTGGGCCCACTCGGTAGAACATCATCATAATGAGCTCAATGTGACTAAGGAGTTGGTCACGGGATGATGTGCTACGGAACGAGTAAAGAGACTTGTCAGCAACGAGATTGAACAAGGTATGGGGATACCGACGATCGAATCTCGGGCAAGTTCTATACCGGTAGACAAAGGGAATTGTATACGGGATTGATTGAATCCTTGACATCTTGGTTCATCCGATGAGATAATCGTGGATCATCCGGCAGCCACCATGGGTATCCAGACCCTGCTGATGGTTATTGGCCGGAGAGGTGTCTCAGTCATGTCTGCATGCCTCCTGAACCCATAGGGTCTACGCACTAAAGGTTCGATGATGCTAGGGTTATAGGGAATGGTTATACGAGGTTACCGAAGGTTGTTCAGATTCCCGGATGAGATCCCAGGCGTCATGAGGAGCTCCGAAATGGTCCGGAGGTAAAGAATTATATATAGGAAGTGAGGATTTGGTCGCCGGAATTGTTTCGGGCGACATCGGTAATGTACCGGGACCATCGAAAGGGTTTCGGGGGTCCACCAGGAGGGCCACCAGCCCCAAAGGCTAGCATGGGACAAAAGGTGGAAGGGAACCAGTCCAGAGTGGGCTGGTGCGCGTCCCACCTAGGCCCAAGGCGCCACAAGAGAGGGAAGGGGGGAAACCCTAGTGCAGATGGGCCTAAGGCCCATCTGGGGTGCGCAACCCCCCTCTCTCTTGTCGTGGCCACCACCACCAGCCCTAGATGGGATTTCCGCACCCTTTGGGCGTGGGAACCCTAAAGGGGGCACCCCCCTCCCTCTCCCCCTATATATTGTGGAGGTTTTGGCTAATTTTACACACACGAAATCTCCCTCTCGGCGTAGCCCTGCTTCTCCTCTTTCTCCTCTCCCACGGTGCTTGGCGAAGCCCTGCCGGGAGACCTCGTAGCTCCACCGCCACCACGCCGTCGTGATGCCAGAGCTCTCCCTCAACCTATCCCTCCTCCTTGCTGGATCAAGGCATAGGAGACGTCACCGGAATGTACGTGTGTTGAACGCGGAGGTGTCGTGATTCGGCACCTAGATCAGAACCGACCGCGATCTGACTCACTGCGAGTACGACTCCATCGACCGCGTTCATAGTAACGCTTCCGCTTAGCGATCTTTAAAGGTATGAAAATGCTCTACAACCTCTCTCATTGCTGGTCACTCCATAGATAGATCCTGGTATGGCGTAGGAAATTTTTGAATTTACTACATTACCCAACGGTGGTATCAGAGCCAAGGTTCTATGCGTAGATTCTATGCACGTGTAGAACACAAAAGTTGTGGGCACTGATTTTGTCAATTGCTTGTCGTTACTAGTCTTATCTTGATTTGACGGCATCATGGGATGAAGCATCCCGGACCGACTTTACACATACTCTTATGTGAGAATGGTTCCACCGACAGACATGCACCAGTTGCATAAGTTGGCTAGCGGGTGTCCGTCTCTCCCACTTTAGTCGGATTGGATTCGATGAAGAGGGTCCTTATGAAGGGTAAATAGCATTGGCATATCAACGTTGTGGCTATCACGTAGGTAAGAAACGTTCTTGCTGGAAACCCAAATCAGCCACGTAAAACTTGCAACAACAATTAGAGGACGTCTAACTTGTTTTTGTAGGGTATGCTATGTGAGGTGATATGGCCAAAAGAATGTGATGTTGCATATGTGATGTATGAGTGATACGTCCATTTTGCATCATGTTTTCACGTTGATATTTAAGCTTCTTTGGCTGTTATTTCACCTCACGGTACTATTCTTATACCTTTTCTCTCTTATTTTGCAAGGTTTACATGAAGAGGGAGAATACCGGCAACTTGAATTTTGGCCTAAAAGTGGAGCAAAGTTGAGATACCAATTATGCGCAACTCCAAACGCCGTGAAAATCAACGGAGATTTTTTCCCAATTTATAAAAAATACTAGGCCGAAGAAGTGCCGGAGGGGCACCAGGGTGTGCCCACAAGCCTGCACGGTGCGGCCACCCCCCTAGGCCGCGCCATGGGGGCTTGTGGGCAGCCCACTGGCCCACTGGCCCCCCTCTTTTGCTATATGGAGGGTTTCGTCCAGGAAAAAATCAGTAGAGAGCTTTTTCGTGGTTTCGCCACCGCCACGAGGCGGAACTTGAGCAGAACCAATCTAGAGCTCCGGCGGGACGATCTTGCCGGGGAAACTGCCATCCCGGAGGGGGAAATCGTCGACATCGTCATCACCAACACTCCTATCGTCGGCGGGGACTCATCACCATCAACATCTTCATCAGCACCATCTCATCTCCAAACCCTAGTTCATCTCTTGTATCCAATCTCCGTCTCGCGACTCCGATTGGTACTTGTAAGGTTGCTAGTAGTGTTGATTACTCTTTCTAGTTGATGCTAGTTGGATTGTTTGGTGGAAGAGATTATGTTCAGATCCTTGATGCTACTCATTACACCTCTGATCATGATTATGATTATTCTTTGTGAGTAGTTACTTTTGTTGCTGAGGACATGGGATAAGTCATGCTAATAATAGTCATGTGAATTTGGTATTCGTTCGGTATTTTGATATGTTGTATGTTGTTTTTCCTCTAGTGGTGTTATGTGAATGTCGACTACATAACACTTCACCATTATTTGGGCCTAGAGGAAGGCATTGGGAAGTAATAAGTACATGATGGGTTTCTAAAGTGACAAAAGCTTAAACCCTAGTTTATGCGTTACTTCGAAAGGGGTTGATTTGGATCCACTAGTTTAATGCTATGGTTAGACTTTGTCTTAATTCTTCTTTCGTAGTTGCAGATGCTTGCGAGAGGGGTTAATCATAAGTGGGATGCTTGTCCAAGTAAGGGCAGTACCCAAGCGCCGGTCCACCCACATATCAAACTATCAAAGTAACGAACACGAATCATATGAACATGATGAAACTAGCATGACAGAAATTCCCGTGTGTCCTCGGGAGCATTTTTCCTCCTATAAGACTTTGTCCAGGCTTGTCCCTTGCAACAAAAGGGATTGGGCCACTTTTCTGCACCGTTGCTACTTTTGTTACTTCTTGCTCGCTACGAATCATCTCACCACACAATCACTTGTTACCGACAATTTCAATGCTTGCAGACTTTTCCTTGCTGAAAACCACTTGTCAGATCCTTCTGATCCTCGTTGAGTTCGACACTCTTACTTATCCAAAGGACTGCGATTGATCCCCTATACATGTGGGTCATCAAGACTCTTTTCTGGGGCCGTTGCCGGGGAGTGAAGCGCCTTTGGTAAGTGGAACTTGGTAAGGAAACATTCATATAGTGTGCTGAATTTGTTGTCACTTGTCACTACGGATACTAATCCTTTGAGGGGCTTGTTCGGGGTATCTTCACCTCAAACGGAAGCACAAAGAGTTGCTCCTCAAGTTTCTGCACCTACTGAAAATATTTGCTTTGAATTTCCTTCGGGTATGCTTGAGAAACTGTTGGCTAATCCTTTTATAGGAGATGGAACATCGCATCCAGACTTGCATCTGATCTATGTAGATGAGGTTTGTGGTTTATTTAAGCTTGCAGGTGTGCCCGAGGATGAGGTCAAGAAGAAGGTATTTCCTTTATCTTTGAAGGATAAGGCGTTGAGATGGTATAGGCTATGTGATGATACTGGATCATGGGACTACAATCGGTTGAAATTGGAATTTCATCAAAAGTTTTATCCTATGCATTTAGTACATCCTGATCGAAATTATATATTCATGCTTGGCCTCGTAACAGAGAAAGCATCGCTCAAGCTTGGGGAGGCTTAAATCAATGCTATATTCATGCCCCAATCATGAGCTCTCGAGAGAAATTATCATTCAGAACTTCTATGCTCAGCTTTCTCATGATGATCGCACCATGCTTGACACTTCTTGTACCGGTTCTTTTATGAAGAGAGATATTGACTTCAAATGGAATTTATTGGAGAGAATTAAACGCAACTCTGAAGATTGGGATCTGGAAGAAGGTAAGGAGTCAGGTATGAATTTCACTTTTGATTGCGTTAAATCCTTTGTTGAGACAAATACTTTTTGTGACTTTAGCGCTAAGTATGGACTTGACTCTGAGATAGTAGCTTCATTGTGTGAATCCTTTGCTTCTCATATTGATCTCCCCAAAGAGAAGTGGTTTAAATATCATCCTTCATTAGAAGTCAATGTAGTTAAACCCACTCCAGTTGAAGAGAAAGTCATTGCCTATATTGATCCTGTGGTACCTAGTGTTTACATTGAGAAACCACCTTTCCCTGTTAGGATAAAGGATCATTCTAAAGCTTCAACCATGATATGTAGAGGCTATATCAGAACACCTACACCCCTTGAGCAAATTAGAGTTGAACCTAGCATTGCTATTATCAAAGATCTTCTGTCTGAAGAAGTTGAGGGACATAATATTCACTTCTGTGAAGATGCTGCTAGAATTGCTAAACCTCACGCTAGAGACAAACATAGGCCTGTTGTTGGCATGCCTGTGGTTTCTGTTAAGATAAGAGATCATTGTTATCATGGTTTATGTGACTTGGGTGCTAGTGTTAGTTTAATACCTCAATCCTTATACGATGAAGTCAAAGATGAGATTGCACCTATTGAGATAGAACCTATGGGTGTCACTATTCATCTTGCCAACAGAGATACTATCTGCCCTGTGGGAATTGTTAGGGATGTTGAAGTCTTGTGTGGTAAAACGAAGTATCCTGCTAATTTCCTCATTCTTGCTACCGCACAAGATAGCTTTTGTCTCATCATATTTGGCAGACCTTTTCTCAATACTTTCAATGCTCATATTGATTGTGAAAAGCAAATTGTCACTGTTGGCTTTGAAGGTGTGTCACATGAGTTCAATTTCTCCAAGTTTGCTAGACAACCTCATGAAAAGGAGTTGCCTAGTAGGGATGAAACTATTGCCTTAGCCTCTATTGTCGTGCCCCCTACTGATCCCCTAGATCAATACTTGCTTGAGCATGAAAATGATATGCATATGGATGAAAGGGATGAGATAGATAGAGTTATCTTAGAACAATATCCTATTCTTAAGAATAACTTGCGTGTTGAACTGCTTGGGGATCCACCCCCACCAAAGGGTGATCCTGTGTTCGAGCTTAAACAGTTGCCTGATACTCTTAAGTGTGCCTATCTTGATGAAAAGGATATATATCCTGTTATAATTAGTGCTAGCCTCTTGGAGCATGAAGAAAAGAAGTTGCTAAAAACTCTGAGGAAGCACCGTGCTGCTATTGGATATACTCTAGATGATCTTATGGGCAATAGTCCCACTCTATGCCAGCACAAGATCAAAACTAATCCTGAATTCAAACCAGTTGCTAATCATCAAAGGAGATTGAATCCTAAGATGAAAGAAGTAGTAAGAAAAGAAATACTAAAGCTCCTTGAAGCGGGTATTATCTATCTTGTTGCTCATAGCGATTGGGTGAGTCCGGTGCATTGCATTCCTAAGAAGGGAGGCATCACCGTTGTCCCTAATGATAAGGATGAGTTGATCCCACAGAGGATTATTACTGGCTATAGGACGGTGATTGATTTTAGGAAGTTGAATAAGGCCACTAGGAAAGATCATTACCCTTTTCCTATTATCGACCAAATTCTAGAAAGACTATCCAAACAAACACACTTCTGCTTTCTAGACGGTTATTCTGGTTTCTCCCAAATACCAGTTGCACAATCTGATCAGGAGAAAACCACTTTCACCTGTCCTTTCGGTACCTTTGCTTATAGATGTATAATTTTTGGCTTGTGTAATGCACCTGCCACCTTTCAAAGATGTATGATGGCTATATTCTCTGACTTTTGTGAAAAGATTGTTGAGGTTTTCATGGATGACTTTTCCATTTACGGGTCTTCCTTTGATGATTGCCTCAGCAGCCTTGATCGAGTCTTGCAGAGATGTAAAGACACCAATCTTTTCTTGAGTTGGTAGAAGTGCCACTTTATGGTTAATGAAGGCATCGTCTTAGGACATAAAATTTCTGAAAGAGGTATTGAAGTCGATAAGGCTAAGGTTGATGCAATCGAGAAAATGCCATACGCCACAGATATCAGAGGTATAAGAAGTTTCCTTGGTCATGCTGGTTTCTATAGAAGGTTCATTAAAGACTTCTCTAAGATTTCTAGGCCTCTTACCAATCTCTTGCAAAAGGATATTCCTTTTATCTTTGACGATGATTGTGTGGAAGCCTTCGAAATACTTAAGAGGGCTTTGATAACTGCACCTATTGTTCAACCACCTGATTGGAACTTGCCTTTTGAGATCATGTGTGACGCTAGTGATTATGTTGTTGGTGCTGTGCTAGGGCAAAGAGTTGATAAGAAGTTGAATGTTATTCACTATGCTAGTAAAACTCTAGACACTGCCCAGAGAAACTATGCCACTACGGAGAAGGAATTTTTAGCAGTCGTGTTTGCGTGTGAAAAGTTCAAGTCTTACATAGTTGATTCCAAGTCACTATTCACACTGATCATGCTGCTATTAAGTACCTCAGGGAGAAGAAGGACGCTAAACCTAGGCTTATCAGATGGGTTCTCTTGCTACAGGAATTTGATTTGCACGTTGTCGACAGAAAGGGTGCTGATAACCCCATAGCAGATAACTTGTCTAGGTTGGAGAACTTTCTTGATGACCCACAACCTATTGATGATAGCTTTCCTGATGAGCAATTGAATGTCATCAATGCTTCACGTAGTGCATCGTGGTATGCTGATTATGCAAACTATACCGTTGCCAAATACATACCACCTAGTTTCACGTACCAGCAAAAGAACAAATTCTTCTTTGACTTGAGACACTACTTTTGGGATGATCATCACCTTTATAAGGAAGGAGTAGATGGTGTTATTAGACGTTGTGGACCTGAACATGAACAGGGACAGATCCTACAGAAGTGTCACTCCGAGGCATACGTACGACACCATGCGGGAGATAGAACTGCACACAAGGTATTGCAATCAGGTTTCTATTGGCCCACTCTCTTCAAGGATGCCCGTAAGTTTGTCTTGTCTTGTGACGAATGTCAAAGAATAGGTAATATTAGCAAACGTCAGGAAATGCCTATGAACTATTCACTTGTCATTGAACCATTTAATGTCTGGGGCTTTGATTATATGGGACCTTTTCCAAAATCCAACGGGTATACGCATATCTTAGTTGATGTTCATTACGTCACTAAGTGGGTAGAAGCTATCCCCACTAGTAGTGCTGACCACAACACCTCTATCAAGATGCTGAAAGAAGTTATCTTCCCTAGATTTGGAGTCCCTAGATATCTAATGACCGACGGTGGTTCACACTTCATTCATGGTGCTTTCCGTAAATCGCTTGCTAAGTACGATGTGAACCATAGAATTGCGTCTCCCTATCACCCTCAGTCCAGTGGTCAAGTAGATCTAAGTAATAGAGAGATTAAACTGATTCTGCAAAAGACTATCAACAGGTCTAGAAAGAATTGGTCTAAGAAGCTCGATGATGCACTGTGGGCTTATATAACTGCCTATAAGAATCCCATGGGCATGTCTCCATACAAAATGGTGTACGGTAAAGCATGTCACTTACCTATTGAGCTAGAGCATAAAGCTTACTGGGCAATCAAAGAGCTCAACTTTGATTTCAAACTTGCCGGTGAGAAGAGGTTATTTGATATTAGCTCGCTTGATGAGTGGAGAACTCAGGCATATGAGAGTGCCAAGCTTTTCAAAGAGAAGGTTAAGAGGTGGCATGATAAGAGGATACAAAAGCGTGAGTTCAATGTAGGTGATTATGTCTTGCTATATAACTCTCGTTTAAGATTCTTTCCAGGCAAGATTCTCTCTAAATGGGAAGGTCCCTATGTTGTTGAGGAAGTATATCGTTCAGGCGCTATCAAGATCAACAACACGGAAGGTAATTGTCTGAGAGTGGTAAATGGGCAGAGAATCAAGCATTATATCTCAAGTACTCCCATAAATGTTGAAAGCAATATCATCAATACCATAACTCCGGAAGAATACCTAAGGGACATTTATCAGCCTGTTTCAGACTCCAAAA
The DNA here is from genome assembly GCF_904849725.1 of Hordeum vulgare subsp. vulgare. NCBI lineage: Eukaryota > Viridiplantae > Streptophyta > Magnoliopsida > Poales > Poaceae > Hordeum > Hordeum vulgare. The sequence goes on from NC_058522.1 coordinate 221,327,264, forward strand.
ACGAAGAGGTATGAGATTCGGTAAGGAAACAGAGTCCAAAACTTTTGCAATAGGAAATTTTCTCCGTTTTGGAATATTTGAAAAAATACAAAAATTGGAAGTAGCCCGGAAAGTGTGCGAGGAGGCGACAAGCCTGCACGGCGCGGGCCCACCCCCTGGTCGCGCCGTGAGGGCTTGTGGCCACCTCGTGCGCCTCCCGGACTCCGTTTTCGTGCAGGGTACTCCTTCTGGTCTGGAAAAAATCATTATATATAGTTCCGTTTGGTCTGACCTGTGTATCACAAAGATTTCTTCTGTTTTTTGTTTCCAGCCTGTTTTCTGCTGCAGATCTAAGTCAAGATGTCGTCCCACGAATCTGTGGGGGAGAACAACCTCCGTCAAATCTATGGAGAAGTTCATGCTAATCTGAAAAGGATGGGGGACATGGAGGCTAAAGAGAGGCTACCTAAAGAAACCAAGGGCAAAGCTAAGGAGAAGGATCAGGCGTGGGATGAAGTGCAATATGTGCTCAACAAGGAAGAAGTTGAAGGAATGTATTTCCTCCAACCCTACCTCCACCTACTGTCTCCATCCTTGATTGAACTCTTGAGGTTTTGTGAAACAACTCATGCTCGCAATACTTGTCTTACTCGTGAAGTTGTGTTGCTAGAAAAACATATCGCATATCTCCAAGGCATAAATCAAAGATTAATGGCCCTCTTGGAGTCAAAGATTGCAACAACTCCACCATCATCACCAAAGAAAGACAACTGAGCATTGGTATGGGAAATCCCCTTGGGTTGTGCCAAGATTGGGGGAGTTGCCCCGGTATCGTATCACCATCACATCTTTTGCCTTTACCTTTGTTTTAGTTTTCCTTTTCAGTTTTCTTTTTCTCTAGTAGTATAAAGTTTTAGTGTTTTAGTTTTGAGTTTAGCTTTGTGTCACCCCCGATGTATTCGAGCTTGCGAGCCATATAATAAAGAGTGTCTTAGTTGAAGGGCTTTGCCTCTTGCCATGATCAAAAGAGTGAGAATAGAACGAAAGCATGAAAGATCATGTAGTGATCTTATGGGAAGTGATGGCATCACATATAAAAAGAATGAGGATTGAAACTTGTTGAGGGTAGGGAAACGTAGAACTTCGTCATTGTTGCAATTAATAGGAAGTGATAAGGAAGGAGAGGTTCACATATGAATACATCATCTCTGACACCATCTATGATTGTGAACACTCACGAAACTATTACATGCCTAGAAGTAGATGTTGGACAAGGAAGACAACATAATGAATTGTGTTTGCTTGGCTCGGAACAATGTTATATGATTAGAGATCCCTTCGCATGTGACGATTGTTTCCACGTCATATTAGCCAAAACTCCCGCACCAAGTAGAGATACTACTTGTGCATCCATAAACCTTCAAACTAGTTTTGCCATGAGTGTCCACCATACCTACTTATGGATTGAATAAGATCCCTCAAGTAAGTTGTCATCGGTGCAAGCAATAAAAATTTCTCTCTAATATGTATGATCTATTAGTGTGTGGAAAATAAGCTTTATACGAACCTGTGATGAGGAAGACATAAAAGCGACAGACTCCATAATAAAGTTCTTTATCACAGGGGGCAATATAAAGTGACGTTCCTCCGCACTAAGAGGACACGCATCCAAACCTCAAAAGTGCATGACAACCTCTGCTTCCCTCTGCGAAGGGCCTATCTTGTACCTTTACTTTTTGCCCTTGAAAGAGTCATGGTGATCCTCACCAATTCCCTATTTTGCCTTTGTCTTGGCTACTGTCACATACTTGGGAAAGATCTATATTCATATGTCAACTCTGAGGTAGGTATTCATGAATTATTATTGTTGACATTACCCTTGAGGTAAGCAGTTGGGGGTCAAAACTATAAGCCCCTATCTTTCTCTGTGTCCAGCAGAAACTTTGATATCATGAGTACCACGTGAGTTGTAGCAATTGTAGAGAATGAAAGAATGATTGAGTATGTGGATTTGCTTTACAAGCTCTTATTTGACTCTTTCTGATGTTGTGATAAATTGCAATTGCTTCATTGACTAAAGGCTATCGGTTGTTACTTCTCGGTAAGGTTCTTGATCCATGCTTTACTTTGTGAAGGAATTATCACTTTGGCATGAGAGATTATATGTTGGTATGTTGTTGTGATCATGATCATGATGCATGCATGTTCGTATCTTGTTTTGTCGACACCTCTCTCCGTAAACATGTGGACATATTTATTGAGCTCGGCTTTCGCTTGAGGACAAGCGAGGTCTAAGATTGGGGGAGTTGATACGTCCATTTTGCATCATGTTTTCACGTTGATATTTATTTCACTTCACAGTACTATTCTTATGCCTTTTCTCTCTTATTTTGCAAGGTTTACATGAAGATGGAGAATACCGGCAACTGGAACTCTGTCGTGAAAGTGGAGCAAAGTTCAAATACCTATTCTGCACAACTCCAAACGTCGTGAAAATCAACGGAGATTTTTTTTTTACAATTTATAAAAAAATACTCGGCCGAAGAAGTGTCGGCGGGGCACCAGGGGTGCCCATAAGCCTGCACGACGCAACCGCCACCCCCCCAGGACACGCCATGGGGGCCTGTGGGCAGCCCACTGGCCCACTAGCCCCCCTCTTTTGCTATATGGAGGGTTTCGTCCAGGAAAAAATCAGTAGAGAGCTTTTTCGTGGTTTCGCCGCTGCCACGAGGCGGAACTTAAGCAGAACAAATCTAGAGCTCCGGCAGGACGATCCTGCCGGGGAAACTTCCCTCCCGGAGGGGGAAATCTTCGCCATCGTCATCTCCAACACTCCTCTCATCGGAGGGGACTCGTCACCATCAACATCTTCATCAACACCATCTCATCTCCAAACCCTAGTTCATCTCTTGTAACCAATCTCCGTCTCGCGACTCCGATTGGTACTTGTAAGGTTGCTAGTAGTGTTGATTACTCTTTGTAGTTGATGCTAGTTGGATTGTTTGGTGGAATAGATTATGTTCAGATCCTTGACACTACTCATTACACCTCTGATCATGATTATGATTATGCTTTGTGAGTAGTTACTTTTGTTCCTGAGGACATGGGATAAGTCATGCTAATAATAGTCATGTGAATTCGGTATTCGTTCAGTATTTTCATATGTTGTATGTTGTTTTTCCTCTAGTGGTGTTATGTGAACGTCGACTACATAACACTTCACCATTATTTGGGCCTAGAGGAAGGCATTGGGAAGTAGTAAGTAGATGATGGGTTGCTAGAGTGATAGAAGCTTAAACCCTAGTTTATGCGTTACTTCGTAAGGGGCTGATTTGGATCCACTAGTTTAATGCTATGGTTATACTTTGTCTTAATTCTTCTTTCGTAGTTGCGGATGCTTGCGAGAGGGGTTAATCATAAGTGGGATGCTTGTCCAAGTAAGGGCAGTACCCAAGCGCCGGTCCACCCACATATCAAACTATCAAAGTAACGAACGCGAATCATATGAACATGATGAAACTAGCATAACAGAAATTCCCGTGTGACCTCGGGAGCATTTTTCCTCCTATAAGACTTTGTCCAGGCTTGTCCCTTGCTACAAAAGGGATTGGACCACTTTGTTGCACCGTTGCTACTTTTGTTACTTGTTGCTTGCTACGAATCATCTCACCACACAATCACTTGTTACCAACAATTTCAGTGATTGCAGATTTTTCCTTGCTGAGAACCACTTGTCAGATCCTTCTGCTCCTCGTTGGGTTCGACACTCTTACTTATCGAAAGGACTACGATTGATCCCCTATACTTGTGGGTCATCAATGAGATTGATCATGTTCTTGTAATAGGATTCACGACTTGGATGTCGATGAATAGGACAACCGGCAGGATCCATAGGAGTTGCCTTAATTTATTGTATGAGATGCAACGCCATGTTGGTTACTTTACTTTATTGTTAAAACATTAGCTATAGTAGTACAAGTAATAGATTGGCATGACGACTTCACGGAGACACAATGATGGAGATCATGATGATGGAGATCATAGGGTCATGCCGGTGACGATGATGATCATGGTGCCTCGAAGATGGTGATCAAAGGAGCAAGATGATAATGGCCATATCATGTCACTATATGATTGCATGTGATGTTTATCATGTTCTTTTACATCTTATTGCTTAGAACGATGGTAGCAAAGATAAGATGATCCCTCATGAAAATTTTGAGAAAGTATTCCCCTAAGTGTGCACTGTTGCGAAGGATCGTTGTCTCGAAGCACCATGTGATGATCGGGTGTGATAGATTCTAACGTTCGATACAACAGGTGTAAGCCAGTTTACACATGAAGAACACTTAGGTTGACTCGACGAGCCTATCATGTACAGACATGGCCTCGAATATAGGAGACCGAAAGGTCGAACATGAGTCGTATGGTTGATACGATCAGCATGGAGATGCTCACCATTGATGACTAGTCCGTCTCAGGTGATGATCGGACATGGGCTAGTCCATGTGGATCGTGTAACACTTGGATGACTAGAGGGATGTCGATCTAAGTGGGAGTTCATCAGATGAACTTAATTATCATGAACATATCCAAATAGGTCTTTGCAAATTATGTTGTAACTTACGCTATAGCTCTACGGTATTTGATACGTTCCTAGAGAAAAATATGGTTGAAAGATAGAAGTAGCAATTATGCGGACTCGGTCCGTTAACTGAGGATTGTCCTCATTGCTAAACAGAAGGCTTATGTCCTTAACGCACCGCTCGGTGTGCTGAACCCCAAGCGTGATCTATGGATGTTGTGAACATCTGACATACACGTTTTTGATAACTACATGATAGTTCAGTGCATATTGCTTGAACGACTTAGAATTAAGGCGTTAAAGACGTTTCAAACGTCGCAGGACATATGTGATGATCCAAGAGATGAAATTGGGATTTCATGCTCGTGCCCTTGTTGAGAGGTATGAGACCTCCGACAAGATTCTTTGTCTGCAAGAGTAAAGGAGAAGAGCTCAATCATTGAGCATGTGCTCACATGGTCTGAGTATTACAATCGCTTGAACTGAGTGCGAGTTGATCTTCCAGACGAGACAGTGATAGTTCTCCAAAGTCATTGACACCAATCTACTAGAGTTTCGTGATGAACTATAACATATCAAGGATGGATACGATGATCCTTGAGCTATTCGTGATGTTTGACATCGACGAAGTAGAAATCGAAAAGGAGCATCAATTGTTGATGGTTTGTGAAACCGCTAGTTTCAAGAAGGGAAAGGGCTTGAAGGCATACCTCATTAAACGTAAACCAGTTGCTGCTCTTGTGAAGAGACCCGAGGTTGAACCCAAACCCGAGACTAGGTGCTTCTGTAATGAGGGGAACAGGCACTGAAGAGGAACTACCCTAGACACTTGATAGATGAGAAGGCTCGCAGAGTCGACAAAAGTATATTGGATATACATGATATTGATGTGTACTTTACTAGTCTCCTAGTAGCACCAGGGTATTAGATACCGGTTCGGTTGCTAAGTGTTAGTAACTCGAAATAAAAGCTATGGAATAAACAGATACTAGCTAAAGGCGAGGAGACGATGTGTGTTGGAAGTGTTTACAAGGTTGATATGATCACACATCGCACGTTCCCTCTACCATCGAGATTAGTGTTAAACCTAAATAATTGTTATTTGGTGTTTGCGTTGATCATAGACATGATTGGATTATGTTAATGGAAAATACGATTATTCATCTAAAGAGAATAATGGTCATTCTGTTTACTTGAATGATACATTAAATGGTCTTGCACCTAGAATGAATGGTTTATTGAATCTCGATCGTAGTGATACACATGTTCATAATATTGTTGCCAAAAGATACAAAGTAGTAATGATAGTACCACTTACTTGTGGCACTGTTGCTTGAGTCATATTGGTATAAAATGCATGAAGAAGCTCCATGCTGATGGATCTTTGTACTCACTCATTTTTGAAATGTTTGAGACATGCAAACCATGCGTGTTGGTATAATCGCATGAAGAAACTCCATGCGGATGGATCGTTTGACTCACTTGATTTTTGTATCACTTGAGACATGCAAATCATACCACATGGGCAAGATGACTGAAGACCTCTTTTTCCTATGAGATGGAACAAGAATGTAATTTGTTGGAAGTAATACATTTTGATGTGTGCAGTCCGATGAGTACTGAGGCACGCAGTGGATATCATTATGTTCATACTTCACAAATGATTTGAGTAGATACTAGTGCATTTACTTGATGAAACACAGGTCTGAATTATTGAAAAAGGTTCAAGTAATTTTGGAGTGAAGTTGAAGATCATCGTGACAAGAGGATAATATTTCTATGATGGGATCGTGGAGGTACTCATATATATCTGATTTACGAGTTTGGTAAACGTTTAAGACAAGGTGAAAATTGTTTCACGTGAAAAATGTTTCACAACTCATGCCACCTGGAACACCATAGTCTGATGGTGTGTCCATATGTCATAATCGTGCACTATTAGATATAGTGCATACTATGGTATTTATTATCAAATTACCACTATCGTTTATGGGTTAGGCATTTGAGACAACCGCATTCACTTTAAATAGGGCACCACTCAATTCTGTTGAGATGACATCCTATGAACTATAGTTTAAAGAAACCTTAGCTGTCATTTCTTAAGAGTTTGGGGCTGCGATGCTTATGTGAAAGAGTATCAGCCGGATAAGCTCGAACCCAAAGCGGATAAATGCATCTTCATAGGCCACCCAAAATAGTTGGGTATACCTCCTATCTCAGATCCGGAAGCAAAAGTGTTTGCTTATAGAAACGAGTCCTTTCTCGAGGAAAGGTTTCTCTCAAAAGAGTTGAGTGGGAGTATGGTGGATACTCGATGAGGTTATTGAACCATCACTTCAACCAGTGTATGGCAGGGCGCAGGAAGTTGTTCCTATGGCGCCTACACCAATTGAAGTGGAAGCTTATGATGGTGATCATGTAGTTTCGGATCAAGTCACTGCCAAAACCCTCGTAGGCAGACAAGGATGTGTACTACTATAGAGTGGTATGGTAATCCTGTCTTAGAGGTCATGTTGTTGGACAACAATGAACCTAGAGATATGGAGAAGCGATGGTGGGCCCGGATTCGGACAAATGGCTGGAGGCCATGAAATCCGAAAGAGGATCCATGTATGAAAAACAAAGTATAGACTTTGGAGGAACCACTTGATGGTCATAATACTATTAACTGTGAATGTATCTTTAAAAGGAAGACAGACGATGATGGTGAAAAGTCAACATTAAGAAAGCTCGACTTGTCGCAAAGGTGTTTTCGACAAAGTTCAAAGAGTTGACTACGATGAGACTTTCCCACTCATAGCGATGTTGAAAGTCTGTTGAAATTATGTTAGCAGTTGTTGCATCATTTATGAAATATTTCAGATAGGATGTCAAAATATTGTTTCCTCGATGGTTTCCTTGAGGAAAGGTTGTATGTGATACAACCAGAAGATTTTGTCGGTCCTAAAGGGTGCTAACAAGTATGCAAATCTCTAGCGATCCTTCTATGGACTGGACCAAGCATCTCGGAGTTGGAATATACACTTTGATGAGATGATCAATGTTTTTGGTTCTATACAAAGTTTGTAAGAAACTTGTATTTCCAAAAGGTGACTGGGAGCACTATAGAATTTCTCATGAATATATGTGGTTGACATACTGTTGATAAAAAATAATGTAGAATTTCTGCAAAGCATAAAGGGTTGTTTGAAAGGAGTTTTTTCAAAGAAAAACCTAGATGTAGCTACTTGAGAGTTGAGCATCAAGATCTATAAAGATAGATCAAAGTGCTTAATGGAACTTTCAATGAAATGCATGCCTTGACAAGTTTTTGAAGGTGTTCAAAATAGATCAGCAAAGAAGGAGTTCTTGGCTATGTTGCAAGGTGTAAATTTGAGTACGACTCAAAGCACGACCACGGCAGAATAAAGAGAAGGGACGAATGTCGTCCCCTATGCATCAGCCGTAGGCTCTACAAGTATGCTATGATGTGTAAATCACCTAAAGCATGCCTTGCCATGAGTCAGTCGTGGGGTACAAGAATGATCCAGGAATGGATCACTGGACAGCGGTCGAAGTTATCCTTAGTAACTAATGGACTAAAGAATTTTTCTCAATTATGGAGGTGATTAAAGTGTTCGTCGTAAAGGAGTTACGTCGATGCAATCTTTGTCACTAATCCGGAGGACTATGAGTAGTAAACCGGATTCGTATAGTGGAGCAATCATTTGGAATGGTTCTAGATGGGGCGTAGTAGCATCTATAGGATAACATAGAGATTTGTAAAGCACCCACGGATCTGAAAGGTTCAGACCCGTTGACTATAATCCTCTCTCACAAGAAAGACATGATCGAACCCCAGAACTGTATGGGTGTTGAATTCAGTGCAATCACATAGTGATGTGAACAAGATTATTGACTCTAGTGCAAGTGGGAGTCTGTTAGTAATATGCCCTAGAGGCAATAATTAAAATGGTTATTATCATATTTCCTTGTTCATGCTATAATTGTATTAACAGGAAAGAGTAACACATGTGTGGATAAATAGATCACAATATGTCCCTAGCAAGCCTCTAGTTGGCTAGCTCGTTGATCAATAGATGATCATGGACATTGGATGTCATTCATAACGGGATCACATCATTAGGAGAATGATGTGATGGACAAGACCCAATCCTAAGCATAGCACTAGATCGTGTTGTTCGTATGCTAAAGCTTTTCTAATGTCAAGTATCTTTTCCTTCGACCGTCAGATTGTGCAACTCCCGGATACCGTAGGAGTGCTTTGGGTGTATCAAACGTCACAACGTAACTGGGTGACTATAAAGGTGCACTATGGGTATCTCTGAATGTATCTGTTGTCTTGGTACGAATCGAGATCGGGATTTGTCACTCCGTGTGACGAAGAGGTATCTCTGGGCCCACTCGATAGAACATCATCATAATGAGCTCAATGTCACTAAGGAGTTAGTCACAGGATGATGTGCTACGGAACGAGTAAAGAGACTTGCCGGCAACGAGATTGAACAAGGTATGGGGATACCGACGATCGAATCTCGGGCAAGTTCTATACCGGTAGACAAAGGGAATTGTATACGGGATTGATTGAATCCTTGACATCGTGGTTCATCGGATGAGATCATCGTGGAACATGCGGGAGCCACCATGGGTATCCATACCCCGCTGATGGTTATTGGTCGGAGAGGTGTCTTGGTCATGTCTGCATGCCTCCCGAACCTGTAGGGTCTACACACTTAAGGTTCGATGACGCTAGGGTTATAGGGAATTGTTATACGAGGTTACCGAAGGTTGTTTGGAGTCCCGGATGAGATCTTGGACATCACGAGGAGCTCCGGAATGGTCCGGAGGTAAATAATTATATATAGGAAGTGAGGATTTGGTCGTCGGAATTGTTTAGGGCAACATCGGTAATGTACCGGGACCACCGAAAGGGTTTCGGGGGTCCACCGGGAGGAGCCACCAGCCCCAAAGGCTAGCATGGGCCAAAAGGTGGAATGGAACCAGCCCAGAGTGGGCTGGTGCGCCTCCCACCTAGGCCCAAGGCGCCAGAAGAGAGGGAAGGGGGAAACCTAGTGCAGATGGGCCTAAGGCCCATCTGGGGTGCGCCACCCCCCTCTCTCTTGCCCTGGCCGCCACCACCAGCCCTAGATGGGGCTGCCACACCCTTCGGGGGTGGGAACCCTAAAGGGGGCGCCCCCACCCTCTCCTCCTATATATAGTGGAAGTTTTGGCTGATTTGACACACACTAAATCTCTCTCTCGGTGCAGTCGTGCTTCTCCTCTTTCTCTTCTCCCACGGTGCTTGGCGAAGCCCTGCCGGGAGACCTCGTAGCTCTACCGCCACCATGCCGTCATGATGCCAGAGCTCTCCCTCAACCTCTCCCTCCTCCTTGCCGGATCAAGGCCTGGGAGACGTCACCGGGTTGTACGTATGTTGAACGCGGAGGTGTCGTGATTCGGCACATAGATCGGAACCGACCGCGATCTGAATTGCTGCGAGTACGACTCCATCGACCGCATTCATAGTCACACTTCCGCTTAGCCATCTTCAAAGGTATGAAGATGCTCTACAACCTCTCTCGTTGCTGGTCTCTCCATAGATAGATCCTTGTATGGCGTAGGAAATTTTTGAATTCACTACGTTACCCAACAAAATAGTCCTTTTGGGCTGGCCTCACTAGCCCACCAAGGGCTGGTGCGCCACCCCTCGGCCTATTAGGTTCTCTCCCGGGTGGGTGGCCCCTCCCGGTAAAAACTCGGAACCCATTCGTCACTCCCGGTACACTGCTGGTAATGCCCGAAATCTTTTCGGAAGCCTAATGAAACAATCCTATATATCAATCTTCGTTTCCGAACCATTCCGGAAACCCTCATGACGTCCGGGATCTCATCTGGGACTCCGAATAAAACTTCAGTCACCAACACCTATAACTTAACCATACCTAAACGTCACCAAACCTTAAGTGTGCAGACCCTGCGGGTTCGAGAACTATGCAGACATGACCTGAGACACTCCCCGGTCAATATCCAATAGCGGGACCTGGATGTCCATATTGAATCCTACATATTCTACGAAGATCTTATCGCTTGAACCTCTGTGCCAAGGATTCATATAATCACGTATACCATTCCCTTTGTCCTTCGGTATGTTACTTTTCAGAGATTTGATCGTCGGTATCCCTATACCTATTTCAATCTCGTTACTGGCAAGTCTCTTTACTCGTTCCGTAATACAAGATCCCATGACTAACACATTAGTCACATTGCTTGCAAGGCTTATATGTGATGTTGTATTACCGAGTGGGACCCGAGATACCTCTCCGTCACACGGAGTGACAAATCCCAGTCTTGATCCATGCAAACTCAACGGACACCTTCAGAGATACATATAGAGCACCTTTATAGTCACCCAGTAACGTTGCGACGTTTGATACACACAAGGTATTCCTCCGGTGTCAGTGAGTTACCTGATCTCATGTTCATAATAATGAATACTTGACACGCAGAAAACAATAGCACCAAAATGACACGATCACATGCTACGTTTATAGTTTGGGTCATGTCCATCACATCATTCTCCCAATGTTGTGATCCAGTCATCAAGTGACAACACTTGCATATGGTCATAAAACCTTAACCATCCTTGATCAACTCGCTAGTCAACTAGAGGCTTACTAACGACATAGTTTTGTCTATATATCCGCACATGCATTTATGTTTTCATTTGATACAATTATATCATGGATAATAAACGATTATCTTGAAACAGGAAATATAATAATAAATATTTTATCATTGCCTCTAGGGCATGTTTCCAATAGACAGAACCCTGGCCATTCCCACCAAATTGGTGCAACCAAAACTTCATTGGTGCTACCGAGTTTGGGTAACCAACATTCTGTTGCCAAGATACACAAAATCGGAATTTACGAGTTTGAGCATTGGTGCCACCGAATTTGGCCATCTGACCGTTAGTCACCTTTTTGGTGCCACTGAGTTGTATATATCGGTCTCACCGAGATTCAAAAGTTCACACCTTTGGTGCTAGTCGGTACCACCGAGTTTCCAACTTCGGTGTCACGGAGTTTGCTCTTTTGTGTGTAACAGTTGGATTTTGGTTGCTGCCTATATATACCCATTCACTAACATCTCATTCATGGGAGAAGCACTTAGAACACACACTTCAATTACAAATCCATTTTCTGAGAGAGAACTACCTATTCATGTGTTGAGACCAAGATATTCCAATGTAATCATTTGAAACCTTATCTCTAGCCTCCCAAAGTGCTTTCCACCAAATCAACCTCTCCTACCCATGCATATTCTATGAGAGAGTGATATGTGTTGTGGAGACTATCTTTAGAAGCACAAGAGCAAGGAGTTCATTGATCTACCCCATCTATTACCTTTTGGAGGGTTGTGCCTCCAAGATTTGTTAGGTGTCTCTTGGGAGCCTCCTACTTCGTGTTGTGGAGTTGAACCAAGATGTTTGTAATGTCAAGGAGACCGCCTACTTCGTGAAGATCTACCGTGAGTAAGGCTACTCCTTTGTGGACGGAAGCCGTGGTGGGATAGACAAGGACGCTTCTTTGAGGACCCTCCATGGGTGGATCCCTCCGTGGACTCTCGCAGCCGTTAACCACCATGGGATGAAGTCTCCACTAACAAGGACGTATGATAGTGCCACCTATCAAAACAATGCCAAAATTGCCATGTCAACCTCATGCATTTGATCTCCCTACCTTACTCCTCTATTTACACTTGCATGTTTACTTTCCGCTGCTATAATATTAGAACTGCATGTGTAGGGTGTACTTGACTTGTTATAACTGTTGTAGCAACCTCTCAAGTAAAACTGGGATAAGGCAAAAAAATATCTTGTCAAGTAGTCTAACCACCCCCCCCTCTAGACAGACTTACGATCCTACATCAATTATTGAGCTTTTCTCCCTTACTTTGTAGACAAAGAATCTTATCGGAGGTCTTGTACCTCTCAACACGGGCATGAGTCTGAAATCCCATATTTCATCTCTTGGAACATCTCATATGGCCAGTGACATTCGAAACATCTTCAGTGCCTCAATTCTAAGTCGTTGAAGGATTATGCACTGAACGATCATGTAGTCATCAAAAAGGTGTATGTCAGATGTTAGCAACATCTACACACGATGCTTGGGGTTTATCACACCGAGTGGTGCATTAAGAACATAAGCCTTTTGTGCAGCAATGAGGACAATCCTCAGTTTACGGACCTAGTCCGCATAATTGCTATTATCATCTTTCAACTAAGTTTTCTCTAGGAACATATCAAAAACAGTACAGCCACAACGCAAGCTACAACATAATTTCCAAAGACATTTTGACTATGTTCATGATAATGAGTTCAATTAATCATATTACTTAAGAACTCCCACTCAAATTGACATCGCTGTGGTTATTCAAGTGGTACATGATCCAAATTCACTAACTCAAGTCTGATCATCTCGTGAGTTGAGTTTAGCTTCAATGGTGAACATCTCCGTGTTGATCATATCCACTATATGACTCATGCTCGACATTTCGGTCTCTTGTTCCGAGGCCTTGTATTTACATGCTAGGCTCGTCAAGTTTAACCCGAGTGTTCCGCATGTGCAACTATTTTCCACCCGTTGTATGTGAATGTACAGTCTATCACACCCGATCATCACGTGGTGTCTCGAAACGACGAACTGTCGCAACAGTGCACAGTCGCGGAGAACACAATTTTATCTTGAAATTTTAGTGAGGGACCAACTTATAAAGCTACCGTCGTCCTAATCAAAATAAGGTGCATAAAAGGATTAACATCACACGCAAATCATAAGTGACATGATATGGCCATGAACTTGTGCTTCTTGATCTCCATCACCAAAGCACGGGCATGATCTCCATCGTCATCGGCGCCACACCATGATCTCCATCATCATGATCTCCATCATTGTGCTGAAATCGAGGTTGTCGCGCTAACTATATTGTTATTACTAAAGCTACTACTAGTGATAAAGCAAAGCATCACCAAGCGCAAAATAATTAAAGTCAACTCTATGGCTCATGTCAGTTGCCGTAGCATCGACGTGCAAGTCGATATTTAACTACTACAACAAGATCATCTCATACATCCAATATATCATATCATGTCTTTGGCCATATCACATCACAGGCATACCCTGCAAAAACAAGTTAGACATCCTCTAACTTATTGTTGCAAATTTTACGTGGCTGCCATGGGTATATAGTATGATTGCATCTTACTTATGCAAAGCCACAACGGTGATATGCAAATTGCTATTTAACCTTCTCCAAGGACCGCCTCGGTCAAATCCAATTCAACTAAAGTTGAAGAAACAAACAAACACCCACCAGTCATCTTTATGCAACAAGTTGCATGTTAGTCAATGAAACCGGTCTCTCGTAATCATACGAGTAATGCTGGTTTGGGCCGCTTTAATCCAAAAATACCGCCGAATCAAGAAAAAAGACTAAGGAGGGCATCAAATTGAACATCAACGCCCACAAAATCTTTTGTGTTATTCTCGAGATATCATCTACGCATGAACCTAGCTCATGATGCCACTATTGGGGAATGTTGCATGGGAAAAAAATTCCTACGCACACGAAGACCTATGCATGATGATGAACACCTACGAGAGGGGGGAGTGTATCTACATACCCTTGTAGATCGCTAAGTGAAAGCGTATATAATGCGGTTGATGTAGTTGAACATCTTTGCGATCCAAATCGCAGTCCGTCCCGCGATCTCATCATGAACCGTCCCGCGATTTCATCACGATCCATCCTGATCTAGTGCCGAATGGATGACACCTCCGCGTTTAACACACGTGTAGCTAGATGATGATCTCCGCCTTCTTGATCCAGGAAGAGAGACGAATAGGTAGCTGAATTCCCCGACAGCATGACGGTGTGGCGGCGATGGTGGTGGAGCTACTGCGGCAGGGCTTCGTCGTACCGTACTGAACTAGCTACGGGGTGTCACGAAGTGGTGGAGGGAGAGAGGGCTGCACCTTGGCTTGAGGTGCCAAAAGCCTCTCTCACCTCCACTATATATAGGAGGGAGGGGTGGGTGGCGCCCTAGGGCAAGGCGCTAGGGTTTGGTCGAACCAAGAGGAGGAGGAATCCTCCTCCAATACAACTTGGAAGGAGGACCCCAATTCGGTTTTGGCCCACTATCCTTTCCTTTTCTACCTTGGCCGAAATAGGCCTCCTTTGGGCTAGCCATCAGCCCACTATGAGCTGGTGTGCCACCCTTGAGCCTCTTGTGTTCTCTCCCGGGTGGGTGCCCCCTCCCTATTGAACTCCGGAACCCATTCGTCACTCCCGGTACATTACCAGTAATGCCCGAAAACCTTCCGGAAGCCAAATGGATAGTTCCTATTAATCAATCTTCGTCTCCTGACCCGTACGGAAACCCTCGTGACATCCAGGATGTCATCCGGGACTCCGAACAGCCTTCGGTTACCAATATCAATAATTTAACTATACCGAAACGTCACCGAACCTTAAGTGTGCATACCCCGTGGGTTCGAGAACTATATAGACATGACCTGAGACACTCTCCGGTCAATAACCAATAGCGGGACCTCGATGCCCATCTTGGCTCCTACATATTCTGCGAAGATCTTTATCGGTTGAAACTCTATGTCAAGGATTCAGTTAATGTCGTATGATGTTCCCTTTGTCAATCAGTATGTTACTTGACCGAGATTCGATCATCTCTATCTCTATACCTAGTTCAATCTTGTTACTAGCAAGTCTCTCTACTCGTTCCGTAATACAAGATCCTGTGACTAACTCCTTAGTCATATTGATTGCAAGACTTGTTGTGATAACGTAATACTGAGTGGGCCCTGAGATACCTCTCCGTCACATGGAATGACAAATCCCAGTCTTGATTCACGTCAACCTAACAGACACCTTCGAAGATACCTGTAGAGAACCTTTATAGTCACCCAATTATGGTGCGAGGTTTGATACACACAAGGTATTCTTCCAGTGTCTGGGAGTTGCATGATCTCACGGTCATAGGAACAGATACATTGACATGTAGAAAACAATAGCAATAAACTGACACGATCATATGCTATGTTCATAGTTTGTGTCTTGTCCATCAATCATTCTCCTAATGATTTGATCCCGTTATCTAGTGAAAACTCTTGTCTATGGCCAGGAAACGTTGACCATCTTTGATCAATGAGCTAGTCAACTAGAGGCTCACTAGGGACAGTGTGTTGTCTATGTATCCACACATGTATTTGAGTTTCCAATCGATGCAATTCTAGCATGGATAATAAACAATTATCATGAACAAGGAAATATAATAATAACCAATTTATTATTTCCTCTAGGGCATATTTCCAACAACAACTTCTAACATAATTCCAATAGACTTTAGCATCGCTACGAGTGAGAAAGTCTCATCATTGTTAACTCCTTGAACTTGTCGGAAACCTCTTTGCGACAAGTCAAGCTTTCTAAAATGGTGACATTTACCATCATTGCATGTCTTCCTTTTAAAGATCGATCTCTACTTCATAGCCTTACGACCATCACGTAGTTCTTCCAAATTCAACACTTTGTTTTCATACATGGATCCTATCTTAGATTTCATGGCCTCCATCCATTTGTCAGAATCCGGACCCAACATCGCTTCTCCATAGCTCATAGGTTCTTTGTTGTCCAGCAACATGGCCTCCAACACAGGATTACCGTACCACTCTGGAGCAGTACGTATCCTTATCGACCTATGAGGTTTGGTAGTGACTTGATCTGAAGGTTCATGATCACCATCATCAGCTTCCACTTCAACTGGTGTAGACGTCATAGGAACAATATCCTTCGCCCTTCTACTCTCTGGTACAAGTGACGGTTCAAAAACCTCGTCAAGTTCCACCATCCTCCCACTCAATTCTTTTGAGAGAAACTCTTTCTTGAGAAAGGACCCGTTTTAATCAACAAACACCTTGCTTTTGGATTTGAGATAGGAGGTATACACAACTGATTCCTTAGGGTATCCTATGAAGATGAAATTATCCGCTTTGGGTTCGAGATTATCAGGCTAAAGCCTTTTGACATGAGCATCGCAGCCCCAAACTTTAAGAAATGACAGCTTAGGTTTCTCTAAACCATGGTTCGTACGGTGTCATCTCAATAGATTTAAATGGTGCCCTATATAAGGTGAATGTGGTTGTCTCTAATGCGTAACCCCAAAACGATACTGGTAATTTGATAAGAGACATAATAGTATGCACCATATCTGATAGGGCGTTGCTATGATGTTCAGACACATCATCACAATATGGTGTTCCAGGTGGCATGAAATGTGAAACAATTCCACATTGTCTTAAATGTATACCAAACTCGCAACTTAGATGTTCATCTCTATGATCACATCATAGATATTTCATCCTTTTGTCACGACGTTCTTCAACTTCACTCTAAAATTGCTTGAATGTTTTCAATAATTCAGACTCATGATTCATCAAGTAAATACACCTGTATCTACTCAAATCATCTATGAAGTAAGAACATAATGATATCCATTGCGTGCATCGGCACTCATTGGATTGCATACATCAAAATGTATTATTTCCAACAAGTCAATTGCTCGTTCCATCTTACTGAAAACGAGGCCTTCAGTCATTTTGCCCGTGTGGCATGATTTGCATGTCTCAAGTTATTCAAAATCAAGTGAGTCCAAAAGATCCATCTGCATGGAGTTTCTTCATGCGTTGACACCAATAGGTATGGTTCACATGTCTCAAACGATTCAAAAACGAGTGAGTCCAAAGATCCATCAGCATGGGGCTTTCTTCATGTGTTTTATACCAATATGACTAAAGCGATAGTGCCACAAGTAAGTGGCACTATCATTACTACTTTGTATCTTTTGGCATCAATATCATGAACATGTGTATCACCATGATCGAGATTCAATAAACCATTCATATTAGCTGCATGACAATTGAAGGTATTAGTCAAGTAAACAGAGTCATTATTATTCTCCTTAAATGAATAATTGTATCTTAATAAATATGATCAAATCATGTTCATGCTCAACACAAACACCAAACAACATTCATGTCTAATACTAATCCTGAAGGTAGAGGGAGCGTGCGATGGTGATAACATCAACCTTGGGAACACTTGCAACACACATCGTCACCTCGCCTTTTGCTAGTCTCCGTCTTTTCCGTAGCTTTTATTTCGAGTTACTAACATTTAGCAACTGAATCAGTATCTAATATCCAGGTGCTAATAGGACTACTAGTAAAGTACACACCAATAACACGTATATCTAATATACTTCTATTGACGTTGCCAGCCTTCTTGTCTACCAAGTGTCTAGGGCATTTCCGCCTTAGTGATCATTCCCCTCATCATAGAAGCACATAGTCTCGAGTTTAGGTTCAACCTGGGGTTTCTTTTTCATTCTCAATGTTTCCCTTCTTTCCCTTGCCCTTCTTGAAACTAGTGGTTTTATTAACCATCAACACTTGATGCTCCTTCTTGATTTCTATCTTCGCGGTATCAAACATCGTGAATCGCTCAAGGATCATCTTCTCTAACCCTGGTATGTTGTAGTTCATCACGAAGCTTGGTAGCTTTGTGTCGGGGCAAAGAAGCACGACCCCTATGGGATCGCGTGGATCCCTTTACGGTTCGGCAAGGTGGGAGACGATTGTGCCAAGAGCAGAACCAACAATCAAGTGCAAGGGGGAGTTTCACACAGGTTCGGGCCGCTGGGAAGTGTCAAACCCTACTCATACCTTGTGTATATTGAGTGTTCTTGGGCCTTAGCTCAAGAGCGCTATGCCATGCACAACAACTACATACTGAGCGTCAAAAACCCTAGAGATCATGTAAGGAATAGATGTCTGCTAGCTGTATGGTCTCTGCCTCTCTAAGGTACGCCTTGGGACCCCTTTTATAGGTCAAAGGGGTCAACAACAGTGGCGGAACAGGGCACCCATGGGGTGCACAGTTAACAGTGCACGCATGGGGTGTACAGTGCTTATTGTGCTTATTGATGCTCAGGGAACGAGCATTAAATGCATGTCAAGCTCCAACACCTTCTGTGACACGGGACAGAGATGCATGCTATCAACACTGCTCATCCCCCAGATGTCGCTCGACACGTATCCTCACGGATTAACGCGTATCAAGGGAAAAAGGACAGCTGGTCACTACACTGGAGTGGTGACGGATTGGGACCTTGCCGGGAGCGCATATTGCCGGGGCTTCGCTAGCTTCCCCTGGCAAGGATCTTGTCGGGCCTCAGCCTTCGGTCTTCAATCTTTTGGGTGTTGATTTGGGCGTCTTCATGTTTGACTTCCGCAGCCCCCCGGCAAGCCTTGTCGCGGGTATGGCAACAACTTCTCGTGGACAAGTAAGGGGCACTAAAGTCCCAACTTTAGTGCATCGACACTTTGTGGCAGTGACTTTGGAGAACTATGTGAAACTATATCATCTGGAAGATCAAATCCCACTTGATTCAAGTGATTGTATTACCCAGACAATCTGATGACATGCTCAATGATTGATCTTTTCTCCTTTACTTTGCGGGCAAAGAATCTTGTCATAGGTCTCAGACCTCTCAACACAGGCACGAGGATGAAATCCAAATTTCAGCTCTTGGAACATCTCATATGTTCCGTGACGTTCAAAAAATGTCTTGGGTGCCTCAATTCTAAGCCGTAAAGCATGATGCACTGAACTACCATGTAGTCATCAAAACGTGTATGTCAGATGTTCACAACATCCACAAACAACGCTTGGGATAGCTCACCGAGCGGTGCATTAAGGACATAAGCCTTCTGCACAGCAATGAGGACAATCCTCGATTTACGGACCGAGTCCGCATAATTGCTACTATCATCTTTCAACTTAGTTTTCTCTAGGAATATATCAAAAACAGGGGAGCTACATCGCAAGCTAATCATCTACAACATAATTTGCAAATACATTTTGACTATGTTGATGATAATGAGTTCAATTGATAATATTAGTTAAGTACTCCCACTAAAATTGACATCCCTCTAGTCATTCGAATGGTACATGATCCAAATTCACAAACCCAAGTCCGATCATCATGTGAGATGAGCTCGTTTCAATGGCGAACATTTTCATGTTGATCTTATCAACTATATGACTCATGTTTGACCTTTCGGTCTCTTGTCTTCCGAGGCCATGTATATACATGCTAGGCTCGTCAAGTTTATCCCGAGTGTTCCGCGTGTGCAAAACTGTCTCGCTCCCGTTGTATGTGAATATAGAGTCTATCACACCCAATCATCACATGGTGTCTAGAAAAGAGGAACTATCGCAATGGTGCAAACTCGGGGACAACATAATTTTATCTTGAAATTTTGGTGAGGGATCACCTTATAATGCTACCGTCGTTCTAAGCAAAACAAGGTGCATAAAAAGGATTAACATCACATGCAAATCATAAGTGACATGATATGGCCATGAACTTGTGTTTTTTTATCTCCATCTTCAAAGCACCTGCATGATCTCCATATCCATCATCATGATCTCTATCATTGCGCTTCCATCGAGATTGTTGCGCCATCTATGCTTCTACTACTATTGCTACTAATTTAGTGATAAAGTAAAGCATCACTAAACGCCCAAAAATTAAAGACAGCCCTATAGCTTGTGCTCGTTGCCATAGCATCGACATGCAAGTCGATATTAACTTTATAACATGATCATCTCATACATCAAATATATGACATCATGTCTTTGGTCGTATCATACCACAATATACCCTGCAAAAAAAAGTTAGACGTGCTCTAATTTGTTGTTGCATGTTTTACGTGGCTGCTACGGGTATCTAGCAAGAACGCTTCTTACCTACGCAAAAACCACAAAAAGTTACCGTCTCTATCGAATCCGATTCAACTAAAGTAGGAGAGACAGAAACCCGTCAGCCATCTTTACGCAAAAAGTTGCATGTCATTCGATGGAACCGGTCTCTTGTATGTGGACCAGTAAAGTTGTTCTGGGCCGCTTCATCCCACGGTATTGTTGCACAAAGAAAGGACTACGGAGGTAAACAATCTGAATATCAAGGCCCACAAACTCCTTTGTGTTCTACTCTAGATGTCATCTATGCATAGACCTAGCTCATGATGCCAGTGTTGGGGAACGTTGCATGGGAAACAAAAAAAATCCTACGCTCAGCAAGATCAATCTATGGAGATCAACATCTACGAGAGGGGGGAGTGCATCTACATACCCTTGTAGATCGCTAAGGAGAAGCGTGTATACCACGGTTGATGTAGTTGAACATTTTCGCGATCCAATCACGATCCGTCCCGCGATCTCATTGTGAGTCGTCCTGCTCTAGTGCCGAACGGACGACACCTCCACGTTCAGCACATGTACAACTCGATGATGATCTCCACCTCGTTGATCCAGCAAGCAAGGGTGGAGATCTAGATGAGCTCTACGCCAACATGACGGCGTGGTGGCGATGGCGGTGGAGCTGATCCGGTAGGGCTTCACAGTGTACTGCCAAACCGATCTAGAGGTGGAACGAACTAGAGGAGGGAGAGAAAGTTGTGCCATGACCTAATTGGGTGTGGCTGTGTGCCATGACCTAATTGGGTGTGGCTGCGTGCCATAACCTTTTTTAGGTGCGGCTGCCTCTCTCCTCTCAACTATATATAGGAGGGAGGGAAGACTCTATAACAGCCCGAGACCGACGCTCCAGAAGATCCCCCATTTATTCTGTTTTCGTCGTGTGACTTATTTGTTGGTCGCATTCATCATCGCCGCATTCGCATCATCTGCATTGCACCGGCACCTCGTTGCTGCCAGTTTTCAAAATCTGCATTCGTTATTAGTTGCCGGTTCTCTCCGTTCTCGTCGTAGACCGTTTTGAGACCAACCACACGCACGCGCCCTGGCGTGCGGTCTTTATATAGTGTAGGAAGGCCGCGTGTCAAATTTCATCACAATCGGAGTTCGTCTGATACCCCAACTGTTAAACCTATAGCGGCACTATAGCTGGTCATTTCGCCGGATGTTTTTGGTTTATAAAACTCTGTGTCGGGTCGCAAACTTCCCTCTCTTCTCCCAGCCCAGACACTCTACACAACCCAACACCACCCACCTAACCCTAACCCCCTCGTCTTTCGAACCGTCTGATCGAAATACGATGATTTGAAATGGGTGAAACTAGCTAACCCTAGACCTACCTGCTATGAATAGCATCCTACCCCTGCCTAAGCCGCAAACCTAGATGCCCACCTCAGTTTCCATGCCCCACCAGCCCCAACTGCCACCTAGCCATCCTTGTCTCCCACCTCGAGCCGCCAAGACCGCTTGGATCCACATCAGGCCATGGGAAGCTGTGACGCCCTCGGTTTAATCGTACGCTAATCATACACGCAAATGCGTACGATCAAACCCAAGGACTCATGGGAATATATCACAACACAACTCTAGACACAAATAAAACAATATCAGCTTCATATTACAAGCCAGGGGCCTCGAGGGCTAGAATACGAAAGCTCGATAAACACACGAGTCAGCGGAAGCAACAATATCTGAGTACAGACATAAAACATGGGGTGCCTTAGAGAAGGCTAGCACAAAAGATACAACGATCGAACGAGGCGAGGCCTCCTGCCTGGGAGCCTCCTAACTACTCCTGATCATCAGCGGCCTCCACGTAGTAGTAGGCACCGTTGGGGTAGCAGTCATCATCGGCGGGGGCCTCCATCTCCTGGGCTCCATCATCTGGTCACAGCAAACAGATCAAGGGGACAAGGGGGAGCAAAGCAGCGGTGAGTACTCATCCAAAGTACTCGCAAGTCTTACATCAAAACTGTTCTAAGTATGCATCAGTATCAAAGAAGGGGGGTGGTTATATGTGGACTGACTGTAGCAATGCGAGAATAGAGAGAGAAAGGCCTAGTTCTAACGAAGACTAGCATCTTCAGGGTCTTGCAGCAATAGACGAGAATAGAGCAAGGGAACACAAATAAATAGTCATATTGTTGCAGCAGTATTAAAAGTGAGGTCACGCGCAGAGATCCTCCCTCGACTCCTTGCGAGGAAGCAATCCCGAGGCAACTAACTCCAGTTAAGTAACAATTATAGTTGTATAAGATCAGGGCACAACTCCAAGTCATCCTGTAACCGTGGACACGGCTATTTGAATAGTTAATTTTCATCCCTGCAGGGTGCACCACATGTCCCGTCACGCTCTATAACACTTTGGCCGGACACACTTTTCTGGGTCCTACCCGGCCTCGGAATATCGACACGTCGCAGCCCCACCTAAGACTAATCAGAGAGGCCAGCCCGCCGGTCTAAATACTTAGTGCAAAGAGTTCATGGGCCCAGTTCCCCTCCGCGCTCCTGCACGATGCGAGGGCGGTCGACGTCAGTCCTAGCATCCCTTAATCACAAGCGCGATGCATCTCGGGACCACTCAGGCACGCGCCACTATGTTGCTGACATCTGAAAAGCTTCGGCTGATATCGTGACGCCGAGTACCCATAATTCTTCCCGCGTAGCCGGTTAGTGCGAAAAGGTCTCCGACCAACCCAGATCAAATACCCAAATCCATTAACATTTTAATTAGGCCATCAACACAATCCCGCGGGAATCCACCCAACTAACACCTAATCACAAATGATCTGAGTTACATGGTCGAGTAACTCTGTGGTTGAAACATCGGGGGGAATCCGAGGTATCACCCTCGTTGGATTCCGGACGATGTATCCGTCAAGGTGGGCTTAGAGGAATCACCCTCGGGGGTCCCACACTTGAGGGGTTGCACGACAGAGACATCGTCTAGAATGGTGAAAGAGGAATCACCCTCGATAACCACGACCGACTAGCTATACTACAGAGATATCATCAGGAGTACTTAGCGAGGTGTCACCCTCCGTACCCGATAGTATCTCTGTAGCGTCGTACAACTAAGGGGGGTGTATGTGTTGTGTCAGGTTTGGCTCGTCGATCAGGGATCGACATTTGAAATCAAGCAGGGCAAGTGGACTACGAGGTCAGAGGGGATGACTGCTCCACCTATACTAAGCAGATTAAAGGTACAGGACTGAAAGTAGCAGTTCATCAAAAACAGGCTATGCATCAAATATAGGAGCTAACTACAACAGTAGCAAAATATTAATGCAAGCAGTAGGAAGAAAGACATAGGTGATATAGGAATTATCAAGGGGGGTTTGCTTGCATTGCTGCTGTGCGGCAAAGGACTGATCGGCAGGGTCGTAGATGTACCCGGCAACAGCGTCAGTCTCGGGGTCTACTGGAGAGAAGAGGGGGAAGAAACAAAAAAGAAAAAGCATACAAATGCATCATGAGGCATGACAAGGCAATATGCAGAGCTAGGGGATATATTGCATACCTAAGTCTTTTAGTTAATTTAGTAATTTATTTGGTATGATTTTAGTAAAGTCATGCACTATTCATTTATCTCAAACAGTTAAAAAGTTACATGTTCACCTAGCTAGGAGTGATGGTCAAGCATTTTGATTACATATTCAGAATCTACATATTTTTGTGATCATTTTACATATATAAATTATTTTTATCTGAGTTACGGATAAAAAGATACGAATTTCTAAAGATTTTAACATTTTCTAGAATTATTCTAATTATTTAAAACAACATTATCCAGTACAGTGTACGGATGACGTCAGTAGGTCAACTCTTGCTGACTAGAGTCAAACCTGACATGTGGGGTCACTGGGCCCCACATGTCAGCCTCTAATAGTATTAAACATATTTAGATTTAATTAATTAGGATGAATTAAGGGTGGGGCCTACTCGTTAGTGAGTGTTTAGTATTTTAATTAACAAACTAATTAATTAGGAGATTTTCTACTTATCTGAAATCATTTTAGGAGGCGGGACCCACCTGTCACAGACACGGGGTGCGGGGCCCCACAAGTCAGAGACTGGGCAACGCCCAGCCAGCCAATTGACCAAGTCAACTGGTCCAATGGGGCGCCCAGGCCCACGGGCAGGGTCACTAGGGGTGCCCCCAGTCGGGCCAGGTCAGCGGCGGCGCCGTCCGGCCACCGGAGGAGCTCCGGCGAGTACCAGAAGCGGCGGCAGTGGTCGGAAATTGCGTGTGGTGCACCAAATCGAGCCGTTCTGGTTCCGTTCGAAAGCAGGCGTTGCTGACGTTCCATTTTGGCCATCAGGGAAAGCAGCGGGGGCTCCTAGCGTCGCCGGCGACGAGCTTGTCGGAGGAGCATTCGGGCGGCCACGGCAACCAGCACAACAGCACGACCCCGAGCCAACTATGGGCACCACTCGAGCCTATCTGACGCGCCGGAGCGAACGGTGGCGGTGGATGGACCAAATGGTCACCGGAGGCACGCCGGCGACGAGCTCAGGTGGAGCCGCATTCGGGCACGACGGGGAGAAGGGGCTACGACGGCGGAAACAGAGCGCAATGAGGGGGGGAAGGAAGGGGGGCTCACGGCGGTCCTGCAGAGGTGCAAGGCATGCGCGGGGGAGGCTCGATGCCGTTGAAGTCGAGGGAGATTGCCGGGGGATCCGAGGAAGAAGATGGGCGCGATTCGGTCGTTGCGGGGGCGCCGAGCTCGAGCGCATCCTCGCAGTCGACGTAGTCGACGCAGGCGGTGCTCCTGGCACAGTCTCACATGGCGGGGAGGTTGTAGGGCGCGCGAGCGACGGCTGCCATGGCGACGACGGCGCGGTCTCGAGCGGGGGAAGAAATAGAGAGCAAGAGAGGGAGGTGGAAAATGAGCCGGGGCTCAATCTAGGGTTGCGGTGGAGATCGTATGCCCTCCCGGGACACTGTAGTGGCGCAGGAGGCGAGCTGGCTTGGCGGGGACGAGCCGAAGCCCTAGCTCGGACGCCATTGCCAGGTGGAGGAGGCAGGTAGGGGATGAGCGGGGGGGAGTGGGCTGGGCCGGCGCTGTTGCCCGAGGCTTCAATTTCACATGTTTTTTTTCTTTTATTTTCTTTTCTTTTGTCTTCTCTTTTTTTCAACCTTTGTTCTATTCCACTTTAGCTTTAAGTTCCTTTAGCAAAAAGGTGTGATATGGTCCATTTAACAATTTACAATATTTTAGAATGGCCACAACAAGTTTGGTTATTTTTGCGATGTGTTCAAATTATCCATGGAATTAAAAAGGGCTTTTAAATGCCTTTTGGCTCTGTTTTAGATGGTGGGGCCGACACAATTGGTCTGGTGATGTTGTTTTACTTAACAACATTTGTTTTGTGAATTTTAGAAAATGTGCAACATTTTTCTTATGCTGTTTGAGGTTTTATTTTACCACAATAAAAATCCAATGCCTCTTTTAATGGAATTTGAAATGAGATATGAATTTTTATCTTGATCATATCCTTTCTAGCAAAATGATTAAGCATTGATCATGGTCATCAATGTATCTGAATTACAATGTTCACTATAGCAAAGTTTGAGGATGTCACAGAAGCCCATCTGGTCCCGGGATCGCTGCCACCCGCCCGCATGACATCACCGCTCCGCGAAGTTGAAGCTCTCGCAACTGCAAAGGGAGGAGGCCCTCGACTCTGTCACCGAGCAACTCCGGCGAGCTGTCGCCGACGACGACCTCCAGGCCGGTGCCCTGCGCCCCATCCCTCCTTTTCCCCATTTCCTAGCTCTCTCTGCCCCCCTCTCGTGAGTTTCGGCCTGCAGGAAAGCCATGGTTGCCATGGAGCCTACCTCTAGCCGCCGCCGCTGGCCGCTGGGGCCCAGCCTCGCTGGATCTGCCGGATCTGAGGCCGGCCCCGCCGGATTTTCCGCCTCGAAGCTCTGTCGTGGCACCTATCAACTATAGGCCGGCTGGCTATTGCCTCACCCCTCTGCGATCGAGGACGAGCAGCAGCGCCAGCCCCGTTGACCGTGTGCCGGCCCATCCTTGCAGTGGAACCGAGGCCAAGCTGCAAGCCGCCAGGCCCAGCCGCAGCCCCTCCTCTCCAATCCCGTAGGACCCGAGCCACTCTATATTGCGCCCAAGCGCTATTTTTCTATCCAGTGCCCACCAAATTCGGCCCGTTAGCCAGATTCAGCCCTAATAGTTTTTTTCGTCGTGCGACTTTTTTCCATTTACGACGAATTTCAGAAAAAAAAAACATGATTTGAAAACGTCCACAACTTTTAAACCGTGCGTCGGATCAAAGTAAGTTAGATATGTAGAACGTGTAGAATTTAGGGTAGGTTAATCTTTTCCAACTCTCGTGCATATTAAAAACTGTTTCCCTTGATGTTTGCCTTGTTTTGTATGTCGTGTCGTGCTAAAATAGTTTAGTTCGTAGTTAATTAGTCGTGGCTCTATTGGAGATGAGGTGAGTAGAATCACGTGAACCACTTTGTTTTTTTGTTTAACAAACACAAAAAGTGGTTAGGACAAATCTGGACAGATTTCGAAGTTAATGTGTGGGGTCATTTCGGAAATCCTATATGTCGTTTCCGGCCTAATATAAAATGCCTAGATAGGTAGTCTATTTTGTGCTTCACCCCTTGCCATGTTTAAACAACTTTGAATATTGCCTTCTACCTAAACGAGAGTGAACTAAATATTTGTATGTTGAGTTTCGTCAATATGCAACTCGTTGCATATTGAGCTTCACTTAATGTGTAGTGTTTGCCTGTTGTGAATTGCCATGCCATGGCTTGCATAATTCAAACTCGACATGCATCATATTAGGGTGTGCATCATATCATGCATGTGTCGTGGTGAATATTGTGTGTTGATTCTTGTTTCCGGTTTGCTTCGTCTCGATATAGTTCCGCAAGCGTGTTGGAATGTCAGGATCCGTTTGACTACATTGGCTCGTCTGCTTCACAGATTCGTTCTTCTTCCAAGCGGGATCACATGCAAGATGATCATTTCTCTAGATACCATTATTATCATTGCCATGCTAGTTGTCTCGTTTCTTTCGCTATGTCTCGCTTCCTACCACCTGTTAAATATGAGTCCCCAGCATTGCCATGAAAACCTCTAATCTTTCCACTACCTAGCAAACCTTGTTTGGCTATATTACCGCTTGCTCAGACTTTTGTTAGCGTTGCTAGTTGCAGGTGCAGTTGCTTCCATGTGAAAACATATGTTCTTGTTATATCACCATATTAATGCTATTTATTTCAATGCACCTATATACTTGGTAAAAGGTGGAAGGCTCGGCCCTTCTAGCCTGGTGTTTTGTTCCAACTTTGTCACCTTAGTTTCCGCTACCGGTATTATGTTCCATAAATGAGCGCTCCTAACATGCTTGGGGTTGTTATAGGGATCCCCTAGATTCTCGTTTTGGGATAAAACTCGTCTGTTAAGGCCCAACATTGTTACTATATTTTTCGAACATAATAGTTCTATTAATACTGAAAACATGGGGCGTCATGAACCCTAGGAGTAGTTCCACAAAATACAGGGGGACCAGTTGTTGTTGGTGTTGGTCCCAAGTAGAGCCACTTGCGGGGCCACCCGGGGCAACTTGGGGGATGTATATGTGATACGTCCCTAACGTATCAATAATTTCTGCTTGTTCCATGATCTTTTAGGTGACATTGTTATATGTTTTGCTACACTTCTATATCATTTTACACATATTTGGACTAACCTACTAACTCAGTGCACCGAGTGCCAGTTTCTGTCTGCTGATGTCTATTTTGCACGGGCTTTTACCCAATTTTCCAAAGCCCGAAAAATTCCATAAAAATATAAAAATAATCAGCGAAACAGAAGCTTCCGGATCAGCGAAGAAGGGCCAGGGGCCTCCCACGCGGCCTGCTGGCGCGGCCAGGCCCTAGGCCGCGCCACGAGCTCGCCTGTGTGGGTCCCACCTCCTCCGGTGCCCTACTTTGGTCTATATTTAGAGTCCCGAAAGGAAACCCTCACAGACTTTCTGGAATAACAAATTTCTCCATCGTTCCGCCGCCGCAGCGCTTCAGAGATGAGGATCGTCAGGAGACCTCTTCCCGGCACCCTGCCGGAGGGAGGATTGACCTCCGGGAGCTTCTCCACCACCATGGTCGCTTCCCTGACATGCCATGAGTAGTCCTTTTGGACCATGAGTTAATGACCAGTAGCTATCTCATGTCTTCTCTCCAATCTTGTGCTTCAATGGTTAGTCCTTGTGAGTTGCCCTACATGATCAAGGCATCTATGTAATTATCTTGCTATTGCTATGCTTGGTTTGTTGGGATCCGATGTATTATGAGATTATGTTCAGATTTTTATGAGTTATATATTTGATTATCCTTTTATATTATGTTCCTTAGTTATTCATGCATGTTCTCCGTTGCTATTTATTTCTTTGGCCAAGTAGTAGATTTTGACTCCAAGAGGGGGTGTTATGCATGACTGTGGGTTCATGCCCCTCGATGTCTAGCTTGAGTGATAGAAACATGAGACTAGGGGATGTGTGATAACCCACACGTATAGGGGATCAATTGTACCCTTTCTCGATAAGTAAGAGTGTCGAACCCAACGAAGAGCTAAATGTAGGATAAATATTCCCTCAAGTTCTATCGACCACCGATACAACTCTACGCACACTTTACGTTCGCTTTACCTAGAACAAGTATGAAACCAGAAGTACTTTGTAGGAGTGATAGGATAGGTTTGCAAGAAAATAGAGAACACGTAAATAAAAACTAGGGCTGGTTAGATAAAAAAAACAATTACGTTAGTTTAACGAGTGTGGAAAAGTGGTGGTAGGAATTGTGGAATTGTCCCTAAGCAATTGACTACGTTACTAGACCGATAGCAAGTTTTATGTGGGAGAGGCCACTGCTAGCATGTCACCCCTTACATGGAATTCTATGCACTTGTGATTGGAATATCGACTAGAGGGGGCGAATAGGAGATTTTTAGAATTTCATCACTGAGGAAATTCCTTTTGAGGAAATTCCTCACTGATGACTAACTCACAGCGGAAACAGCAAAGGACCAGTAGTGCAAAGTATCACTACAGCAGTTTTTCAGGATGAAGAATATGAAAACAGTTTGCACAGTATGCAGGCACGCAGAAAACAGATGAGGATTAACTTGCGTGAAGAATTTGGGGTTGAGGAATTTCAGAGAAAGTCTTCAGCAAATTCTTCAAACAGAGATAGTGAAAATCATCAACACACAATCTGAGGAATAGAAAGAGTTGAGGAAATGGAACCCGTTTCACAGTGAAGACAGTGGTTGATGACCCAGTTCCAACTGTTGTGACAGTTGTCCATCTGGTTTGGAGCGGCTTGGTATTGAAACCAAAGGACACATAGTCCCGGGACACACAGTCCCTACCGTATTCTCCTTGGGCTAAGAACACACAGTCCTCGCCCAACACTCGTGGTAAGTCTTCAGGGCAGACTTCCAAACCCTCACAAACTTGGTCACCTGGCGATCCACAATTGACTGCTGGATTGCTCTAGACCATGACGCCTAACCGTCTGGAGGATGCACAGTCCTCAAATGTAAAAGGCTTCAGTCCCACACAGGAACAACTTCTTCAGTGATGCTCAATCACTTGGTTCTAGGTTTCTGGTTTGGTGTTTGGGGTATTTCTTCACTGATGAATTACTCTCGAAGACTCTGAGGAATTTGGGTTGCTCTTATGACAAGTGTCAGTTTCTAACGGAGCAGCCAACCAGCTAATGGTTGTGCGGGGCGTCTATTTATAGCCTGGGAGCATCCCGACATGATTTGACATTAAGGCCCTTAAATAATATGACCGTTGGTGTGGATAAGACCAATGATGTGGCGTGGCTATCGATAACAGTCGGGACCCTCAACTATGAGAGTCCTCATGTCTCTCATGTTCCTCACTTCAGGCTTTTGGTAGGATTAGGCTTGGGTTGAGCATCATGAGAAAATTCATTCCAAATTGTTACCTCGACCCCCTTTAAAAGTACGGTGTTCCTATTACTCAAGTATGAAGAAAATAAAACAGAAAGGTAAATCTTCATGTTTCAAAGTCTTCACATTGATTTTCTTCACGACACACCGAATTCCTCAATTTCAATATTTTCATGATGAATATCAATTTCATCGCAAATTCTTCGCGATTCATTTCGTCAGCTTCAGACCAATTTCTTCAACCGAAGATATACATTTTTAGGGG
Source organism: Hordeum vulgare subsp. vulgare (assembly GCF_904849725.1). Taxonomy (NCBI): domain Eukaryota; kingdom Viridiplantae; phylum Streptophyta; class Magnoliopsida; order Poales; family Poaceae; genus Hordeum; species Hordeum vulgare. The sequence goes on from NC_058522.1 coordinate 221,357,958, forward strand.
TCGATATTCATCGAATATATCAAACTCCTCAGCGACTTATAGATCATGTGTACACTCAAGAACACATTAGATACTTAACCTATAAGTCTTCAAACCACCAAAATCACTAAGGGGCACTAGATGCACTTACAATCTCCCCCTTTTTGGTGGTTGATGACAATTAGGTTAAGTCTTCAACGGGAATAAACATATGAAGTGTAAATACTCATTTGAAGAATTTGAAATCAAGATTCGGAGAGACTCCCCCTGAAGATGTGCATATCTTGAGGATTTTGCTTTTCACAGCAAATGCACATTGATGATTTATATCATGGATATCTCCCCCTGAGTCTAGTAAATCATGCATACATACGACATATAGTATGAAGAAATTGAGGATGCATGATGACAAACGGTATCTGACGAATTCCAGCATGCGTGCATTAAATTTTTGAGGAATAAGCATGCGAAGAAAAACGTTCAAAAGCGTGAGAGTACCATCGGGCTTAAGTTACAACTCATTACATAAAACACTTCAGAAGAGCCAAGAGTTTGTAACTTAAATAAAGTTTATAAGCTCCCAAAATATCCCGCGTGAAGACTAACTCTCAAGTTTCTCCCCCTTTGTCATCAAGTGACAAAAAGGGACAAACTGAGGACTAACGCCCATGAGGACTTTCACTTCTTGGCAGTTGAGGAAGACGCGTGAGGATTCTTGGGAGCAGACTTCCTCCTTGGACCAGTGGCAGTGTCTTGTTGTTCTGCATCTGATTCAGCAGTGCAGAATGAAGAAAACGAACTGTCCTCAAGGTCTGGAACTGGGATTGGCCTGAATTTCTTCTTTGGTGGCCACGACCAGTCGAAGTCCCGCACAAACTCCAATTCTTCAAGTTCTGCTGGAGTCTTCAAATGAGCTAGTGTGGCCCAGGTGCGATCAAAAACCTCATGAAGATAATGATGGTTAAGCTTCACAGCATTCTGTGTTTCATTGAGGGTTTTCACAATGGCGCTGAACTGGCGTTTGACCCACTTGTGATTCCGATCCACCTTCTGGTGAAGACTGAGAAGAAGCTCTCTGGTATTTAGCACCCTAGGAGCAATAGGACTTGGAGGATGGGTTTCAGTGTCATCCCATGAAGAATACGCCTCGGGCTCTCTGAACTGGCCATCTAGGGGCCGACTGCCTTCCTCAATGACGGACTTGCCTTTTCCTTCAACAGGCTCGAAAGTCTTCTTGTTGACCCTTAGAGGAGGCATATAACCGATATGGTTGTTGAAATCAACGTGATAGTTGATGCCTGACCTGCGTCTGATGAATCGAATGATCCATGCAGCATATATCATGTGGTCAAAAGGAGCCATAGCATTTTCGGCCAAAGTCCTCAAGAAGAAATCATGAATGTTGATGGGAATGCCATGTGTGATGTTGAAGAGGGTATTCTTCATGATGCCTACGACGTCTTCTTCATCATCATGGCCCTTGATTGGCGCAAGAATGCTGCAGAGGATTCTGTAAACCGTCCTGGGTTCATATTTTAGCTCATGGACCAGGAAGGTTGTTCTTGGTGGTTGCCCCTTAGCCAAAGGCTTCATGAGGACATCCATCAGCATGTTAGCCAGCTCACATTCATCATATAGCTTTACTGCCTGCTCTGAGGGAATTGATACTGGTAGTTCACGCAGCAGCTCATTGGCAGGAGCCTTGAAGTGTGTGGTTTGCGTCATCCAATCCGGAACCCATGTGTTGATGTCTGTTTGATCTCCTGGGATGTGAAGAGTTGCATAGAATTGAAGAATGAGCTCACTATTCCAATCACAGATATCCGAGCACATTGGGAGGAGTCCAGCTTCAAAAAGGATACTGAGGACTGGAGCAAAGCATGGAATTTCTTCAAGCTCAACGTGAGGAATGTGCCTCTGCTGGAAAATCTTATTTCTTCCACACAACACTGAGGCATAGTAGTTGAGCTCTGTCCTTGTCCAAAACTTCAGATGCCTGATGCGAGGCTTGTCATAGGGATTTTCTCCGATGAAGAACATGCGTTCTTCAAAGAAGGACTCCTTTTGAAACTTTCGCCGCTTGGATAATAGTTGACGCTGCATTGGATGAAGATTTTGCGGCTTGACTTGAGGAGAGAAAACTATTGCAGATTCTGGGTTGAGCATGAGAAAGGCATTTTCTGGATCTGGTGCATTGTCCTCAACATGGTCCTTACGGTGAGGATTTTCATCAGCTTGTGCTTCAAGCTAAGGAGCACGCTCTAGTTGCGGAATGTCGTCAACTAGAGCTTCTTGTTGAGGGTGTTGCTCTGGAGGAGGAATTGGTTCATCCTGAGCCTCAGCTTGAGGGTTTTGCTCAGGAGGAGGAGTTGGATTAGCTTGAGCCTCGGATTGAGGATTTTGCTTAGGATTATGACTTTCATCAGGCTGAGGATTTTCACGGTGTTCTTCCTCAGCTTGAGGAGCTTGCTTGGTGGAGGAGCCAAATTCATCAGCTGCTGCAGCTGATCCTTGTGCAGTTTCTTCAAGAGGAATGAAGGGCTGAGGGATGTCATCAATGCGAATTTCCTCATCAGTATGTTCCTCGGATTCAGCATTCTTCATTTCCTCATCTGCCCCTTCCTCCTTGTCTTCGATTGCGAAGGGGATCATCTCATATGATGGAGCGCTGTTGAGAGGCACAGGATCCAAAGTTGCATTTTCTTCAAGTGCTTTGAGGCGCTTGGCCTCAGTGGATTCTTCTGCTGAAGAAGCTTTTCTTTTCTTGGCTTCCTTTTCAGCAGCCCTTGTCTTTTTCACGTCTGATGCAGACGGAGTCATTTTCTTCACCTTTGAAGATTTTGGTGAAGGTGTTTTCTCAGCTGAGACAATTTCATCAGCTGGAGCAGAGGCATCAGCTGGCTTAGAAGCACCAGCTAGAGCAGAGTCATCAGCTGGCTTAGAAGCAACAGCTGGAGCAGGGTCAGTCTCACCAGCTGTAGCAGAGTCATCAGCTGGATTTTCCTTGGTAATTTCCTCAATTGCCGGTTCATCAGCACGGCTTTCTTGAGGGATTTCCTCAGCATGAGCAGTTTCATCAGCTGGTTCTTCAATCAGAGGTTGAGGAGTTGGTACTGGAGGGGCAGCCTACTTGTTGTAATCATCAACTACGTAAGTGGAAAATTTGATGAAGGTGTTTTTGAGACTTTGACGATCAGAAATCTTAGAGTACTTGTCAGCCAAAGTCTTCAATTCAGCCTGTGTTGACACAAGTGCATCAGGCGTCAGGTTGAGGAGATTCTTCCTAAGGAATTTCTCCTTTTTGGGCTTGGCAACCTTGGTCTGTTTGGCTTGCTGCTCCTTCCACTTGGCCTCATTGATGAATGTGGCCACCATGTGGCTGATGCCTGGGGGAAGCTTTAAATCATCAACTGGAGTGTTGGGGTCCTCATACCAGATGTTGATGTAATCCAGGAGGACTTTTGGGTCCATGGCCAGAGGAATGGAACTGCCAGAAGCTTGATCTACCATCTCTTGCTTGTTTCTGATGACGGCTTGCAGAGTGTCATCATCGAATTCATCACTACCTTCTGATGCAAAAGGAACCTTGATGATTTTGCTTGCGCTTGGTCTTGTTTCTCTCCCAGCAGTCACCTTAGTCTTCAAGGGAGTCGGTGAAGACTTAGTCTCGGAGCTTGCTGCAGATGGGACTCAGGAGCTGGATATAGTGGGCAGTTGCTTCACTATCGGCTTCTGGTCAGGCTTTGAAGCCTTTGGTGGTGCTGAGCGTTTTGGTGCTGATGATGGTGCAGTTTTCGGAGGCACTTCCACTTGAGGCTTTGAAGCCTTTGGTTTTAATGGCACAGACTTCATTTGAGGAAAGGACGTACCAGAAGTCTCAGCTGCAGAGGAAGTGGCGACAGTTGCAGCAGCAGCAGATTATTCATTGAACTTCCTCACAACATCTTCTGCTTGCTTCTGAAGCTTTGAGAAGTGTTTTGAGTTTTCCTTAGGATAGTCATTAATTGTCTTGAGGCTTGAGGGGTGTGCTTCATGATAATCCTCAAGTGAAGGCCGTTTGCCACGAGGCTTTAGACCGAATTTCTTCACATATTTGGGAGTGACGAATTTGTACTCTTTCCACTCCTTAGCCCATCGGTGTTCTATCTTTTGAAGCCTAATCTTTCTCTTGGGCATAGATTCTTGTTCATCAGGAGTAAGATATTCCAGGTATATATCCTCAGGGATATCTATGGCAGTATTTTGCTCGAGTTTCTTGCCACCCTTTTGCTTCCTTTCATCCTCCATTTTCTTTAGCTGATGCTTTTGCTAAGGAAATTGAACTCTTGACGATTCTGATGAAACTTGCAGATTTTCTTCAAGAAATGCTGCAAATGAGTTAAGTTGATGAGAACCTAGAGATTCATCAGCTGACATGTTTGTACCTATGAACAGAGTATAGTTGCGAGGAATTTGGAGAGGTCATATGCGTTCTCAGATTTGATGAAGTAATTTTTTTGAAAGTTGAGGAATTTTACCGGTGGTTGAGGAATTTGTCTAAGCACACTGTTCTTGGGTTCCAGAGTTGTACAGATTCAAAAATTTGCACAATTGAGGAATCTCGTGAAAATCTTAGATGCTTAGTGAAGTGCATCAATAGTTGAGTGATAGGCAATGTTTGAGGAAAAAGAAACTGATGGATACTTGAGGAAAAACAGATTTCACATCTCTAAGGTAAAATAGTAGATCAAACGAGCTGTAAAAATAGGGTTTTTATTTACCCTAGCTGGCATGCACGAAGAACAGAGAAGGAGTAGCAGTAGATGCTCTTTCGGTGCGAGTCCAATGCACCCTAACTCGGCAACAAAGGACAACTACGGTGGCGGCGGACGAAGATGGTCCGGTTCTGGCATGGTTTCGGCGACGGAGAGGTCGAGGCAGTCAAGCTCTTTTTCGCCGATGTCGAGACTTCTAGCGGTGGCGCTAGGGCTTTTGAGCTTTGCTGTAGCAGGAGGGCGATGGGACGAAAAAGATTTTACAAACGGGAGATGTGGACATATTTATAGCCAGGAGGTAACTGTTGGCGCGAAAATATCGGACCAAATAGCCCATGTCTCTTCATCTCCGCAGGACACGTGTAGCGCACGAACGAAGCGGTGGAGATCGTGGTTATCCGAACGGGGAAAGTGGGGTCAGTTACCAAAAAAATATTTTGAAGATTTGAGGATTTTTTTACAACATCATCAGCTGACAAGGACGTTGTGAGGATTTTGAACAAATTTTCAAGTAGAACGCATATGAAGAATTGAATAAACTGGGTAAGAGTAGCATAGAGGGAAAGTAGGGTCCAATCACATTCACTTAGATGAAATATCAAATTGAAGAAAGAGCTATAAGTGAATGTTCTTGAGGACTTTGAAATCACAGTCTATCTAGGTAAACGAAAATCATCAAGTGTTTTTGAATATTTTGAATAACTTGAGGATTTTGTGACAAAGCTTCATGATGATGAATTTCAGTTTTGAAGAAACACGATTTTGAAGAACAACTGTTTTGAAGAAAAACAACTTTTGAAGAAATTTAGCTTTGAAGAAATTCAACTTGAGGAATTTCAAGTTGGGTGGTGGCGTGACCCACCATATAAGAATGTTGATTACAGACGCCGCGTACAATTGTCGTAGGGCCCTCAGAATCAATTTCTTTGTTGATTTCCTCACACTGAGAGTGATATTCTTCATTAGTTGAAGAAAATTGATTCATCATGTGTTGCCAATCTAAGTCATCAATTTTGCATAAGTGTTAGGATGTGTGCATGTTCTTACAAAACATTTGAAGATTCTAAGATATTTCGATCACATCGCAACTTGCAAAACCTTTTCTCATCCAAGGGCTTAGTGAAGATATCTGCCAGTTGATCGTCAGTCTTCACATGGTCGATGAGGATATTGCCCTTGAGGACATGGTCCCGAAGAAAATGATGACGAATCTGGATGTGCTTGGTCTTCGAGTGTTGTACTGGGTTGTATGCAATCTTGATTGCACTCTCATTGTCGCAGTAGAGAGGCACATTCTTCATGTTGATGACGTAGTCCTTGAGGGTTTGCTTCATCCATAGCAATTGAGCACAGCATGAACCAGCACCAATGTACTCAGCTTCGGCAGTGGAGAGTGAAACGCAGTTCTGATTCTTTGAGGACCAGCAAACTAGTGATCTTCCGAGGAAATGACATGTGCCAGAGGTTGACTTGCGATCCACGCGGTCACCAGCATAGTCAGAATCAGAATATCCCACAAGATGAAGATTTGAGCCCTTGGGGTACCATAATCCTAGTGTTGGTGTGTGAGCTAAGTATCGAAGAATATGCTTCACAGCCTTATGGTGTGATTCCTTCGGTTTTGCTTGAAAACGTGCACACATGCAAACACTAAGCATTATATCTGGCCTAGATGCACATAAACACAGTAAAGAGCCAATCATAGAGCGATATACCTGCTGATCGAATTCTTTACCATTTTCGTCAGTGCAGAGGTGGCCGTTGGTAGGCATTGGAGTCTTGGCACCTTTGCATTCATGCATGTCGAATTTCCTCAGAACATCCTTGAGGTATTTCTCCTGTGATATGAAGATTCCATTGTGTTGTTGACGAATTCAAAGACCTAAGAAGAATTTCAGCTCCCCCATCGTAGACATCTGATATTCTTCACTCATCTTGTAAGCAAATTCATCACTGTATCATTTGTCAATACAGCCAAATATGATGTCATCGACATATATCTGGCACACAAATAGCTCGTTATCATAGGATTTAGTGAAAAGAGTTGGATCGAGTGAACCAGGTTTGAAGCCTTTCTTCATGAGGAATTCCTTCAATGTATCATACCATGCCCGAGGGGCTTGCTTGAGACCATAGAGCGCCTTTTTGACTCTGAAGACTTTGTCTGGATTCTTTGGATCCTCAAAACCTGGGGGCTGAGCAACATATACTTCTTCCTCAAGCTTACCATTGAGGAATGCACTTTTCACATCCATTTGATATAAGATGATGTTATGATGATTAGCATAAGCAAGTAGTATTCGAATAGCTTCAAGTCTAGCAACAGGTGCAAAAGTTTCATCAAAATCTATTCCTTCAACCTGTGTGTAGCCTTGGGCTACAAGTCGTGCCTTATTCCTCACCACTTGACCATCCTCATCTTGCTTGTTTCGGAAAATCCACTTGGTTCCGATGATATTGTGCTTGCGAGGATCTGGTCGTTTGACGAGCTCCCATACGTCATTCACCTTGAATTGAAGAAGTTCGTCTTGCATAACTTGGATCCACTCAGGTTCCAGGAAAGCCTTAGCAACTTTTGAAGGTTTTGTGATAGATAGAAAGGAGAAATGCCCACAAAAGTTAACTAAGTGTGAAGCTTTTGAGCGAGTGAGAGGACCTGGCGCGTTGATGTCATTGAGAATTTTGTCAAGTTCCACTTCATTTGCAATCCTCGGATGAGCTGGTTGAGGATTTCGTCTGGGCTGAGGAATTGGTTCTGGAGCAATTTCCTCAGGAGCATCTTCTTGATTTTCATCAGTGCTGGGAATGATTTCTTCATCAATTTCCTCAGTGGGAACAATGTCTTTAGTAGCTTTGAGCTTTATTGCTTCCTCAGGAGATAGCTTATCTAGATCAAGAGGCAATTTCTCTCTTTGTGAGCCATTAGTTTCATCGAACCGCACATCTACAGTCTCAACAACCTTGTTGCGATAGTTGTTAAAGACTCTGTAGGTGTGCGAGTCCTTTCCATAACCGAGCATAAAACCCTCATGTGCCTTAGGTGCAAACTTTGAGCTATGGTGAGGATCTCTAATCCAAAATTTTGCACCGAAGACTCTGAAATAACTTACATTGGGTTTCTGTCAGTGAGGAGTTCATATGAGGTTTTCTTGAGGAATTTGTGAAGATATACCCTATTGATGATATGGCATGCAGTGTTGATTGCTTGAGGCCAAAAGCGACGAGGAGTTTGATATTCCTCAAGCATGGTTCTTGCCATCTCAACCAGAGTCATGTTCTTCCTTTCAACGACACCATTCTGTTGAGGAGTATAAGGAGCAGACAATTCATGAGTAATACCAAGTTCATCAAGATAATTATCAAGACCAGTGTTTTTGAACTCTGTTCCATTATCACTCCTGATGTGTTTGATCTTGACGCCGAAGTTCGTCGAGGCCCTTGAAGAAAATCGTTTGAAGGCTTCCTGCACTTCAGTTTTATATAAGATGATATGCACCCATGTATATCTGGAATAATCATCAACTATGACGAAGCCATATAAAGATGTTGCATTTGTTAGTGTGGCATAATGAGTAGGTCCAAATAGATCCATGTGAAGCAATTCAAATGGACGAGTAGTGGTCATGATAGTCTTCGAGGGATGCTTGGGTCTGGTCATTTTCCTAGATTCACAAGCACCGCACAGGTGATCTTTGAGGAATTTGACTGATTCGATGCCGATGACATGCTTCTTCTTTGCGAGTGTGTGCAAATTCCTCATGCCTGCATGACCGAGTCTTCGATGCCACAGCCACCCTTCTGAGGTTTTTGCTAGTAAGCAAGTGGCTGGTTGAGGACCTATAGAGAAATCAACAATGTACAAATCCCCTCTTCTAACACCTTCGAAGACTTTGCATCTGTCAGATTCCATGATAATAACACATCTATATCTTCCAATGATAACAATCATATCAAGATCACAAAGCATTGAGACTGACATGAGGTTAAATCCAAGGGATTCAACAAGCATTACTTTGTCCATGTGCCTATCCTTGGAAATAGCCACTTTGCCAAGTCCCAATACCTTGCTTTTACCTTTGTCAGCATATGTGATTTGCTTCAGGGGTGATGGAGTTAGTGGCATATTCATCAGCAAGCTTTTATCACGAGTCATGTGGTGTGTGTAGCCACTATCAAGAACCCACTCAGTACTCTTGGGTTTGTCATCCTGCAGATAAATTAGTACACCTTACCATCTCATATGCTTCAGATTTGAAGAATATGATACCAATTTCATCAGATAGGAATTTCATGATAACAGAATTATAAGGACGTGTGAAATATTTCTATTTCATCAATTATTAGCTTGCGTCCCATCAAGCATTTTCCTCAGGTCTCCAACAAATTCTTTAGATGATGATTTTCATCTGGAGACCTGACCTGCAGAAGTGATTAGTTCAATTTCTTCACCACCCACATCTGAAGGGGTGGTAAAGCATTCATCATTCTGCGAGCACCATATGAGAAAGGGGGCATTGAAGCTAATGCACTTCTCTTAACAGTAGGCGGGTTAAGCTACTCATATGAATATGCACAGAACTTGTTTGAGGATTTATGAACATAATAATTTGAAGAATAACGTTTATATTCATATTCCTTGTAATTTCCCTGCATGTTAGAAGCGTTAGCACGGGTACGAGCATAGTTTCGACCAGTTGAGGATTTTGATCCTCTTGAAGACTTTGGTCCTCCTGAGGAATTTGATCTGGGGTTCAAATTCTTCATAGGTGGTGTCATGAGGACATTCACCTGAAGATTTTCAAGGCAATTTTTGGGAACCCAGATTTTCCTCAAAGGAGGGCCATTCCTACAGTTAGTTCCAATATATCGAGCAAATACTTCACCAGATTGATTTTTGAACAGTTTATAGTTGGACTCAAATGACTCATATGAGGAATAGGATAATTCACATGAAAAGCCTATTAGATTGGATGGATCAAAAGGAGGCCCAGTAGCAGCAACCCATGAGGTTTTGGGATACTGCTCAGGTTTCCAATAAGATCCATCAGCATTCAATTTCCTCTCAAAGGCAATTCCTTCTTTCCTCGGGTTCCTATTCAAGATCTACTTTTTGAGCACATCACAAAGGGTTTGATGTCCTTCGAGACTTTTGTATATGCCTGTCACATACAATTCCTTCAGCCCTGCATTTTCATCAGTGACATTTGTGTTCTCCTCAAGTGAGGAATTTGATACTACACAAGCAGTTGAAGAATTTGTAGCAATTGAATCATTTGATGATTCTGGTGAATAATTAGCAGTTTCAGGTTCGATGCATTTAAGACATGGAGGAATGAATTCAGCTTGAGCAGCGATGATCTGTTGAGCTAGTAATGAATCATTTTCCATATGAAGATCATCATGAGAAATCCTCAACTTCTCTAGATCAAGCTTCCTTTGAAGAAATTCATAGGAAAGTTTCTCATGATCAGCGAGGAGTGTAACATGACGATCTTGAAGATTATCAAATCTAGACTGAAGACTTTTCGTATCTTCAGTGAGGATTTTGGTAAGATTCATTTCATCATTCAACAGATCATCGCTTCTATCTAGCAGTTTCTGAAGCTTTTCCAGGGCAGTTTATTGTTTAGTGGCAATGATAGCAAGTTTACTCTAACTGGGTTTTTTATAATCATTAGTTTCACAGTCACTTGAATCAGAGGAGGAAGCATCATTCGGTACCTTTGAACCTTTTGCCATGAAGCAATAGGTTGGAGCGAAGTCATCAGCATAGTCATCAGTGTGGATGGTGTTATCATTTTCTTCAAGGTTGAAGATTGACTTGCTGACGAATGTGGTTTCAAGTGCAAGACTAGCCTGTCCGGATTCTGAGTCTTCATCAGAACCCTCCTCTACATCACATTCCTCAGATTCTGCCTCGGAATCCATTTCCTTGCCAATAAGTGCCCGAGCCTTTGTGAAACTAGTCTTTTTCTGCGATGAGGACTTTGAAGATGAGGATTTTGAAGGTTTCTTCTTTTTCTTCGAGACATCAGAACTTTCATCCTTGTATTTCTTCTTCTTTGATTCCTTTCCCCAACGATGACAATCAGCAATGTAGTGACCGGATTTCTTGCATTTGTGGCAGGTTCTTTTCTTGTAGTCCTCAGATGAAGTTTCTAATTTCCTCATATCTCTTCTTGAAGATTTACCGAACTGGCCACGTCGTGTAAACCTCTGGAATTTCCTCACGAGCATTGCAAGATCCTGGCCAAATTCTTCAGGATCACCAATGCTACCATCCGAGTCTTCTTCTTCAGATGAGGAAATTGCTTTAGCCTTCAGTGCACGTGGTCTAGAATAGCTTGGTCCATATAGATCTCTCTTTTCTTCTTGTTGGAATTCATGCGTATTGAGTCTTTCGAGTATATCAGATGGATGAAGCATCTTGTAGTCTGGTCTTTCTTGAATCATCAGAACTAAAGTATCAAATGAAGAATCCAAAGATCTTAGCAGTTTCTTCACAACTTCTTGATCAGTAATGTCTCGAGCTCCCAGTGCTTGCAGTTCATTTGATATGTCACTGAGGCGATCAATGGTATCTTGGCAGCTTTCATTGTCAAACCTCTTCAAGTGATTGAAGAGATTGCGAAGAATATCAACACGAGAATCACGCTGGGTTGGTACTCTTTCATAAACTTTGGACAGCCTTTCCGAGATAAGTTTCGTTGAGCCCAAAGCACTCACTCTGCCATACTGGCCTTTGCTCAGATGGCCACAGATGATATTCTTCGCAATCATAGCAATTCATCAATCACCGATAGTGAAAGTGTGTTATATCGAATAGAGGGGGTGAATAGGAGATTTTTAGAATTTCATCACTGAGGAAATTCCTTTTGAGGAAATTCCTCACTGATCACTAACTCACAGCAGAAACAACAAAGGATCAGGAGTGCAAAGTATCACTACAGCAGTTTTTCAGGATGAAGAATATGAAAACAGTTTGCACAGTATGCACGCACGCAGAAAACAGATGAGTATTAACTTGCATGAAGAATTTGGGGTTGAGGAATTTCAGAGAAAGTCTTCAGCAAATTCTTCAAACAGAGACAGTGAAAATCATCAACACACAATCTGAGCAATATAAAGAGTTGAGGAAATAGAACCCATTTCACAGTGAAGACAGTGGTTGATGACCCAGTTCCAACTACTCTGATAGTTGTACATCTGGTTTGGAGCGGCTTGGTATTGAAACCAAAGGACACAAAGTCCCGGGACACACAGTCCCTACCGTATTCTCCTTGAGCTAAGAACACACAGTCCTCGCCCAACACTCGTGGTAAGTCTTCAGGGCAGACTTCCAAACCCTCACAAACTTGGTCACCTGGCGATCCACAATTGACTGCTGGATTGCTCTAGACCATGACGCCTAACCGTCTGGAGGATGCACAGTCCTCAAAGGTAAAAGGCTTCAGTCCCACACGGGAACAACTTCTTCAGTGATGCTCAATCACTTGGTTCTCGGTTTGTGGTTTGGTGTTTGGGGTATTTCCTCACTGATGAATTACTCTCGAAGACTCTGAGGAATTTGGGTTGCTCTTATGACAAGTGTCAGTTTTAACGGAGCAACCAAGCAGCTAATGGTTGTGGGGGCGGCTATTTATAGCCTGGGAGCATCCCGACATGATTTGACATTGATGCCCTTAAATATTATGACCGTTGGTGTGGATAAGACCAATGATGTGGCGTGGCTATCGATAACGGTCGGGACCCTCAACTGTGAGAGTCCTCATGTCTCTCATATTCCTCACTTGAGGCTTTTGGTAGGATTAGGCTTGGGTTGAGCATCATGAGGAAATTTATTCCGAAGTGTTACCTTGACACCCTTTAACAGTACGGTGTTCCTATTACTCAAGTATGAAGAAAATAAAACATAAAGGATAAATATTCATGCTTCAAAGTCTTCAGATTGATTTTTTTCAGGACACACCGAATTCCTCAATTTCAATATTTTCATGAGGAATATCAATTTCATCGCAAATTCTTCGCGATTCATTTCTTCAGCTTCAGGCCAATTTCTTCAACCGAAGATATACATTTTTCGGGGTCGATATTCATCGAATATATCAAACACCTCAGCGACTTATAGATCCTGTGTACACTCAAGAACACATTAGATACTTAACCTATAAGTCTTCAAACCACCAAAATCACTAAGGGGCACTAGATGTACTTACAGATAGGACAAGGAAAATCTACTCAGACATCATAGGATGTCAACGCATCATTGGATTATAATATGAAGTATAAAGCACCATGTTCAAGTAGAGGGTACAGCGGGTTACGGGAGAGTGGACCGCTGAATATAGATGGGGGAAGGTGATGGAGGTGTTGGTGAAGATGACGGAGGTGTTGGTGTAGATCGTCGTCACACGATGATGTCCAGTGCGGTGCTCCGGCGCCACCGGGAGAGAGGGGGAGAGAGCCCCCCTTCTTGTTCTTCTTCCTTGACCTCCTCCCTAGATGCGAGAATGGTCTCCATGGAGGCGAAGGGGCGAGAGCCCCTCCGAGATTGGATCTCTCTCTCTCTCTCTCTCTATGTGTCCTTCTGTTTCTACGCTTCCAGATTCTGGCTTTCACCATTTCTTAAATTACCGGAGATCCGTAACTTCGATTGGGCTGAAATTTTAACACGATTTTCTTCCGGATATTATCTTTCTTGCAGCGAAAGAAGGGCCCCAACCGCCTTAGGGATTGGTCACAAGCCTTCCTGCCGCGCCCTAGGGGGCGCCTCCTGGGCTTGTGACCTCCTCGAGCATCGTTTCGCGTAGATTCTTCTTCCCAAAAATCATAAATATTCCAAAAAAAATCCCCGTAGGTTTTTTATTGTTATCGGACTTCGTATGGTATGGACAAAAAACATGCAACACACATGAACTAGCACTGGGCACTGGATCAATACGTTAGCCCCAAAAATAGTATAAAAAGTTTCCAAAAGTATGTGAAAGGTGTAGAATATTGGCAAGAAACAATAAAAATTTATAGATATGATGGAGACGTATCAGCATCCCCAAGCTTAATTCCTGCTCGTCCTCGAGTAGGTAAATGATAAAAAAGATATTTTTGGATGTGGAATGCTACCTAGCATAATCTTGATCTTATAATCTAATCATGGCATGAATACTAAAACATGAGTGATTCAAAGCAATAGTCTATCATTTTACATAAAGACAATAATATTTCAAGCATACTAACAAAGCAATCATGTCTTCTCAAAATACCATGGCCAAAGAAAGTTATCCCTACAAAATCATATAGTGTGGCTATGCTCCATCTTCCCCACACAACGTATTTAAATCATGCACAACCCCGGTTTTAGCCAAGCAATTGTTTCATACTTTAGTGTTCTCAAACTTTTTCAACTTTCACGCAATACATGAGCGTGAGCCATGGACATAGCACTATAGGTGGAATACAATATGGTGCTTGTGGAGAAAACAAAAAGGAGGAGATAGTCTCACATCAACTAGGCGTATCAACGGGCTATGGAGATTCCCATCAATAGATATCAATGTGAGTGAGTAGGGATTACCATGCAACAGATGCACAAGAGCTAAAAGTGTATGAAAGTTCAAAACTAAACTAGTGGGTGTGCATCCAACTCGCTTTCTCGCGAAGACCTAGGGAAATTTGAGGAAGCCCATCATTGTAATATTATCTTTCTTGTGGCGAAAGAAGGGCCCCAACCGCCTTAGGGATTGGTCACAAGTCTCCCAGCCGCGCCCTAGGGGGCACGCCTCCTGGGCTTGTGACCTCCTCGGGCATCGTTTCACGTAGATTCTTCTTCCCAAAATCATAAATATTCCAAAAAAATCCCCGTAGGTTTTTTATTGCGTTTGGTATGGATAATCTGCGAAACAAAAAACATGCAACAAACAGGAACTGGCACTGGGCACTGGATCAATACGTTAGCCCCAAGAATAGTATAAAAAGTTGCCAAAAGTATATGAAAGTTGTAGAATATTGGCAAGAAACAATCGAAAATTATAGATACGATGGAGACGTATCAGCATCCCCAAGCTTAATTCCTGCTCGTCCTCGTGTAGGTAAATGATAAAAAAGATAATTTTTGATGTGGAATGCTACCTAGCTTAATCTTGATCATATAATCTAATCATGGCATGAATACTAAAACATGATTGATTTGAAGCAATAGTCTATCATTTTATATAAAGACAATAATATTTCAAGCATACTAACAAATCAATCATGTCTTCTCAAAATATCATGGCCAAAGAAAGTTATCCCAACAAAATCATATAGTCTGGCTATGCTCCCTCTTCCCCACACAATGTATTCAAATCATGCACAACCCGGTTTTTAGCCAAGCAATTGTTTCATACTTTATTGTTCTCAAACTTTTTCAACTTTCACGCAATACATGAGCGTGAGCCATGGACATAGCACTATAGGTGGAATACAATATGGTGGTTGTGGAGAAGACAAAAAGGAGGAGATAGTCTCACATCAACTAGGCGTATCAACGGGCTATGGAGATGCCCATCAATAGATATCAATGTGAGTGAGTAGGGATTGCCATGCAACAGATGCACAAGAGCTATAAGTGTATGAAAGTTCAAAAAGAAACTAGTGGGTGTGCATCCAACTTGCTTGCTCACGAAGACCTAGGGCAATTTGAGGAAGCCCATCGTTGGAATATACAAGCCAAGTTCTATAATGAAAGTTTCACACTAGTATATGAAAGTGACAACATAGGAGACTCTCTATCATGAAGAGCATGGTGCTACTTTGAAGCACAAGTGTGGTAAAGGATAGTAGCATTGTCCCTTCTCTCTTTTCTATCTTTTTTTATTTTTATTTTTTTTCTCCTTTTTTTTGGTGGGCTTCTGTGGCCTTTTTTATTTGGGCTTCATTGGCCTATTATATTACTTCCTCACATGGGACAATGCTCTAATAATGATGATCATCACACTTTTATTTACTTACAACTCGATATTTAGAACAAAATATGACTCTATATGAATGCCTCCGGCGGTGTACCGGGATGTGCGATGATCTAGCGTAGCAATGACATCAAAAAATGGACAAGCCATGAAAACATCATGCTAGCTATCTTACGATCATGCAAAGCAATATGACAATGATGGTGCGTGTCACAATAAACGAAACGATGGAAGTTGCATGGCAATATATCTCGGAATGGCTATGGAAATGCCATAATAGGTAGGTATGGTGGCTGTTTTGAGGAAGGGTATATGGTGGGTGTAATGCACCGGCGAAAGTTGCGCGGTACTAGATAGGCTAGCAATGGTGGAAGGGTGAGAGTGCGTATATTCCATGGACTCAACATTAGTCATAAAGAACTCACATACTTATTGCAAAAGTCTATTAGTCATCAAAACAAGGTACTACACGCATGCTCCTAGGGGAAGGGTTGGTAGGAGTTAACCATCGCGCGATCCCGACCTCCACACAAAGGATGACAATCAATAAATAAATCATGCTCCGACCTCGTCACATAACGGTTCACCATACGTGCATGCTACGGGAATCACAAACCTTAACATGAGTATTTCTACGAATACACAATTACTCACTAGCATGACTCTAATATCACATCTTCATGTCGCAAAACTATTGCAAGGAATCAAACACATCATATTCAGTGATCTACAAGTTTTATGTAGGATTTTATGACTAACCATGTGAATGACCAACTCCTGTTAACTCTCTAAATAGGTATAAGTGAAGCATGAGAGTTTAATTCTTTCTACAAAAGATATGCCCCGCTCTAACAAATATAAGTGAAGCAAAAGAGCATTTTACAAATGGCGGTTTTCTAAGTGTAGGGAAACAGGCAATCCAAACTTCAAATGATATAAGTGAAGTGCATGAAGCATTCTATAAAGCCAACCAAGGACTATCTCATACCAGCATGGTGCATAAAAGAAAAAGTAAAAATAAACGCAAAAGACGCTCCATGCATTTGCACATATCATGTGACGAATAAAAATATACCGAGTAAAATTACCGATAGATTGTAGATGAAACAGGGGATGCCTTCCGGGGCATCCCCAAGCTTAGATGCTTGAGTCTTCCTTGAATATTACCTTGGGGTGCCTCGGGCACCCCTAACCTTAGGCTCTTGCCTCTCCTTATTCCTTCATCCATCGTGGTCTCACCCAAAAATTGAAAACTTCAATCACACAAAACTCAACAAAACCTTTGTGAGATCCGTTAGTATAATAAAGTAAATCACCACTTTAAGTATTGTTGTGAACTCATTCTGAATTCATATTAGCATTATATCTACTGTAATCCAACTTCACCATGGTTTATACCCCCCCCCCCCCCCGATACTACCCATAGATTCATCAAAATAAGAGAACAATGCATAGAAAACAGAATCTGTCAAAAACAGAACAGTCTGCAGTAATCTGAACTTATACCATACTTTTGATACTCCACAACTTCTGAAAACTTATGAAACTTAGGGCAATTTTCATATCAATCAGCAGAAAAAAGAATCAACTCAAAAGCTCTTTCTGGATAGGAATTAAAAATAATTTCGTGAGCACAAAGTTTCTGTCTTTTTCAGCATGATCAAACAACTATCACCCAAACTAATCATAAAGGCTTTACTTGGCACATTATTTTTATGATACAATGGAATTGTACAAGGGGGTAATTATTTTTGCGAGAAACTTCCATGAAAAATTCTACATTGTTTCCATCAGCATGAACACAAGTGTTCAAGGTCGAGCCTCACTTCCGCAATGCATCACCTTTCAATCGCTTCTCTTTTTGAAAAAGTTTTAAGTTCCCCTCTATATTATTTTTGTTTTTAAACTAAATAAAAGAAATCAACAGAAATAAATGACTCTCTAAACCTTCCGGGTTGTCTCCCAGGCAGCGCTTTCTTTAAAGCCATTAAGCAAGGCATAAAGTGCTCAAGTAATGGATCCACCCGGATCCCAAGGTTTATCAAAGCCAATTTTAATTAACAATGATTTGTAATTTAGTAGTGAGCAGAAGGTAACATATATCATGCAATGACGAAGTCTAACTCTCTTCTTATGCATTGGCATGTCCTAAAAGAACAATTCATGCACATCAAGTAAAGGCCAATACATAGCATAAGCAGTTTCTTGCAATTTTATCGTATTGGAAACATAGAGAGGTGGAGATGTAGTTCCTCTCTCATAATAATTGCAAGTAGGAGAAGCAAGCACATGCATAGTATATTCATCAAAATCATCATGTGTAATAGTAGAAGGCAACCCATCTATGTAATCCCTAATAAGAGCAAACTTCTCCGATATAGTGTAGTTGGGAGAGTTCAAAAAGATAATAGGACTATCATAAGTGGTTGCGATAGCAAAAATGTCATGTTTAACATAAGGAACTATAGCAAGGTCATCTTCATAAGCATCATTCATATTGGCATCATGGCCATAAGCATAGCAAGCATCAAGTTCATCAAAAAGGGATATTTCAAACGAATCCAAGGGATCATAGCAATCAACATAGCATTCATCCTTCTGTAAGAATGAAGAAGAATTAAACAATGTATGAGTTGAAGAGTTACTCTCATTAGAAGGTGGGACGGGTAGCTATTTCGCTCTTCCTCCTTTTGTTCTTTGCTCTCCTCGTCATCTTTTTCATCTAATGAGCTCACGGTTTCAGCATTTTCTTCTTCCATAGTCTCCTGCAAAATATTAGTCTCTTCTTGGGCAGCATAGAATTTCTCCATAAATCGATCAATATGGGCATTATATTCATAATTAGTATAACAATAATGAAGCATAACCAAATTTTCAGATCGGTAAGAAGCATCATCATTATCATCACACCTTTTAAACAGAGCTTCAATTTCATAAGCACCATAAAAGCAACAAACTCTTCTATTTGTTCCACATCATAGTCATCATATATACCATTACATAAGAAGCCAAGGTTTCATTAGCATTAAATTTACAAGAAAAGGGAAGATTTTTAGCCTTCATCCTAGAGCAACAAGTAATATCATATCTCGAGCATAGCTCCCAAGCATACCATTTCAACATATGAATTTGATCCCATACTAGTTTCCCTTTTTGAGTCAAGCGATAATCCCTAAAGTATTCACGTTGATCCAACGTGTATCCCATTATAAAATTGAATGGGGTTTTCTCAGGATTATTAAGGAAGTGCATAATATTTTCCACATAATGAGCATCGAGGGTTTTAGCAAGTACACCTAATTATTTTGGTATTTTGTGTTCCATATCCATAACTAAAGATAAAGAACAACTTAGAACAGCAAATAAATGTACTTAGTGATAAAGCAAACAAGCACGCACGAGAATATTCACCCCACGCTATTGCTCCCCGGCAACGGTGCCAGAAAAAGGTCTTGATAACCCACAAGTATAGGGGACCAATTGTAGCCTTTCTCGATAAGTAAGAGTGTCGAACCCAACGAGGAGCTAAAGGTAGGACAAATATTCCCTCAAGTTTTATCGACCACCGATACAACTCTACGCACACTTTACGTTCGCTTTACCCAGAACAAGTATGAAACTAGAAGTACTTTGTAGGAGTGATAGGATAGGTTTGCAAGAAAAGAGAGAACACGTAAATAAAAACTAGGGGCTGGTTAGATAAAGAAACAATTACGTTAGTTTAACAAGTGTGGAAAAGTGGTGGTAGGAGTTGTGGAATTGTCCCTAAGCAATTGACTACGTTACTAGACCGATAGCAAGTTTTATGTGGGAGAGGACACTGCCAGCATGTCATCCCTTACTTGGAATTCTATGCACTTACGATTGGAACTATTAGCAAGCATCCGCAACTACTAACGTTCATTAAGGTAAAACCCAACCATAGCAATAAGATATATTGGTCCCCTTCAATCTCGTATGCATCAATTTCTATGCTAGGCTGAAGCTTCTGTCACCCTTGCCCTCCAATACATAGTCCTATTAACATACTACTAACCCTATGGTGTGATCCATGTGCGCGCTCATATGATGGGCACCAAAGGACAGGAACATAACCACAAGCAAATTAAACCAATCATAGCAATTCATCAATCACCGACAGGACAACGAAAATCTACTCAGACATCATAGGATGTCAACACATCATTGGATAATAATATGAAGCATACAGCACCGTGTTCAAGTAGAGGGTACAGCGGGTTGCGGGAGAGTGTACCGCTGAATATAGATGGGGGAAGGTGATGGAGGTGTTGGTGAAGATGACGGAGGTGTTGGTGTAGATCGCTGTCACACGATGATGTCAAGGGCAGAGTTCCGGCACCGTCGGGACAGAGGGGGAGAGAGCCCCCTTCTTCTCCTTCTTCCTTGACCTCCTCCCTAGATGGGAGAAGGGTTTCCCCTATGGTCCATGGTCTCTATGGTGGCGGAGGTGCGAGAGCCCCTCCGAAATTAGATCTCTCTCTCTGTGTTCTTCTGTTTCTGCGCTTCTAGATTCTGGCTTTCACCGTTTCTTAAATTCCCGGAAAACCGTAAATCCGATTGGGCTGAAATTTCAACACGATTTTCTTCCGGATATTATCTTTCTTCCGGCGAAATAAGGCCCCAACCGCCTTAGGGATTGGTCACAAGCCTGCCAGCCGCGCCTGAGGGGGGGCGCGCCTCCTAGGCTTATGACCTCCTCGGGCATCGTTTCGCGTAGATTCTTCTTCCCAAAAATCAAAAATATTCCAAAAAAATCCCCGTAGGTTTTTTATTTCGTTTGGTATGGAGAATCTACGAAACAAAAAACATGCAACAAACATGAACTAGCACTGGGCACTGGATCAATATGTTAGCCCCAAAAATAGTATAAAAAGTTTCCAAAAGTATGTGAAAGGTGTAGAATATTGGCAAGAAACAATAAAAATTTATAGATATGATGGAGACGTATCAGCATCCCCAAGCTTAATTCCTGCTCGTCCTCGAGTAGGTAAATGATAAAAAAGATATTTTTGGATGTGGAATGCTACCTAGCATAATCTTGATCTTATAATCTAATCATGGCATGAATACTAAAACATGAGTGATTCAAAGCAATAGTCTATCATTTTACATAAAGACAATAATATTTCAAGCATACTAACAAAGCAATCATGTCTTCTCAAAATACCATGGCCAAAGAAAGTTATCCCTACAAAATCATATAGTGTGGCTATGCTCCATCTTCCCCACACAACGTATTTAAATCATGCACAACCCCGGTTTTAGCCAAGCAATTGTTTCATACTTTAGTGTTCTCAAACTTTTTCAACTTTCACGCAATACATGAGCGTGAGCCATGGACATAGCACTATAGGTGGAATACAATATGGTGCTTGTGGAGAAAACAAAAAGGAGGAGATAGTCTCACATCAACTAGGCGTATCAACGGGCTATGGAGATTCCCATCAATAGATATCAATGTGAGTGAGTAGGGATTACCATGCAACAGATGCACAAGAGCTAAAAGTGTATGAAAGTTCAAAACTAAACTAGTGGGTGTGCATCCAACTCGCTTTCTCACGAAGACCTAGGGAAATTTGAGGAAGCCCATCATTGTAATATTATCTTTCTTGTGGCGAAAGAAGGGCCCCAACCGCCTTAGGGATTGGTCACAAGTCTCCCAGCCGCGCCCTAGGGGGCACGCCTCCTGGGCTTGTGACCTCCTCGGGCACCGTTTCACGTAGATTCTTCTTCCCAAAATCATAAATATTCCAAAAAAGATCCCCGTAGGTTTTTTATTGCGTTTGGTATGGATAATCTGCGAAACAAAAAACATGCAACAAACAGGAACTGGCACTGGGCACTGGATCAATACGTTAGCCCCAAGAATAGTATAAAAAGTTGCCAAAAGTATATGAAAGTTGTAGAATATTGGCAAGAAACAATCAAAAATTATGGATACGATGGAGACGTATCAATGTGCTTATTGCCACCAGGGATAAAACAACGGTGCTTGTGACCACGGTTGCATGGATTGTTTACCTTACGCATAGTTCCTTAATGCAGTTGTTTGTTGCTTTGAGTTTACGCTTTGGGTGGGGCTCGCAACTTAATACCAGAGAGATGTTTTGGATAGATATCTCAAGGTGGATGATTAGTAAGTAGATGCTGATGAATAAACGGTCTACTTGTCTTGGCGTACTGCCCATTACTATTGAACCTCTAACTATCAAGGAGCATAATTAGCATTGCGGTGCGATCATAATTCTGTCAATTGCCCAACTATTATTTGTTTACCCAAGCATAGTTTTTTATCGTATTTTGGGAGAGAGACATCACTAGTTGACGTTTTGTGACTCCGGTCCATATCGCCATCATTGTTTACACCTCCATCATTTACCGCTTTTATTTACTTTTCCGTTGCAATCACCATTACTTTCCCGCATGTGTTTTGATCCTTTGCAAACTACAATGCCGGAGGGATTGATAGCCTCTCTGTACTCGTTGGGAGCAAAGTTATTTGTTGTGTGCAGGTCCACGTCTTCTGCCAGCCCCAGGGTGGAAGAAACCTTCTTGTTGAGCCTTTGAGTCCTCCTGGTTCGATAAACCTTACAGTCTCCGTGTAAGGGAAATTTGATGCTGACTACATCTCCACCTTCCACTTGCGGTAACCAATGAGGGGCGAGAAGTATATCCATTAACTCGTCATCAAGCGAATTTCTGGCGCCATTGCCGACGACTCCACTCTTCAAGATAGGGGAGTTGCATGCTATCCTTTACCTTTCCTTTTTAGTCTTGATTAGTTTGCTTTTATGTTTGTGCTTTAGAGTCTTATACCAAAAACCACAAAAAAATTAGTTGCTTTATTCTTGTTTGTTGCTGCTGTTATGGGTTCCATTGAGAACACTAAGTTGTGTGACTTCACTAGTTAGACTTATGGAAAACTACACTCTTCGTTCGCTGCTTGGGGAAGGCCGCTTTACCACACCCGTGGTAGAGAATTCTCCTCCACCTATTGAATGTATCCCATTCAAAATACCACTTGGCATAATTGAGATAATTGGGAATGATTGTTATGCATCAGATGGAACAGTCAATCCTAGTATTCACTTGTTGAAACTTACAGAACTTTGTGAGTTGTTTAAGATTTCAGGTTTGACAAGAGATGGAGTCATGAGGAAATTATTTGCCTTGTCACTAAAAGGAAAAGCATTGGAATGGTATGGGCTACTAGATGATTCTCATCTACGGGATTGGGAAGAGATTCAGTCTCTCTTTTACTCCAAGTTTTATCCTCTTCATGAAGTCCATGTGGATCATGGTAACAATGCTTTATGTGATACTTATATTGTTGACTTTATTCATGACCCCACTGAAAATTATTATGAGAAGGGAACATATGCTTACATATATTTTAATAATGTCAAGTTCCCTCTCTTTATGCTGAAGGTTTTGAAGCTGCACTTGTTTTGCCTTCCTATGCTTATTGCTTTGTGCTTCAAAGAATTATTCTATTGCAATATTCCTATGCATAGGAATAAATTTAGACTTAAATGTGTTTGTTATTTGCTTCTTGATGCTCTCTTTTATTCTACAACTCTTATTCCTACGAGAGCATCATTAAAATCTTAAGCATATCTTTATGGCTGTAAAGAAAGAGCTCTAGGGAGACACCCTTGATATCTTTACTTTGAGTTTTTACTTTATGTTTTAGTGGTATTGATTGTTGTTACTCATGTAGCAACACCATTGTATCTTTATTTTTAAGCTTTGTGCCAAGTTATAGCCTCTAATTGCAAGAAAGTTCAAAAATTGTGACATGTTGTCCAGAAACAGATTTTGTCTGCTTGACTGAAAAATTCGCCAAAAATCATGAGATCATCTTTTTTGATATGAATGTTTTTGACAGCATGCTCTATATAATTGCCTTTTTGGCATCTGTTCTGAGTTTTTTGATTTGAGTTGCAGAAGTGCCCCGAATAAATTATTTACTACATGTTGTTCTGTTTTTCACATATTCTGCCATGTTTTGCATTTTCATTGTTTTGCAAATCCTAAGCTTGCTTTTTATTTGCAAAAACCTTTTGGCATTCATAATAAGCAGTAGATTTTCATGAAAATATTTATTTCTAGCAGGTAATGAATTTTTTTAAGGGTACTAACCACTCTAATCAGCTTATGATGAGTTTCATATGAAGGGAGTTTTCAAGTATGCGATGGGAGAGATGCTGAAAGAAGATACAAGAGTGTCAAGCGCTTAAGCTTGGGGATGCCCCCATTCACCCCAAGAAATATTCAAAGGAGACTCAAGCATCTAAGGTTGGGGATGCCCCGTGCATCCCCTTCTCTATCAACAATCATCAGTTCGTACATCTCCATGCTATATTTTTATCACTTCATATGATATGTGCTATGCTTGGAGCGTCTCACTCTTTACTTTTTAGTTTTTTTTAGTTTTTGTTGCTGCTCATAACAAATAGGAACCTAGCCTACCTTGTTTGGGAGAGACACACGCTCCATTCCTCTCTAGAACACAACATAGGTTTTTCATGCTTATCTTTTTTGTGTGTTCTTCATCTTTTCGTCGCTACTATCATGCTTAGCTCTTAGTTTTCATGCTTATCTTTTTAAGAGCTATTATTTAGGTTGCTTCTCGACCTCTCTTGAGTTATCATGCTTATCTTGTTTAGATAGTCGGCTTGTTGCACTGAGGTGTGTGTCTTGCATGAGTAGGTAATTAAGATTGTTATTTAAGTTTAGTAGTAACTTGCAATAGTTTTAAGGTATTGTTTTGTGTAATGTTTGGACTATTGGTGCCAAGAGATTGAGCCTATTAGTGATAGGTGTCGTATTTTGGGAAATTATGTGTTTTCAAAAAGTAAAATTAGTTGAGAACTCTAGTTACTAAATTGATCGCTAACCTCTGGAGGGGTTGGAATATATAGAGTACCCTCACGTTACCATGAGTCGAGGATGCGCAAGGATAACCAAACCCCCAAACACTCCTCCTCGGGGTACTTGTCTCTTTGCAAATTTCCTAACTAGATAGAGAGTTACCGATAATAAGTGTATGAGTTCTTCGGACTAATGTGAGTATTTGATTCTTGGCACTTCCACCATCCATATTTTGCTAGCCTCTTCGGTACCGTGCATTGCCCTTTCTCACATTGAGAGTTGGTGCAAACTCCGTAGGTGCATCCAAACCCATGACATGATACACTCTGTCATACATAAGTCTCATTATATATTTCCTCAAAACAGCCACCATACCTACCTACTAAGCCATTTCCATAGCCTTTCCGAGATACATTGCCATGCAACATCCACCATCTCATGATTTGATCTTCATGTCATACATCTTTTGCTTGATCGAGGAGCCGCATGCTAGTTGGCCATTGCCCTTATTACTGCTACATGACGTGCTAGTATCATTGCATATCCTCCTACACTAGCAGAGGTATACATTTTCATACATCATGATAGTTTTCACTTGTCTTTATGTTGAGTACTTCTTATAAAGTGTGATGTTTTTCTTTTTACTCATGTAAAACATAGAGTAAGATCCCAAAGAGGACAAACCAAAGATCCTAAAGAGGACAAATGAGAGATAAAAGAAAGAGCCAAAGAGGCCACAAAATAAATATAAAAAATAAAAAGAAAAAAGAGAAAAAGGGGGCAAGACTACTATTCCTTTTGAAATATCCACACTCGTACTCCATTTCTATATATGTACTGCATAGAGATTATCATTCATGCATAACTATGTGGGGACCCTTACACTATAGAACTTGGTTTGCATATTCCAATGATGGGCCCCCTCAAATGAGTTCTAGGTTTTCATGAGCAAACAAGTTGGATGCACCCCCACAAGTTCCATTGGAGAGCTTACCTTAGCTCATATGTGCATTCGTTACATGGTAATCCCTACTCCTCACATCATATCTATCATTGGCTTTCTCTCGCCTACGGTTGTCCTCATTGATGTGAGCCTTTCACACCTTTTTGTCTTCCTTCCCCATCATTATTCTATTGTCATCCTAAGTGCCAATATATCTTGCTTACGTTCACCCATTGCATGAGTGCTCAAAATCGAAAGGGAGAGGATCATTTTGATTTGTGCCTGACTAGTGGTCTGGGATCGAAAGGGACAGGTATTGAATAGCATTAGAGATCTGAACATATGATCTTCCACCGAGTAATCCAACTAGCATCAACTACAGGGAGTAATTAACACTACTATCAACCTTACAAGTACCAATCGGAGTCGCGAGACGGAGATTGGTTACAAGAGATTGATACGTCTCAAACGTATCTATAATTTTTGATCGTTTCATGCTGTTATCTTGTCAACTTTGGATGTTTTATATACCTTTTATATCTTTTTGGGGACTAACTCATTAATTCAGTGCCAAGTGCCAGTTCCTGTTTTTTCTGTGTTTTTGACTCTTTTCAGATCTGATTTTGGAACGGAGTCCAAACGAAATAAAATCCCCGAAATGAATTTTTCCAGAACAGAAGAAGATCGAGGGACTTGAGGGCCAAGGAAGGAGGCCCGTAGGGAGCCCACAAGCCCTGTTACCGCGGCCAGGGGGCCCGCGGCCACCAGGCTTGTGGCCTCCCTGGCACTCCCCTGCCCTAGCACTTTGGCCTATAAATTCCCTAAAATCCCAGAAAAAATCAGGGCGTCCACGAAACCACTTTTCCGCCGCCGCAAGCTTCCGTTTCCGCGAGATCTCATTTGGAGACCCTTCCCGGTGCACTGCCGGAGGGGACTTTGGAGTTGGAGGGCTTCTACATCAACATCATCGCCTCTTCAATGACTCGTGAGTAGTCCACTTCAGACCTACGGGTTCGTAGTTAGTAGCTAGATGGCTTCTTCTCTCTCTTGGATCTTTAATACAAAGTTCTCCATGATCTTCATGGAGATCTATCTGGTGTAATCCTCTTTGGCGGTGTGTTTGTCGAGATCCGATGAATTGTGGATTTGTGATCAGATTATCTATGAATTATATTTGAGTCTTTGCTGATTTCTTATATGCATGATTTTATATCCTTGTAAGTCTCTCCGAGTCTTGGGTTTTGTTTGTCCAACTAGATCTATGATTCTTGCAATGGGAGAAGTGCTTGGTTTTGGGTTCATACCGTGCGGTGACCTTTCCAGTGACAGAAGGGGCAGCAAGGCACGCATCATGTTGTTTCCATCAAGGGTAACAAGATGGGCTTTAATCATAGATTTGAGATTGTCCATCTACATCATGTCATCTTGCTTAAGGCGTTACTCTGTTCTGATGAACTTAATGCACTAGATGCATGCTGGATAGCGGTCGACGTGTGGAGTAATAGTAGATGCAGAAAGTATCGATCTACTTGTTTTGGACGTGATGCCTATAGATATGATCATTGCCATAGATAACGTCATGACTTTGCGCGATTCTATCAATTGCTCGACAGTAATTCGTTCACCCACCGTCGACTTGCTTTCATGAGAGAAGCCACTAGTGAACACTACAGCCCCCGGGTCTATTCACAACTATCGTCTCCACTTTTACTTTTACTTTGCTTTGTTTACTTTTTGCTTTCAGTTCTCACTTTGCAAACAATCTATAAGGGATTGATAACCCCTTCATAGCGTAGGGTGCAAGCTCTTTGTGTTTGTGCAAGTACTTGTGACTTGACGCGATCCTCCTACTAGATTGATACCTTGGTTCTCAGACTGAGGGAAATACTTATCGCCGCTGTGCTACATCACCCTTTCCGCTTCGAGGGAACACCAACGCAAGGCTCCAAGGCCGCGGGGGGATCCTTTGCATATTTGCCAAGGAAGTCCCTAAAGGCGTAGCCCGTAGTAGAAGGATTCCTGGCGCCGTTGCCACGGAAGGTCTTTTGTTGCCGTAGAAGAGATGAACTAGGGTTTGGACATGAGATGGTGTTGATGAAGATGTTGATGGAGATGAGTCCCCTCCGATGAGAGGAGTGTTGGTGATTACGATGGCGATGATTTCCCCCTCTGGGAGGGAAGTTTCTCCGGCATGACGGCCCTGCTGGAGCTCTAGATTGGTTCTGCTCAAGTTTCGCCTCGTGGCAGCGGCGTCTCCTCCCGAAAGCCTCCCCTTGAACTTTTCTGGAATGAAACCCTCCTTATAGCAAAAGATGGGAGCCAGAGGGGCAACAGGGGGCCCACAAGCCACCTAGGCGCGGCCAGGGGGGTAGGTCGCGCCTGGCAGGCTTATGGCCTCCTCGTGGCTCCCCTCTGGTACTTCTTACGCCCAGTTTTTTTATAAAATCCAAAATAATTCTTCGTTGATTTTCATGGCTTTTGGAGTTGCGCGGAATAGGTATCTCAAACTTGCTCCTTTTTCAGACCAGAATTCCAGCTGTCGGCATTCTCCCTCTTCATGTAAACCTTATAAAATAAGAGAGAAAAGGCATAACTATTGTACCATGAGGTTTAATAACAACCCATAAAGCAATAAATATCAACATAAAAGCATGATGCAAAATGGACGTATCAACTCCCCCAAGCTTAGACCTCGCTTGTCCTCAAGTGGAAGCCGAGATCAATAAATATGCCCACATGTTTAGAGATAGAGGTGTTGGTCAAACAAAATACAGACATGCAGGCATCATGATCATAATTAGAACAGCAATAGCGTCATATAACCTCTTATGATAAAGTGACAATTCCTTCACAAAGTAAAGTAGGGGTCCAGAACCTTATTCAGAATTAACAACCAATAGCCTTTAGTCATTGAAGCAATTGCAATTTATCATAACATCGGAAAGAGTCAAATAAGAGCTTGTAAAGCAAATCCACATACTCAATCATCCTTTCGTCTTCTACAAATGCTAAAACTCACGTGGTACTCATGAGATCAAAGTTTCAGTTGGACACAAAGAAAGATAGGGGCTTATAGTTTTGCCTCCAAACTACTTACCTCAAGGGTAAAGTCAACAATAATAATTCATGATTACTTACTTCCAAGTTGAAATATGAATATAGATCTTTCCCTAGCACATGACGCTTGCCAAGATAAAGGAGAAATAAGGAATTGGTGTCGATCACCATGACTCTTTTAAGGACAAAAAGTAAAGGTACAAGATAGGTCCTTCACAGAGGGAAGTAGAGGTTTTCATGCGCTTTTGAGGTTTGGATGTGTGATATCTTAGTGTGGAGGAACGTCACATTATATTGCCTCCTGTGATAAAGAACTTTATTATGCAGTCTGTCGCTTTTATGTCTTCCTCATCACAGGTTCGTACAAAGTTTATTTTCCATACACTAATAGATCATACATATTTAGGGAGCAATTTTTATAGCTTGCACCGATGAAAACTTACTTGAGGGATCTTCTTCAATCCATAGGTAGGTATGGTGGACTCTCAAGGCAAAACTGGGTTGAAGGTTTATGGATGCACAAGTAGTATCTCTACTTAGTGCAGAAGTTTTGGCTGATATGAGGTGGAAGCAAGCGTCACATGCTAAGGGATCTCCAGTCATTTAACATTGCTCGAAACCAAGAAAACATAATTCATTATGTTGTCTTCCTTGTCCAACATCTACTTCTAAGCATGTAATAGTTTAATGAGTGTTCACAATCATAGACGGTGTCAAAGATGATATAATTATATGTGAACCTCTCCTTCTTTATTACTTCCTATTAATTGCAACAATGACCAATGTCTACGTTTGTTCACCCACAACAAGTTTCAATCAACATTCTTTTTATATGTGAAGCCATCACTTCCCATAAGATCATTACATGATCTTTCATGCTTTTGTTCTTTTATTATTCTTTTCTTTAGATCATGGCATGAGGCAAGGCCCTTAACTAAAACACTCTTTATTATATGACTCACGAGCTCGAATACATTGGGGGTGACACAAAGAAAAACTCAACCTAGATCACTAAGAACTTTAACTTTATTCTACTAGAGAAAGATAAAACCAAAAAGGATCGAACTAAGAAAAAGGTAAAGGCAAAAGATGTGATGGTGATACGATACCGGGGCAACTCTCCCAAGCTTGGCACAAGCCAAGGGGAGTGCCCATACATGTACTTAATTGTCTTCCTTCGAAGGTGATGGTGGTGGAGTTGTTGCAATCTGTGGTTGATTCTC
Organism: Hordeum vulgare subsp. vulgare; assembly: GCF_904849725.1. NCBI lineage: Eukaryota > Viridiplantae > Streptophyta > Magnoliopsida > Poales > Poaceae > Hordeum > Hordeum vulgare. The sequence continues at coordinate 221,387,752 of NC_058522.1, forward strand.
TGTCTTCCAAGGCATAGGTGCTCCATGATGGAAAGATGATCGAGTCTCCGGAATCCTCAAATCTGCAGCCAACCATATTGATTTAAATCTATACTCATACTCACAGTTTTGGTTTTGCGGGTCGTAGATCTGGGCTTGGAGGTGATCAATTCTATCATAGAGCCTCGAGAGGTGCTTCCCGATATCACTGGCATCGATCTTGTGCTTGTTGGTGAACTCCATGACCATCATGTGGTTGGCGTTGAGTCCGTGTTCCACCATCACGCTTCCGGTCTTCTTGGGCACCTCAACATCACGGATGTGCAGCACCCCCTCATGCATCTCGATACATTGAGGGTGTTGCAGCACTCCCGCGAGGTAGGGATTGATGACCTTCTCAAAGAACTTGTCCTTCAGAACTTTTGGGGACGCCATAGCGATCTAGATCTGTCTGCACAGCAGCTCGAAATGAAAACAGAGGATATTTGCGTGATACGAGGGTCATACCTTTCGGGAGAATATATAATGAATTTTTCCCGAACAAAAGGAGTACTCCGTAAGAAAACGGAGTCCGGGAGGCACACGAGGTGCCCAGAAGCTACCCAGGCGCGACCAGGGGGGTAGGCCACGCGTGGCAGGCTTGTCGCCTCCTCGTGCGCTTTCCGGACTACTTTAAATTTTTTTCTCTTTTTCTAAAAATTCCAAAACGGCGAAAAATTGCTACTGGAAAAGTTTTGGAGTTGGTTTACTTACAGAATCACATACCTCTTTGTTTTTGGAGTCTGCAACAGGCTGATAAATATACCTTATGTACTCCTCCGGAGTTATGGTATTAATAACATTGCTTTCAACATTTATGGGAGTACCTAAGATATAATGCTTGATTCTTTGCCCATTTACCACTCTTGGAAAATTACCTTCCTTGTTGTTCATCTTGATGGCACCGAAACGATATACTTCCTCAACAATGTAAGGACCTTCCCATTTAGAGAGAAGCTTGCCTGCAAAAAATCTTAAACGAGAATTGTATAGCAAGACATAATCACCTACACTGAACTCACGTTTTTTGTATCCTTTTATCATGCCACCTCTTAACCTTTTCTTTGAACAACTTGGCATTTTCATATGCCTGAGTTCTCCATTCATCAAGTGAGCTAATATCAAATAACCTCTTCTCACCAGCAAGTTTGAAATCAAAGTTGAGCTCTTTGATTTCCCAATAAGCCTTATGCTCTAGCTCAAGAGGTAAATGGCATGCTTTACCGTAAACCATTTGTACAGACACATGCCTAGGGGATTCTTATAAGCAGTTCTATAAGCCCACGGTGCATCATCAAGCTTCTTAGACCAATTCTTTCTAGACCTATTAACAGTCTTTTGCAGAATTAGCTTAATCTCTCTATTACTTAGCTCTACTTGATCACTGGACTGAGGATGATAGGGAGATGCAATTCTATGGCTGACGTCATACTTAGAAAGCGTTTAACGGAAAGCACCATGAATAAAACGTGAACCACCATCTGTCATTAAATATCTAGGGACTCCAAATCTAGGGAAAATAACTTCTTTAAGCATCCTAATAGAGGTGTTGTGATCATCACTACTAGTTGGGATAGCTTCTACCCACTTAGTAACGTAATCAACAACAACTAGGATATGAGTATACCCATTGGACTTTGGAAAAGGTCGCATATAATCAAAACCCCAAACATCAAAAGATTCAATGACAAGTGAATAATTCATAGGCATTTCCTGACGTTTACTGATATTACCTATTCTTTGACATTCATCACAAGACAAGACAAACTTACGGGCATCCTTGAAGAGAGTAGGCTAATAGAAACCGGATTGCAATACCTTGTGTGCAGTTCTATCTCCCGCATGGTGTCCTCCGTAAGCTTCGGAGTGACACTTCTGTAGGATCTGTCCCTGTTCATGCTCAGGTACACAACGTCTAATAACACCATCTACTCCTTCCTTATAAAGGTGAGGATCATCCCAAAAGTAATGTCTCAAATCAAAGAAGAATTTCTTCTTTTTTTGGTATGTGAAACTAGGTCGTATAAACTTGGCAACAATATAATTTGCATAATCAGCATACCAAAGTGTACTACGTGAAGCATTGATGGCATTTAATTGTTCATCTAGAAAGCTATCATCAATAGGTTGTGGGTCATCAAGAACATTCTCCAACCTAGACAAGTTATCTGCTACGGGGTTCTCAGCACCCTTCCTGTCAACAACATGCAAATCAAATTCTTGTAGCAAGAGAACCCATCTGATAAGTCTAGGTTTAGCATCTTTCTTTTCCATGAGATACTTAATAGCAGCATGATCAGTGTGAATAGTAACCTTGGAGTCAACAATGTAAGATCTGAACTTTTCACATGCAAACACGACTTCTAAAAATTCCATTTCAGTAGTAGCATAGTTTCTTTGGGCACTGTCTAGTGTTTTACTAGCATAGTGAATAACATTCAACTTCTTATCAACTCTTTGTCCTAGAACAGCACCAACAACATAATCACTAGCATCACACATAATTTCAAAAGGTAAGTTCCAATCAGGTGGTTGAACAATAGGTGCAGTTATCAAGGCCTTCTTAAGTATTTCAAAGGCTTCCTCACAATCATCGTCAAAAACAAAAGGAATATCATTTTGCAAGAGATTGGTAAGAGGCCTAGAAATATTAGAAAAGTCCTTAATGAACCTTCTATAGAAACTAGCATGACCAAGGAAACTTCTTATACCTTTAATGTCTGTAGGGCATGGCATTTTGTCGATCGCATCAACCTTAGCCTTATCGACTTCAATACCTCTTTCAGAAAATTTATGTCCTAAGATGATGCCTTCATTAACCATAAAGTGGCACTTCTCCCAATTCAAGACAAGGTTGGTATCTTTACATCTCTGCAAAACTCGATCAAGGTTGCTGAGGCAATCATCAAAAGAAGACCCATAAACGGAGAAGTCATCCATGAAAACCTCCAACAATCTTTTCACAAAAGTCAGAGAATATAGCCATCATACATCTTTGAAAGGTAGCAGGTGCATTACATAAGCCAAAAGGATACGTCTATAAGCAAAGGTACAGAAAGGGCAGGTAAAAGTGGTTTTCTCCTGATCAGATTGTGCAACAGGTATTTGGGAGAAACAAGAATAACCATCTAGAAAGCAGAAGTGTGTGTGTTTAAACAATCTTTCTAGCATTTGGTCAATAAAAGGCAAGGGGTAATGATCTTTCCTGGTGGCTTTATTCAATTTCCTAAAATCAATCACCACCCTATAGCCAGTAATAATACTCTGTGGGACCAATTCATCTTTATCATTAGGGACAACGGCAATACCTCCCTTCTTAGGGACGCAATGCACCGGTCTTACCGAATCACTATGAGCAACAGGATAGATAATACCTGCTTCGAGGAGCTTTAGTATTTGATGGGGTTATAGTCCCAGGGTAAGGTCATAGGCCTGCCCTATAGGTCCTACCCAGGGACTACCCCTCATAGAGGACAAGGCCCTTAGACAGTTCCGACTGAACTAAGGACTCCCCCATCATCCAGTCGGTGACGAGCACTCGGAGCGTATTTAACGTACTGACTGGATTCCACTTTGTACATCGTAACCTCCCAGGAGGGCAACGGTCATACATTTTCATACACCATTATTAACATTTAAGGCTTACGTTACCTGTAACGTAAGCATTTATTCATCGCTATTCCACCCGTGTCCACTGGGCCATTATGAAGGGCAGCGCACTCTATATAAGCCGCCCTTCCCCACTGGTGCAGGGGTTGGCATTTACTGTAATCCCATATTCCACTCGACACTAAGCTCCCAAGAGCACTGAGACGTAGGGCTTTTACCTCCACCGTAGAGGGGCCTGAACTCATACATCCTCGTCGTAGCTAAGGCTCTGCCCATCCTTTCATACCCTACACATCTACTGTCAGACTTATACCCACAACAGTTGGCGCCCACCGTGGGGCAGACGTCTAAGAGATTTCCGACGAGTTTGCGATTTCATCTTTTCATCATGTCGTCCGGCGGAGATCTGTGCATGGGTCACGAGATCCTCTTTGGCGCACTCTCCTTCATCGTCGATGATTCGACATGGCTTCGGGACGCGCCTCTCGACGTCGAGGCGCTCCCCGGTCGCGGGGCTACACACTTCTGTGCCGGTTCCCGCGGCATTCTTCTTCTCCAGCCATCGGCCCCGGTGTCGATCCTCGCCCCCGTCACGCGCCGCAACAAGCGATCCCGTCGCCCCCGGCTCCAGCGTTGGGTGCGACACGCCCAGGCGCGACAGAGCACGTCCTTGCATGTGGCGGTGCTCGAATCGGTTGTGGTCGCGCCGCCATCCCAGTGCTTGGACTCAGTTCCGACTGAGCTACCTTCCGAGTACCTGGGTCGCGGGCCTGCAGCCGAAGTTCTCATGGCCGATTCCCATGAAAGTCCCCTCCGGACTGGTCGGAACGAGCATGGGGTCGGAGAATCATCCGGCGCTCGTCGTCAACACAGTCGTTCTGCCAGTCGACACACTCGTCAGAGCGACGTCGAGGTGTTCCGCACACCCATCCTCAATATGGCTGCGGCTGCCAGGATAGCCGATTCTCTCCAACTGACTGATTCGGAGGCTGGCAGAGGGATCGAGCAGATCCGTGCCCTGTTGCATACGGCGCAGCAGCAAAATTCGGCGGTCTCCCAGTCGCACAACAGGATCCACAACAGTTCTGTTCACGCGAACACGCATTGGTCGGTTTTCAGCCCCGACTCTCATCAGCGACGTAGAGGGGGCAGCCGTTCCAGGAATCCCGAAGATCGTCGCCGTTCTTGCACCCCTCCGCGGGGTGGACTTTACGGACCGCGGCATCACGATGATCGTCGTTCAGTCGGCGACGCGCATGATCCAAGGCCCGACGCAAGAGGGTACATCGCCCAGAGGAAGGTCGACAGGAGTCGAGCCCACCGTGATGGTCACGATAGAGACCGTCCAAGTGGAAGCAGGACCATCGTCTCTAGTCCCGAGTGCTTCAGTCGGGCCATCCGTTCAGCTGACATCCCTCCCAACTTCCGATTGGCGACGGGAATCAGCAAGTTCACAGGAGAGTCCAAGCCAGAAACGTGGCTAGACGACTACAGAGTGGCGGTCCAGATCGGTGGCGGAGATGACCAGGTCGCCATGAAACATCTCCCCGTGATGCTCGACGGTTTGGCACGAGCGTGGCTGAACCAGTTGGCTCCGTCAAGCATCTACAGCTGGGCAGATCTGTCCCGAGTCTTCATCAGGGCCTTCAGGGCACGTGAAAACGCCATGCTGGTCTCGTGGAACTCCAACACTGTGTCCAGAAGCAGAATGAGCCCCTGCGCGATTTCATCCAGCGCTGGACGACCCTCTACCACACGGTGGAGAACGTCACAGAGCACCAAGCGGTGTGCGCCTTCAAGGCAGGCGTCCGGTACAAAGATCTATACCTGAAGTTCGGTCGGACAGGCGACATCTCCATGAGCAAGATGATGGAGATAGCCGCACGCTATGCAAATGGCGAGGAGGAGGACCGCATACGTAGCGGCAAGCATAAGGCAGTCGCCGATGGAGATGGGAACAACAATCGGAAGCTGAAGCAGAAAGCTCCATCCACTCCGCAGGCAGAGGCAGCAGCCGTTACAAATGCCAAGTTCAAGGGCAAGGGGAAAGCTTAGTACACCCCCAAGAAGAAATAGTTCGGGAATTCCATCCTGGATCAGCCATGTCCAATCCACACGAAGATGGACGAAGAAGGCAACGCCATATTCCCGAAGCACACCACTCGGCAATGTCGCCTCCTGATCCAAGGATTCGGTGAGGGCCAGCCGAGTGAAAAGGACACCGAGCAGGATGATGAGGACAAGGGAGATCCGTTCCCCCAAGTCCATGCAACGCTGATGATTTTTGCTGATGTGGAAAGCAAGAGTCGACTGAAGCTGGTGAACAGGGAGGTGAATATGGCAACCCCAACCACCCCCACGTTCCTCAAATGGTCACAGACTGCGATCACCTTTGATCAGTCGGACCATCCAGCACACGTGCCCACCCCAGGGAGGCAAGCTCTGGTCGTCGAGCCGGTGGTGGAAGGAGTCCGACTGCGCAAAGTCCTCATGGACGGCGGCAGCGGTTTGAACATCATGTACGCCGACACTGTCAAGGGAATGGACATTCCGATGTCCAAACTTAGCGAGAGCAGTATGCAGTTCCACGGAGTCGTCCCAGGACGGAAAGCCAAGTCACTCGGCCAGATCACGTTGGATGTCGTCTTCGGCTCTGACAAGAACTTCCGCAAGAAGAAGCTAACATTCGAGGTGGTGGACTTCCAGAGTCCATACCATGCGATTCTGGGCCACCCGGCGTATGCGTGTTTCATGGCCCGTCCATGTTACGTATATTTGAAGCTGAAGATGCCAAGCCCCAAAGGTGTGATCACGGTCAGAGGCAATCGGCAGCGAGCCGAGGAGTGTTTGCAGCAGGGGTCGAGGATTGCCGATCAACAGATGGCTATTCTCGAGTTGGATGAGTACAAGAAGACCGCCGACCCCGCTGACCTGATGCGTTCAAAGAAGCCAGCTTCCGAGTCCGCATTCCAGTCGGCGGGCGACACGAAGAAAGTCAACATCCACGCGACAGACGACACCGCCGCCCCGACGAACATCTCGACCACCCTTGATCCAAAATAGGAAGCCGAGCTCATCCAATTCCTCCGTGAGAACTGGGACATTTTCGCATGGAAGCCCGCTGACATGCCAGGTGTACCCAGGGAGTTGGTTGAGCATCGACTGCATGTGGATCCTGCTGCTCGGCCCGTCCGAGAACGCCTGCGTCGGTCAGCCGCGCACAAGAGGAAGGCAATCGGAGAGGAGGTGGCTAAACTTTTGGCAGCCAACTTCATTCGCGAGGTACGCCACTCCGAGTGGCTCGCTAATGTGGTCATGGTGCCCAAGAAGGACAAGTCTCTCCGTATGTGCATCGATTTTAAGCATCTCAATAAGTTCTATCCGAAAGATCACTTCCCGCTCCCCCGCATCGATCAAATTGTCGATTCGACTGCGGGCTGCGAGCGTTTATCCTTCCTTGATGCCTATTTGGGCTATCATCAGATCCGTCTGTATGATCCGGATGAATTAAAAACAGCCTTCATCACCCCATTCGGGTGTTTCTGCTACATCACTATGCCATTCGGTCTGAAGAATGCAGGAGCAACTTTTATGCGCATGATCCAAAAATGCCTCCTAGACCAGATCGGTCGAAATGTGGAGGCATGTATGGACGATATCGTAGTCAAGTCACGCAAAGGTTCCAACCTGCTGACTAACTTGGCAGAAACATTCGCCAACCTACATAGGTACGATATCAAGATCAACCCAGCCAAGTGTTCATTCGGCGTTCCGAGCGGAAAGTTACTCGGTTTCTTCGTTTCCGAACGAGGGATCGATGTCAACCCCGAAAAGATCGGGACCATTGTCCGAATGGAGTGGCCGGTAAGAATACATGATGTTCAAAGGCTCACAGGTTTCCTAGCGGCTTTGAGCAGGTTTATCGCTCGACTTGGCGAGAAGGCGTTACCTCTGTACCGACTCATGAAGAAATCAGATACCTTCGAGTGGACAGACGAAGCCCAAATTGCATTCGACGACCTCAAAGCCCTGCTTTCCACCCAGCCGGTTCTTACTGCCCCGCTCAGTAAAGAACCCCTTCTTCTGTACATCGCGGCTACAAATCAAGTCGTCGGCACCGTTGTGACAGTTGAACGCGAAGAAGAAGGCAAAGCGTACAAGGTTCAACGGCCAGTATATTATGTTTCCAAAGTTCTGACTCCTTCCAAGCAGAGGTATCCCCATTATCAGAAGCTTATTTATGGGATCTACATGACTGCAAAGAAGGTGGCTCATTACTTCCAAGACCACTCGATGTCTATCATATCTCATGCTCCATTGTCGGAAATTCTCCACAATCGGGATGCATCGGGCCGAGTGGCAAAGTGGGCAATGGAGATGCTATACTGCGACATCAAGTTCGAAGCCAAGAAAGCTATAAAGTCCCAAGCTCTGGCTGACTTCATAGCAGAATGGGTAGAACAACGGCAACCGACTCACACCTACTCGGCTCATTGGACCATGTTTTTCGATGGGTCCAAGATGTTGAATGGCTCCGGCGCCGGCATAGTGATCATATCGCCAAAAGGTGATAAACTCAAGTATGTGTTGCAGATACATTTCGATTCTTCCAACAATGAGGCAGAGTACGAAGCTCTCCTTTATGGATTGCGCATGGCCATCACACTCGGCGCTCCGTCGCCTAATGGTCTATGGCGATTCAGATCTGGTGGTTAATCAAGTGATGAAGGAATGGGACATAAGGAACCCCACCATGATCGCATACTGCAACGCAGTAAGGAAGCTCGATAAGAAGTTTGAAGGTCTGGAACTTCACCATGTTCCCCGACTGAAAAACCAAGGAGCTGATGAATTGGCAAAACTTGGATCCACTCGGAGACCAGTCCCCAGTGATGTCTGCCTCGAGCACCTACATCTCCCCTCGGTGAAAGAAGATCCTTTTATAGAGGAACCAGTACAACCGAAGAGTACAACAGATCCGACTGAAGTTGAGGTCCCCGCTGTGGTTGATTTGATTATGGAGATTCTTGCCGTCGTCCCCGAATGGACTGTGCCATTCATTGCGTACATCCTGAGGCAAGAGTTACCAGAAGACAAAGTCCAAGCTAGGCAGATCGTCCGGAGGTCGAAGTCCTTCACCGTCATTGATGGCCAGTTGTACAAGGAAAGTGTTTCAGGCGTCCTTCAGCGGTGCATCTCCCCTGAGGAGGGACAGTTAATCTTGGAAGAAATTCACTCGGGAACCTGCGGCCATCATGCCTCCTCAAGAGCAATCGTCGCCAAAGCATTCAGAGCTGGTTACTTCTGGTTGCACGCGCATGAAATGGCAAAAGATATGGTCGACCGATGTGAAGGCTGTCAGTTCTATTCGAACAAGTCCCACAAGCCAACGTCTGTGCTGAAGACAATCCCTCTTGTTTGGCCGTTCGTCATGTGGGGATTAGAAACAGTCGGACCATTCAGAACAGGCCAAGGGGGATTCACTCATCTGTTGGTAGCAGTCGACAAGTTTACCAAGTGGATTGAAGCCAAGCCCATCAAGAAGCTCGACGCCCTTACGGCCATCAAATTTGTCAGAGACATCATCGCCAGATTCGGGGTTCCGCAGAGCATAATCACCGACAATGGTACAAACTTTGACAAGGAGAGATTCAAAGGTTTTTGCACAGGCCAAGGTATCCGAGTGGATTTTGCATCTGTGGTGCACCCCCAAACAAACGGGCAAGCAGAGCGGGTGAATGGACTTATTCTTCAAGGGTTGAAGCCTCGACTCCTGCGAGAAGTTGGACATGCCGCCGGCGCATGGGTCACCGAGCTGTCTTCAGTGTTGTGGGGCCTCCGCACAACTCCGAATAGATCTACACGGTGATCCCCGTTCTTCCTCGTTTATGGAGCAGAGGCAGTCCTTCCGAGTGACTTGCTTCACAACTTTCCACGAGTCGAACTCTTCTCCGAAGCCGAAGCAGAGCAAGCCAGGCAAGACGGAGTGGATCTTCTAGAAGAAGAGCGCGAGATGGCACTGACTCGCTCAACAATTTATCAACAAGATCTGCGGCGATTTCACGCGTGGCACGTCAGGAGTCGCACATTCCAAATAGGCGACCTGGTGCTCTGAGTGGATCAGCGGAGACCTCACAAGTTGGCTCCCGCCTGGGAAGGACCCTTCATCATCTCTAAGGTGCTGAACAACGGAGCGTATCGACTCTACAACCTCGACAGGGAAACGGACGAGCCGCGAGCATGGAATGGAGATCTCCTGAAACGCTTCTACACGTGACCGCCGACGGAGACATGTAAAGAACAAGTATCATTGAAGTAATACACAGCAGATTGATTTCTTGCAGGTTCAAAATTCTTCCGTGTTTGCAGACTCCGATCTAAAAAATTAGTTGCGAGTGCGCACTAAAAGTCGCGCTCGGGGACTTAGCTACGACCCAGAGTTGCCTAAGTACAAACGCGCTCTGAGTGCGCACTAAAAGTCGCACTTGGGGACTTAGCTGCGACCCAGAGTCGCCTAAGTACAAACTCGCTCCGAGTGCACACTAAAAGTCGCACTCGGGGACTTAGCTGCGACCCAGAGTCTCCTAAGTACAAACTTGCTCCGAGTGCGCACTAAAAGTCACACTCGGGGACTTAGCTGCGACCCAGAGTCGCCTAAGTACAAATTCGATCCGAGTGCACACTAAAAGTCGCGCTCGGGGACTTAGCTACGACCCAGAGTCGCCTAAGTACAAACACGCTCCGAGTGCGCACTAAAAGTCGCACTCGGGGACTTAGCTGCGACCCAGAATCGCCTAAGTACAAACTCGCTCCGAGTGCGCACTAAAAGTCGCACTCGGGGACTTAGCTGCGACCCAGAGTCGCCTAAGTACAAACTCGCTCCGAGTGCCCACTAAAAGTCGCACTCGGGGACTTAGCTGCGACACAGAGTCGCCTAAGTACAAACTCGCTATGAATGCGCACTAAAAGTCGCACACGGGGACTTAGCTGCGACCCAGAGTCGCCTAAGTAGAAACTTGCTCCGAGTGCGCACTAAAAGTCGCACTCGGGGACTTAGCTGCGACCCAGAGTCGCCTAAGTACAAACTCGCTCCGAGTGCGCACTAAAAGCCGCACTCGGGGACTTAGCTGCGATCCAGAGTCGCCTAAGTAAAAAAGCTTCCTCCGAGTGTATTCTCGAGATCCACTCGGAGGCTTAGCAGACCCTCATTGAGGCTCATGTGGATGTGAAGACAACTGACAACTACATGAGTAACAACTCATTCCGAGTGTGCACGAAAAGTCGCACTCAGGGGATTAGCTACGATCCAGAGTCGCCTAAGTAAAAAGCTTCCTCCGAGTGTATTCTCGAGATCCACTCGGAGGCTTAGCAGACCCTCATTGAGGCTCATGTGGATGTGAAGACAACTGACAACTACATGAGTAACAACTCGCTCCGAGTGCGAGCTTACAGTCGCGCTCGGAGACTTAGCTGCGACCCAGAGTCGCCTAAGTACAAACTCACTCCGAGTGTGCGCTAAAAGTCGCACTCGGAGACTTAGCCACGACCCAAAGTCGCCTAAGTAAAAGCTTCCTCCGAGTGTATTTTTGAGATCCACTCGGAGGCTTGGGAGACCCTCATGGAGGCTCATGTGGATGTGAAGACAACTGACAGCTACATGCTTTGCTTGTTTGTCATCGACTTCACCAAGAAACGCCAAACAAAAACCACGAGCCAAAATCGTGTCAAAAAAAACTTAGCGAAAGAAGAGAAAAATATTCGATTCGAATTCAAAGTTGGAACCATGAATGTGACGGCCAACAGCAGTGGCCAAAGTTTGATACAGATACCACTCGGCATACCGAGGTAAATGTGTGTTCACCATAAAGTTTTTCAAGCGTCACCGGGACTGGCAGGCTCCACAAAGGTGTCAAGGTCGATCCCGTCTGCGACGCGAGTGGCTGTGTCGAGGAAGGTCTCCATGAAATCTTCGAATCGAAGCTTCTTGGTGTTGGCGACCTGCAACGTCTTCAGCTATTCTTCACGAGCTTCCTTGCAGTGCACTCGGACCAGAGATAGCGCCACGTCCGCACCACAACGAGCGGCAGACTTCTTCCATGCCTGCACTCTGCTCGGGACGTCCTCCAGCCGAGTCATCAACCCATCTATTTCTTGCCGGGAATCGTCTTCGGGCCACAGCTCCTTGTCGATCCGGCGATGACTTCTCTCAGGCGGCCAATGAAAGGTCCCACTCTGTTAAGGCGAATATGCGCTCGGAGCAAGTTCCTGTTGGCTTCGTCACCGAGTGGAACGTTCGGAACAACCGACCGTTCAATGTCGGCTGCTTCAGCCTCAGCGTCCCGACAGAAGTGTGCAAAGAAAAGACAAGAAGAAAGTAAGCGCAGAATGAACTCCAAAGTCAAGAAGCACTCGGCAAAAACTTACCTCCAAGCAGTGCAACCATCTTCCTTGCCCAGTCGCTGACGTACTTCTCCTGCGCCATGCACCGAGTGTTCATCAACTTCAGCTGGCCCATCCGTTCGGTTCTTTGACTCTTCAATTTTTATATTTCGGCTAGCAATGCCTTGTTGGTATCCCTGGAGTCCTCCAAAGACTTATCTCGGTCAGCAAGAGCCCCCTTCACACCAGCCAGGTCATTCACAGCCGCCTCCAAGTCCGCAGCAAGCTGAATCTTCTCAGCCTTCAGAGCATTGTACGCGGATCCCATTTCGCAAGTCTTCTGCCAAATAAGCGCAAAGGGAAGATCACACACATTCAACAAGGAAAAAGTAGCGACACATATGACAAAACAAATAAAGCTCAAAGTTCTTCAGACCCCTGCCGATGCAAACAATCGACAGCGGTCTCGGGGACTACACCCAGTGGGTTCACTAAGAGTGACCCCACTGGCATGAAGCTCGAACAGGTCGACCCTATTGAGCTCCATGACAAATAGACGAGTCTATGAGACTACCATTACCCGACCTGAGTAACACTACTCTTGGGGACTACACCAAGTGGGTGCACCCGGAGTGCCCCCACTGGTACCATTCGGGAAGATCAGCTCTGATCTGTTCAGGTCACAGAAAATACATATAAAGACAACTGCCGGTGCAAGCACTCGACAGAAGTCTCGGGGACTACACCCACTGGGTTCACCCGGAGTGAACCCACTGCAAAATCATCCTACTTTATCCGAGAATATCACTAAAACCCCCAGTGGGTGACAAGAGGAAAGTAAACACTTACTAGCACACTTACTCGGATATCGTCTCGGAGTTCCAAGCTTTTCTTGTACAAAGACGCGATGGAGTCATACGCTCCCTTGGCGTCACCCACCATCAGCTCCACCTGCACCATGGCGTCCTTGGCGGCCCCCACCTGGTCTTCCGGGAGGTGTCGGGCATCATATTGAACGGTTGACGGACCCGACACGACAGAAGACTCCTTGGGCATCCCGAGCTCCGCTCCAGTCGGTTCTGCCGTGAGGGGCACCGTCTTAGTCGGCGGCACCGTCTCGGTCGGCGGCACGTTCATGGTGGGAGCAGCAGCAGATGGGACAACCTCAAGGACAGGCGCCAAAGCTGGCCTCGACCCCCTCTGGTCGTCGTCCTCGAGATGGATCACCTCCGAAGGAAGCCCGACTGAACAACATGAAATTACAGAAAAAGGGGCAAGATTAAAGACAGCACTCGCGAAACAATAAAGCAAACTCTCGGAGTCGTGACAACGTACCTTGCTGGGACGTGGCGGCGTTATCCGTGTCCATAGAATCATCGTCCTGGCGCGGCAGAGAGGTGGCGGAAGTAGCAGCTCTGTTGAGTGAAATCCACTCGACGGATAAGCATGAGTTCAATCAGATACTGAAGGAAGATGAGAGAACAAGGCACTTACGCTGAGGCGACTGGAACATCGATCCTCATCCGAGGCAAAGCTTTCCGAGGCTTAGGCCCACTAGGTTTGGCCACCTTGGACGGCTGGTCCGTGGGCTCGGCAGCAGCGTCCCTGGTCCTCTTCACACTCCGAGCACTCGGAGCCACGGGAAGGACTGGCGGAGCACTCGGGGCCGCTGGAGGAGCCAGCGGAGCAGCGGGATCGTGACGGCGCTTCATTCGGTGCTCTGGTGGTGGAGGTGGCGAGCTCTGCTCCCCATCCTCCTCCTCCTCCTCTTCCGTCTCCTCCTCCATCTCCCCACTGTCGGAGACGTACTCGGCACTATCCGCGCTGCCCTCCTGGCTGCCCTCCTCTTCCTCAGCTGGATTCCCGTTCGAGACAGCAGAGTACCAGTTGGTCCACTCCTGCACAAAACACAGTCGGCAACGTCAGGTGGCGGGACAAGAAAAGCGACAAATCTAAAGAGATCAAAAGCACTCGACAAGATGTGCTCACCTCATTTGGAGGAGGATTGTCGGCGCTGAAGGGCTTCACCCGTCGGGCTCCTTCAGGGTTATCACACGCGCCTGTGATGCCGTGGACCCACGCTCTCACAGTCTCCCCGGTCACGCACTCTGGATGAGACCGAGTGGAATCCGAAGGCCCCGCGTAGTGTCACATGGCGTGGTGTCGGGCTTGCAGCGGCTGGATGGGCCGACCCAGAAAAGTCTCCAGCAGGTTCGTGCCGGTGACTCCCTTGCGGACAACGGCTATCAACGCGTCGACCAAAGGATGGATCTGGATCCTTTCCCCCTTAGAGAGCGCAAGCTGCCTGGGAGGGCCCGGACGGTCTAGGCTAAAAGGTGGTAACCCACTCGAAGCATTCGGACAAGCAATGTCCTGGCAATAGAACCAGGTCGACTGTCAGTTCCTAACTGACTCGGACAACTGGAGAGGGGGTAGCTACTCTTTGTTTTCTTCTGGAAGCCTAAACCCGTGCAGAGCTGGAGGAGATGGGTCTTATCGTCCGACTGGCTAAGCTTTTTGACGGTTTGGGATCTAGCGGAGAAGACGTACTTAAAGAGCCCCAAGTGAGGGGGACATTCAATAAAGCACTCGCAAAGGGTGACGAATGCAGCAAGGTGGGGTATTGCGTTCGGAGGAAAATGATGGAGCTGCGCCCCGAAGTAAGTCATGATACCTCGAAAGAAGGGGTGGGGAGGCAAGGAGAAGCCCGTGAACACATGGCTGAGCAGCAGAACGCGCTCCCCCTCCTTCAGCGCCGGCTCCGTCTCGCCCTCCGGCAGCCTCCATGACTTGTTGACAATCATGCCGTGCTCCACCAGCTCCAGCAAGTCGTCCTCCGTCACCGTGGAGGGGAGGAAATCCCCCTGGATCCAACCCGCCGGCAGTGCCCGTTGTCGCTGCTGAGCAGGGGCCGCCCCCTTCTTCTTCTTCTTCTGCGACTCGAGTTTGCTGGTCTGCCCCTGCGTCATGGCGAAGGCAACAGATCCGCAGAGGAGGATAGGAAGGAGGAGGCTTGGGGCGCGCAGGGAGCTGCGGGAGGAGCGAGGTTAATGCGAGGAAGATGAGCAGCGCAACAAGAAATCCCCGCCGGAGGGGCTTAAATAAGCTTCCGACTGAGTCACTAACAGGTGGACCCGAAATCTTATCTCCCCGATCGGCTGCTGCGATGTTAGTGGAGAAGATAAAGGCACAGTAATCAAGGCGGCAAAACCTACTCGATGGCGATGTCGTCATCCCCGCTGAGCGCGCCGCAACCGAAATTTGAGGATCCCAGAAAATCCGCCGCTGTCAGTTTGACCGGTCACATCGAAAGATTCCGCGAAAGCACTCGGTCCCTGACAGTTCGTTTCACTGGTATATTCACTAGGATCACTGGTTGAAAGGATAAAATGGATCGAGGCAAACAACGCCAAAGTCACATCCATACCAGTCGGATCCCTACTCCACACATCACTTCATCGTTCCAACCCCGATCCATTCGGGGACTAATGATGGGGTTATAGTCCCAGGGTAGGGTCATAGGCCTGCCCTATAGGTCCTACCCAAGGACTACCCTTCATAGAGGACAAGGCCCTTAGACAGTTCCGACTGAACTAAGGACTCCCCCATCATCCAGTCAATGATGAGCACTCGGAGCGTATTTAACGTACCGACTCGATTCCACTCTGTACATCGTAACCTCCCAGGAGGGCAACGGTCATACGTTTTCATACACCATTATTAACATTTAAGGCTTACGTTACCTGTAACGTAAGCATTTATTCATCGCTATTCCACCCCTGTCCACCGGGCCATTATGAAGGGCAGCGCACTCTATATAAGCTGTCCTTCCCCATTGGTGCAGGGGTTGGCATTTACTGTAATCCCATATTCCACTCGACACTAAGCTCCCAAGAGCACTGAGACGTAGGGCTTTTACCTCCACCGTAGAGGGGCCTGAACTCATACATCCTCGCCGTAGCTAAGGCTCTGCCCATCCTTTCGTACCCTACACATCTACTGTCAGACTTATACCCACGACAGTATTTCTTTTCTTACTACCTCTTTCATCTTAGGATTTAATCTCCCTTGATGATCGGCAACTGGTTTGGAATCAGGATCGGTTTTAATTTTGTGATGGCATAGAGTGGGACTAATGCCCTTAAGATCATCAAGAGTATATCCAATAGAGAACGGTGCTTCCTCAGAGTTTTCAATAATTTATTTTCTTCATGCTCTGAAAGGCTAGCACTAATAATAACATGATGTATCTCTTTTTCATCAAGATAAGCATACTTAAGAGTATCAGGTAACTGTTTAAGCTCGAAAACAGGATCACCCTTTGGTGGGGGTGGATCTCCAAGCAGTTCAACAGGCAAATTATTCTTAAGGATAGGATGTTGTTCAAAGATAACTCTATCTATCTCATTCCTTTCATCCATATGCATATCATTTTCATGCTCAAGAAAGTATTGCTCTAAAGGATCAGTAGGAGGAACAGCAATAGAAGCTAGGGCAATAATTTCATCCTTACTAGACAATTCTTTTTCATGAGGTTGTCTACCAAACTTGGAGAAACTGAACTCATTGACACAACTTCAAAGCCAATAGTAACAGTTTGCTTCTCACAGTCAATATGAGCATTGACAGTATTGAGGAAAGGTCTGCCAAATATGATGGGACAAAAGCTATCTTGTGTGGTAGCAAGAACGAGAAAATCAGCAGGATACTTAGTTTTACCACACAAGACTTCAACATCTCTAACAATTCCCAAAGGGCAGATAGTATCTCTATTGGCAACCTGAATAGTGACATCAATAGGTTCCATCTCGACAGGTGCAATCTCGTCTTTAATTTCATCATATAAAGATTGAGGTATTGCACTAACACTAGCACCCACGTCACATAAACCATGATAACAATGATCTCCTATCTTAACAGAAACAATAGGCGTGCCAACAACATGCCTATGTTTGTCTCTAGCATGAGGTTTAGCAATTCTAGCAGCATCTTCACAGAAGTGAATATCATGGCCATCAACATTGTCGGACATGAGATCTTTGATAATAGCAATGCTAGGTTCAACTCTAATTTTCTCAGGTGGTGTAGGTGTTCTAATGTAGCCCCTACGTATCACAATTGAAGCTTTAGAATGATCCTTTATTCTAACACGGAAGGGTGGTTTCTCAATGTAAGCACTAGGAACAATAGGATCATTATAAGCAATGACTTTACCTTCAACTGGATTGGGTTTAACCACATTGACTTCTAAGGGAGGATGATATTTAAACCACTTCTCTTTAGGGAGATTAATATGACCAGCAAATGATTCACATAATGAAGCTACTATCTCAGAGTCAAGTCCATGTTTAGCGCTAAAATCACAAAAAGTATTTGTTTCAATGAAGGATTTAACGCAATCGAACTTAAGATTCATACATGACTCCTTACCTTCATCAAACTCCCAATCTTTAGAGTTGCATTTAATTCTTTCTAATAAATTCCATTTGAAGTCAATATCTCTCTTCATAAAAGAACATGTACAAGAAGTGTCAAGCATGGTGCGATTATCATGAGAAAGCCGAGCATAGATTTTCTGAATAATAATTTCTCTCGAGAGCTCATGGTTGGGGCATGAATATAACATTGACTTAAGCCTCCCCCAAGCTTGAGCGATACTTTCTCTATCACGAGGCCAAAAATTATAGATATAATTCCGATCACGATGTACCAAATGCATAGGATAAAACTTTTGATGAAATTCCAATTTCAATCGGTTGTAGTTCCATGATCCAGTATCATCACATAGCCTATACCATGTCAATGCTTTACCCCTCAAAGATAAGGGAAAGACCTTCTTCTTGACCTCATCTTCGGGAAAACCTGCAAGCTTAAATAAACCACAAACTTCATCTACATAGATTAGATGCAAGTCGGGATGTGATGTTCCATCTCCTGTAAAAGGATTAGCCAACAATTTCTCTAGCATACCCGAAGGAATTTCATAACAAATATTTTGAGTAGGTGCAGCAGGTTGAGGAGCAACTCCTTGTGCTTCCGTTCGAGGTGAACATACCCCGAACAAGCTCCTCAAATGATTAGTTTCCATAGTGACAAGTGGCAATACATCTCAGCACACTATATCAATGTTTCCTTACCAAATTCCACTTACCAAAGGCGCTTCACTCCCCGGCAACGGCGCCAGAAAAGAGTCTTGATGACCCACAAGTGTAGGGGATCTATCGTAGTCCTTTCGATAAGTAAGAGTGTCGAACCCAACGAGGAGCAGAAGGAACTGACAAGTGGTTTTTAGCAAGGTATTCTTTGCAAGCACTGAAATTATTGGTAACAGATAGTTGTGTGATAAGATGATTCGTAGCAAGTAGCAAGTAACAATAGTAACAAAGGTGCAGCACAGTGGCACAATCCCTTTTGGAGCAAGGGACAAGCCTGGACAAACTCTTATATGAGGTAATGCGCTCCCAAGGACGCATGGGAATTTTTGTCAAGCTAATTTTCATCATGTTCATATGATTCGCGTTCGCTACTTTGATAGTTTGATATGTGGGTGGACCGGTGCTTGGGTGCTGCCCTTACTTGGACAAACATCCAACTTATGATTAACCCCTCTCGCAAGCATCCGCAACTACGAAGGAAGAATTAAGACTAAGTCTAACCATAGCATTAAACTAGTGGATCCAAATCAGCCCCTTACGAAGCAACACATAAACTAGGGTTTAAGCTTCTGTCACTCTAGCAACCCATCATCTACTTATTACTTCCAATGCCTTCCTCTAGGCCCAAATAATGGTGAAGTTTTATGTAGTCTATGTTCACATAACACCACTAGAGGAAAGACAACATACAACGCATCAAAATATCGAACGAATACCAAATTCACATGACTACTTATAGCAAGACTTATCCCATGTCATTAGGAACAAAAGTGACTACTCACAAAGCATAATTATGTTCATGGCCAGATAGGTATTGAATAGCATTAGAGACCTGAACATATGATCTTCCACCGAGTAATCCAACTAGCATCAACTACAAGGAGTAATTAACACTACTAGCAACCTTACAAGTACCAATCGGAGTCGCGAGACGGAGATTGGTTACAAGAGATGAACTAGGGTTTGGAGGTGAAATGGTGCTGATGAAGATGTTGGTGGAGATGAGTCCCCTCCGATGAGAGGAGTGTTGGTTATGACGATGGCGACGATTTCCCCCTCTGGGAGGGAAGATTCTCCGGCAGGATGGCCCTGCCGGAGCTCTAGATTGGTTCTGCTCAAGTTCCGCCACAAGCCACCTAGGTGCGGCCAGGGGGGTAGGTTGCGCCTCGCAGGCTTGTGGCCTCCTGGTGGCTCCCCTCTGGTACTTCTTCCGCCCAGTAATTTTTATAAAATCCAAAATAATTCCTCGTTGATTTTCATGACTTTTGGAGCTGTGCAGAATAGGTATCTCAAACTTGCTCCTTTTTTAGACCAGAATTCCAGCTGCCGGCATTCTCCCTCTTCATGTTAACCTTATAAAATAAGAGAGAAAAGGCATAAGTATTGTACCATGAAGTGTAATAACAGCCCATAAAGCGATAAATATCAACATAAAAGCATGATGCAAAATGGACGTATCAGTAACCAACAAGGGGCGAGAAGTATATCCATCAACTCGTCATCAATATCTGGCTACCGTACGTAGTGCTCATCCGTCGTGTCCTGAGAATGAGACACGCGGCTCCTATTGGGATCGTCGACACGCCGGACGGCCTTGCTGGACTTGTTTTACCTTTCTCGAGCGTCTTACGCGAGGGATTCCGACGATACTTTGGGCTATCTCGAGGTTGAGGTTTTTCCAATAGGAATCCAACGAGATAACAGGTTTCCCTGATCGAGGCTATTCCGTCGCAGCGTGTGGTAGTTTGTGATGGACTAGTTGGAGCACCCCTGCAGGGTTAAATCTTTCAGAAAATCGTGCTCGCGGTTATGTGGCAAACTTGAAAACTTTGTTTAACGTCTGAATCTAGATAACTTGAAGTAAACTTAAGTAAAACATGTCAACTGTGTGTGTAACCGTGACTGTCTCTTCTCGTGAGTTCTCTACCCGGAAGAGGACACACTGGGGTTATGTCTGACGTAAGTACGTGTTCAGGATCATTCATTTGATCATTATTAGTTCATGTCCTATATGTGTAGATCATCCCGCTCTTATTCTTGTACTCGTAAGTTAGCGACCTCAAATAAATGCTTAGTCGCTTATTGCAGCCTCACCACTTAACCATACCTCACTCATTAAGCTTTGCTAGTCCCGATACCTTTGGAAATAAGATTACTGAGTCCCCTATGGCTTAAAGATTACTACAACACCAGTTGCAGGTACATGTAAAGAGTTACTTTGACGTGAGCGCGCTGATTATGCTTTTTGGAGTTTCTTCTTCTTCATCATCATCGATCTAGGATGGGTTCCAGGCCGGGAGCGTGAGATAGCAAGGACGGACGTCGTTCTTTTATCGTTTGTTTTCGTCCGTAGTCGGACCGTGCTCTTTTTCACGATGACTGGATATTATTGTATTGATGTGATCTTGATGTAGCTTGTGGCGAGTGTAAGCCAACTCCTTATAGTCATCTTTTCAGTACATGTACTTGTAACGATATCCATTCTTGCGAAACGACGAGATGTGTTTCTATCCCTGTAGAGTCCCTCGCGCCAAAATAAGGATAGGACCGCATCTTGGGCGTTACAGACTCCCTCCCCTCCTCATACTATGGCGCATAGGCCCGTAGGGCCTGGCCGTCCTGCCCACCAGGGTCTAGTGCGCCACCTCTTGCGACTATGTGGCCCCCGAGGTAGGTTTCCCCTCCCGGTGAACCCCCGAAACCCATTCATCACTCTCAGTACTTTACCGATAGTGCCTGAAACCTTTCTGGAACCCATATACCTCTTTCCTATTTATCAATCTTCGTCACCATACCATTCAGGAACTCCTCGTGATGTACGGGATCTCATCCGGGACTCCGAACAACCTTCGGTCACCAACATACATAACTGAACTATACCGAAATGTCCCGAACCTAAAGTGTGCACACCTTGCGGGTTCGAGAACTATGCGGATATGACCTGAGACACTCTCCGGTCACTAACCAATAGCGGGACCTGGATGCCCATATTGGATCCTACATATTCTACGAATACCTTTATCTATTGCACCTCTATGTCAAGGATTTAGCTAATCCCGTATGTTGTTACCTTTGTCCATCGGTATGTTACTTGCCCGAGATTCGATCGTCGGTATGTCCATACATAGTTCAATCTCGTTACCGGCAAGTCCCTTCACTCGTTCCGTAATACAAGATCCCGTTACCAACTCTTTAGTCACATTGCTTGCAAGCTCATTGTGATGTTGTATTACCGAGTGGGCCCTAGAGATACCTCTCCATCGTACGGAGTGACAAATCCCATTCTCGATTTACGCCAACCCAACAGACACCTTCGGAGATATCTGTAGAGGACCTTTATAGTCACTGAGTTACATTGTGACATTTGATACACACAAGGCATTCCTCCAATGCGCGGGAGTTGCATGATCTCATGGTCATAGAAACAGATACTTGACATGTAGAAAATAGTAGCAATAAACTGACACGATCACATGCTATGTTTATAATTTGGGTCTTATCCATCGCATCATTCTCCTAATGATGTGATCACATTATCAAATGACAACTCATGTCTATGGTCAGAAAACCTTGACCATCTTTGATCAACGAGCTAGTCCTTAGAGGCTCACTAGAGATAGTGTGTTGTCTATGTACCACACATGTATTTGAGTTTCCAATCAATACAATTATAGCATGGATAGTAAATGATTATCATTAACAAGGAAATGTAATAATAACTTATTTATTAGTGCCTCTAGGGCATATTTCCAATAAAAATATTACAGTCCTGAGTAATTGTTCTTGGACAAATAATATGTACTAAAAAGTAGATATGGCAAATATCACGTGATATTTTTATCGTATGAAATACTGATGATCCATGTGCGGACACTGGTGTTGGTCCAGTCTTTGGGCGTCGTTGTATTATTGACAATGTGACCTGGAATAAATTCAGGAAAATGCAAGCACCAACGTCAAATCTGAAACTTGAACTCTGGTGCGCAGGGCATACCACAGTCCACCTAATCATCCAATCATGGATTGGTTTGCATTTTTTCATTGTACTCATACTCCCTCTATCCATATATATAGGGCCTAATGCGTTTTCGAAGCCAACTTTGATCATATGTTAGAGTAATAATATATGACATGCAAGTTACACAAAGCATATCTTCAAATTCCTACGTGAAAAGTGCTTTCAATAATATAATTTTTACATTATACATTTCATATACTATTAATTTTATCAATACTCAAACACAATCTTGAAAAATGCATTAGGCCTTATATATTTACTAGTTGAATGCCCGTGCGTTGCAACGGGTTAACAAAAGATATACAAACACATTGGTCAAATGATGGTGCTGATTTAGAATTTCATGTGAAATATGACAGCATGCCGGAAATCGAAGACTGGCAATCTGGAATGGAGGGGATAGTAACAGAATACGAACCATGAAATTTAACAAAAACATTAAGTCTGACACGGCATGGACATAAAGATACACATACACATACACCACCAAGGCATATCACCTCCAGTAATTCATCCTGATAAAAACACAGATCAAATAGGCAAGGCAAGAAACAGAGCTATCCTCCAGAATCTTGAAAAGGTGCTCAGTGCTACAGTGGTTGTAGTATGTACAGAAAAGATCAAACACGAAAATATATCATCATCCCTGGAGATGTCATCGCATATCAAAATTCAACACCAGTCTCAGCTCTCGGTCGATGGTTACACTAACTGGTTAGAAAATGTTCATAGCAGCGATGCCCTTATGAATCATTTGCCTTCTTGGTTTTTCTCGGTCGATGGTCCTGATTCATAAGGGCATCTAAGAAAAAAATACACATTCAGGGTAAAAAATACACATTTTATTTGACAAGAATCGAATAAATAGGCCAATTTTACACACTTCAATCACAGACCTAATATTACACATCAATTTTCAATTATACCGATCTACAAGGCTACTACGATCCTTTAAATAACACATCATTTTCTAACTAAGTTATAATAAGCTAACTAAGAACTGAAGTTGTTCTCAGCTCTTGTTTCCTTTGTTACTATTTTAATTGACGCCTCAAAATTTTCAACAAAAGGATTTACTCCAACTTCTTGTATTGTTGAAGTAGTCGCTGAACAATGCAAATATGAGCACCAAACAAGAACGACAAATAAAAAATGTAGAGTAAATTGTTCAGGGAAAGAGGGTATTAAAATCAATTTTTAAAAAAAAATCAAAAGTGTTGAAACCACACCGAATATTTGCTCTAGTTATGTTCCACCTAGAAGAATAGTGCATATAGAAGCAAAACATATCTGGGGATCAAGAATATGTGAGCATTTACCAATGAACCCCACTATGTAATAACATTCTTTTTCTTCCATTGGAGTAAAGAATTGTCAATTAAATGTTGCATCTGAGAATCCAATGCCACCAGAACTACTGAATTAAATAAAACCAGTCAGGTTCTTGCGAAGCCAAGAATGTACAGGGAGGAGGATGACCTCCTCAACGAGCAAACTCTGCTCGTCGGCCGCCACCGTCTTGACCCGGAGCTCATGGTGGGCTGAGTGCGGCATCCCCACAACGTCTTCTATCATACTCCTTTGACCGGCGACGGCCATCACGTCCATACAACCATCAGTGCGCAAGGTCAATCCTATCTTTCTTCTTTCCATACAAGAATCTGCAAACAAGTCAACATTATTCAAAAATCAGCAGCTCACTTCATTCATTCATTCACCACACTGAGCTCTCCCGACGCAGGCTGCGCCCTAACGCGCGGGGGCAGGGCCGGTATCGAGCAGCAAGGGGTCGGGGCCGGCATCGAGCGGCATGGGGGCGGCCGCGAGCTCGCGGTGTGGGGGCGAGGGCGGGCGACTGAGCGGCGCTGGGAGCGGTGGCTAGCGCGCGGGGGCGTGGGCGAGGGCGGGCGACTGAGCGGCGCCAGGAGCGGCAGCTAGCATGCGGGGCGGGGTGAGGGCGGCACCGAGCAATGCCGGGAGCGGCAGCTAGCGCACGCGGGCGGGGACGGCACCGGACGACGTCGGGAACGGCGGTGAGCGTGCGGGGGCGGTGGCGGCACCGGGCGGCGTCGGGAGAGGTTCCAGCCTAGGGAGGGTTTACCATTTTTCGTTAGCGAGGGGAGCGGTTCTAGCGTAGACGAGGCCTATGGATCTGGTTTTCTTTATTAAATCGTTTGGTTTTTGGAGGGTTGAAAAAAAATCTGTGGGAGGAAAAAAATTGTGGAAGGAGAACGTGGGTGGGAGGGCTTCCAGCATAGAAGGGGATCGCTGCTGGTCGAACCATCACGACAGACGGTAGATCCCCTTTAATAATAGAGAATAGAGATTACAACTTATGATTACATGCATGACTCGACGATGTGGAATAGTTGTATGAAGAAAATAAATAAATAACAGATTACAACTATTTAAGAATAGAGGATTTCATGTGATGTCCCTTCAATCCAACCAATCACCAAATTACATGTTTTGTGATATCATATGTATTTTCAGACACATTGTGATATCATATGGTTCCTCTCACCAATCACTTAACTAAAACGGTACCTATTCATTCAGTTAATTCAAACCTTTCAGAGCAGTTCAATTCCATTTTACTTGAAAGATGAACCAACGTATACGGAGTCCTACAAACTGAGACCAAAGTAGTAGTACACCGTTTCTTTTTCTTCAGATTTATTTTGTGTTTAATTTTCCCTCGTATTCAAATTCTTCCTCGAGCTTGCTTGTGCGGTCCGATCCATGGAGCAGAGCCAGATGGCCAGAGTGATGCTTGGCACGCGGGGCTTCATAAAAGAACCAACTGAAAATCCCACTTTTTAATTTATACTCCCGAATCCTCTAAAAAAGAATTTATACTCCTGAATTTATACACTGAATTGCCTTAACTAAATTTCTACAGTAGTAAGTAGATGTGGAGTAGTCACTAAATTGCCTTAACTGAATTTATACTGAAGTTGGACTACTAAAATCAAATAAAATGCTCCATGATTTTTTTTTCATCTTGTCTCTGCAACTTGTAAAATGGTGAGGTACCATCTTGTCTCTGAAACAACTTGTAAACTGAATTTTGTCTTCTTACAGAGTAGGTTGGTACATATATTTCGGGAATGGCTACTTTGTTCTTCTGGGCATCCGGACAGACATCTGTAGAGATCATGCCATCCATCCTTTGCTTAACCTACTATGTAATCAAGCTCAGAATAAACCATCCCAGATACTCCATAGTTTTGCAAAAAATAACACTGCATATTCTATTAAACTTGACACTGGCATTTGTGGTAAGATGTCCAGTCTCCAAAAATTTCAGTTGTGGGTTTCCAAAATACACTGGAGTAATTGATTGTTTCCAAAAAAATATTTATTGTTCCTAAATTGTTTCCAAAAGAATTGATTGATTGTTTGCATACCACTGATCGATTGTTGTACTCAAGTTATCAGAGTAATTGATTGAATTGTTGAAGTAATTACTGTTAGGTTGATCTCTCGTTCAATAGGCCCAACGGCCCATTGGAACCTTGACCCACGCCCTGATCGAGGGCGTCCAGCCCAAGCAAGGCTGGTGGCCCCCTGTCGCGCAGTGCTATAAAGAGGAGGTGGGGACCATGGCACAAGATACGAGGTTTACCGCCGCGACTGGTTCCCCACTCTCAACCCTAATCCGATCCAGAGGGTAGCACTGAAGCGACGGGAAATCCATCACCGCCGCTACCGCATCTCTCTCTCCTTCCCCACCATCGTCACCACCTCACGACGGTCGCCGGAGGGAGCTCACCGAGCACGCTACAAGGTATTAATCTACTACTATCACCGAACACACCTAGCCTTGACGATCCACGGGATCTATCAATGGTATCAGAGCAAGGTTGGCATTAGATGTGTTTTCGGATGAAACAACAACAAGAAAAGTTTCCCCTCCCCTGGAACCCTAGAACACGGTAGAAAGAAAAGGTCCCTCGCTGGGAAAAGTTGCGCCGCCGCAAGGCCGCATCGTTCCTCTCGATCCGGACGGGCATCGGCAAGCCGAGCCGTTCGGAAGAAGAAGACCACCCCTTATCGGGGCAAAGAAAAAGTCGGATTGAATCCGAAAAAGCAAACAAAAAAAAGCGGGGAAAGATAAGCAAAGAAAAACCACCCCTGCGGGGGCAAAGTACCTGCATCGCGGCCACGCCGTTCGACGGCGGCACGCTTCTGCCAAGGGAAACACACCACCGGCGAAGGGGAGGCAACGAAGCAAAATGGTCTGATGTTAGTGCCGCTGTGCATACCATGTCTCTCTCTTTCTCTCTGTGAGAATGGAGTTGGAGAAAAAGAAAATAGAAGAGGAGCCTTGGCCGATCGCTCAACGGCGGCGCACCCACCGCAAGGCGTGTGTGCAGCCGGTGAGGGGAAGGCCGCGGCTCCGGGAGAGAGAAAGGAGAAGGCAGCACGCGCGGCGCGGGCGACCTTGGTCGCCGTTGCCGACGGCCGGACGGTGGCTGCAGCTGCTGCCGCCTGTGCAAGAGTGCGCGAGAAAGAGGCGAGGCGACACGCGCGCGGCACGAGAGCCAAAAGGGGATAAGCCCCGGCGCGGTGGCCGGCCGCTGTTGCCGGCGCGTGCTGGAGCCAGAGGAACCGTTGGCGCGTTCGGGAGCCAGAGGACACGCGCGGCGCGTGCAGGAGCGAGAGAAGGCGAGCGACGCGAGGGGAGGAGGGAATGACCGAGGGTTTCAGTCCTGTCCCCTTGGCCACGGTCCTTGATCTGGCGGGAGCGTTGGATCACATCCAACAGGCGCGGGTGTGACATCCTCGACTTTTGCAACAGTAATTATTGTAATTAAGCTACAGTGATCAACCGCTAATGATGCCACGTCATCGAATTTCCATCTCAGACCCGCGTTGATTCAAGCCTATCCGGATTCAAAATTTGAAAAAAAACAAAAGAAAAGTACTTTATAAGTTCATTATAAATATTAAAAGGATATGTATATGAAAGAGAGAATTAAAAGTATGTATAATAAATTGTAAAAGAAAGTATAATAAAAGAAAGTATTTAAAAAGAAAAATCAGTTAGTAAAATAAATAGGAAAGAAAGAAAAAAGAAACAAAGCAACAAAATAAAAATAAAAAAGGGCGACCCCCACCCCCTGGCCGAGCTGGACCAAAAGGCCCAACTGGCCAGCCCACTCCAAACCCTAGCGCCTCCCCCCCTGGCGAGGGAGCCCCTCTCGCTCCCTCCCCCCCGGGCGCCGCCAGCCTCCCCCTCGTGGGGGGCCCCACCCACCCACGCTCTCTCTCTCTCTCCCGTAACCCTCCCCCACGAGAGCCCCCTCTCTCGGTCCTCTCCCCCACCCCACCGACACATCTCTCCCTCCCACGACGCCAGATCCCCCTCCTCTCCCACGTCGCCTCGCCCTCCTCTCTCGTAACTCCCGTCGCCCCCAGATCCCTCCTCCCGGCCGGCGAGCCCCCACGGCCTCCTCCTCCCGCCGGCGCCCCCCCCCCTCACGGCCTCCTCCTCCCGCCGGCGACCACCCCCTCACGGCCTCCTCCTCCCGCCGGCGGCCCCCCCTCACGGCCTCCTCCTCCCCCGGCGGCCCCTCCCCTCTCCCGGCCGGCGAGCCCCCCCTCCACCGCGCCGGCCAGCAGCACCACCCTCGGCCTCCACCCCGCCGGCCGAGGCCCCTTGTTCTCCCACCACGGCACCCCCCCCTGGAGACCGACCCCGGGAGCCCCGCCGGCCGAGCCCCTCCCCGTCGGCGGCTCCATCCCGGGGGCCCTCCTCACCGGGGCCCCTCTCGGCGAACCTCCGGCCGGCTCCTCCTCGCCGGCACGCCCGTCTTCACCGGAACCGCGTCACCGTCGTCACCTTCACCTTCGTGCGAACTCCGGCTTCATCGGGCCGTCTCGTCACCGTCGGTGAGCCCCTCCTCGGGCTCCTCCCACCATGTCGTTCTCCCGCCGCCCCAGTTCCGTTTCGGCAAACGGGACCTCGATCCGTCGACGGTAGACTCCGGTAGGAAGGATTGAACATTGGGTTCTTCTATGTTGAGTTAGCAGAGAGTTGTTTCTCTGTTGTCTGTTGACAGAGAGGGAGATGAGAGTTTTGAGAGAAAAAAAAAACAAATGATGTATTAGATGCGTATGTATGTATGTATGTATGTATGTATGTATGTATGAGATGTGATGTATGTATTTGCGTATATGGATATTTAGAGGAATACGGTATTTGCACGGTTAGGTATCTATAAATAAAAAGATGAGTAAATAGCCTTAGGTCACTTACCGGTGGGGCCAATGCACCCGCTGTCTATGACAGGGAGGCCCCACGCGATAGTTAATAAAAATAATAAAAATAATGTTTTTATTAAATAAAAAAAATAGATATATTAGTTAAAATAATTAATTAACCTAATGAGAGAATGCCACGTGGGTCCCCCACAAAATTTAATCTGATTAATTAATATTTAATTTTAAATAAAACTTGTGCCTATGACGTTCGGGACCCGCTGGTCAGTTGACTTGTCAAATGTTGATGTCAGCCTGACATCGCGATGATGTCATAATGGGAATTTATTAAATCATTTAAATCTGTTTTTAATTCCTAAATAATTAATAAAACTTTGAAAATTAATATTAAATAATCCGTAAGTCAGATCAAAATAATTTCAACATGAAAGTTGATCAGCAAAGCGAGACGAACCCGGATACACGGTCCGTTCGTCTGTCACGCGTCCCTAGCATAGCAAACATGGAACTTTTTCATCGTTTCCAGTATAACCGGTAGTAGCCCGAGACCCGGAAAATGTTGTCAGATATTCTTCCGACCCGTCTATGACGGATGTTGCTGCGTTAGCTCATGTCTAGCCTGCATCTTTCCATGTCATGCTTTGTGTTGCATCGGTGTTATTATTTATTGTTTCTTCCCCCTCTTCTTACCGGTAGACCCCGAGACTGACGCTGCTGCCGGGTACATCTACGACCTTGCCGATCAGTCCTTTGCCGCAGAGCAGCAAGGCAAGCAAACCCCCCCTTGATCATTCCTATATCGCCTATGTCTTTCTTCCTACTGCTTGCATTAGTATTTTGCTACTGTTGTAGTTAGCTCCTATATCTGATGCATAGCCTGTTTTTGATGAACTGGTACTATCAGTCCTGTACTTTTAATATGCTTAGTATAGGTGGAGCAGTCATCCCCTCTGACCCCGTAGCTCAGTTGCCCCGCTTGTTTTCAAATCTCGATCTTTGATCGACGAGCCAGACCCGACACAGCACATTCACCCCCCTTCGTTGTACGACGCTATAGAGATACTATCGGGTACCGAGGGTGACACCTCGCTAAGTACTCCTGATGATATCTCTGTAGTATAGCTAGTCGGTCGTGGTTATCGAGGATGATTCCTCTTTCACCATTCCCGATGACGCCTCTGTCGTGCAACCCCGCGAGTGTGGGACCCTCGAGGGTGATTCCTCTAAGCCCACCTTGACGGGTACATCGTTCGGGATCCAACGAGGGTGATACCTCGGATTCCCCCCGATGTTACGACCACACAGTTACTCGACCATGTTACTGGGATCATTGGTGATTAGTTGTAAGCCGGGTGGATTCCCGTGAGACTGTGTTGTTGGCCTAATTAAAATGCTAATGGATTTGGGTATTTGATCTGGGTTGGTCGGAGACCTTTTCGCACTAACCGGCTACGCGGGAAGAATTATGGGTACTCGGCGTTGCGGTATCAACCGAAGCTTTTCAGATGCCAGCAATGTAGCGGCGCGCGCCCGAGTGGTCCCGAGATGCATCGCGCTTGTGATTAAGGGATGCTAGGACTGACGTCGGCCGCCCACGCCACGTGCAGGAGCGTGAAGGGGAACTGGGCCCACGAACCCTTTGTGCTTAGGATTTAGACCGGCGGGCTGGCCTCTCTGATTAGTCTTAGGTGGGGCTGCGACGTGTCGATATTCCGAGGCCGGGCAGGACCCAGAAAAGTATGTCCGGCCAGAGTGTTATCGAGCGTGACGGGACATGTGGTGCACCCCTGCAGGGATGAAAATTAACTATTCGGATAGCCGTGTCCACGGTTACAGGACGACTTGGAGTTGTGCCCCGATCTTATACAACTACAATTGTTACTTAACTGGAATTAGTTTGCCTCGGGATTGCTTCCTCGCAGGGAGTCGAGGGAGGATCTTTAGGCGTGACCTCACTTTAATATTGCTGCAACAATATGACTATTAATGTGTTACCCCTGTTCTACTCTCGTCCATTGCTGCAAGACCCTGAAGATGCTAGTCTTCGATAGGACTAGGCCTTCTCTCTCTATTCTCGCATTGCTGCAGTCAGTCCACATATAACCCCCTTCTTTGATAATGATGCATAATTAGAATAGTTCTGATGTAAGACTTGCGAGTACTTTGGATGAGTACTCACCGCTGCTTTGCTCCCCCCTTGTCCCCTTGATCCGTTTGCTGCGACCAGATGATGGAGCCCAGGAGATGGAGGTCCCGCCACCGACGACTGCTACCCCGACGGTGCCTACTACTACGTGGAGGCCGCTGATGATCAGGAGTAGTTAGGAGGTTCCCAGGCAGGAGGCCTCGCCTCGTTCGATCGTTGTATCTTTTGTGCTAGCCTTCTCTAAGGCACCCCATGTTTTATGTCTGTACTCAGATATTTGTTGCTTCCGCTGACTCGTGTGTTTATCGAGCTTTCGTATTCTAGCCCTCGAGGCCCCTGGCTTGTAATATGAAGCTGATGTTATTTTATTTGTGTCTAGAGTTGTGTTGTGATATCTCCTCGTGAGTCCTTGGGTTTGATCGTACGCATTTGCGTGTATGATTAGCGTACGATTATGCCGAGGGCGTCACAAGTTGGTATCAGAGCCGACTGCCTGTAGGTAGCCCCCTTTCCAACTCCTTGGCCGAAGTTGAGTCTAGTGTTTGAAAAACTTTACTAACACTGATGTTGTGGCTTACGGGCCCACATCTCAATTGGGTGGTATTAGTATCTTTTACTCCTTTCCTATGCTCTGGGCTCTACTCTCTCTTCTATTTCGGGTCAAAGATTTTACTAACTCTAACATTAGGTTCTCGTAAATACTTCCGTCCGAAGAGTCCCCACTCCTGATAATGACTCAATTCGTGGGGAGACTCCGATGATATGCTTTCTCTCTAGAACTTGTGCCCATCGCTCTTGCGATTTCCCTTCCTTCGTCAACCACTATGGATGACTACATACAAATGTCCTTCATACCTTCTTCTCCAATTACTCTTACTTTACGAGAGGCAATGAATTTTCTTATCGGGGATTCGTCCATCATTAGTTGTCTGGGGTTTCGAGAGTTCTTCGAATTACTAATTGATCTTTCGGAATCCCCTCTAACCTATTGCTTTTGACCTTTTTCACCTGCTTGTGTTAGGGTTAAATCCATATGTCTAGCCGCATTCATTAAATTCCTTTGTGAATTTCCTCTGATCTTATCGATTCTACTTCTGTATGAATGCACACAATCATCTGCAGACACTCTTGAATTATCTTCCGGCGCATACGTCCTTCCAGACAGAGCTGGTTCTCGACAAATCAATTGTGGTGGTTGTCCATCTAAATCCATTCAGCTTACTTGTATTTGACCGGAGCATCTAATTATGATACACCAATCTAGAAATCTTAATTCCTTTGGTAGTTAAGTATCGATATTTTTCAGATGTTCTATTAACACGATGCATTGCATCCTATATCCCTCTGATTGAGTACCGTTACTCACATCAGATCATTTGTGGATTGTCAGACTCATTTGAGTTATTATCCGACGGCATCCTTTGCTTTAGAAAATTCTTGTGATTGCTTCCCCTGACACATGATGCCATTGGTAAATTGTGTCTTCTCCCTTTGATAAGTTGTACCATACGAATTGTCAGCCATGCCCTTCAAGCATGTGTTAGTTACTCTTGAAGTTTGTGGTATATGTTCCTAAGATGCCCCGATGGGTTGGACATGTGCCTTCCTTAATCAATATGACCTGAAGAGTTTTCACAAGTCTTGCTCTTCTGGTGTTTTGCCAAATGTTCTTTTAAAGCTACAACTTGATCAAAGGCGAGGAATAAATGGGAGGTGATGCATTGATGAAGTGGGAGTCGACCTTGAACATTGTGTTCATGCCCATGGAAACGACGTTGATCCTATCATAGAAACTTCTCGTATAAATAATCAATTCATTCTGTAGTTCAAATATGGGATCTGTGACCTTGTCCTTTGCAGTCGTGGTTCCGACCATGTTGTCGTACCTTGATTTCATTCTCGGACGAGTTAAAGTACTTGTCTTCTTCAGATCGACACGCCGGTCCAAACCGTAAAGTTGATCTACCTCCGAGTATAATTCCTTGTAGCTCGAGGATATCGCGGAGCTATGGAACTTCTTGTGAGCTCCTCATCAACTATGATATTTTCCTTAATTCCAGTTGCCTCGTGTTTGAGTTGTTGGACACGCGAGTACATCGATATCTGAATCGAATACGCATTGCGATTCAACAATTTTTAGTAATCTTCCTTGTTTACGAGTTTGTACTCGATCTTGTCATTCCAAGCTGTTAAGCCACGTCATCATCGTCATGTTGGAGCTCGATCATGCTATTTATAACCTTCATCCCTCGAACACAATTCCAACTGTGCGTTAAGCTTGCATCGAGCTTTCCACCTCATGTTGGTTGTCTTGAAAGGCAATCTCAATTCTAAGCGAGCAGTCTTATCTGTGTTTCCGACAACCTCTTGCTTCATCATTCCCTTGCTTGATGTCGTCGCTAAACGATTACATCTTCATGAAATTTCTCGACAAATGTGTCGTGATCACCATCAGCATTCGGAGCTCTTGGAGGGTAACAATTGAATGCATGTTGAGAAATACCATCCCTTTCCCTCGATGATTTGTATTATCATCGACACCCGTGTTGCTTTCCCTCCAACACAAACATGTTCATGTTTTGTGTTGTCCTTTGTGTTACTCACTATCCAGCTTATGTTATCTTCTACCTTGGAGTATTACTATCTGGTATGTCAAGAATGTCGTGAAAATTGCACGCGTATTAAGAATTCTTGATATAGTAATACTTCTTGCCGTCACCATTCATTTCTTGGTCCCGTGTTGTTTCTAACCGGTATACCGACAAATGAACTCTGATGTGTGGTTCCCATACTTCTGTCAACCCTATCCCCTTGAGGTTAACAACTGATTGTTTCCTTCTTGGTGTGTTGGGTGTTGACTCATCATTTTAGCATTGGTTGTGCTACTCAACCCGTATTTCCGAGTGCACCCTTCGACCAATGTTTAATTGTCGTTGTTCCCTCGAGCATACGACATTATACCATTTGATTTGACAAATGCTATCTCCTTAATATTATAAATTTTGGAAGTTCAACACTGGTAAAACCTTAAGGGATTGCTGTTGAGCCTATCAGCCACACCCTCAATTCCTCTATGTACCACGATGAAGCTCTTGAAATCATTATCCTTGTGCCTAGCTCATGAAGAATATGTGGATAGTAGGAGTGTATTTCCCAAAGTTCACGTGCACTCTTTCCGCCGTGAATATGGAAAGTTTTGTTTCGCTTCCTCTCGTGAAATACCAAATCATTCACGCATGTGCGAAGTGTTATATGTTTTGAAGATTTGCTATCCTCACTCCATATAATTTCTCTTAGCACGTCAAGCTACTGACTGATTTGATCGAGGAAAAGAAGTTCTTTCATAAGAGCTAATCCATACTTACACATGGAGCCTTGTTATCCTCGATGATGGTGTCCAAATGAGAACCCAGTTACATTTTGACGTACAAATTCTACGTGGGCACGAATGTCTTGACATTGTGTTCATATGTATTAAATCAAACTCTTGATTCAAGAATTGCTTGTGTAGTTCATATCATGAGAACCTTGCGTCTTCATTTTTCTTCTCAGTCATCTTGAGTGTGAGGTGTCCCGGCACCAATCAGATCTAATTCTCTGGCAGATATGATGGTTGGAACATTTCCCAGTAATTATAACTTTGGTCTTTAGGAAAACCGCTACAGTGATGTCTTGTCTGGCACACTGGGTCGGAGGACCTATTGTTATAAATCCTTCCATATGTAAGGTTCGCCATTCTACCATGAGGAAATTGTATGACTTAGCTTTATAAGTTGTCCCTCCTGGTTCCTCTTGTATACCCATAAGTCCAATCTTTATCTGATGACCATGTCGATACTACCCCAAAGCACGGATGTGGTAATTTAAATTTCAACAGGAACATTGGAAGCGCGATGCTAAATTGTTCCTAATCAATTATCCAAACCGCATGGTATGGATAAACATGTTGATTCTTCTTGTCTCTTTACCAAGATGGTTATGTGCTGGATGACCTATCATGTATACCATACTCTATGATTTCCTCGGGAATGGTATACTCTAATACTTGTGTGTGTGTGAACACATTTTCCCTCCCATTGGTCTGTTTGATTTTTATTGTGGCATAACTTATCTAAGTAGTGTTAATTCCCTGCTTAGGTAAAATTCTTGGTTTACGACTCTGTCGGTAAGACCCTGCTACTATTATGGATAACATTCCGGTAGCCACCGGTGGACGAGAGCCTTGCCTATTGGTCCGCCTCGTTTCAACGAGCAGGAAAATGGTTCTATTCGTTCCCCGCCCTTGGTACTGACGTTGTTACCAACATTACTGACAGGTTACCCTCTGACATGTCTTGCTACCAAGACCGTATAGTATGTCATCCCTCAGCCTACTTTCGAGCCACATGGTGGACCCATAACCCAAAGTTCCACAGGATTGAAACCTGACTCTCCTGTACATCTTTGATTCCAAGGTATCCCTTATACTTGGCTTCGTATGAAATTCCCGAGCCACCGTTCAAAGTACCGATCACTCTGTGGTCCAGATGTTACCCAACATGTTGAAGATCAAGTTCACATTATTGATGAGAATCTGAAGGCTGCTCAGTCTCGTCAGAACAGCCAGTATGACCGTCATCATCAAGATCTGGTCTATCAACCTCGCGAAAAGGCTTATCTTCGTGTCACACCAATGAGAGGTGCACACCGTTTCGGAATCAAGGGCAAGTTAGCTCCTCGTTATATTGGTTCTTTCACTGTTCTCGAAAGGCGTGGAAGAGTGGCTTATCAATTGGAACTGCCGGCGAACCTTTCTCAGGTTCACGATGTCTTCCATGTTTTCTCAGCTCCGTCGCTGCTTCAAGGACCCTATTCGAGCAGTGGATCACGATATGCTTGAGCTACAACAAGACCTCTCTTATAAAGAGCATCCGGTCCGCATTCTCGACCAAGCTGAACGTAAGACTCGTCGCAAGGTCACCAAGTTCCTTAAGGTGCAGTGGTCAAATCATTCTGAAGATGAAGCCACTTGGGAACGCGAGGATCATCTTCGTGATGAATACCCCGGGCTTTTTCCCTCTACCTCTTAATTCTCGGGACGAGAATTCTTGTTAGTAGGGGAGAATTGTGACATCCTCGACTTTTGCAACAGTAATTATTGTAATTAAGCTACAGTGATCAACTGCTAATGATGCCACGTCATCGAATTTCCATCTCAGACCCGCGTTGATTCAAGCCTATCCGGATTCAAAATTTGAAAAAAAAACAAAAGAAAAGTACTTTATAAGTTCATTATAAATATTAAAAGGATATGTATATGAAAGAGAGAATTAAAAGTATGTATAATAAATTGTAAAAGAAAGTATAATAAAAGAAAGTATTTAAAAAGAAAAATCAGTTAGTAAAATAAATAGGAAAGAAAGAAAAAAGAAACAAAGCAACAAAATAAAAATAAAAAAGGGCAACCCCCACCCCCTGGCCGAGCTGGACCAAAAGGCCCAACTGGCCAGCCCACTCCAAACCCTAGCGCCTCCCCCCTGGCGAGGGAGCCCCTCTCACTCCCTCCCCCCTGGGCGCCGCCAGCCTCCCCCTCGTGAGGGGCCCCACCCACCCACGCTCTCTCTCTCTCCCGTAACCCTCCCCCACGAGAGCCCCCTCTCTCGGTCCTCTCCCCCACCCCACCGACACATCTCTCCCTCCCATGACGCCAGATCCCCCTCCTCTCCCACGTCGCCTCGCCCTCCTCTCCCGTAACTCCCGTCGCCCCCAGATCCCTCCTCCCGGCCGGCGAGCCCCCACGGCCTCCTCCTCCCGCCGGCGTGCCCCCCTCACGGCCTCCTCCTCCCGCCGGCGGCCACCCCCTCATGACCTCCTCCTCCCGCCGGCGGCCCCCCCTCACGGCCTCCTCCTCCCGCCGGCGGCCCCCCCCTCACGGCCTCCTCCTCCCCCGGCGGCCCCTCCCCTCTCCCGGCCGGCGAGCCCCCCCTCCACCGCGCCGGCCAGCAGCACCACCCTCGGCCTCCACCCCGCCGGCCGAGGCCCCTTGTTCTCCCACCACGGCACCCCCCCTGGAGACCGACCCCGGGAGCCCCGCCGGCCGAGCCCCTCCCCGTCGGCGGCTCCATCCCGGGGGCCCTCCTCACCGGGGCCCCTCTCGGCGAACCTCCGGCCGGCTCCTCCTCGCCGGCACGCCCGTCTTCACCGGAACCGCGTCACCGTCGTCACCTTCACCTTCGTGCGAACTCCGGCTTCATCGGGCCGTCTCGTCACCGTCGGTGAGCCCCTCCTCGGGCTCCTCCCACCATGTCGTTCTCCCGCCGCCCCGGTTCCGTTCCGGCAAACGGGACCTCGATCCGTCGACGGTAGACTCCGGTAGGAAGGATTGAACATTGGGTTCTTCTATGTTGAGTTAGCAGAGAGTTGTTTCTCTGTTGTCTGTTGACAGAGAGGGAGATGAGAGTTTTGAGAGAAAAAAAAACAAATGATGTATTAGATGCGTATGTATGTATGTATGTATGTATGTATGTATGTATGTATGAGATGTGATGTATGTATTTGCGTATATGGATATTTAGAGGAATACGGTATTTGCACGGTTAGGTATCTATAAATAAAAAGATGAGTAAATAGACTTAGGTCACTTACCGGTGGGGCCAATGCACCCGCTGTCTATGACAGGGAGGCCCCACGCGATAGTTAATAAAAATAATGTTTTTATTAAATAAAAAAATAGATATATTAGTTAAAATAATTAATTAACCTAATGAGAGAATGCCACGTGGGTCCCCCACAAAATTTAATCTGATTAATTAATATTTAATTTTAAATAAAACTTGTGCCTATGACGTTCGGGACCCGCTGGTCAGTTGACTTGTCAAATGTTGATGTCAGCCTGACATCGCGATGATGTCATAATGGGATTTTATTAAATCATTAAAATCTGTTTTTAATTCCTAAATAATTAATGAAACTTTGAAAATTAGTATTAAATAATCCGTAAGTCAGATCAAAATAATTTCAACATGAAAGTTGATCAGCAAAGCGAGACGAACCCGGATACACGGTCCGTTCGTCTGTCACGCGTCCCTAGCATAGCAAACATGGAACTTTTCCATCGTTTCCAGTATAACCGGTAGTAGCCCGAGACCCGGAAAATATTGTCAGATATTCTTCCGACCCGTCTATGACGGATGTTGCTGCGTTAGCTCATGTCTAGCCTGCATCTTTCCATGTCATGCTTTGTGTTGCATCGGTGTTATTATTTATTGTTTCTTCCCCCTCTTCTTACCGGTAGACCCCGAGACTGACGCTGCTGCCGGGTACATCTACGACCTTGCCGATTAGTCCTTTGCCGCAGAGCAGCAAGGCAAGCAAACCCCCCCTTGATCATTCCTATATCGCCTATGTCTTTCTTCCTACTGCTTGCATTAGTATTTTGCTACTGTTGTAGTTAGCTCCTATATCTGATGCATAGCCTGTTTTTGATGAACTGGTAGTATCAGTCCTGTACTTTTAATATGCTTAGTATAGGTGGAGCAGTCATCCCCTCTGACCCCGTAGCTCAGTTGCCCCGCTTGTTTTCAAATCTCGATCTTTGATCGACGAGCCAGACCCGACACAGCACATTCACCCCCCTTCGTTGTACGACGCTATAGAGATACTATCGGGTACCGAGGGTGACACCTCGCTAAGTACTCCTGATGATATCTCTGTAGTATAGCTAGTCGGTCGTGGTTATCGAGGGTGATTCCTCTGTCACCATTCCCGATGACGCCTCTGTCGTGCAACCCCGCGAGTGTGGGACCCCCGAGGGTGATTCCTCTAAGCCCACCTTGACGGGTACATCGTTCGGGATCCAACGAGGGTGATACCTCGGATTCCCCCGATGTTACGACCACACAGTTACTCGACCATGTTACTGGGATCATTGGTGATTAGTTGTAAGCCGGGTGGATTCCCGTGAGACTGTGTTGTTGGCCTAATTAAAATGCTAATGGATTTGGGTATTTGATCTGGGTTGGTCGGAGACCTTTTTGCACTAACCGGCTACGCGGGAAGAATTATGGGTACTCGGCGTTGCGGTATCAACCGAAGCTTTTCAAATGCCAGCAATGTAGCGGCGCGCGCCCGAGTGGTCCCGAGATGCATCGCGCTTGTGATTAAGGGATGCTAGGACTGACGTCGGCCGCCCACGCCACGTGCAGGAGCGTGAAGGGGAACTGGGCCCACGAACCCTTTGTGCTTAGGATTTAGACCGGCGGGCTGGCCTCTCTGATTAGTCTTAGGTGGGGCTGCGACGTGTCGATATTCCGAGGCCGGGCAGGACCCAGAAAAGTATGTCCGGCCAGAGTGTTATCGAGCGTGACGGGACATGTGGTGCACCCCTGCAGGGATGAAAATTAACTATTCGGATAGCCGTGTCCACGGTTACAGGACGACTTGGAGTTGTGCCCCGATCTTATACAACTACAATTGTTACTTAACTGGAATTAGTTTGCCTCGGGATTGCTTCCTCGCAGGGAGTCGAGGGAGGATCTTTAGGCGTGACCTCACTTTAATATTGCTGCAACAATATGACTATTAATGTGTTACCCCTGTTCTACTCTCGTCTATTGCTGCAAGACCCTGAAGATGCTAGTCTTCGATAGGACTAGGCCTTCTCTCTCTATTCTCGCATTGCTGCAGTCAGTCCACATATAACCCCCTTCTTTGATACTGATGCATAATTAGAATAGTTCTGATGTAAGACTTGCGAGTACTTTGGATGGGTACTCACCGCTGCTTTGCTCCCCCTTGTCCCCTTGATCCGTTTGCTGCGACCAGATGATGGAGCCCAGGAGATGGAGGTCCCGCCACCGACGACTGCTACCCCGATGGTGCCTACTACTACGTGGAGGCCGCTGATGATCAGGAGTAGTTAGGAGGTTCCCAGGCAGGAGGCCTCGCCTCGTTCGATCGTTGTATCTTTTGTGCTAGCCTTCTCTAAGGCACCCCATGTTTTATGTCTGTACTCAGATATTTGTTGCTTCCGCTGACTCGTGTGTTTATCGAGCTTTCGTATTCTAGCCCTCGAGGCCCCTGGCTTGTAATATGAAGCTGATGTTATTTTATCTGTGTCTAGAGTTGTGTTGTGATATCTCCCCGTGAGTCCTTGGGTTTGATCGTACACATTTGCGTGTATGATTAGCGTACGATTAAGCCGAGGGCGTCACAGCGGGAGCGTTGGATCACATCCAACGCCGCACAGGAAACCCTAGCGCCGCGACGGGCCACTCGGGCCAAGGCCGGCGGCTGGGCCTGCCAGGCCAAAAGCGCGCCAAAGGGTCGACCCTGGCTGTGGTAAGGCCTCTAGCCGGCGCGAAGAAAATGGGCCGAGGCTCAGGCCGAAGGCAAGGAAAAAGGCCGACTCAGGCCGAAGGCATGGCAAAAGGCCCGCACAATGTCGGGACCCCGATCCTAAGCCATACAACTCCAGCATGTACACATCATATCACTTTGTGGCCTCACGCACGGTAATCACCCCGGTTGCCACCTTACCTTGGTCGGGACCGTTTGCGTCTTTTGGCTCACGTATATGACTATGTTGCCAACAATCATATGTCAAAGAACCTGGGTCGACATGGCTAGTTATGAACCCAAGTTGCACATCCGTACAGGGACAGGCATACATAACCCAGCAAGGCAGGTGTCGGTCATCAGCGAGTGTAGATGAGTCGTAGCAAGCTACAGGGACTCCATTACACCGCGTGACATTTCCCCGTGGGGACAGACACAGCAACCAAGAAGGATACATGCCGGTCAATCAATGTGTCCGGAGCAGTAGCAAGCTACCAAGGCTCGGTGGAAGCACAAAGAGGCATTTCCCGGTATGGAGTACTACTCAAGGCACACAACTAGGTGTCGAATCCCACACATACCAATGCATTGCAAACATACACACAATATGCACGATATGTGTAGATACAACATGGCATCACAACATAACTCTACAACACATCATTTATTTAATAGACTCCGAAGAGCCAACATAGTTTAATGTTACAAAGCAAAGGGGTCACATGACCCAACATTCAGAGCATACAAGCATCAAGCGGAAGTTACATGTCTGGGTACAGACATCTACTAAAAGCGGCTGAAAGAGCCTAAAAGCTACAACGACCCTACCATAGGAGCCAGATCACTGTCTGGGTTCCCAAACTAAACCATCGATGTTAACGTCAAGAGATAACGTAGAGAGAGCGGCGTCTATTCTGCAAAAATGTGAATAAGCAACAATGAGTACGAAGGTACTCAGCAAGTCTTACATCAGTGCTAACTACATATGCATCAAGTATCAATGAACGGAATTTGTGGGGTTTATTGCAGAGAAGCCAGCTTTGACCTTTGGCTAACCTATTCTACAACAAAGTTTTATTATCTCTCTCGTCTCCTTACGAGAGAGCGCACACGAGTCCACATAACCACCACATCAATACACCACCATGAATCCTCTCTCGTCATCCTACGAGAAGGCCATCCATAACACTCACACTTATATGGACCATTTTAGAGTAACCATTATAGTTATCTATGAACCATGTAAGTATCCAAGCAGTCCATAACCGAGGACGCGGCTATTCGAATAGATAGATACCCTGCAGGGGTGTACTTCGTCACACATGCTTCCGCCACTTATCGCCAAGTGCACATAAAAACCAGCACCTCGGCAACCTTCAAGCGGAAGCCCAGCGAGGGAGTTGGCCATGGACGTTAACCTACTAAGACTCACGCCCAAGACAGTCGCCTATCTGAGTTGGAACCCATAATGGAAGTCCGGCCGAGGTTTCCAACATGGCCTCAAACGATGTGAGCAGGGCCCAAGCCGGTCCCGACTGGGCCGTTCATCCACTTAGCAGGCCGTGCCACAACCTATGAACGTTTCGAACTACTGCGACTTCTGGACTGAGAACAGAGTAGTTAATAGGCCGAGAGGGGTCGACTTACCGGAACCCAATGTGCGGTAGTAGCTAGTCTTGGAACACCAACACAAGATCTCGGGTCCTAAATGCGGCGGTAATGAGACAACCCACCATGTACTCCTACATGGCCTCTCATCGCTACCTTTACCAGAACAGTTACACATCTTTAACTCTCATCAATAGGACATGATCATTCCATTACATCATTCCGATGATCGGACCAAACTCAACCTAAGCATAGCAAGCGTAACAGGGTAAAGCACATATGGCTCAAGCATCTACCAGATATGCTAGGTTGCATTGGTTTAGCTATTTACTGTGATCAAAATCAGGTCATGCAAAGGAATAGGTGCAGCTATCATAATACAACTATCAATTGAATCATTTTGTCCTAATGCATAGAAATGAGAGCAGGAGCGAGAGGATAGGATTTTGTTGGAATGTTCAAAGGGGTTTTGCTTGCCTGTTGATCGGAAGAACTCAACTATTCTTCGATGCCGGTGATAACTACATCTCGCAAGGTCTATTGACAGATCAAATGAAAGAAATTAATCACGGCAAATGCTTCACAATGATGCATGAGCATGGCAAGTTATCATGATGCTGATTTCATCTAATGCAAGTGATCATAGGTTGAAAGAAGTTTATTTGATCTATATAAGTCATTTTCAAAATCCAATTATATCATTTATAAGCCTATTGTGAATTTGTCATATTCAGCAAGGTTAAGATGTCCAAACATGTGTATAAATGCCACCAATGGATTCCTTGCATTTTTCTGATACTTTTTCATATATAAATTATTTCCATCAGAGTTATATTTTAATTTCTATGATTTTTACAAGTTTCAGCAATTTTCTGGAATTAAATTAAATCAGAAACTATTACTGCGTCAGGCTGATGTCATCCCTGCGTCAGCAGGTCAACCAGCCGGGTCCAAGTCAACCTGACCAGTGGGGTCCACTAGTCAGTGACCTAGAGGCTAACCCCGCGCTGACCAGCCCCTAATTGAGGTTTGACTAGGCGTGGAGCCCTGTGGCAGCGACTGGGGGGAGGATTAGTTAGCGCTAAGGGTTGGCCACGTCGACGGCTACCAGAGAGAGGTCGCCGGCGACTGAGCCGCGGTGGAGGGCTATCTTGCGCTACCGAGGTCCAAAACGAGCGTGGTTGACGGTTGCGGGACGCTGGCGATGCGCCCGATCTAACGGGAGCATTGGCTGGGGCTAGGGTGGCCGGGAGAGGTGCCGACGACGAGCGGGGCGGTCGCCGGAGTTCGGCCACGGTGGGGAAAAGACCTACAGGGCACGGCAGAGCATGAGAGGAGAGGGGAAAGAATCAGCGGCTCACGGGGGCCCCATTTCTGGCGTCGGCGAGGTTGGAGGGGCTCTCTGGCCGGCGATTCGACGACGGCGAGATCCACTGGCCGGAGGAAGAACGACGACGATGGCGACGCTACGGGGGCTTGGGTGCTCGGAGGAGATGATGGAGGGATGCAGCTTGTCGAGGCGGAGGAGTGGAGCTCTTCAGGGAGGCGAGGGGTGGCCGGGATGGAGCTAGCGACGAGCTCGGGCGGCCGGCAATGGCGGCGAGAAGAACTCGAGACAGAAAAGAGAGGAGAGACAGAGAGCAGGGGGGTGGAGAGGATAAGGGAAGGAGCGGGCTCGTGCGCTGGCGCGGTGGAGGCAGGAGGGAACTCCACGCGAGCAGGAGGTGGCGAGGGCGCCGTGCCTTCCTTCACCTCTGCATTCTGGCACGAGGAGGAAGACGACAGGGAGACCCCCCTCTGGTGGGCTGGGCCAGGAGGGTGGTGACGGGTAAGTTTTTCTGTTTTTTTTTCATTTCTCTTTTATTTCTTTCTGGCATTTACTTTTAGGATTTAAAATAAATAGTTTGACCAAATATAAAACCCAAAAAATGTTATTAGGTGACAGAGACAATAATGTCCAATGCCACATAAAAGTTTCAACAGTTTTGAAACTTTAAAATAGAGGGAACCAAAATAATTCCATTCCAAATAGCTATTTAGTCAACTCAATAATCCTTTTTAAAAAGTTCCTGTGTCCTAGAAGTTTGGTTTGACAATTTTACCTTATGTCACTATTTTGCCAAGTTTTTGGAACATTTTTCTGGTTCCATTTAAGGTATTAAATTTTATTGCCTTCTTGTCAGTTGATCAAAACATTTGGGGCTTTGATCACTTCCTATTTAAACATCAAAGTTTTTATAATGCATGCATGAATGCTTGGCAAACAAATGAAAGCTAGGTCTGTGAC
Organism: Hordeum vulgare subsp. vulgare; assembly: GCF_904849725.1. Taxonomy (NCBI): domain Eukaryota; kingdom Viridiplantae; phylum Streptophyta; class Magnoliopsida; order Poales; family Poaceae; genus Hordeum; species Hordeum vulgare. The sequence continues at coordinate 221,431,515 of NC_058522.1, forward strand.
ACACAGGTTTTCCTTTTTTCTTTAAAAAGGAATTTTGTTTTCTGTCTAGGTGTTAGGCAGATGCAAAATAATTCTTCTATGCATATTTTCCTACGAAAAATATGTTTAGAAAATTGAAATTAAAAATGTTCAAAGTTTCTGTAATTTTATACAGAATTGCAACATTATTTTTCTGAAAAGAAAAATAAAAGGTTCTGAAAATAAAAGAAAGATTTTCAGAAAAAGAAAAGTTCATGAATTTTATAAAAGGGATTATAAAGTTCATGAATTTTTTAATTATGACAGAATATTTTTCTGTAATATTAACATGATTTTTTTGCAAAGAAAAATAAAAGGTTCTGAAAATAAAAGAAAGATTTTCAGAAAGAGAAAAGTTCATGGATTTTATAAAAGGAAAATAAAGTTCATGAATTTGTTATTTTTTACGAGAATATTTTTCTGTAAAGGTGGATGAATTTTATATTCACGTTTTTCCGCTGCAAAGTAAATGTTTAATTCTCCAATTAAATTGGAACCAACGGGAAATTTTGATTGGAAGAACTGTTATTAGCAAAGTTTTTCCCTTGTGGGTGAAATAAGATTCAAGAAGTTTCCGCTATGACAATAGAATGATGTTTGTTTTTAAAGTTCAGATATGGTATTGTTGTTTTCTGACCAACATTGATGATAACAATACTATAATTGTATGAGTCATGTTGTGTTCAAAGCTTAAATCTGTGATAAATTTTGTATCGAAGTGATCAATTTTCATAGCACAGATAAAGAAATGCATATTTCGCATATTTCTGCTGCAATATGGTTAATGGTGATGATTATTTCTTAGCAAAGTTGTTCAATAGAAATACTATCATCACATTGTTTATGAGTTATATGCATTATTTCCATTTCTGCCCAACGGTGATATGGAATTAATGCAGAAGAATGATGTTTTTTTCTAATTCTGCCACAACGGTGATTTAGAATATACAAAAAATGTTTTAAAAGGTTTAATGTGCATAATTATAACCAGACCAACGTAGGGTTGTTTTTTATGCTCATTATTGTCTGTTTATTTGCTAAGCTCTCCGAGACTAAAAGTTTTCTTTTCAAGTTTTCATTCCTGAAAGCGAATGATTGGGTACTAGTGACCCGAAAGATGGAAAAGAAAGGTCATAACTTGAGGGAATATATTCTCTCTAAAGAATGGCCTCAAAAGAAAAGAACTCTTGGATATTAATTCAAGAAAATAAAAGAGATAGATCATTGAGAGTCTTGGTTGACGAATGTCTTTCATGTACTCTCTATGAAGAAGTCTCCTTTTTCAGTCAACATGAGTGAAATGAAACAAGCAACATGCATGTTTAATTTGACCAACGTCGGATCAAACATGTGTGTCAAATATAATTCAGATTTATTTCTGAATATGAAGTCAAAAGAACCAATTATGGCATATATGTCCCTTACAGGGAATTACCCGCATGGTGGGAGAAGTCTGGGAAAAATACCTGCGTAACCGGGTAAAGTTGACATTGTATTATGTGAACAATCCGTGTATGGCGGGAGAAATTTTGGCAAAGGCCTTATCCTGTATGATAGGAGAAAGTTATGATGACTCATGTGCGGTTAATGTGTTCCACTATGGGAGAAAAGTATGGAGTAGCTATTAAGCTTTCCTAGTATCGACCGTACACCTTATGTGTAACGGTCATTAAGCAATCACTAAATCCAGAAAGAATAAAAGTAACAGACGAACCTAAAGACAAGAATGATATGCAAGTGTGACTTGCAAAAGTGACAATTATAAAGAACTCTGTTGAGTTTTTGAAATTAAATGAGGAAAAAGTACTCCCATACTAGTTAACTTATAACTTCATTTTACATGAAGTGATAAGATGAATGAGCTAGATAATTGAGGTTTCCTCATTTGACAAGAGCTATGAATGGGTTTCGAAATTGTGGCAGAAAAGTTCTTGCCACATTTCGAGGGGGAGAAAGAGACATGAAATACATTGTAGTGTATTTCATGACTCCTCTGTACTTTAGATGATGTGATGCACATTATGCATCTAAAGTGATCAATTAATAAAGAATGTGATTGTCAAGGGGAGTACGACAATCACTAGAATACCGTCATTATGATACCCCTAAAGAAAAGAAACAGTTGTATTTCCGGATATTTTATAGTTCCGAAAGCAGACTAAGGAATACAATAGTGGTGCTTAAAGTGCCATACAGAAGAAAGTTGAAAGATACACCATTTCTTTAGTGAAGATGGAGTAATCTGGGGGAGCATGTTGTATGACCTATACAACACCCATCGTTAGCTCTACAAGGGATCTTGTGATACAGGCCCCTCTAAAACCTATTGCCTTTTGGAAATGGGTGACCATAGAATTAATTTTGCCTTTTGGCAATGACACAGCAACGACAACCCCATATGAAAGAAGTGCCAGTACTTGAGATTTTGATGGTCTCTAGGAATGTGAAAATAAGATACTTGTGATTACTATAAAGTCTATGTTAGTGAAATTCCACCACTTGAATTTCAATAACATAGACTTTATGAAGGGTCTACAAGGCAAATGTGACTCCAAAAGAAATATGTAAAGGTGTAAAACATGACTTAAATTGAAATATTTTATGCAAAGAAAATAAGAGGACAATTGCATTCATGCAAAGTTATAGAATTGGAAATTCGTTTCCCAATTCCTGTGCATGTGGATGACGTCCTACTTGCTAGTGGTGATGTCAATTCTAGTGCAGGAGGAGAGAAGAAGTTCTTGTACTCAGAGTTCAAAAGAATAAAAGGCGTATTAGGAATGTCGCATGGACATGCTAAGAAAGATCTCTAAAGTATGCATACGAGAAAACCTACGCCTGTTCTTATAGTCAAGGGTAATGGAACTGGAAACTATGGTGTTTCAAAAGTTAATAAGATGAGATCAAGGGGGAGAATGTTAGGTTGATCTCTCGTTCAATGGGCCCAACGGCCCATTGGAACCTTGACCCACGCTCTGATCGGGGGCGTCCAGCCCAAGCAAGGCTGGTGGGCCCCTGTCGCGCAGTGCTATAAAGAGGAGGCGGGGACCATGGCACAAGATACGAGGTTCGCCGCCGCCACTGGTTCCCCACTCTCAACCCTAATCCGATCCAGAGGGTAGCGCTGAAGCGATGGGAAGTCCATCAACGCCGCTACCGCATCTCTCTCTCCTTCCTCACCGTCGTCACCACCTCACGACGGTCGCCGGAGGGAGCTCATCGAGCACGCTACAAGGTATTAATCTACTACTATCACCGAACACATCTAGCCTTGACGATCCACGGGATCTCTCAATTACCTGTTTCCGAAAACTAGCAGAAAGATTATCGTGATTGATTAATTGTTTTGTGATTGATTATTTCCAAAAACTCCTCATTGCCTGCTTGTTTCCATAAACACGCAGGGTCCAACCTACTAGCGGCGGGGAAGCAGCAGTTGCTGGTCGCACAGGTGGAAAAGGCAGCAGCAACGACGACAACCATCGATGCGCGGTCGTCTCGCCGCCGGCGAAGACCCACGTGGACTTGTGTGTCGAAGTCGACAGAGAGAGGGAGAAGGGTAGCGGCCGGTGACTTTCCCAAATCTGGCACTAGAGTGAGTGGCCGTCGCGGGCGCGAGGAATCGGCCGGGGACGCGATACGAGCTGGGCGACGAGGTGGAGGCGCCCATCAAGGTGGTCGCCGCGGAGGAGCAAAAGCCGCAGGGGGCAGCGGCCCAGCTCACCTTTGTGCGGTCGGCGTAGATGGTCAGCGACGGTGTAGGTTGGCCTTGGTCGCGCGCTGGGCTCTACGGCAGCTATCGACGGTGGCTGGGCTGGTTCCTGCCGCGGGCGATGAAGGAAGGCGGAAGAGACAGAGGTGGGGGTATTAGCATGAGATTTAGAAACGTAAGTTTTCTACAAATTCGGAAATGAACTAAGCCCGAGATAAGAATTTCGAGACGGAGGGAGTACTTTATATATATATATATATATATATATATATATATATATATATCTACGAGTCACGATGACTCATGAAGTAGAATGATGATGTTGAGAGATTGTAGGTCCATGCTACTTCACGTTAGGAAATTTCTGAGTTGCTGCCTCGGGAATTGACCCTCCAGTTGCAGCTAGATGGATCATGGGAGGAGCAACAAAAGACGAGGCACACGCCGTGCGTGTCGAATATCCCGTTGTCCATGGCAACTTTTTTGGGACAGTGGCAGCCGAATCAAACTGCAACCTTAATTCTCTTAAACTTGACCTAGTCTCATATTGCCCGTCCTGACTGCTCATCATGATGACGATGTAGATCCTTCCACGTTGTCTCTTCTTCACCCGACGTATCGCAAGTTTCTGGATCCTTGAGGAGATCCCTCGAATAACTCAACACCACCGTATGTTGGCCCCATGGTGGGCGCCAACCGTCATGGTTTTATCGTGACAGATGTTCTTATGGGAGAACTTAGGTGTGAGGCCATCGCAACTATGTGGAGCCTTGAGAGGGGTTGGTTGAAATCGAGAGACGGGAGTTTACCCAGGTTCGTCCCCTCCCATGTAGGTAAAAGCCTACGTCCTGCTTGGGTTTCATTGATGACGATCTCGATTACTAGGGTGCGGTATCGCTACCTCTAATCTGTTAATCTCTAATAACTTCTCTTTTCTAGACTTCTCTAATGACTTCTCTTGTTTAGACTTAACTTGTTCCTTTTTGGGTGCCCTGCCCCTCCTTATATAAGTTGAAGGGGTAGGCTTACATAGGGTCCTACTAGGACTTGGACTAACTTCACTTGAATCCTAATCCGTGTCTCGCTTTCTCTTCAAGGGAATTCCTCCGCTTCTTGGGCCTTCTTTGTGATCCACCCTATAGGCCTCTCCACGAGACGCCTCAATGCCGGCTTGCACACTAGGCCTTGGGCCTTGTGGTCCAGGCCGACCAGGCGATGGGGGGGGGGCATGAGCCGCCAGGTGATGGGCCAGGTTATACCACCTGGTCGGGTCATACCTTCTGGCCGGGTCCTACCTCCTGGACAGGTTATACCCCCTCTCCATGTAAAATCATGGGGGTATATCCCCAACAGGAGGTGTCCGGAAATCCGACGATTCCTCTCGGGGATGGTGGCACCGGTTTCTGAAGGTGCTCGGTTGTCCAGACGTTGGGAGGTGTCGGACGTCCGGAGGTCTTCAGGATTCCGTAGATTTGGCCGTGTTCAGTATGCGCTAGATTTCCGGAGAGGATTGGTCATCCGGATGGTGGGAGGTGTCGGACGTCCGGAGGCTTCTGGTCGTCCGACCACTGTAGAATTCCGGCATTGCCTCTTGGCATGTTCGTTTTTTTGTCTCCTCGGTGACTTGGCCTTCACTCCATGTGTTTTCATGGTCGCCTCAGATGCACCTAAGTATACACAAGGTCCGTACTTGAGGTAGCATCCATCACTTGAGTGAATTCAAAGGGGAAACACTTTGGTCCGAGTTCACCTTATGTCCTATGGAACTTTCGGCTTGGGGCGTAGTCGAAGTGTACATGGGGATGACCATAGGATGCTTTGCGTCAATTTGACTTCGATCAGCTCAACCCCACTTAATAGTACAGTGGTTCCTATGACTCGGGAAAGAAGAAACATAACAACCAAAATAATTCGTCTTTGTGTTCTATTATCTTAAAGCGATTATCTACGCGTACCACCAATGGCTTCGACCATCATCAATGTCTTCGGACATTTTTAGGGGTCGTCTTCGATGGTTAAGCTAAATCTCCAGGGACCTCTATTTGTGTTAACCTGTGAACTCTCACAGAAACATTAGTCCCTCAACCACGTTTGTCTTCAATACTCCAAAAGCAACAAGCGGTGGCACTAGATGCACGTACAACATGGCTCGTAGAGCTCCATGCAGTGTTGTGGCTGCGCTCACCAGCGCTGTGAGTGGTGTTTTCACCTCCATTGTCGTCGCCTGTAGCAACCTACGAAGCCAGATTGGATGTGGACGAGGTTATGGGTGTCGGTGAAGATGATGATGAAGACGCGCAGAAGTTGGTGAAGGTTCATGCATGCAATCCCCCTATCTGGCATGCCATAGATGTCGAGGTACGACAACCTATGGGAGTAGCGTGGCCCCTTTGCGGTTCTACAACGAGGATCTACGCACACAAAGAGCAGCACGAGCTGCAAACGCAAGGTTTAGATAGGTTTGGGCGCCCTGTGAATGTAGATTATGTGTAGATTTTCCCAAGTTACAAGGAGCACAACAGCTCGGCAAGGTGCTTGAGAGTGCTAGTGCGCATGCAAATGGTAAGGTTTCGACGCTTGTAAAGGTAGCCATGAGCCAACTTTTATAGGCAAAGGGGTTACCACATTAGCTAAAAAGGTAATTACACAAGGGTAAATAGTAGCTATAATAGTGGTCAAACTACTGACATAGCTATAGTGACAAATACCTAACCCTGACAGATTAGAGCACACGCAATAAATGCACCGTAAGGTGTCCTCCTTGTGTCGCTGTCCGGCAAGGATTGCCTCTCCTTCTATGACATTCGCCCAACTACCTCTTATTATCCCACCACACCATTAGGATGGGTGTATTAAAGCTATTGTCATTCCCTGCTACGTGCCCCGACAAATCCGACCTAACAGCGTATCCGCTCGACACCTCACTAATGGAGATAGTTAACCCGATGAGGTGGACCGGTGGCTCGGTAGTGGGATCTGGCCGGGTGTGAAGGTCGTCACATCTTCCTTGCTGACAAGGAGTCTTGCCGGTGGCTTCGTCTTCTCTTGATGTCATCTTGATTGTACCGGCCGCCTGCCATGGCTTGGTGGACAGGAGGGCACTATCATGAGGGTACTAAGGGGCCTATTCCTTACTACACTGACACTCGGGGGCTAAAAATTGATGGGGGGTAAAATTGGGATGGATTTCATTGTGGGAAAGCTAGAACCACTTGCAAAACAGAAATTCCACATATCAAAATCAAAAAAATCTCATCAAAAACAACAAATCACATAAATTTTGATGAGCTATTTTTTGTGTGTATTTCGAATTCTGACAAAAACAAACAAAATTAGGCTAGAAAACGAAGGGGAGGACTCCAAATTCGTGTCAACCAATGCTCTGATCCAAGATGATATGGGATGTAACCCCTATATATTGATCTTCTACGAATTGGAGGGGGGAGCCTTGAATAAACGAAGAACATGGTGAAGAACGGGGAGAAATCACAAGAGGAAACACTCAAGAACAAGTCTGATCACACATCCACTAGACTCACACCACACAAGATCCACAATGGTACATGAACAAAAAAGGGAAAGTAAGAAACAAGGTAAAATTTCATCCCAAATCCCAGAGGGAGATGAGGTCTTGAATCCGTGATGCATCTTCCCTCGAAAGAGGACTTGTCATCCAATATGGGATCTTTGCACGTGGATGTCATCTACATGTAGACAGAGGTAGTGGAAGGAGCAATGATCAACTACAAATGAGCTAATCGATTGCTAATCCTAGAAACAGGGAGGGGTGTCTATTTATAGTCCAAGGTGAGATGGGGGTGAGAGAAAAAGATACATGGTCCTCTAGCTCGCTTCTGCGAGCACAAGGGTCGGAAGTTCAGGGCTTCCTGAGTTGTCGCATATCCGGGCTGGGGAGGCCATATGTCCAGGATGGGGAAGCCGGATGGCTGGGATGGATGTGGCCTTCTCCGCGAGGTTCAAGACTCTTCGCGCCAGATTTCCGGGCAGCAAGGCCGGATGACCGGTTGGTCGATGGAGCGCCGGATGTTTAGGCTCTAGCCGACTGTCTAGTGGCTGTAGCTCTTCCATTCTTGTCTTGATGATAGCCGAGTCTCCACGCGCCGGATGGCCGGGTCCTTGACCGGATGTCCAACCGTTGTAGGTGCAGAGGCAACATCTTCTTCTATCGTTGCTTCCATGCTTCCCTCACGGATGGTATATATGTTCCTTCGTGCATGCACTCCTCCTTGTCATCTGTGATGCTCCTACAGTACCTATGTATGCACGTGAGAGGGGAGTCAAGTAGTACACCATCCTCGAAGAGGCAAGTGAAAACATGTAAAGGGAATGATTCACCTTTATGTACGTGGAGTGGATGTCGTACGTGTCACTTGCCAAACAGACTCTTGTCATGGTGATGTACATAAGATCCTTCGCATGAGTAGGCCTATAAAAACCAGACTCTAATGCCTTGTGTGCACTTCTATCTCCAGCATGGTGTCCTTCGTATGCTTCGGAATGGCACTTCCGAAGAATTTGTTCGTGTTCATTCTTAGTCACACATCGCTTAATAATGCCATCTACTCCTTTTTTACTTAAATGTGGGTCATCCCAAAAATAGTGTCTCAAGGCAAAGAAAAAAAATATTGTGTTCATATGTGAAATTAGGTGGCATATATATAGCAACAATGTAATTAGCTTAATCTGCATACCAAGGATTATTGCGAGGAGTAGAAGGATTTATAACAACTAATTGATCATCAAGAAAACTATCATCAATAGGCAGTGGGTCATCAAGAACATTTTCCATCCTACACAAATTATCACCTATAGGTTTTCAACTCCTTTTCTATAAACAATATGCAAATCAAACTTTTGTATTAAATTAGCCCACCTAATAAAACTAGGTTTAGCATCTTTCTTTTCCATAAGATATTCAATAGCAGCATGATCGGTGCGAAATATTAACTTAGAATTAACTAAATAGGATCTAAATTTATCACGGGCAAACACAATAGCTAGAAATTATTTATTAGTAGTATAATTGTTTTGAGCACTGTCTAGAGTTTTACTAGAATAACGAGGAACATTCAATTTCTTATCAACTCTTTGTCCTAGAACAACACCAACAACATAATCACTAGCATTACACATTATTTCAAAGGGTATGCTCCAGTAAGGTGGTTGAACAATGGTTGCACAAATTAAGGTGCCCTTAAGTATTTCAAAGGCTTCTACACAATCATCACCAAAATCAAATGGTACGTCTTTTTGCAAAAGATTGGTATGGGGCCTAGAAATAATAAGGAAGTCTTTTAAGAACCTTCTGTAAAAACCAGCATGACCTAGAAAATTTCTTATACCTTTAATATCTTTAGGACATTGCAATTTCTCAATTACATCAACTTTAGCTTTATCTACCTCCATACCTCTTTTGGAAATTTTATGCCCAAGGACTATTCCTTCATTCACCATAAAGTGTCACTTCTCCATGTTTAAGATAATATTAGTTTCTTCACATCTGTGCATAACTCGATCAAGGTTGTTTAAGAATTCATCAAAAGAGGTTTCAATAATGGAGAAATCATCCATGAATACCTCAATTATCCTTTCACGAAAACCAAAGAATACAAAAGTCATACATCTTTGATAGGTAGCAGGTGCATTGCATAAACCAAAAGGCATACATCTATAAGCATAGGTTCCAAAAGGACAAGTAAAGGTGGTTTTCTCTTGATCTTCTTTCAGTACAGGTATTTGAGGAAAACCAGAATATAATCAATATTTCTAACATTTAATCAATGAAAGCCAAGAGGTAATGATCTTTTCTAGTAACTTAATTTAGTTTTATAAAATCGATTACCATCCTATAACAAGTTAATATTATTTGAGAGATAAGTTCATTTTTATCATTAGGAACAACAGTAATGCCTCCTTTCTCAGGGACACCCTGGACAATACTTACCCATCTACTATCAGCAATAGGATAAATTATACCTGCCTCCAGAAGCCTTGGTATTTCCGTTCTTACCGCATCCTTCATCTTAGGATTTAAACGACATTGGTGCGACGTTAGTGACCAACAACATGTTTAGCATATGGTTCCATATTAATTGTGTGCAGACAAAGAATGGGACTAATGCCCTTAAGAACATCGGGAGTATATCCAATAGTACCATGATGCTTATTCAGAATTTTAAGAAATCTCCTTTCTTCATCTTCTGAAATGTTAGCACTTATAATAACAAGATATATCTTCTTTTCGTCTAGATAAGCATATTTCACTGTATCAGGTTGCTTCTTTACTTAAAACACATGGTCACTCTTAGGAGAGGGAGGGTCTCCGAGGGTCTCAACAAGAAAAATATATTTAAGGATAGGTGTTTGGTTAAATAATATATCATTTATTTCCCGTCTTTCTTTCATATCCATATCATTTTCATGGTCAATATTTCTCTAATGGATCATTAGGAGGCACAACAATAGAAGCAAGACCAATAATTTCATATATACTAGATAATTCTTTATCATGCAATTGTCTACTAAAATTGGAGAAATTAAATTCATGAGACATATCACCAAAATGAATACTTACTGTTTCCCTATTGCAAGCAATTACAACATTAACAATATCCAGGAAAGGTCTACCAATAATAATGGGACAAAATTTATCTTGTAACGATTCAAGAACTAGGAAATTATTAGGGTATTTGATCTTACCACACAAGACTTCAACATCTCTAATAATCCCAACTAGGAAATAGTCTCTCCGTTTGCAAATTAATAGTACCATCGATATGTTTTAACTCAAGAGGTGCAATATCATGCATAATTTCTTTATAAAGAGTAAAGGGAATTGCACTAACACTATCACCCATATCACATAAGCCATGATATCAATGCTATCCAATCTTAGCGGAAACAATAGGTAGGACAACGACAAATTTGTGTTTATCTATATCGTCATGTTGAGCAATACGAGATGCTTCATCGTATAAGTATATAACATGACCATCTATGTTATCAACTAGTAAATCTTTAAACATTGCAATTTTAGGTTCCACTTTGATGTGTACATAGGGTCTATATGTTTTGATATTACTTTTATTAACCATAGTTGCAACTTTAACATGTACTTTAAGCTTAACAGGAAAATGTGGTTTTTTAATATAAGCAGCAGGTACAACTGGTTCAACATGATAGATAATTGTTTCTTCTTTAGCTATAATAGGTTCCTCGCAAGTTTCTTCCATAGGTGGCTGAAATTTAAACCATTTCATCTGAGGGAGATCAACATGACTAGCAAATGATTCACAGAAAGTAACTACTATGTTAGAGTCAAGTCCATATTTTGCACTAAACTTATGAAGAGCTTCACTTTCCATAAAAGATTTAACACAATCAAATACAAGATCTATACTTGAATCCTTACCTTTGTCGATTTACCAATCTTCAGAGTTGCATTTAATTCTTTCGAGAAGATCCCATTTGAATTCAATAGTCCTCTTCATAGAGGAACCATTAGAAGAAGTATCGAGCATTAATTAATCAACATGAGAAATCCGAGCATAAAAGTTTTGTATAATTATTTCTATTGGGAGTTCATGATTGGGGCATGTGTGCTTCATAGACTTAAGCCTCCCATAAGCTTGAGTGATGCTTTCTAATTCACGAGGCCAAAACTTATATATATAATTCTAATCACGATGAACCAGATGCATATGATAAAACTTCTAGTGGAATTCCAGATTCAAACGATTCCAATCCCATGTTCCAGCATCATCCAATAGCATATATGATATTAATGAATTTCCATACAAGGATTAAAGGAAAATATTCTTCTTAACGCCATCCTTGGATAAACCCGCAAGCTTAAATAATCCAGAAATTCCATCTATCTATCTAACTATCTATCTATATATATATATATAGAAAAAATACATCCTACCACCCAGGGGTAGTTACCCCACATGTTCAATATAGTACCATGCGGGAGTATATATACTAATTTATCATTTTAATTATGTTTATATACTGTATACAAGATTTTTCAAAGTGAGTTACATGAAAAAATTACAAGTTGACCCATAGTTTTTATTATATTTGTGAAATACATATATATTTGTATGTAAAAAAGAGCATACACAAAATATGATACATACTACCAAAAAACAGTATATATACTACCTAAACATGATTATATACTACATACTACGCATACATACTCTCCAATTTGATACATACTCCATACAACATACAAAACGCAAGTGGTGGTAACTACCACCAGTGGTAGATAAAATTTGTCCTATATATATATATATCATGCGCACATCAGGATGAGTTGCTCCATTTCCCGCGTAAGGACTAGCTAGCAGTTTCTCTATCACGCCCAAAGGAATTTCATCATAAATATTTTCAGTAGGTTCAATACGTTGAGGGCAGCTTTTGCCTCTTCTGGTCGAGGTGAAGATACCCTAAACAAACCCCTCAAAGGATTACACTCCATATATAGTACTCCCTCCATTTCTTTATATAAGGTGTATTATTTTTGATACAGTGACCAAGGCACATAATTATACACATGATAGGATGAAATGAACCTTTAATAAATCATTGGTTAGTGCAACTAAATTATCCAGACTAGGAAAGTAAAAGATAAATGCAATCCGGAGAGAGATACTTCCGTTTTTTCTTTACAAGAAGAGATGCATGCAATGAGAGGATAAATACTTCCCTTTATTAAGGGATAACGAAGGAATTATGATATATTATAATAAATGCACATTATATCGTCTAATTTTATCAAAAAAATACACCTTATATAAAGGAATAGAGGGAGTAAGAAGGAAAAATAAATTTTAGCACGTAGCAAAAATGTTTCCTTACCAAAGATGCTTCACTCCCCGATAACGGCACCAGAGTCTAGATGACCCACAAGTATAGGGGATCAACCTTTCTATAAGTAAGAGTGTAAAACCCAACGAGGAGGAGAAGGAAATAACAAGTAATTTTCAGCAAGGTGATTCTTGTAGGCATTAAGAGTAGCAGCAACAGATAGTTTTTAGTAGTGTCATTCACAATGACTAATACGTAACAATTGTAACTAAGGTTCAGCAAGGTATCCCAATACTTTGTGTTGAAAAGTACAAGAATGAAAGTTCTCTTATATAAATCATGTTTGGCAATTGTTGTCTAGTCACATTAATCATGTTGAGTTGGTTCATGTTTGGTACTTTGATAATTTGATATGTGGGTGGACTAGTGCTAGGGTGTTGTTATTACTTGAAAAAACAAACCTATTATGGTTACCCCCTATGGAAAGCATCCGCAACTAAGAAATAAGAATAAATGTAAGTCTAACCATAGCATGGAACATATGGATCCAAATCAGCCCCTAACGGAATAATGCATAGACTAGGATTTAAGCTTCTCTCACTCTCGCAACCCATAATCTACTTATTACTCCCAAATTCTTTCCATTAGGCACAAATATGGTGAAGTGACATGTAGTCGATGTTCACATGACACCACTAAAAGAAGAGCAACATACACATCATCAAAACATCGAACGAATACCAACATCACATGATTATTTATAACACGACTTATCTCTTATCCTCAAGAACAAAACTAACTACTCACAAATCATCATCATGTTCAAGATCATAGGTATATTGCATATGCTTAAGGGTATGAACATATAATCTTTCACCAAGTAAACCAACTAGCATCAACTACAAGGTGTAATCAACACTAATAGCCACCCACGGGTACCAACCCGAGGTTTTGAGACAATGATTTAATACAAGAGATGAACTAGGGTTTGAGATGAGATGGTGATGGTGAAGATGTTTATGAATATTGATCCTCCCATGATGGACGAATCATTAGTGTTGACGACGACTTTGATTTCCCCCTCACAGAGGGAGCTTTCCCCGACGGAATCATTCCGCCGGAGAGCAAAAGTGCTCCTTCTAAGGTTCCGCCTTGAGACAGTGTCACTTCATCCCGAAAGTAATCTTATGATTTTTTTCTAGGGTAAATGGCACCATATAGGAGAAGCGGGGCGCCGTAGGCCTTCTAGGTGGCACAAGCTCGGTGGGCATACCCTGGGGTTAGGGCGCGCCCACTAGGCTTGTGGCCACCAGGTTCGTCCCCCTCCGTTGATTATTTCACCAAAATTTTAGTATATTCCAAAATAAATATATGACAATTTTCAAAAAATATCCAACTCTTCTATTGTCCTTTCCGGTGCAAAATCCAGTTGTACATAATTTCCATCTTTGTATAAATCTTATAAACTAAGAGAGAGAAGGCATTAGGATTACATCATAAAGTGAAATAATGACTAAAATCATAATAAATATCAATAAGAAAGCATGATGCAAAATGGATGTATTAGTATCACTCCGATGCATATGGAGGACACCATGCTAGAGACATAATTTCACATAAGGTATCGCAAACTTGTTTTTATAGGCCTGCTCTCATATAAGTTTGTCCTCTTTTGTGATGAATGTCAAATAACTAGTAATGTTGGTAGACCTCGAGAGATGCCTATGAATTAGTCACTTGTTATTGATCCTTTTGATGTATGGGGCTTTGATTTTATGGGACGTTTTCCTTCCTCTAATGGTTATACTCATATTTTAGTTATTGTTGATTATTTTACTAAGTGCATGGAAGCCATTCCAACTAGTACGCCTGATTGTAACACTTCTATTAAAATGCCTAAAGAAGTTATTTCCTAAGTTTGGATTCCCCATATATTTAGTGACTTGTTGAGGTTCGCGTTTTATTCATGGTGCATTCTGTAAAACCTTAGACAAATATGATGTAAACTATAAAATAATATCCCCTTATCATCCTTGTTCTATTGGGCAAGTTGAACTACGAAACAAAGAAATGATATTAATCTTGCAAAAGACAGTTAATAGACCTAGAAAGAATTGGTCTAAGAAAAAAGATGATGCTTTGTGGACATATAGAACTGCTTATAAAAATCCTATGGGTATGTCGGGGCAACGAATGCATTAGACACCTTTGGGACCGAGAGGATCCCTTTACGGTTCAGCGGGGGAGAGAGTTGCACCAAGAGCAGAACAAGCAGTCAAGCACGAGGGAGATTTACCCAGGTTCGGGCCGCTAGGAAGCATAATACCCTTTGCCTGCCTGATGTATTGGATGTGTTCTAGAGTTCGAGCTACAGGAGCGTTATGACATGCACGACTGCTACGTACTGAAGCTCTAAAACCCTAGAGGTTCAATCCTAGATGGATGATACTAGGCCGTAGATGTTAGATGCCAGATGCACCTTTAAACCGTGCCTTGCGCCTCCTTTTATATGTCAAAGGGCCCACCAATAGTGGCGGAACAGTGCACCCACGGGGTGCACAGTCAATAGTGCACTCGCGGGGTGTACGGCTAGTCCAGTGCTATTGGCTTCTAGAGACACACGCATTAAATGCTTCGTTAGGTGCCCCTGACATGGAAAAGGGATGCGTTCCATCGGCGCTGTTCACCCCTAGATATCGCTTGACACGTATCGTGGAGGATCGACACGTCTCAAGGAGAAAGGGGCAGCTGGCCGCTGCGCTGGAGCGGTGCTGGACTGGGAACCTTCCGGGAGTACGTCTTGCCAGGGCTTCGCTAGGTCCCCCGGCAAGGATCTTGCCGGGGGCTCTGCCTTCGGTCTTTAGTCTTCTGGGCTTGGTCGTCTTCTTGGTGGTCTTCCTCAGTCTCCCGACAATCCTTTCCGCGGGTGTGGCTACAACTATCCCTGCACAATTATGGGGCACTAAGGGCCCAAACTTTATTGCACCGACATAGTATGTCCCAGTATAAGATGGTTTATGGAAAAGCATGTCATTTACCTCTTGAGTTGAAACATACAACTTATTGGGAAATCAAAGAACATAAGAATGATTTGAAACTTGCCGATCAAAAGAGGTTGTTTCATATTAATTCTCTAGATAAATGAATAGTGCAACCTTATGAAAATGCTAAGTTATTTAAAGAATATGTAAAAAGATGGCATGATAGAATTATTCAGAAATAGGAATTTAACATCGGCGACAAAGTTCTCTTGCACAATTCATGTTTTAGACATTTTGCACACAAACTTCTCTCCAAATGGTAAGGACCCTACATGGTCGAAGAAGTTTACCTTTCTAGAGCCATCAAGATGAATGACGCCTAAGAAACAATCTGAAGGTGGATAATGGGCAAATAATGAAATGTTATATTGTAGGTACCCCCATTAATGTGGAAGCCAACATTATTTAAGTAATTACACCGGAAGAACATCTGGAAGAAACCTTCCGGAATGCTCCAAATTACAAAAAAAGGAATACATATGTGATAAGGTAAGTAAACCGACTCCGAAAATTCGGTAAAATATTCTTTGTCAGTTTTTGAATATTCAAAAAATTAGGACAATAGGATACAATCAAGAAGGTCCATGAGGAGACGACAAGGGAGGGTTCGCTCCCTGCCCCCTTGTGGGAACCTCGTGCATCTTCCAACTCCTTATTCCTCCCATATGTTTGTCGTGCCAGATAAAAAACCCATTATATATATATATATATTCCTTGCTATTTTGTCCTCTGTTCCTGGTTTGGGTATTTTTCTGCCAATTTCAGAAGCCTAACTAATTATGTCATCACAAGATTCTTACGGGAGAACTATATCTCGTACCTCACCGCAAACCACAAGATCTACGATGATGTTGACCCATATGAGTGGCCCACAAATGAGGAGGAAGGTAATGATTTGAAGCAGATATATTACTCAAGTGAAGCAGAAGAAGACGTCCCCTTACCTCAACCAGGGGATATGCATCTGGAGTTCAAGAAATCATGCCCCCTTAACATGGTGAAAGATCCCAAGGTTCAATTTACTCATTTACGTGTGCACGAAGATACTCATATCCTACATCGGAGAATTTGGGAACTTGAACATGAAGTCAATAAGCTGAAAGAGGAGAATCGCATCCTCAACTCGGAGGACAAGGCCACCACTTCATGACCACCATCACCAAAGAAGGAAACTTGAGTACACGGGTATGGGCACCACCCTTAACTTGTTCCAAGCTTGTGGGAGGTGCCCCGGTATTATATCACCATCACTTTTATCATCATTCTCTATCTTAGTTCGATCCTACGTTATTTTGTGATTCAGAGTAATAAAGTATTAGTATGAAGCAGTTTTCAAGTGCTTGTTTCATGATCATTCTTTCCATTTAATCATGTGTGAGAGTTATATAATAAAGAGAAGTATGAGTTTGGTTGCTTTACTTTCTCATTGAAATCTTAGTGGAAGCAATAGAAGTTCATATTATATTCCCATGGTGAGTAATGACTTCACATATAAGAAGTATAATTGATAATATTTATTGGAATTTAACAAACATAACATTGGCTATTAAATAAATTCATGAAATAATAATAAAGTAAGAAATACCACACATATAAATATACTATCTTAGGATCTTCAAAAAAAATACTACCTTGGACATCCTCTATGATTGTGAGCTCCCATTAATTATGTTCAAACTTGACCAAGTAGTTGATGATGTACAAGAAAGACAACATAATGGGTTGTGTTTTTATATTCACATAGAATTTATATTTGACATGGATCCTTTAACATGTTGATGCGGAGCATCCTTCAGTCATCCTCATGTACACTTCGACTACTCCCCAAGCCCAAAGTGCCATAGGACATAAGGTGAACTCGCTTCTAAGTGCTTCTCCTTTAAATTCACTCGAGACATGGATGCTACCTCAAGTATACACCTTGTATACACACAGGTGCATCCGTGGCCGCCATGGTGACATACGGCGTGGAGACCAAGTCACCAAGGAGAAAGACGAAAGAACATGTTAAGAAGCAATGCTGAAAGTCTATAGTGGCCGGATAACCGGAAGCCTCCGGATGATCAAGCCTCTATGGAAATCCGGTGCCAACCAACCACATGCCAATCTACAGAAGTCCAAAGACCTCCGGACGTCTGACACCTCCGAGCGTTCGGAAGACCGAGCGTCTCCGTAACTCCGGTGACACCATACCCGAGAGAAATCGTCGGATTTCCGGACACCTCCGGATGTCCGCACATTCGTGAGCCTGCGGACGACCGTAACCCTTGAGACATGCAGAACTGCGTGTGCGCAGCCGCGGCCTTTGGCCTTGTATCCTTCTCCCACTTACCCCTTTGTGGCTAAGATATATATATATATAATCTTCCCCCACCTCCTTTCTAGAGTTAGCAATGTTTTAGCTTGTAGATTAGTTGAGAATTGCTCCTTCCACTAGATCTCCCATGGAGATGAGACCTCCAGGTGAGAAAATCCCCTAGTGGATGTCAAGGCCCCTTGCAACGGAAGATCCCTAGTGTATTCAAGGCCATATCTCCCCATGGGATTTGGGATTTGTTGTTCATGTACCTTTGTGGATGTTGTGTGTGGTGAGTCTAGTGGATGTGTGACTGAACTGGTTCATGAGTGTTTCCTCTTGTGATTTATCCCCGTTCTTTCCTGTGTTCTTCCTATTCTTGAGGTTTCCCCTCCAATTCGTGAAAGATCGACAACTAGGGGTTCCACCCCGTATCATTTTGGTACCAAGAGCCACATTTCTCATTAATTTGGACTCCTCCCCTTTGTTTTCCAGCCCAATTTTGTGTGTTTTTGTCCCAATACGTAAATCCCACCAAAAATAGCCTCACCTAAGTTTTTGCGATTTGTTGGTTCTTGTGAGATTTTGTTGATTTTCATGGAGTTCGTGTTTGGAAAGTAGATCTAACTTTCCTACCACGAAATCCATCCTAATTTTCATTTTTCCAATCAATTCTGACCCCGAATATAAAAAGTCCCGTCCAATAACGCGTCCCGGATCTGAGATGTCTTGTTGACCCCGACCCACTGGACGACCGACACTTTACGGACGTCCGGACCCCCCACAAAGCGCTGGACGTCTGGAACTTTTCGGAAATCTGGTACCCCATACGAGACCTGAAATCACGGATTTCCGGACATTTTCGGACGTCCGTCCTTTTCCGGACGTTCGTAACGTGTAGAAACTGACTTTGCCTCATTCTTGTTTCGGCCATAACTAATTCATTTGGAGTTTGATTTTGATGTTATTTAGCTCGTTGGATAACTATTGACATCGCCCATCCACCAAAATTATTTCCAACACCATTTGACTCCATTAAAAGTTTTACATTTTAGCATCTTTGCCTAGGCATCCACCATAACTTCCGCATAGTTTTCCCACCATACTCTTCCACTAATATAACCCAATTTTGCTTGAGATTTTGAGCTGACTAAGGTCTTTTGGCTAATTATGGACGATTTTACAACGAAAATACCATTCGTCATGATCGCCATGGTCTCAAAATCGACAACAACGTCTTCGCCTTTTGGCACCCCAACGTAAGCACAAATGGTAATCTCGACGACATCATTGTCCATTTCCTTGCATTGTATAGATCTCTCCGAGCCTATTATGTACCTTACACATTGATACCGGCGAGTTCAAAATTGTCGGGTCACATTACTTGTGCATCGGGTGATACTCTTATGTCCCATAGCTACTTTTAGCTTGCAAACATCTTGCTATCTACATTGTGCCATAAGTCTCTCCCGTGCATATCCATCATACTTGTCTCCTATCTTGGTTCAAGCACGAAGCATAGCAAAAAAAAGATCAGAAGAAAGAAGAAAGGCTTTTAAGCAAAATAGGAGATACAAAAGAGCTTGTAACCAATAGAAAGAGCATTGAGCCATTTTGCATAGTACATAATCTTGGATCATACATACAAATCATACTTGGGATTGAAGACGGCACGTTTACTATTTTAGTTTGGTGCACAAGTGCATATCTAGCCCTTTTGAGCAATCAAGCTATTGTCTCTCTAGTATCCGTGCAACAAGAGATTTTCCCAGGTCTCACACATTTTTGAGCTCATTCCATGGTTTCCCGGATCTTACTTATCAACCCGTGTGTGTGTTCCTAGTGCCACCATAGCTATTGATCTACTGCTTTGCATTGAAATTTTGTGAATCTTCCTCAACATTTTTTATATCTTGACTAAGAATTGCTTGAATTTTGTGCCTTGTCCTGACCAAGCCACTCGATAATCTTTACTTTGTAGGTGTGAGTGAACAAGCCTGGTATCGATTCTATTATTATCTCAATTCACATTGAATGAAACAGGATACATCCTTGTGGCTACCCGACTCAAAACGAGTCAAGCTTCCCTGGATTGGTATGCTAGCACGCACGGTACATAAATGTATATATCAAAGTGCAACTAAATCTAAATAACACAAAACTAATATATACATCATGAATCTTAGTGAAAACAGTCAAACGGGAGTGGAGTCCCATCAACGCCGATGGAAAGTTGAGTGTAGACCGTAACCCTAAGTCGTAACTTTTGCTCGTCATTGAAATCTTGTAAAATGTTACGTCACAGCCGTGTCGGTCAGTACATTGAATGTACCAGCAAGATCAAAATGAGATAAAGTAGATGATAAGACGGTTCTATATGCAATAAGGCTTTATGGCTCTGTGTCTGATTTTCGCATAAAATCTGGTTTTGTTTTCTTTTTCGTACAATGGAATCGTCACGAGTTTTCACTACAGAGTTATCTAGTATGACATGGTTACGCCAACCAATGTCAAATAGCCCACACGTATGATAAGTTGCCCACAATTATTTATTAGTCCGATGGTGAGAGGTCAGAGATAGATCCAAGTCCACAGGCTTGAATTGTCCGTAAGCAGGGACACGACTAATCAATTAGGTTTTAACCCTGCAGAGTGTTATGCGATTTACCCACAAGAATCGTTCCCTCCTTGTAATTCCTCGCACTGCCATATGTTTGAGAACAGAACGAACGAAACATGGTCTTTCTAAGAGTTCCCCTGAGCCCTGTTTGGTGCCCTTCAAACCCTACAGTTCGTCTACATTTGCTAGCATCACCAGCCAAAGTCACAACTAAGGTCAACCAAGCCAGAGCCCATAATGACTTTCGGCTGGACATGTAAGCTTCCAGGCATGAAGTATTCTTCCTTCTATTTAAGTCTATGTGGAGCTTTCCACATGAGTAATGGCCTACTCAATCTCACAACACATCCACTGGGTTCTCCGGGGTGCCGCACAACCATCCTCCACCCAGTAGTGTGTATTGTAATCTTGTCTCGAGTCTTGAAGTCTTGAAGATGCATGCCTTGAAGATTCCATCATGAAGTTGTCATCATTGACATAGAGTACTCCTTCTCTCACCACTCTGGATCACTCATACCAACCACGTCTACTAAAGCGTAGCATCAACATAAACAATGTCCCAAGGTTTGGTAACATGGTGGTGGGTTCCTACCTCATGCATACTACTCAACCATAAGTTTCAATATCACTACTGGAGGAAATGGTGAATGGTGACACTACATGTAATAAAAGCATAGACATGAAAATCATGGTAAAAGTAAACTTGTGTGGTAAGTTGATGAAGTTAATATCACTCTAAGAAAATTAACCTTGTAGAACTATTCATCACTCTAAGATGAAAATCTATATAATCAAACATTGCATTCATATAATCAATCATACCAGTAATCAGTCTAACAGTTAATATAACAAACTACAATTGAAATGGATCCAAGAAATCAATAATAAAAATCAACTAAGAATACAAGAGAAACTTCAAAGAAAACTATGTAGTTGTCTACTACAACAACACAATATAATTTTTTTCCTAATTAAAATTAACATCAGATGAAACACTAAAAATAAAAATTTAATAGAAAGTAAAAATATAAAACAACTAAATTTAACAAAGTAGTTTTTCGTAAAATTTTGCTAGCAAAAAGAAGTAGTTGAGATGCTTTTATTAAACTCTACATATGATCAAAACAATGTTAACCTTGAATTTAACCAAAAACAATTCCAAGTTTAATACAAATTGTTTCTAATCTATATTAAAGTTCATAGAAAATAAAATTTATAGAACAATTTGTTGAATTTTTTTCTAATAGGAATTATTTTAGCAATGCAATCAATTGCAAGTTATTATTGAACTAGAATTGACTCCATGCAAAGATTTACTAGAGCAAAACAAACTATAAATAGTTTTCTGCAACTAATAATATCTTAATAGAATGAAAACTAAAGTTTTCATAAAATAACTCAAAGGAATTGACCTAAATTTTTCTATACAAAAATAATCAATTTAAAATCTATTATCACACACTAAATATGAAGAAAACAAGGTTTTGTACTAATCAGATAAAAATAAAATAATAATAATAATTCTTACGAGAAAATAAAACTCGTCATGTCTAATAATAGAAACATAATATAATTTGGCAAAAAGAAAACAAGAAAACCAAAGTTAAAAATTATTAAAACACAGGAAAAACATAAACCTTTAAAGAACTAAATGGATTATGTTTTTGGTTAAAACATCAATTTAAAATATCCTAAAAATTCCCAAATTGAACATACTTATAAAATAGACTAATATTAAAGGTAGCAAAAAGGGTCACTTAAAAATCTGTTTTTAAACCAAAGTTATTCACAAAACAAGATTTGAGGCAAATTTATTGCAATTCAAATTTAAACTTCTCAAATTAGAAAACTAAGGGGACTAAGAGAAACATCATAATTTTTTGACCTAATGCAAAAAGATTCACTCAAAACCATTAATTATTGTAAGAGATATTCAAAATCAAATAGAAACAACTCTATTAAATCAAAAAAAATAGAAATAGAAAAACTACCTAATGAACAGAAGTGCTATGTGGCAGTTTCTTAGTGGATGAGGGTTTGTGTGCGCTAATCCAAACTAAAGAACGACTGAAAATTCGCGGGTAAGTTTTCGGTGCGAGAAACAAGAACGTTAACTACTCTAGAGCATCAGATGTTGATCAGACGGCGGAGGGGCTCACCGGAAGAAAATACGGCGGTGACGGTTCTGTCCTCGATGCCGGCGATGGTTCAGTGATCTTCATCGGCGGGAAAGTGCATGATGTGATGCAGCACACGATGGCCAGTCCAACGATGGTCGACTGTGAGCTCGGGCATGACAGAGGTGGATAGTGGTGAGCTCGGGCGGATTTAGCACTCGGGGTCATCAAGGAGGGAGCTTCGGCAGGTCTCCCGCAATGTTGGAGCAGCGATGGGGTACAAGGAAGCGAGGTGTTTATGGTAGTGAGGTTGGGTAGTGGAGAGGGGGTCGGGGTCGTGAGCTGCGACAACAATAGTGTGGCAGTGGAGCACTGGCTCTTGTGAGCGATTGGGCGAGAGAGAGGTGTCGGGCTTGGTGTTTTGTTGCGGGGAAGGTTGAGGGGGTCAGCTTTTATAGATGGGGAGTCATGGAGGAGGGTGTGGCGATGCATGGAAGGAGATCGGGGTCCAGGGTGCTATCTCCGGCGAGGGAGGAAAGTGTGCCGGGGAAGGAAGGAGGTGTTCGACGAGGCATAAGATCGGGCATGGGACCCGCTATCACTGAGGGAGGGAGAGAAAGGAAAGGATCGGGCGACCGTATTCGGGGGATTTGGTCGCACGTGTGCTTCTTGTGGGTTGTTGGCGTCGTGGACAGGTGGGGTGAGTGGAGCGGGAGAGGGCAGTGCTGGGATTCGGCCTCGCACTGTTCGATTAGGCCTTTTTCAAAAATAAACACATAATATAAAACTAAAATAAAGAAAATAAATAAGACTTTTACATAGGCATATAATATACCAAAATGAAGAGAAAAATGAGCTCTACAATATGAACATATTTTGAAGAATTTTCAAAATACTTATTAAAACCCAATATTTTGCAGAATTAAAAAATGGCTTTGGTCCAGTGATCAAATATTTTCCTAATGTTTTTCTGAGTTTCTAAATTCAAATTTGCCAATGGTTTGGAGTGTCATGTTGGTCCTCTCAAAATTTTGAGTTTGGGCAAGAGAATTTGAATTCATTCAAACTTTCAAATTGAAATAGAAGCACTTATGAAATAAATTCTGAATAGAAAATTTGGATAGTTTTTAAATCCTTTATTTGAATAAGTCATGTCATCTTCTCTCTATGATTTTAAATTTGAAATGGAATGGAATTCAAATACAAATCAAAAAGTTAGAAACCTACACACTTAAAATGAATCTTGTCCTTGAGATTCGAAGAGGCTAGAAAGAAAAGTTTAGTGTTTGGGGGTCTTCTAGCAAATCCAATGGTCTTCATAGAAGTGTTGGGTGCTACCACACTTAAAATGAGAGTTACTGGCTCCTCAAGTCATGTCATTGCTGTGGGGCCTTGGCAATATTTGTCTCATGACATTTCTCAAAGTAACTCCTTCATTGATGCTCTTTCATTATAGTCATCACATTTCCTTCAAATCATGTGCCCTTACATCAAACTGAATTTCTTTCGATACTGGGTCTTCTTAAGTGAGAGGCGTGCCGGCAATTCTAGACAACCTACCGGTGTTCTCACGGTGGTCATCACTTCAAGTTTACTCCTGCAGTGGAATTGGGTCTTGGCTTCATCATCACCGTAAAATTCCTACGTTTGGCAACAACTGCCATGTACAATGGTTCATAATCATACCAATCTAAGGCTTAAAACAAAGGTTTCAAATATCGTTGTCACTTTACTAGGGTTAAGTGTGGGGACCCCGACTCATAAGTCATGATCACCGAATGTACGTGGATAGTGATCCGAGAGATCAATGCTCACTTAACACACAGAAACTGAATAACAAGAGTCTTAAATCCATTACATATTGTTTATCTTGAATACAACCTTTATGGCCAAGTCTTCATATATATTGCAGCGGAAATATTCAAAGATAGCGTTAACCCATGCCATCTGCCTTAACCCTACAAGCATTCTGACTGGGAAGCATTCTAGCTTGCTCGAACGTCACTAAGATATTCTTCATCATATCCTATTATCTCATGCATGGTCAATGAAGTAACCAGAGGCAAGCCAATGAGTACTTTGAATATACTCGCAAGCAACCCATGTTTGGAACAAGACAATAACAATGCATGATATAGCACTAAGTAGGTAAGTTTGCACAAAGCTAGTTTTGAGTGCAATGGCACGATCAATTTGTTGTCAGGCATGCATCATGAGGTAAACGATATCCATATGAACAGGTTACACATATCAATATCAAATGAGGGTCGAACATTCCATGTCCACCCATCATGCCAAGTCGTCTGACTTAGCTCATGAATCATATTGCCATCTTTCTCACACAATCACCTTTCTCATGCACACATACTTGGTTTATGCAAAAAAATTTGGACGTAGTTCAAGCAGCACCACCCAACTGTCCTTGACCATGGACACAACTATTCAAATAGTTTTACACTCTGTAGAGGTTGCACACTTTACCCACAAGACTCGGGAAACTTTCGTGTCATTCCACGACTCGCGATATTTCTCATACCCGAGGTAAGTACCCGAACATTACCTTTCCCATGACGATACTAGCAAAGAGTCCACTCGTTGGTGACAATCCATCGTGATGTACATCGCACGTATCGTTGCTTTACGTCTCTCCTCCTTAAAAATACGGAGGTACTGTCGAACGGGCTTCATCTTGGGATCCACATTGAGGTGGTGCTCAACGAATTCTCTCGGTACTCCTGTCATGTCAGAAGGCTTCCATGCAAAGATGTCCCGATTCTCATGGATGAATTCGATGAGCGCGCTTTCCTATTTGGGATCCAGGCATGTCCCAATAGTAAACTGCTTAGAAGAGTTGCCTGGGGTGAAATCAACTTGGTTGTTGTCATCTGCTGGCTTGAACTTGAGGGGCGGCTGAGAATCAACAGTTGGTTTTTGAGCGGACTCATGTCGGTTGGGTCCACATTGGCCTTGTGAAACTTCAACTCTTCAGAAGTGCATGCCAACTCAGCGTAGGTAGCATCCCCTTCTTCACTTTCATGTGCTATCTTTCGATCCCCATTGACTCTGATGGTACCTTTAAGACCCATCATTTTGAGCTTGAGATACACATAGCAGGGTCGACCCATGAAGCGGGCGTAAGCTGGCCACCCGAACAGAGCATGGTAAGGGCTCTTGATCTTGACCACCTCAAACATCAGAGCCTCGCTCCTATAATTGGATTCATCACCAAAAGCCACATATAACTTGATCCTCCCAATTGGATACGCTCACTTGACTTGGACAATGCCATCAACGACCGTGGTTGAAGGCATCAAGTCGCTCTCGGAAAAATTCATCCACCGGAAGGTATCATAGTACAAGATGTTAATGTTGCTGCCTCCATCCATGAGAACCTTAGAGAGCATGTATCCCCCAACCTATGGCGCCACCACCAATGCTAAGTCGCCAGGATTATCAACCCGGGGCAGGTGATCATCTCTACTCCATGTGATGGGTTGTTCAGACCAATTGAGATATCCAGGAACCGCCGGCTCAACCATGTTGATCGCCCATTGTCTGATTTTCTTGTCCCTTTTACAAGTGTTGGTGGTGAACACATGGTATTGACCACTCTTCACGTGCTTAGGGTTCCTTTCAAAGCCGCCCTGGTTGTTCGGTTGCTGAAAACCGCCTTGGTTGTTCTGCTGCTGAAAGCCGCCTGATTGTTGTACTGCTGGTTACCCTGGCGAGAATGCTGTCCGCCAGCATTATTTGAGCCGCCTTGCCCATGAGGGCCGGAACCAAGGAACCCGCCGAATGAGCCCCCTTGTGATCCGTTAGGACCAAACTGACCCGGATGTCCACCACCGTTCCCCATTGGTGGTCCCTCAATGCTTGAAGATGAAATTCCTGCATCACAAAGCAGTTTTCCCAAGAATGGGTAGACGTGGTATCCGGGGTACTGTGCTTAGGAAAGGGTCCCTTGAGCATCTCCTCGTAATTATGTGGTTTTATCCCACTATAGCCCCGAGTTTGACCAGTATTCCGACGCTGGTTTCTTGGCCCCATGCTGGTATTGTCAACAAAATCTGACGCACCATCTTGCTGCCTTCTCTTTCCTTGACCTCCCTGGTTGCCATTGCGTCCATGAGCTTGGGGATGACTCTTTGTTCCATCTCTTTTCTTGACTCCAACGGCTTTATCATCATCTGAGCCGACATCCTTCGTGCCATCCGACTCGGCATATCTGGTGAGTGTGTCCATCAACTCGCCCATATCCTGCACCTTCCGCTTAAGACGACCAAGCTTCAATACCACAGGTTGAAAGTGATAACTGTTCTCCAAGATCAGCACGACTTGAGCCTCCGTGATGCCATCCGATGAGTGGATAATCTCTGCAACCCAGTGCGTCCAATGATGGGACGACTCATCCATACGCTGAATGCAATGTTGTAGATCTACGATCGTCATTGGGCGCCTTGGTAAACCACCTTGGTTGTTCTAACCTAGCTCTCGATTGATTGTAACTTAAGTCTACCATCCCTAGAGACTCACCTTTAGATACAGGTCGAGACAATAGATTTACAAGAGTCCGGTTCACATTATGATCCGTGACCCATTATGTCTCTAACTCGCCTTACTCGTTAAGCAAGGAAACTCTGGGCGACCTTCTTCCTTGTGGGCCGAGAGTCGCCCTATTCGTATCTTGGGCAACCACTGGCTCTCTTTGGTAAACCGCCTTGGTTGTTCTGCTGCTGAAAGCCGCCTTCATTGTTGTACTGCTGGTTACCTTGGCCAGAATGTTGTTCGCCGCCATTATTCGAGCCGCCTTCCCCATGAGGACCAGAACCAGGAAACCTGCCGAACGAGCCCCCTTGTGATCTGCCAGGACCAAACTGACCCGGATGTCCACCACCGTTCCCCCTTGGTGGTCCCTGGATGCTTGAAGACAAAATTCCTGCATCACAAGGCAGTTTTCCCAAGAATGGTATCCGGGGTATCTGGGGTACCGTGCTTAGCACAAGGTCCCCTGAACATCTCCTCATAATTATGTGGTTTTCTCCCACTATAGCCTAGAGTTTGACCAGTATTCTGACGTGGTTTCTTGGCCCGGCGCTGGTATTGGCAACAAAATCTGACACGCCATCTTGCTGCCTTCTCTTACCTTGACCTCCCTGGTTGCCATTGCGTCCATGAGCTTAGCGACGACTCTTGGTTCCATCTTGTTTCTTGACTTCGCTGGCTTTATCATCATTTGAGGTGGCATCCTTCGTGCTATCCAACTCGGCATATCTGGTGAGGGTGTCCATCAAATCGCCCATGTCTTGCACCTTCCGCTTAAGAGGACCAAGCTTTAATACAACAGGTTCAAAGTGACAATTCTTCTCCAAGATTAGCATGGCTTGAGCAGCCGTCATGCCATCTGACGAGTGCAATTGTGGCCGACTCATCCATATGCTGAATGCAATGTTGCAGATCTACGATCGTCCTTGTGCGCCTTGGTAAACCGCCTTGGTTGTTCTGACCTAGCTCTCGATTGATTGTAACTTAAGTTTACCATCCCTAGAGACTCCCTTTATATACAGGTCGTGTCACAGGCGAAGTTGTCCCCGTGTTTCGATGAGATCGTGGTTATCGTTTTGGTGGAGTAGACTTTGACGATCCGACTATGAACGCGTGAGGACGTCGCGCCTTAATAATCGCTAAACCAACTCCGAGCGGTTATTGATCTGGCCAGAGCATGATCAACCTGACCACGAAGGACTGTTTCCTGCACACAAACGAAGAACATGCAAGAAACAAAGATTGCAATCAAGATATTGCGAATATAAGAGGAAAGCTTTATTGATGAAGGTGGGGTTTTGTGACGCCTTTGTCTGGTCGTGGAACACAAACGAAGAACGCAAAGTTGCAGCTATGGCGAACTTGTAATCTAAACAAAACCCAAGTCTAAATGGTGCCCTAAGTGATGTATATATGAGGGAATAGGGAGGCAATTTCGTGACCCTTACGGACTCTAAAAACAGCATATACTATGGTATTTCGAAATTACATGGGCCTGGCCTAAAAATAAGGTGGTTCAACACCTATAATAGCCTATGGACGAAATTTATAAAGTGACGTCTTGAATATTTCGTCCAAAGCCTTCATGCTCTCCTTATGGTGGCTTTAAAGTACGAAAATCACGAGTGGGAGCTCCATTGTTCTGTCCCGCGCATGCACCTTCTTCTCCATATGCTTGTTCCCGCTCCAACGGATATCCTTCTTGTCCAGGCTAGGACCTTCATTTATAAGTACAGTAAAAGTATCTAACTTAGGCAACATCATATGTTCATAAACGTTAGAAGTATTTCCAAGAAACGGAAGTACGTGATAATTGAATTGACCTGCGCGAGCTCTAGTAACTGGTCCATTCTATATTGCAGCTCGGGCTGTGAGTGTAACAATGGTGTTGATGTCCTCATCATCTTCCCCTTCTTGAACTGAAGTCTTCCTCGACGGAAGCTCATCTTCCTCACCCAAATATGGCTTCAAATCTGTAAAGTTAAAAGTGGGACTAACTCCAAAATCTGCAGGTAGCTCAAGTCTATATGCATTATCATTTATTTTCTCTAACACTTTGAAAGGACCATCAACATGCGACATTAGCTTGGACTTGCACAAATCAGGAAACCTGTCCTTACGGAAATGCACCCAAACAATATCTCCACGTGCAAAGACAACATGTTTTCTACCCTTATCTCTAGCAAGTTTATATTTAGCATTCATGCGCTCAATGTTTTCCTTAGTAAACTCATGCATCTTTAATATCAAATCAGCACGTTCTTTAGCATGAAAACTAACCTTCTCCGAAGAATGGAGAGGTAACAAATCAATAGGTGCCCGAGGTAGAAAACCATACACAACTTCGAAAGGACACATCTTTGTAGTAGAATGCAACGAACGATTATAAGCAAATTCAATATGAGACAAGCATTCTTCCCATAGTTTTAGATTGTTCTTCTAAACAGCCCTAAGCATAGTAGACAAAGATCTATTGATTACTTCAGTTTGTCCATCAGTTTGGGGGTGACATGTAGTACTAAAAAGCAATTTTGTCCCCAACTTAGCCCATAAACATCGCCAAAAATGGCTAAGAAATTTTGCATCACGATCTGAATAAATCATATTTGGCACACCATGCAAGCGAATATTTTCATGGAAGAACAAATCAGCCACATTAGCGATATCATCACTTTTATGACATGGTATAAAGTGTGCCATTTTTGAAAATCTGTCCATGACAACAATTATGCTATCCCCCCTCTTTGTTTGAGGTAAACCTAAAACAAAGTCCATAGATATATCCCCCAAGGAACACTAGGTACAGGCAAAGGCATATGTAAACCATGAGGATTGAGCCGTGACTTAGCTTTTTGACATGTCGTGCAACGAGGAACAAAATGCTCAACATCCCGTCGCATTCTTGGCCAAAAGAAATGTGTAGCAAGTATGTCCTTCACCTTCTTTATGCCAAAGTGTCCCATCAATCCTCCTCCATGCACCTCTTGTAACAACAAAAGATGAATGGAGCTAGCTGGAATGCATAGCTTGTTAGCATGAAACACAAATCCATCATTAATGATGAACTGGTTCCATGTTCTCCCTTCTTTACAATTCTTCAACACATCTTTGAAATCGTCATCATGCACATATTGATCTCTATTTGTCTCCAAACCAAATATTTTAAAGTCAAGTTCTGAAAGCATAGTATAACAACAAGACAAAGCATCAGCAATAACATTTTCATTACCCTTCTTGTGTTTAATGACGTATGTGAAAGTCTCGATGAATTCAACCCATTTAGCATGTCTACGGTTCAGTGTTTCTTGACTGCTAATATGTTTCAAAGATTTAGCATCTTCTTTTGTTCACATTATGATCTGTGACCCGTTATGTCTCTAACTCGCCTTACTCGTTAAGCAAGGAAACTTTGGGCGACCTTCTTCCTTGTGGGCCGAGAGTCGCCCTATTCGTATCTTGGGCCACCGCCGGCTGTCTTTGGTAAACCGCCTTGGTTGTTCTGCTGATGGAAGTGCCTTGATTGTTGTACTGTTGGTTACCCTCACCAGAATGTTGTCCGCCGCCATTATTCGAGCCGCCATGCCCATGAGGGCCGGAACCAGGGAACACATCGAACGAGTCCCATTGTGATCCGCCAGGACCAAACTGACCCAGATGTCCACCACCGTTCCCCCCTTGGTGGTCCTTGGATGCTTGAAGATGAAATTCCTGCATCACAAAGCAGTTTTTCCAAAAATGGGTAGACAAGGTATCCGGGGTGCCGTGCCTAGGACAGGGTCCCTTGAGCATCTCCTCGTAATTATGTGGTTTTCTCCCACTATAGCCCCGAGTTTGACCAGTATCTAATGCTGGTTTCTTGGCCCGGAGCTGGTATTGGCAACAACATCTGACACACTATCTTGCTGCCTTCTCTTTCCTTGACCTCCTCGGTTGCCATTGCGTCCAGGAGCTTGGGGATGACTCTTGGTTCCATCTCCTTTCTTGACTTCACTGACTTTATCATCATCTAAGCCGTCATCCTTCGTGCCTTCCGACTCGGCATATCTGGTGAGGGTGTCCATCAAATCGCTAATATCCTGCACCTTCCCCTTAAGATGACCAAGCTTCAATACCATAGGTTGAAAGTGACAATTCTTCTCCAAGATTAACACGACTTGAGCCGCCGTGATGCCATCCGACGAGTGGATAATTTCCGCAAACCGCCGCGTCCAATGGTGGGCTGACTCATCCATACGCTTAATGCAATGCTGCATATCTATGATCGTCATTGGGCAGCTTGGTAAACCACCTTGGTTGTTCTGACCTAGCTCCCGATTAACTGTAACTTAAGTCTACCATCCCTAGAGACTCGCCTTTATATACAAGTTGAGACCCTAGGTTTACAAGAGTCCGGGTCACATTATGATCTATGACCCGTTATTTCTCTAACTTGTCTTACTCCTTAAGCAAGGAAATTCTGGGCGACCTTCTTCCTTCTGGGCGAGAGTCCCCCTCTTCGTATCTTGGGCTGCTGCCGGCTCTCTTTGGTAAACCACCTTGGTTGTTCTGCTGCTGAAAGCCGCCTTCATTGTTGTATTGCTGGTTACCCTGGCCAGAATGTTGTTCGTCGCCATTATTCGAGACGCCTTACCTATGAGCGCCGGAATGAGTGAACCCGCCGAACGAGCCCCCTTGTGATCCGCCAGAACCAAACTGACCCAGATGTCCACCACCGTTCCCCCCTTGGTGGTCCCTGGACGCTTGAAGACGAAATTCCTGCATCACAAAGCAGTTTTCCCAAGAATGGTAGAAGGGGTATCCGGGGTACTGTGCTTAGGACACGGTCCCCTGAACATCTCCTCGTAATTATGTGGTTTTCTCCCACTATAGCCCATAGTTTGACCAGTATTCTGACGCTGGTTTCTTGGCCCGACACTGGTATTGGCAACAAAATCTCACACGTCATCTTGCTGCCTTCTCTTACCTTGACCTCCCTGGTTGCCATTGCATCCATGTGCTTAGTGATGACTCTTGGTTCCATCTCGTTTCTTGACTTCTCTGGCTTTAGCATCATTTGAGGCGGCATCCTTCGTCCTATCTGATAACCCACAAGTGTAGGGGATCGCAACAGTTTTCGAGGGTAGAGTATTCAACCCAAATTTATCGATTCGACTCAAGAGGAAGAGAAAGAATATTATCAAGTATTAGCAGTTGAGTTGTCAATTCAACTACACCTGAAAGATTAGTGTCTGCAAGCAAAGTATCAGTAGCAAAGTGGTATGATAGCAACGGTGCCAGAAAATGGTCTGTTGACGGCAGACTATTCCTGACTTGTTGTATCAATGGCGCCAATAAAGTGTTGCAGCAGGTAACAGCAATGTAGCAAGTAACAGCAGTAGTGACAACAGAGTAGCAAGGAACAGTAGTAGTGACAGCAGCAGCATGTAACAGCAGTAGCGACAACAGTAGCAAGGAACAACAGTAGCAGCAAAGTAACATAACAAGGACCAGTAGTAAAAGACTCGTAGGCAGTGGATCGGTGATGGATGATTATTGCCCGATGTGATTCATCCTGTAACAGCTATAACATGGAGAGATAAGTAACTAGCTCCCGTTCGTCTATCTAATGTAGGCATGTATGTCGTATGTAGTCATACGTGCTTAGGGAAAAGAACTTGCATGACATCTATTGTCCATCCTTCCCGTGGCAGCAGGGTCCTAATGGAAACTACGGGATAATAAGGCTCTCCTTTTAATAAAGAACCGGACCAACGCATTAACACTTGGTGAATACATGAAATCCTCATACTATGGTCATCTCCGGGAGTGGTTCCGGCTATTGTCACTCTGGGGTTGCCGGGTCATAACACATAGTAGGTGACTACAACTTGCAAGATAGGATCTAAAACACACATATATTGGCGACAACATAATAGGTTCAGATCTGAAATCATGGCACTCGGGCCCTAGTGACAAGCATTAAGCATGGCAAAGTAGTAGTAACATCAATCTCAGAACATAGTGGATACGAGGGATCAATCCCCGTCAAAACTAACTCGATTACATGATAGATATCATCCAACTCATCACCGTCCAGCAAGCCTACGATGAGATTACTCACTAACTGTGAAGAGCATCATGGAATTGGCGATGGAGGAAGGTTAATGATGACGATGGCGACGATCTGCCTTCTAGATGAAGAACAGGAGGTGGCGGCGCCTCCGTATCGTAAAACGCGATGAATCCTTCTACTTGATTTTTTCCGGGCGAAACAGAATATATAGAGCTGAGTTTGGAGGCGGTGGATCCTCGTGGGCCCCACAAGCCCTCACGGCGCGGCCTGGGGGGGGTGGCCGCGGACCCTAGGCTTGTGGCCCACTGGCTCACCTCCTCCAGTGGATCTTTGCGCATGTATTTTTCATTAATTCTAGAAAAATTCTCCATAAATTTTCAGGTCATTCCGAGAACTTTTATTTCCGCACAAAAACAACACCATGGCAATTCTGCTGAAAAGAACGTTAGTCCGGGTTAGTTCCATTCAAATCATGCAAGTTAGAGTCCAAAACAAGGGCAAAAGAGATCGGAAAAGTAGATACGATGGAGACGTATCACTATCCGACTCGACATATCTGGTGAGGGTGTCCATCAAATCGCCCATATCTTGCACCTTCCGATTAAGACGACCAAGCTTTAATACCACAGGTTGAAAGTGACAATTCTTCTCCAAGATTAGCACGTCTTGAGCCGCCGTGATGCCATCCGAGGAGTGGATAATCTCCACAACCCGCCACGTGCAATTGTTGGCTGATTCATCCATATGCTGAATGCAATGTTGCAGATCTACGATCGTCATCGGGCGCCTTGGTAAACCTCCTTGGTTGTTCTGACCTAGCTCTCGATTGATTGTAACTTAAGTTTACCATCCCTAGAGACTCCTTTTATATACAGGTCGTGATAGAGGCGAAGTTCTCCATGTGTTTCGATGAGATCGTGGTTATCGTTTTGGTGGAGTAGACTTTGACGATCCGACTATGAACATGTGAGGACGTAGCGCCTTAGCAACCGCTAAACCAACTCCGAGAGGTTATTGATCAGGCCAGAGGACGATCAACTTGACCACGAAGGTCTGTTTCCTGCATGCAAACGAAGAACAATCAAGAAACCAAGATTGCAATCAAGATATTGCGAATATAAGAGGAAATGTTTATTGATGAAGGTGGGGTTCTATGACGCCTTTGTCTGGTCATGGAACACAAACGAAGAACACAAAGTTGCAGGTATGGCGAACTTGTAATCTAAACAAAACCGAAGTCTAAACGGTGCCCTAAGGGTTGTATATATGAGGGAACAGGGAGGGAATTTCGTGACCCTTGGAGTAGGGGTCCCAAAACAGCCCTAAACTCGGTTTCCCCACACATACGGACTCTAAAAACAACATATACTATGGTATTTCGAAATTACACGGGCCTGGCCCAAAAATAAGGTGGTGTAACACCTATAATAGCCTATGGACAAAATTTATAAAGTGGCGTCTTGAATATTTCGTCCAAAGCCTTCATGCTCTCCTTATGGTGGCTTTAAAGTATGAAAATCACGACTGGCAGCTCCATTGTTCTGTCCGCGCATGCACATTCTTCTCCATATGCTTGTTCCCGCTCCAACGGATATCCTTATTGTCCATGCTAGGCCCTTCATTCATAAGTACAATAAAAGTATCTAACTTAGGCAGCATCATATGTTCATGAACATTAGAACTATTTTGAAGAAACGAAAGTACGTGATAATTGAATTGATGTGCGCGAGCTCTAGTAACTGGTCCAGTCCATATAGCAGTTGTGGCTGTGGGTGTAACAGTGGTGTTGATGTACTCATCATCTGCCCCTTCTTGAACTGAAGTCGTGCTCGATGGAAGCTCATCTTCCTCACCCAAATAAGGCTTCAAATCTGTAATGTTAAAAGTGGGACCAACCCCAAAATCTTCAAGCAACTCAAGTCTATAGCCATTATCATTTATTTTCTCTAACACTTTGAAAGGACCATTAGCACACGACATTAGCTTTGACTTGCACAAATCAGGAAACCTGTCCTTACGCAAATGCAACGAAACAAGATCTACAGGTGCAAAGACAACATGTTTTGTACCCTTATCTCCAACAAGTTTATATTTAGCATTCATGTGCTCAATGTTTTCCTTATTTAACTCATGCATCTTTAATATCAAATCAACACGTTCTTTAGCATGAAAATTAACCTTCTCCGAAGAAGGAAGAGGTAACAAATCAATAGGTGCCCGAGGTAGAAAACCATACACAACTTCGAAAGGACACATCTTTGTAGTAGAATGCAGCGAACGATTATAAGCAAATTCAATATGAGACAAGCATTCTTCCCACAGTTTTGGATTGTTTTTCAAAACAGCTCTAAGCATAGTAGACAAAGATCTATTGATTACTTCAGTTTGACCATCAGTTTGGGGGTGACATGTAGTTCTAAAAAGCAATTTTGTCCCCAACTTAGCCCATAAACATCGCCAAAAATGGCTAAGAAATTTAGTATCACGATCTGAAACAACCGTATTTGGCACACCATGCAAGCGAATAATTTCACGGAAGAACAAATCAGCCACATTAGCGGCATCATCACTTTTATGACATGGTATAAAGTGTGCCATTTTTGAAAATATGTCCATGACAACAAATATGCTATCCCCCTTCTTTGTTCGAGGAAAACCTAAAACAAAGTCCATAGATATATCCCCCGAGGAACACTAGGTACAGGCAAAGGCACATGTAAACCATGAGGATTGAGTCGTGACTTAGCTTTTTGACATGTCGTGCAGCGAGCTACAAAATGGTCAACATCCCGTCGCATCCTTGGCCAAAAGAAATGTGTAGCAACTATGACCTCCGTCTTTTTACTCCAAAGTGTCCCATCAATCCTCCTCCATGCGCCTCTTGTAACAACAAAAGACGAACGGAGCTAGCTGGAATGCATAGCTTGTTAGCATGAAACACTAATCCATCATTACTGATGAACTTGTTCCATGTTCTCCCTTCTGTACAATTCTCCAACATCTTTGAAATCGGCATCATGCACATATTGATCTTTGATGGTCTCCAAACCGAATATTTTAAAGTCAAGTTGTGAAAGCATAGTATAACAACGAGACAAAGCATTAGCAATAACATTTTCGTTACCCTTGTGTTTAATGACGTATGGGAAAGTCTCGATGAATTCAACCCATTTAGCATGTCTACGGTTTAGTTTTTATTGACTTCTAATATGTTTCAAAGATTCATGATCAGAATGTATGAAAAATTCTTTGGGACATAAGTAATGTTGCCATGTTTCCAAAGTCCGAACAAGAGCATATAATTCCTTATCATAAGTAGAATAATTCAGACTAGGCCCACTTAATTTTTCAGAAAAGTATGCAATAGGTTTACCATCTTGTAATAACACACCTCCTAATCCAATTCCACTAGCATCACATTCAAGCTCGAAAGTCTTATTAAAATCAGGAAGTTGGAGTAAAGGGGCATGTGTTAACTTATCTTTCAAAACCGTGAAGGCTTCTTCCTGTGCGGTACCCCAAGAATAAGGCACATCCTTCGTTGTAAGCTCATTGAGAGGTGTAGCAATGGTGCTGAAATCTCTCAAAAAAGCCTATAAAACCCGGCGAGTCCAAGGAAACTCCTCACTTGTGTGACCGTTTTGGGCTGCGGCCAACTCTCAATAGCTTTAATCTTGGCTTTATCAACTTCAATTCCCTGTGGAGTAACAACATAGCCAAGAAAAGATACTCGGTCTATGCAAAAGATGCACTTCCCAAGGTTACCAAACAAACGTGCATCACGTAGAGAAATAAAAATAGCACACAAATGATCCAAATGGTCCTCCAAAGATCTACTATAAATTAGTATATCATCAAAGTAGACTACCACAAATCGTCCAATGAAAGCACGTAAAACCTCATTCATTAATCTCATGAAAGTGCTAGGTGAATTAGTCAATCCAAAAGGCATAACTAACCACTCATATAAGGCAATCTTAGTTTAAATGTTGTTTTCCATTCACCTCACAATTTCATGCGAATTTGATGGTATCCACTACGCAAATCAACTTTGGAGAAAATTGTGGAGCCACTTAATTCATCAAGCATATCATCTAGCCTAGGAATAGGATGACGATAACTAATAGTAATATTATTAATGCCTCTACAATCAACACACATACGCGATGCGCCATCCTTTTTCGGCACTAGAATAATAGGAACAACACAAGGACTAAGAGATTCGCGTATATAACCATTGTCGAGCAGTTCTTGTACTTTACGCATAATCTCCTTCATCTCCTCTGGATTGGTACAGTAGGGTGCATGGGGTAGTGATGCACTCGGAATGAAGTCAATCTGATGCACTATCCCTCTAATAGGTGGTAAGCCCGGTGGCATGTCTTGTGGAAAGACGCAAGCGAGCTCGTGCAAAATGTTAATGATAGCAGGAAGCAAAGAGGGTGGCATGTCCTCGAATGAAAATAATACCTTTTTGCATACGAAAGCATATCAAACAGATGTAGTAATATCCAAATCAGTAATATCAGATTTAGTGGCAAGTAAATAACCACTCTTCAGTTTTATTTCAGATGCAACACTAGATGATGATTTAGTAGGCTTATTGTGTTGCTCAAATTCCTTTGCTACAATCTGATTTTCACTCTTATGTAGGTTCTGTTTTGCTTTACTAGCTCTAGCAATGTCATCTTTCATAATATGTTCAGGAGACATAGGAAGAAAAGTTATATTTTGATCCTTATGAATAAGAGTATATTGATTTGTTCTACCATGGTGTACATAATTTTTATCAAATTGCCATGGTCTACCAAGTAAAACGGAACATGCTTGCATGGGTACCACATCACAATCAAGAAAATCAGAATATGTAGCAATGCTAAAATGCACATGAATAGTACATGTTACCTTAACCTTGCCACTGTTGTTGAACCACTGTATATATTAAGGATGAGGATGTGGTCTGGTGTTGAGAGACAGCTTCTCCACCATCTCCATGCTAGCTAAGTTGTTGCAACTCCCTCCATCGATGATTACACGAACAGAAGGTTCCTTTACCATGCCCTTGTTATGGAACAAGTTGTGCCTCTGATTTTGCTCAAACTATGTTACGTGCACACTTAAAACATGTTGAGCCACTAAGCTTTCATACCTGTCAACATAGTCAGCAGCCATGTATTGTGTCTCTTGTTCGGTATCATCTACACCCTGTTCTTCACTTGCAGTAAGAGCCAGAGTCTCTTCGTCATAATCACTAGCGGAGTAATATCTACCATCATCAGTAATAATCATCACACTCTTGGATGGGCACTCTCTCGCATAATGACTTCCACCCTTGTAACGACGAGAAATAACCTCATGTGTTTGCCATGTGGATGCCATGGATGAAGAAGAGCTCTGTACGGGACCGGAAGGTGTGCGCTTGGCGAAGGGTGGTGCAAGGGCATGTTTCCTGGTATCTCTATTGGAATTGGCGGCTGAAGTAGGCGGTGCTGATGCAGGAGGACGTGTGGAAGTAGATGTGGTTTGGGGTGTCCATGAGGAAGTGCGACCTACAGAAAAATTAGTTCTCGCCAATGCCTGTCGATCCTG
This sequence comes from Hordeum vulgare subsp. vulgare, assembly GCF_904849725.1. Lineage (NCBI taxonomy): Eukaryota > Viridiplantae > Streptophyta > Magnoliopsida > Poales > Poaceae > Hordeum > Hordeum vulgare. The sequence goes on from NC_058522.1 coordinate 221,470,337, forward strand.
CACTTCACGTTCAGCTTTGCAAGCAAGATGGAATAAACGAGTGATAGTGTTATAATCCTTATATTCTAGAATAGTATGAATATCTCTATTTAAGCCACCCATAAAATTTGCAAGCATAGCTTCATTGTCCTCAACAATACCACATCTAATCATTCCAGTTTGTAATCCCTGATAATATTCTTCTACAGACTTTTTTCCTTGTCTTAAACGCTGCAAGTTTTGAAGTAATTCACGTTGAGAATATGGTGGAACCCAACGAGTACGCATAGCAGCTTTCAAAGTAGCCCAAGTAGTTGGAATATTAGCATGATGTATTCGACAATATTCAGACCACCAAACACAAGCAAAATTAGTGAAAGAACAAACAGCAGCAGCAACACGTCTATCTTCAGGAAATTGCAAGCATGTAAAACGTTGCTCTGTTTCTAACTCCCGAGTAAGATATATACCAGGAACATATCGACCATCAAAAGTAGGAATATTTAATTTAAGTTTAGGGAGATGGTCATGATCCCGTACCTGAGGGTGTGGTGCATCCCTAGCATTGCGATTGTATCCATGTGGACGTCCGATGGCTTGTCGTGGTGGTTGTTGTTCCTAGTGCTGAACTGGAGCAACCTCTCCCTCATCATCGTAATCACCATCATAATCATCATCATAATCCTCATTCTACTTAGCTACAGAAACCTCGGTAGTAGCAGGAGGAGGAGGAGAAGCAGAAGCAGCAGTAGGAGCAACAACACCAAAATTCTAAACTTGGCCGACAGGCACACGTCGCGCTCATAGGCGTTGTTGTTGTTGTGGTTGAAGAGGGACATAAGCTGCAGCTAGTGGTGGTAAATGGGCAAGCACCTCATTGAACTTGGTGTTCATCTTGGTGTCGAATTTCTTCTCCATACCTTTGAGCTTGTCCATGGCCTCTCCAAAGGTGGTCACAAAGTCCTGTACCTGGTGAGACATCATTTCCTGAAATTTATCATGGAGCTCCCGGTTGGTCGGTTTCTCCCAGTCGATCTCCTCGTCATAAGATCCTGGCATGGTTAGCAGCAAAAGGAACATAGAAGAAAAGGAACCTACAGAGTACTAGGAAGTGGTGGTGGTGGTGGTGGTGGTGTGCCACAAATCCGTCAAGCAAATCTAAGTTTCTTACCAATTCTTACCAAGCAGCAGGTGGCGATCGGCCACCGGTGTAGTCAAAACTCTCAAAGCTTGGATAGAGCGATTTCCAGGTGGTGTCAAACACACGATGTAGATGTATGTGGAGTTGGGAAGGCATATAATATGGTAGCAAGAAGAATCAGGAATAATCAGTTCACAGATGCAAAGTTGAAAAGACGCTCAACGACGGTATTGTGCTAGTCCTAGGCTAGACCGTACTAGAGACGCGAGCCTAGAACGCCAACATAAGTCATGACAACACGTAATCAAGGGAAGAGCCACTCTGATTTTTCTCTTTTTTGCGCTTTTTTTCTTCAGAAAATGACTATAATGGCGAGTGTCTCAAAACTCTTCCGAAGGACCAAAAACAGGATAGGCACGAAAAAAATTGATTTTTTCTAGAGCAATTCGGGTCTACGACAACCAAAAAATGCGACAAAAATTACTATGATGGCGAGTGTCTCAAAACTCTCTAAAAGGCCTAACAAAACCATAGTGTTTTTTTCACCCCTCGAAGTTTTGGCCTAAAAAGTGACCCGAAAAGCGTGTCAGACTCTTTTTTTCTGAAACCTACTCAGGTAAGGAAACACGAAACCGAGAGCAAAAGGATCTCGAAATTAACCTAAGGCGGAAAGGACAGAGACTAGGATTGTGGTGGATATATGGTGGTGGTATATGGCATCAAGGATAATGGTGGCGTGGTGGTTGTATATGGCAGCAGCGATGATGGTAGCGTGGAGGTGGTATATGACAGTGATGAAAGACGGTGCGGTGGCGGCCTGATAACCTGTGGACAGAGCTCGAAACTCTAAAGAACTATACACTAAGACCAGCAACTCGACACGACGATCTAACCGCAATTTAACAAAGCAAACTACTGAAAAGACTATGCAAAGCCTCGATTGGTTCGAATATGGTGATCTAACCCTAATTTTATATGGCTTTTTCGTGGACTATAGGTATAAAGAACACATGCGATCTAACTACGAAAAACTGGTAAAATCACACCGAGAAACCTGGAAATCTGATACCACTTGATAGAGGTGAAGTTGTCCGTGTCTTTCGATGAGACCGTGGATATCGTTTTGGTGGAGTAGACTTTGACGATCCGACTACGAACGTGTGAGGACGTCACTCCTTAGAAATTGCTAAACCAACTCCGAGAGGTTATTGATCACACCAGAGCACGATCAACCTGGCCACGAAGGTCCTTTTCCTGCACGCAAATGAAGAACAAGCAAGAAACCAGGATTGCAATCAAGATATTGCGAATATAAGAGGAAAGCTTTATTGATGAAGGTGGGGTTCTCTGACGCCTTTGTCTGATCGTGGAACACAAACGAAGAATGCAAAGTTGCAGCTATGGCGAACTTGTAATCTAAAGAAAACCCAAGTCTAAACGGTGCCCTAACGACTGTATATATGAGGGTATAGGGAGGCAATTTCGTGAACCTTGGAGTAGGGGTCCCAAAACAGCCCTAAACTCGGTTCCCCGCACATACAGACTCTAAAAACAATATATACTATGGTATTTCGAAATTACATGGGCCTGGCCCAAAAATAAGGTGGTGCAACACCTATAATAGCCTACGGACGAAATTTATAAAGTGGCGTCTTGAATATTTCGTCCAAAGCCTTCATGCTCTCCTTATGGTGGCTTTAAATTAAGAAAATCACAAGTGGCAGCTCCATTGTTCTCTCCCGCGGGTGCACGTTCTTCTCCATGCTTGATCCCGCTCCAACGGGTATCCTTCTTGTCCATGCTAGGTCCTTCATTCATAAGTACAAAAAAAGTATCTAACTTAGGCAACATCATATGTTCTTGAACATTAGAAGTATTTCCAAGAAACGAAAGAAACTAATAATTGAATTAATGTGCGCGAGCTCTAGTAACTGGTCCAGTATGTATAGCAGCTGGGGCCGTGGGTGTGACAATGGCGTTGATGTCCTCACCAGGTCGAGATCCTAGGTTTACAAGAGTCCGGGTCACATTATGATCCGTGACCCGTTAGGTATCTAACTTGCCTTACTACTTAAGCAAGCAAACTCTGGGTGACCTTTTTCGTTGTGGGCCAAGAGTCACCCTCTTCGTATCTTGGGCCGCCGCCGGCTGTCTTTGGTAAACCACCTTCGTTGTTCTGCTGCTGAAAGCCGCCTTGATTGTTGTACTGCTGGTTACCCTGGCTAGAATGTTGTCCGCCACCATTATTCGAGCCACCTTGCCCATGAGGGTTGGAACCAGGGAACCCGCCGAACGAGCCCCCTTGTGATCCGCCAAGACCAAATTGACCCGGATGTCCACCATCGTTCCCCCCTTGGTGGTCCGTGGATGCTTGAAGACGAAATTCCTGCATCACAAAGTAGTTTTCCCAAGAATGCGTAGACGGGGTATCTGGGGTACTTGCTTAGGATAGGGTTCCTTGAGCATCTTCCCGTAATTATGTGGTTTTCTCCCACTATAAACCCAAGTTTGACCAGTATTCCGATGCTTGTTTCTTGGCCCGACACTGGTATTGGCAAAAAATCTGACACGCCATCTTGTTGCCTTCTATTTCCTTGACCTCCATGGTTGCCATTGCGTCCATGAGCTTGGGGATGACTCTTGGTTCCATCTCCTTTCTTGACTTGACTAGCTTTATCATCATCTGAGCCGGCATCCTTCGTGCCATCCGACTCGGCATATCTGGAGAGGGTGTCCATCAAGTCGCCCATATTCTGCACCTTCCGCTTAAGACGACCAAGGCTCAATACCACAGGTTGAAAGTGACAATTCTTCTCCAAGGTCAGCACGGCTTGAGCCGCCGTGATGCCATCTGATAAGTGAATAATCTCCACAACCCACCGCGTCCAATAGTGGGCCAACTCATCCATACGTTGAATGCAATGTTGCAGATCTCCACAACCCGCCACGTCCAATAGTGACAATTCTTCTCCAAGATCATTGGGCGTTTGCAAGTTCCTCGAAAGTTTTTAATGAATCGCTCCTTCAATTACGCCCAAGTGTTGATGGAGTTGGGTGGTAAATTTTTAAACCACATGCGAGTCGGTCCTTCAAACATCATCGTGAAATATTTGGTGATTACTGCATCGCTGGCATCAAGCATATCCATAGGAAGCTCGTAACTCTCAATCCATGCACCTGGCTCAACATTGGGTGTGTAATTTGGCACCTTGTGAGGACCTTTGAAATCTCTGGGCATGCGCTCATTGCGAAAAGCAAACGACAAGGAGGGGATGCTTACGTTCCTTCCTCCAGACTCACTCTACGGAGGCGCCGGCTGGATGTAAGTCGGGACCACTTGACCTGCCATCGCCGCCGCCGCCTCTACCTCTGCCTGATGGGCGTCTCGGGCCGCATTCATAAGCGCTCGAGCATTCGACATTGGTAGTCCGGGCATGTTGGCTTGAGGCTGCTACCGACGACCGCTCCTGGAAACCGCTGGGGAGTCATCATGTCAGCTCTTGGTGTGACTAGCATGGGGTGTGGAGTGCAGCCAATCACGTATGTGAGAAAATTGCGCCTATTGAATAACAACTATCTTTAGCATCTCGATGGTATTCCTTGCTTCCACCTCGATTAGGGTGTTTCCATGTATGGGGAGAGACTCCAAGTTTTGGGTTGCAACCAGCATGTTGTCTACGGGGTTGGAGAAGTGGTCCTGTGGTATTTGGAAACGCTGAGTCGACGACTGGATCGGCGGAGGATCAGGCGGAAGGTGGATCGCCGACGGCTTAGCCGGCTCAACATGTTGATTAGTCTGTCGAGGCGGGTTATGCTCCGCATCAGGCGTGTGTGGGGTGTCAAATAAATGAGTGAGGTTAAGATTGGTTGGGAGACGACTCTGATGCCTCCTCCAGTGCACCACATCGGAAGCGACTCGTCGACACTCGAGCCTCCATGCCTCCATGCCTTAGCCTTCAAGCGTGCCACCTCTTCGTTAATTTGAACATGCTGATCCGCCATCCGGGTGTTCCTAGCGTCAATCTCATGCTGTATCTTGGCCATCTCTTCATGTAGTTTTGCCAGCTCGGCATTGATTTCCTCCTAATTGTCAGGAGTAACGGGGAGCGTGATACATCCCAAACGTATCTATAATTTCTGCTTGGTCAATGATCTTTTGGGTGACATTGCTATATGTTTTGCTACACTGTTATATCTTTTTACACATATTTGGACTAACCTACTAACTCAGTGCACCCAGTGCAAGTTTCTGTCTGCTGATGTCTTTTTTGTAGGGACTTTTACCCAAATTTCCAGAGTCCCAAAAATCCCGAGAATAATATATATAAAAATCAGCGTGATGGAAGCTTCCGGGGCACAGAAGATGGCCAAAGGGGAGCCAGGGGCTGCCCAGGCGGCCTCCGTGCACGGCCTGGCCCCTGGCCGCGCCCATAGGTCGCCTAGGTGGGGCCCACCTCCTCTTACGCCCTCCTTTGGCCTATATTTACCACTCCGATCGGAAACCCTTCCATCATATCCAGAATCGCGAATTTCTCCATCGTTCCGCCGCTCCAACGCTTCCGAGATCGGGAGCATAAGGAGACCTCTTCTCGGCACCCAGCCGGAGGGAGGATTGGCCTCCAGGAGCTTCTCCACTGCCATGTATGCTTACGGGACGTGCCGTGAGTATTCCTCCTTGGACCATGAGTCCATGACCAGTAGCTATGTGATGTCTTCTCTCCAATCTTGTGCTTCAATGTTTAGCCCTTGTGAGCTACCCTACATGATCAAGGCACCTATGTCATTTTCCTGCTATTGCTATGCTTGGTTTGTTGGGATCCGATGGATTATGAGATTATGTTCAGATTGTGATGAGTTATATATTTGATTATCCTTTTATATTATGTTCTTTAGTGATTCATGCATGTTCTCCGTTGCTCTTTATTGCTTTGGCCGAGTAGTAGATTGTAACTCCAAGAGGGAGCATTATGCATGATTGTGGGTTCATGCCCCCCGATGTCTAGCTTGAGTGACAGAAACATGAGACTAGAGGATGTCATGTTGCCACCAGGGAGAAAACAAAGGTGCTTGTGACCGCGGTTGCAAGGATTGTTTACCTTACTAAAAGTTCGTTAATGCACTTGTCCGTTGCTTTGAGTTTACACTTTGGGTGGGGCTTGCAACTTAATAGCAGCGAGATGTTCTCGATAGATATCTCAAGCTGGATAATTAGTAAGTAGATGATGATGAATAAACGGTCTACTTGTCTTGGCGTACTGCCCATTACTATTGATCCTCCAACTTTCAAGTAGCATAATTAGCATTACAGTGCGTTTATAATTCTGTCAATTGCCCACTTGTAATTTGTTTACCCATGCACAGTTGTTTATTGTATTTTGGGAGACAGACATCACTAGTGAACATCATGTGACTCAGGTCCATATTACCACCATTGCTTACACCTCCACCATTAACTGCTTTCATTTACTTTTCCGTTGCAATCACTATCACTATTCTCGCTTGTGTTTTGATCCTTTGCAAACTACAAGGCCGGAGAGATTGACAACCTCTCTGTACTCGTTGGGAGCAAAGTTATTTGTTGTGTGTGTGCACGTCCGTGTCTTCTGCTAGCGCCAGAGCAGCGGACACCTACTTGTTGATCCTCGGAGTCCTCCTGGTTCGATAAACCTTACAGTCCCCGTGTAAGGGAAATCTGCTGCTGACTACATCTCTACCTTCCACTTGGGGTAACCAACGAGGGGCGAGAAGTATATCCGTAAACTTGTCATCAAGAGAATTTCTGGCGCCGTTGTCGAGGACTCCAATCTTCAAGATAGGGGAGTTGCACACTATGTTTTACCTTTGCTTTTTAGTCTTGTTAGTTTGCTTTCTAGTTTTTGCTTTAGAGACTTATACCAAAAAACCACAAAAAATTAATTTGCTTTGTTCTTTCTTGTTGCTGCGACTATGGGTTCCACTGAAAACACCAAGTTATGTGACTTCACTAGTCACAACAACAATGACTTTATCTGCACTCCTATTGCTGCTCCTGCCACTAGGGCTACTTCCTATGAGATTAAACCTGCTTTACTGAACCTTGTTATGAAAAATCAATTCTCCGGTGCTGGAGATGATGCTGCTTTGCACTTGAATAATTTTGTTGAGCTTTGTGATATGCAAAAATATAAAGAAGTAGATGGTGATATGGTTAAACTTAAGCTTTTTTCCTTTCTCCTTGAGAGGAGGAGCTAAAGTGTGGCTTCAATCTTTGCCTAGGAATAGCATAGATTCTTGGGATAAGTGCAAAGATGCTTTTATTGGGAAGTATTACCCGTCTGCTAAGATTATCTAGTTAAGAAGTAACATTATGAATTTTAGGCAACTGGATAATGAACACATTTCTCAAGCTTGGCAACGTATGAAATCTCTTGTTAAGAATTGCCCTACACATGGTTTGACTACATGGATGGTTATCCAAATTTCCTATGCAGGATTGAAATTTACCTCGCAGAATCTGTTAGACTCGGCCGCGGGAGGAACCTTTATGTCAACTACACTTGGTCCTGACACAAAGCTATTGGTTGAGGTGATGACAAATTATTCTCAATGGCACACCGAGGGAGCTCCAACATGTAGGAAGGAACACTTTGTTGAGGAGATCTCCTGCCTTAATGATAAGGTTGACATGATCATGACTTTACTCAGTAAGCAAGCTCTTGTTGATCCTCATGATGTTCGTTTAAATTATTTCGTTGCTCAAGAGAGCAAGTTGATGTTAATTTTATCTCTAGGAACAACTTCAGTAATAATGCTTATAGGAGTAATTTTGGTAGCAATCCTAGACCGTTCCCATCCAACAACTATGGGAACAACAACAATTATCCTAGCACCAAAAACTCCACTTCTGAATTAGAGAGCATGCTTAAATAATTTATCACTTCTCATAAATCCTTCAAAAAGAGTGTAGAAGAGCGGCTAGAAAAATTAGATAGTCTCTCTTTGAAGGTAGACAACATAGCTCATGATGTAGAGATGCTTGAAATTAGAACTTTCCCCCTTGAGGAAAGGAAAACCACACCCACGAATGCTATCCAAGTCCAAATTAATGAGAACATAAGAATGCTAGCCAAAATTAAAGATAGATGGGTTGGAGAAAAGAAGAGGAAGATAGGATTAAGAGCCTTCCTACACACACTACCCTTGCTACTATACAAGTTGTTGAGGATATCAAATCTTTTAGCACCCATCACACCGCTAGTCCCAATGGACCTACTAATGGTGATGCTAATACCTTAACTGTAGGACAAGAAGGTCCTTTGAATTTAGAGACTACCAAAATGATGATCTTAGATGACATCACTACCACTTTACTTAATGGTAGTAATCTTGATTTTGACAATCACAGTCTTTCCGAAGTTATCACCTTTTTGCAAAGAATGGCTAAAGACCCCCACACTAGTACACTCAATATTGCCTTCACCGAGCATATTACCAATGCTCTTATCAAAGCTAGGGAGGAGAAGCTCAATCTAGAGACTTCTATTCCTAGAAAACTAGAAGATGGTTGGGATCCTATGGTCAAGATTAAATTGAATAATATCTCTTGCTTTTCTTTATGTGATGTTGGAGCTAGTGCCTCCGTTATGCCCAAAAGAATGTATGATATGCTTGATTTGAAACCTTTTGATGAATGTTCTTTTGGTGTTCTTCTTGTTGATTCTTCCATAAAGAAACCTTTAGGGAGAATTGATGATGTTCTTATTGTTGTCAATGATAACTATGTGCCCGTTGATTTTCTTATTATGGACATTGAGTGTGATCCCTCATGTCCAATTATTTTGGGACGTCCTTTTCTCGCACCGTTGGTGCTATCATTGACATGAAAGAAGGGATCATTAGATTCCAATTTCCCCTTAAAAGTGGAATGGATCACTTCCCTCTAGAGAAGATTAAGTTACCTTATGAGTCCATTATTCGGGCAAGTTATTCTTTCGGAGTTGATAACACTTGATCTTTTTGCATCATGCCTAGCTCAAAGGCATAAAAGAAAGCGCTTGTTGGGAGGCAACCCAATTTCTTTTTACTTTCAGTTTTAGTGGTCTTGAAGCTTGTTACTACTATAGAAACATCATTGTACCTTTATTTTCAAGCTTTGTGCCAAGTTTTAGCCTCTGATTGCAAGAAAGTTCAAACGTTGTGACCTGGTGTCCAAAAACAGATTCTGTGTGCTTCATGAAAAAATTCGCCAAAAATCACCAAATCATATTTTTGATCTGCATTGTTTTGAAAGCATACTCTATATAATTGTCTTTCTGGCGTCTGTTCTAAGTTTTTTGATTTGAGTTGCAGAAGTGACCCGAAAAAAATATTTACTACCTGTTGTTCTATTCTTCACAAATTCTCCCCACGTTTTGCGTTTTCATCATTTTTCAAATCTTAAGCTTGCTTTTCCTTTGCAATAAACTTTTTGAAATCATGAGAAACAGTAGCTTTTCATGAAAATCTTTATTTCTAGTAGATAATGAATTATTTTATCATGGGTACTAACCAGTCTAATCAGCTTATGATGTGTTTCGTATGAAGGGAGTTTTCAAGTATGCGATGGAAGATGATGAAAGAAGATCCAAGAATTTCAAGCTCTCAATCTTGGGGATTCCCCCATGCACCCCCAATAAATATTCAAGGAGACTCTAACGTCTAAGCTTGGGGATGCCCCCGTGCATCCCCTTCTCTATCAACAATCATCGGTTCGTCCATCTCCATGCTATATTTTTATCACTTCATATGTTATGTTCTATGCTTGGAGTGTCCCGCTCTTTATTTTTTATTTGTTTTAGTTTTTCTTGCTGTTCATAACAAGTCGAAACCTAGCCTTCCTTGTTTTGGAGAGAAACACGCTCCATTCCACTCTAGAACACAACATAGGTTTTCATGCTTATCTTTTATGTGTGTTCTTTATCTTTTCTGAGCTGAGATCATGCTTAGCTCTTAGTTTGCATGCTTTATATTTTTAAGAGCTTTTATTTAGGTTGCTTTTGGAACTCTCTTGAGTTATCATGCTTATCTTGTTTAGAGAGTTGGCTTGTTGCCCTGAGTTGTGTCTCTTGCATGAGTAGGTAATTGAGGTTGCTATTTAAGTATAGTAGTAACTTGCAATAGTTTTGAGGTATTGATTTGAGTAATGTTTGGACTATTGGTGCCAAGAGCTTGAGCCTATTAGTGATAGGTGTCATATTTTTGGGAAATCCATGTGTTTTTCAAAAACTAAAAAAAATTGTTGAGAACTCTAGATACTAGATTGGTCGTTAACCTCTGGAGGGGTTGGAATATATAGAATACCCTCACGTTACGAGGAGTCGGGGATGCAGAAGGATAAAGAAACCCCCAAACACTCCTCCTCGGGGTACTTGTGTCTTTGTGAATCTCCTAACTAGATACAGAGTTACCGATAATAAGTGTATGAGTTCTTCGGACTAATGTGAGTATTCGATTGTTGGCACTTCCACCATCCATATTTTGCTAGCCTCTTCGGTACCGTTGCCCTTTCTCATCTTGGGAGTTGGTGCAAACTTCGTCCGTGCATCTAAACCCTTGGCATGATACGCTCTGTCATCATAAGCCTCATTATATCTTTCCTCAAAACAGCCACCATACATATGTATCAAGGTATTTCCATAGCCTTTCCGAGATACATTACCATGCAACATCCACCATCTCATGACTTGATCTTCATGTCATACATGCTTTTGCTTGATCGAGGAGCCACATGCTAGTTGGGCCTTGCCCTTATTATTGCTACATGACGCGCTAGTTTCATTGCATATCCTGCTACACTGGCAGAGGCATACATTTGCATACATCATGATAGTTTTCACTTGTATTTATGCTAAGTACTTCTTATATAGTGTGATGATCTTCTTTTTATTCTTGTCAAACATAGAGTGTTTCCCTTAAGTGAGGAAAAGATCCCAAAGAGGACAAATTAAAAGATCCCAAAGAGGACCAATGAAAAGATGCCACAGAGGACAAATGAGAGATAAATATAAAGAGCGAAAGAGGCCACAAAAAAATAAAAAATAAAAAATAAATAAAAAAGAAATAAAGAAATAAAAAGAGAGAAGGGGGCAACACTACTATTCCTTTTGAAAGATCCACATCCGTACTCCATTGTTATATTTGTACTACATAGAGATTATCATTCATGCATAACTATGTGGGGACCCTTACACTATAGAACTTGGCTTGTATATTCCAATGATTAGCCTCCTCAAATGAGCTCTAGGTCTTCATGAGCAAGCAATTTGGATGCACCCCCACTAGTTCCATTGGAGAGCTTACCTTAGCTCATATGTGCATCCGTTGCATGGCAATCCCTACTCCTCACATCATATCTATCATTTGGCTTTCTCTCGCCTATGGTTGCCCTCATTGATGTGAGCCTTTCACACCTTTTTGTCTTCCTACCCCATAATTATTCTCTTTGCCATCCTAAGTGACAACATATCTTGCTTGCTCTCATCCATTGCATGATTGCTCAAAGTCGAAAGGGAGAGGATCATTTTGACTTGTGCTTGACTAGTGGTCTGGGGATGAGTCAAAATAAGATTCCGAAGGAGACCAAGTGTGAAGTTTAGTAGATTGAGCTCTCAATTAAAGATATATTTTTATTCTCTAAACCCGTCTCCCACATCTTGCACGCAAACACTATTTGGAGACATTCGAGTCACGGACAGTGAGAGCTCTTGCACCTTTATGTTCTTACTTTGCTAATTTCAATACTAAATATAGACTCTTGCTTGTTATTGTCTTGACTTGAATTGCATATCTTACTTGCTTTACTTTGAAGTTCTTATATGTGTGTTAGCATGTCACCATAGAAATTATTTGTGTTATCATTCACCTACTCGAGGACGAGCAGGAATTAAGCTTGGGGATGTTGAAACGTCCCAAACGTATCAATAATTTCTGCTTGTTCCATGATCTTTTGGGTGACATTGTTGTATGTTTTGCTATAATTTTATATCTTTTTACACATATTTGGACTAACCTACTAACTAAGTGCACCCAGTGCCAGTTTCTGTGTGCTGATATCTTTCTTGTAGGGACTTTTACCCAAATTTCCAGAGTCCCAAAAATCCCGAGAAAAATATATAAAAATCAGCGTGACGGAAGCTTCCGGAGCACCAAAGATGGGCCAGGGCTGCCCAGGCGGCCTCCGTGCGCGGCCTGGCCGCTGGACGCACCCACAGGTTGCCTATGTGGGGCCCACCTCCTCTCACACCCTCCTTTGGCCTATATTTACCACTCCAATCAAAAACCCTTCCATCATATCCAGAATCGCAAATTTCTCCATCGTTCCGCTGCCGCAGCGCTTCCGAGATCAGGAGCGTCAGGAGACCTCTTCCCCGCACCCTGCCGGAGGGAGGAATGACCTCTGGGAGCTTCTCCACCACCATGGATTCTTCCTGGACGTGCCGTGAGTAGTTCTCCTTGGACCATGAGTCCATGACCAGTAGTTATGTGATGTCTTCTCTCCAATATTGTGCTTCAATGTTTAGCCCTTGTGAGCTGCCCGACATGATCAAGGCACCTATGTAATTTTCCTGCTATTGCTATGCTTGGTTTGTTGGGATCCGATGGATTATGAGATTATGTTCAGATTGTGATGAGTTATATATTTGATTATCGTTTTATATTATATTCTTTAGTGATTCATGCATGTTCTGCATTTATCTTTATTTCTTTGGCCGAGTAGTAGATTATAACTCCAAGAGGGAGCATTATGCATGATTGTGGGCTCATTCCCCCTGATGTCTAGCTTGAGTGACAGAAACACGAGACTAGGGGATGTGTTGTTGACACCAGGGAGAAAACAACAGTGCTTGTGACCGCGGTTGCAATGATTGTTTACCTTACACAAAGTTTGTTAATGCAGTTGTCCGTTGCTTTGAGTTTACACTTTGGGTGGGGCTCGCAACTTAATACTAGCGAGATGTTCTGGATAAATATCTCAAGGTGGATGATTATTAAGTAGATACTGATGAATAAACGGTCTACTTGTCTTGGCGTACTGCCCATTACTATTGAGCCTCTAACTCTCAAGTAGCATAATTAGCATTGCGGTGCATTTATAATTCTGTCAATTGCCCTGCTATAATATCTTTACGCATGCATAGTTGTTTATCGTCTTTTGGGAGAGAAACATCACTAGTGAACATCATGTGGCTCAGGTCCATATTATCATCATTTCTTACACCTCCACCATTTACTGTTTTCATTTACTTTTTTGTTGCAATCACTATCACTATTTTTGCTTGTGTTTTGATCCTTTGCAAACTACAAGGCCGGAGAGATTGACAACCTCTTTGTACTCATTGGGAGCAAAGTTATTTGTTGTGTGTGCAGGTCCACGTATTCTGCTAGCGTGAGAGCAGCGGACACCTACTTGTTGATCCTCGGAGTCCTCCTGGTTTGATAAAGCTTATAGTCCCTGTGTAAGGGAAATGTGCTGCTGACTACATCTCCACCTTCCACTTGGGGTAACCAGCGAGGGGTGAGAAGTATATCCATCAACTCGTCATCAAAATGCCACAAGTTTGGACATCTCGACCATCAGATCCGTCATCATTTGGGCCAGCGTTTTTCTAGACCCGCTAGCTCCATTGGAGGCCGCCGCATCGGGCTGATTCTGAGACGGCGCTGCCCCTACCATGTAGATGGCTACCTGGCGAGGCGGCTCTTGCGGACCTTCAGAGATCACCGCCTCAGGAAATCCCCGAGGCCTTCCCTGATAGAGAGAGCATATCGACTGTGTGTCCCCCATGGATGACTCAGCGTCTGAGTTAATAGGGGTGTCTCCATCAGTCGTCGGCTCTTCTGGGAGGCTCATCCCGTGTGTAAAGCCAACAAAGACATGAACCTAATCTGACGCTTGGCGGGTTGTGGTAACCGACCCGGCTCAATGATGTCGGTGTAGATGTATGGCTCGGGACCGGGTACACCGATCTTGCCGATGAAGACGTGAATCTTGCCAAAGGATACCTCGTAACCAGATTCGACTAAACCGACCTCGGGACCCTGATACGTCTCCAACGTATCTATAATTTTTGATCATTCCATGCTATTATATTATCAACTTTGGATGTTTTATATGCATGAATATGCTATTTTATATTACTTTTGGGGCTAACCTAATGACCTAGAGCCGAGTGCCAGTTTCTGTTTTTTCCTTGTTTTTGACCTTTTTCAGATAGGAATATTAAACGGAGTCCAAACGGAATAAAACTTTCGCCGTGATTTTTTATGGAAAATATCAAAAATACCAGAAGAAAAAGATACCGGGGAGGAGTCCCGAGGAAGCCACGAGCCAGGGAGGCGCACCTGGGGGGCTCATGACTCCCTCGTGGGTCCCCCTGACTTGTTCTCGATGCCATTTGGTCTTATAAATATAGAAACCTCCAGAAATAAACCTAGATCAGGAGTTTCGCCGCCGCAAGCCTCTGTAGCCACCGAAAACCAATCGGAAGCCCGTTTCGGCACCCTTCCGGAGGGGGAATCCATCTCCCGTGGCCATCTTCATCATCCCGACGATCTCCATGACGAGGAGGGAGTAGTTCTCCCTCGGGGCTGAGGGTATGTACCAGTAGCTATGTGTTTTATCTCTCTCTCTCTCGTGTTCTTGAGATGTCTTGATCTCGATGTACCGTGGGCTTTGCTACTATAGTTGGATCTTATGATGTTCTTCCCCTCTCCCTTCTTGTAATGAATTGAGTTTCCCCTTTGAAGTTATCTTATCGGATTGAGTCTTTCAGAACACTTGATGTACGTCTTGCACGTGTCCATCTATGGTGACCATGGGATATTCATGTGAGTACTTGATGTATGTTTTGGTGATCAACTTGCGGGTTTTGTGACATCGGGAACCTATGCATATGGGTTGGCACACGTTTTGACTCTCCGGTAGAAACTTTGGGACACTCTTTGAAGTTCTATGTGTTTGTTGAATAGATGATTCTGAGATTGTGTGATGCATATCGTATAATCGTGCCCACGGATACTTGAGGTGAAATGGAGTATCTAGGTGACATTAGGGTCTTGGTTGATGTGTGTCTTAAGGTGTTATTCTATTACGAACTCTAGGATAGATTGAACGGAAAGAAGAGCTTCGTGTTATTTTACTACGAACTCTTGAATAGATCGATCAGAAAGAATAACTTTGTGGTGGTTTCGTACCCGACAATAATCTCTTCGTTTGTTCTCCGCTATTAGTGAATTTGGAGTGACTCTTTGTTGCATGTTGAGGGCTAGTTATATGATCCAATTATGTTATCATTGTTGAGAGAACTTCACTAGTGAAAGTATGAACCCTAGGCCTTGTTTCCACGCACTCCAATACCGTTCGTGCCCAATTTTATTATTAATTACCTTGCAGTTTTTATATTTTCATATTACAAAAACCTATATCTACTATCCATATTGCACTTGTATCACCATCTCTTCGCCGAACTAGTGCACCTATGCAACTTACCATTGTATTGGGTGTGTTGGGGACACCAGAGACTCTTTTTTATTTGGTTGCAGGGTTGCTTGAGAGAGACCATCTTCATTCTATGCCTCCCGCGGATTGATAAACCTTAGGTCACCCACTTGAGGGAAAATTTATACTGTCCTACAAACCTCTGCACTTGGAGGCCCAACGACGTCTACAAGGAGAAGGTTGCGTGGTAGATATCAGACCCCAGCTTGAATTGTCGATGTAGCACTTTCCACGGTGGCTGTTGGTCATGAGACCAACCGCGTAGCTCCCGAACCCTGGAAGTGCTCCCTTTGAGAACTCAACTCCACCGTGCGCTGGCCTCCCGGTGGGTGCCAACTGTCGTTGTTTTTTCATGGCACATGTCCTTGTGAAAGGACTTAGTGATGGAGCCATCGCAACTAGGTGATGACTAAAAGGGGTTCATCGGGAACGAGAGACGAGTTTACCCAGGGTCGGCCCCTCCGGTGGAGGTAAAAGCCTACGTCCTGCTTTGTGTTGATGATGAAATCGCTTACAAGGGTGCGTATTCGCCTGACCTAGCTCTTGATTGGTTGTAACTTAAGTCTACCATCCCTAGAGACTCGCCTTTATATACAGGTCAAGACCGTAGGTTTACAAGAGTCTGGGTCACATTATGATCTGTGACCCTTTATGTCTCTAACTCGCCTTACTCCTTAAACAAGGAAACTCTAGGCGACCTTCTTCCTTGTGGACCGAGAGTCTCCCTCTTCGTATCTTGGGTTGTCGCCGACTCTCTTTGGTAAACTACCTTGCGCCTTTTGCTTCCTAAGTCAGGGCCCATCTTGAGTATGAATGTTGAGCCCCCATCATCTTGACTCGGCCTCTCACGACGGGTCATACGGCGGGATAATATCCCCAACACCTACGAATTTGCACCAATGAAGAAACGATGTTCATCATAAAAGTTCTCCTTGAGTAATTTGGGCCTGTTGGTACCTCTGAATGGCTGAAGTGTCTTGGTTTGAATATTTGGCTTGTATCTCCCAACAGGTCCTTTGAGCTCTTCTTTAGTCTGAGGAGCTTGAGCCCCAACAACTGGTGACTAAGGACTTTGGACAAGAGGCTCAGCAGCAGTAACATAAACTTGAGGAGTAGTTTCTTGAGCCACAGTTTCTTCAGCCTAAGGAATATGCATTGCAGATTCATCAATGACACGTGGAACAGTATCCTCAATGGTAGTTTGATCTATTGTTTCTTCAGCTAATGCAGCTGGTACTTCCACCGGAATTGATTTCGTCGGAGTGTGTCTTTCATCAGACCTAGTATGAATTTCCTCGGTAATAGTAGGGGACAGAGCATTTGGAGGAAGTGGAGTGGCCAGCGGTTAATTGGGATGATCTCTTTACCAATATTCATCACTGATGACTAGTGTGTGGCAGCCAATATCCACATCTTCTTCCATTTCTTGAATGCCTGCCTCTTCAGCAGACCATTGAGGCGGGATTGATGATGCTTGTGGGATTGAAGTATTTGGTTCCACTTCAATTTCTTCATCGATCGGCTTTGTGCAAGCAGCAACGCAATTTTCTTTAATTTCTTCATCCACTTCTGGGATATCATATTCTTCACCAAATTGCAGCATCTCGTAAGAGGGTACCATGCTGATAGGAGTAGCATTAATTGGTGTAGCTGACGAACTTGTCAATATTCTCAAGCGCTTGGCTTCTAAGGGATTTGTGCTCGTTGAAGTTGTTCGCTTCTTAGCGGCTTCCTTTTTAGCAGTTTTAATTTTCTTCACTTGTGATGCACAAGGAAGAGTGAATTCCTTTACTCGTGAAGATGTTGTGGTTGGAGCAGATTCTTCATGCACGGCTGATGCAGTCGTGCTGGTAGGAGCATTTTCTGCATGCACAAAAGTTTCTTGAGCTGGCCTGGCAGTTTCATCAGGTGCAATTTCTTCACGCACTTGAATTTATTTAGCAGGCCTGACTGTTTTTCAGCAGGCCGAGAAGATGAGCTAGCCTAAGGAATCTGTGGTTATGTTGGAGCTGCAACCGTGGCATTGTCATCTGATATGGCCTTGGTCACCACGTTGACGAATCCGACGTATGCACCTTTCTAGTCCGCATGATAGCGACTGTATTCTTCACTGGGGCTTTTGATCTCAGTCTGTGTGGAGACAAGTTGTTTATGGGTTAAAGATAGGATGCTATTCTTTAGAAACCTCTCCTACTTAGTATGTTCCTTTCTGGACCTCTTGGCCTTCTCAACTTTCCATTTCTCTTGAGAGATAAATGCTGCTAACACATGGCTTGGCCCAAGTGGAAGCCCCAAATAATCAATCAGAGTCTAAGGATTTTGATACCAGATGTCGATGAACTCTAGCACCACCGTGGGATCCAGCATCAGAAGACCATTTTTGCCTTTAGCCTGAGAAACCCTCTCTTGTTTGTTCGTGATGATTTGAGAAAATTCTTCATCATCAAAGTCATCTTCCTCAAATAATAAGGTAATATTGAAGACCACCTTGTTAGGGCTTGGGTTTTACCTTGCCTAGCAGTCATCTTTTTCTGCAAGGTTGCACATGAAGAAGTGTGTGCAGAGCCAGATGCAGAGGGTCCTAAGGGAATTCCAGTTCCCATTGTTCGCTGACTTGTTTGTAGTTGCACTGGTGTTGAGGACTTTGCGGCAGTCATAGAGGATGTTGCAGCCATAGTTGGAGGTGGTGAGGATTATGAAGTTGAATATTTTGTCTTCTTAGCCGATTTCTTAACTAGAGCTCGCTTTGGAGCTGTTTCAGTGCGAGATGTTTCAACAACAGAGGAGGTGGCAGCAGCAGCTACACCAGCAGTCTCCATGTTCAATTTCCTCATTGCATCTTTTGCAATCTTGTGCAGCTTTGCCTTTCGTCTAGCCCATTCCACAGGAAATTCCTCACCAGTGAAGATGCTAGTGGGATCAGCGACTTGGCATTCAACAAGTGGAGGTATTGGGCATGGAGGATTTCGTGCGAATTTCTTCATGTATTTTGGAGTCACATATCGATACTCCTTCCATTATATGGCCCATTTCCTCTCAATTTACTGTATGCACGTTTTGCGCTTTTCTTTTGTTTCCTTGCCATATATTGCTTCATATGGTGTGCAGTATTCATCGTATAGGTCCTCAGTGATTTCAAAGGTAGTGTTGGTCTCTGGCTTCTTTCCTCCTTTCCGTTGTTTCTTCCCTTCAATCATTTTCTTCACTTGGAGAATTCGAGCTTTTGAGAATTGTGAGGAGGTGTATCAATTTTATTCAGAAAATATTGCAAATGAGTTAAGTTGATGAGAACCTAGAGATTCGTCAGCAGACATTTGTACATGTGAACAAATTATAGGTGCAAAGAATTTGAAGAGGTCATGTGCGTTCTCAGAATTTTTTCAAAAGTAAATCAAGTTGATGAATTTGACCAAAGATTATCTTTAGGAATTTTGCTAAGTGTACTTGACTTAGGTTCCAGAGTTGTGCAGGTCTGAAAATTCACACAATTGAGGAATCTTTTGAAGAATCATAAAACTTATTGAAAAAATCAAGCGAACTAAGCTTATGAGGTGTTCATATGATGAATCTGTTGAGGAATAAACACCTTTTGATGATTTTATGGAAACACAAAGATCTACAAGGTCACTAAAATTAGATTTTAATTACCCTTGCTAAAGGACCCGACGAACACGGAGAAGTGGATGAGAAGTTCATCGGTTCAAATCTTCTGCGGCCTATCTCGATGGCAGAAGATAGCTACGGTGGCGGTGCATTGTAGATGTCCACGACCGGCGCGAGTATGGCGACGAGGAGGTTGAGGCAGTGAAGCTCTTCCTCTCTGGTGATGATGATTTCCAGCGGCGACGCTAGGTATGAGCTTCAAGCGGTGAAGAGTGAGATCGAGAGGAAGAGAGAGTTATAAAATGGGGAGAAGGGGTATTTATATCCCAAGTGAAAACGGTTCGGCACGAAGATTTCAGACCAAACTCCCCCTGATTCTTCATCTCCGCTCGACATGTGTCACACAGGTATTAAGAGATGGAGTTAGTGGGAGATTATCGTTTATCTACACGTGGGTAGTGGGAGCGGTTCTAGCGGCAAGGGTCGAAAATTTCGATAAGATATTTTTGAAGATTTTGTTCGCAAATTCATGATATGACAAGGACTTAGTGAAGATTTTGAACGGGTTTCAAATAGTACGCATATGAAGAATTTTTGAATAGGCTGGGTTAAGCTTAGCATCGAGGGGGAATGGGTCCGATCACATTCACTTAGAAGAAAAACTAACTTGAAGACTTAACAATAAGTGAATGCTACTCAGGACTCGAAAGCTCAATCATAAATATATATGTATACAGTCAATGAAGTACATTTGTTGAAAAAGTTTGAAAAATTCGAAGGTTTGAGGAATTTGCAAACTTGAGGTATTTTAAAATTGTGAATAATTTGCAAAAATATCAACTTTGGTTGGTGGCGTAACGCTTCATATAAGAATGATGATTTCAGACACCACGTACAATTGTCGTAGGGTCCTGAGAGTCAAATTATTCATCAATTTATTCACACTTAGCGGGTTAGTCTTCACTGGTTGAAAAAACGTTATTTCGTGTGTTGCACATCTAAGTCATCAATTTTGCATAAGTCTCCTTCACACAACATTCGAAGATTCTAAGATATTTAGCTCACACCGCAACTTGCAAAATATCTTTTCATCCAATGGCTTAGTGAAGATATCTGTCAATTGTTCTTCATTCTTCACGTGGTTAAGGAAGATGTTGCCCTTGAGTACGTGATCACGAAGAAAATGATGACGAATCTGGATGTGCTTGGTCTTCGAGTGCTGTACTGGAATGTTTGCAATCTTGATTGCACTCTCATTGTCGCAATAGAGTGTCACATTCTTCACATTGATGTCGTAGTCCTTGAGGGTTTGATTCATCCACAGTAGTTGAGCACAACACGAACCAGCAACAATATACTCAACTTCAGTAGTGGAAAGTTACACGTAGTTCTGTTTCTTCGAGGATCAACAAGTTAAGGATCGTCCGAGGAACTAGAATGTGCCTGATGTTGACTTGTGATCCACACGGTCACCAGCATAGTTAGAGTCAGAATATCCAACAAGGTGAAGATTAGAGCCATTGGGGTACCATAATCCATGCGTTGGTGTGTGTCACGGATATTACCCACGGTTTGATCCGGCCAGGAGTATGACTCGGCTCATCAGTTGGCATCTCATACAAGGAACCATATTTACCAGGTCAACCGGGACGACAAGGCCCAAGGCCTAGTGTGTAATCCGGTGCAAGGTGGATCACAAAGAAGGTCCAAGAAGAGAAGTAAATCCTACCAAGAGAATCTCTATGTAAAACCTACCCCTTCAACCTATATAAGGAGGGGCAGGGCACCCCAACGGGGACAAGTCAAGTTAAGTTAGGTCTAGACAAGACAAATCATGAGATAGACAGATTAGACACCCTCGAGATTAGAGGTAGCAATTCCACACCCTTGTAATCGAGATCATCATTATCAACAATGAAGCACAAGTAGGTCGTAGGCTTTTACCTCCATCGGAGGGGCCGAATCTGGGTAAAACTTGCGTCTCTCCATTCCGTCCAACCCCTCTCAAGCCTCCACATAGTTGCGATGGCCTCACCACTAAGTCCTTGAGGAAATCTTCCATGATAAAAACCACGACAGTATGTTAGCTAGATATCGAAGAATATGCTTCACAGCCTTATGGTATGATTCCTCTGGTGTTGCTTGGAAATGGGCACACATGAAAACACTAAGCATAATATGTGGCCTACATGCACATAGGTATAATAAAGAGCCAATCATGGAGCGATATACTTTCTGACCAAAATATTTACCATTTTTGTCAGTGCAGAGGTGACCAATTGTAGGCACTGGAATCTTGTCGCCTTTGCTCTCTTGCATGCTGAATTTCTACAGGACATCCTAGAGGTATTTCTCTTGACAGATGAAGATGACATTGCGTTGTTGACGAATTTGAAGACCTAGGAATAATTTAAACTCCCCGATGATGGACATTTGATATTCTTTACCCTTCATGTAGCAAAATTCATCACTGTAACATTTGTCAGTATAAAGAAAGATAATATGATATACATATATTTGGCACATGAATAGTTCATTGTCGTAGGTATTTGTGAAAAGGGTTGGGTCGAGTGAACCGGATTTGAAGCCTTTCTTCATGAGGAATTACTTCAACGTATCATACCACGTCCGAGGGACCTGCTTATGCTATAGAGAGCCTTTTTGAGTCTGAAGACTTTGTTAGGATGCTTTGGGTCTTCAAAACCTAGGGGTTGAGCAACATATACTTCTTCCTAAATCTTACCATTGAGGAATGCACTTTTCACATCCATTTGATATAAGGTGATATTATAATGGTTACTGTTAGGACCCGGATCCTAAATCATAAGAACCTAGCCTGTAACACATCACATCACTTTGCGGCCTCATGCACGGTAAACTCCACGGCTACCACCTTACCTTGGCCGGGACCGTTTGCATATTTTGGCTCACATATATGAATGTGTCTCTAGCATTCAAACGACAAAGAACCCGGGTCGACATGACTAGTTATAAACGCAAGTTGTACATCCGTACATGGACAGGCATATATAACCCAACAAAGCAGGTGTCGGTCATCAGCGTGTGTAGACGAGTCGTAGCAAGCTACAAGGACTCCATTGCACCGCATGACATTTCCCCGAAGGGACAAACGCAGCAGCAAAGAAGGATACATGCCGGTCAATCAATGTGTCCGGAGCAGTATCAAGCTACCAAAGCTCGGTGGAAGCACAAAGAGGCGTTTCCCTGTAGAGAGTACTACTAAAGGCACACAACTTGGTGTCGAAGCCCACACATATAATGCATTTCATAACATACACACAATATGCATGATATGTGTAGATACAACATGGCATCACAACATAACTCTATGACTCAAGCTTTTATTAAAGACTCATAAGAGTCAACATAGTATGGTATTACAAACAGGGGTCTCGTGACCCGACACTCAAGTCATACAAACATCAAGTGGAAGCATAACATGTCTGGGTACAGACGTCTACTAAAAGTCGCTGGAAGAGCCTGCAAAGCTACAACGACCCTACCAAAGGAGCCAGACCTCTAGGATTCCCAAGCTATTCCGGTCAACATTAATCACATCGCATAGAAACCTTTAATGAGACTAATGTCTCTTCTGCAAAAACATATATTAAGCAAACGTGAGTACAAAGGTACTCAGCAAGACTTACGTGAGAACTATCTACATATGCATCAGTATCAATGAAGGGGTTGTGGAGTTTAATTGCAGCAAGCCAGCTTTGACTCTTGGCTAACCTATATTACGACTACAAGTACTTTCTTTGAGGTGGGATAGCGCATACGAGTCCATATATTCACCAATCAATACACCACTATGGATCCACTCTCGTCACCCTACGAGAAGACCATCCGTAGCACTCACACTTATATTGAATATTTTATAGTATCCATTAAAGTTGTCTATGACCATATAAGTTTCCAAGTAGTCCATATCCGCGGACACGGCTATTCGAATAGATTATATTACCCTGCAGGGGTGTACTTCTTCACACATGCTCCCACCACTTATCACCATATGCACGTCATGCATCCCGCCAACCTTCAAGCAGAAGCACTGGCGTGGGTGTCGGCCACGACCTAACTAACCACACAAGACTCTAGTCCAGGTTTATCACCTATTTGAGACTGAACCCGCAAGAAAGTCCGGCCGAAGTTTTCTCTACGGTCCCAAACAATGTGTATAGGGTTCCCAAGCCCACCTCGACGGATGGTACTACGCTTGGTACACAGGGCCACGATGCCTAGTCTGTCCCAAGCCCACTTGTACGGGGTGCCACTCGGTAGACTACTAGCATGACCTACAAACACCAGAAACTAGTTGCAACTCTTGGACTGAGATCTAGGTGATTAATAAGCCGAGAGAGTCAATTAAGGATCCCAATGTGCGGTAGTAGCTAGTCTTGGATAACATACACGAGACTCAGTTCTTAAGGATGGTCCCAATGAGACAACCAGCCATGTACTCCTACACTGCATGTCATCAGTATCTTTACCAAATCAGGTTCACACCTTTACTCTCACACTGTGGGGCATGAACACAACCATTCTGATTCATCGCCCAGATTGATCAGACCCGACACAACTCTAAGTATAGCAGGCATAGTAAGCACGCATGGATGAGTAGCACATCAAGGCTCAAGTAGTTGCTACTTATGCTAAGTGGTTTCAACTAATTACTGTGGCAAAATCAGGTCATGTAGAGGAATGGGTTCAACTACTGAGAATAAATAACAGTTGAATCACTATTGTCCTAATGCAGTAAAAGAGAGCAGGAGCGAGAGAGTAGGATTTTATCAGAATGTTCAAGGGGGGGGGTTGCTTTCCTGAGAGTTCTGAAGATAGCAATGAGGCTTCATCAATGTCCACGATCACATCGTTGGAACCATCGTCTACCGAGAGGGAACAACACCGACAAACACAAAAAGAGTAATATTTACTTCACAGAAATGCAACACTATGATGCATGATCATGACATAAAATGAAATGTGGCATGGGCTAATGTAGCTACCATTTCTTAAGTTAAAGCTGATTTGAAAAAAATTCAAATATCACTTCAAACAAGGTATTTTTCAAATACCCTTTTAATTGATTTGACCTGATTCTGAGACATAACTTGTTTTATCATCCATGACAATGGGATAATGAAATTCCTTGAATTTTTGTGATCATTTTTCATATATAATTTATTTTCATTGGAGTTACGGAATAATTTCTATAATTTCTGGAAGTTTTGCTTTTATTCTAGAATTACTTTAAATCCATAATTGTATTTATTACATCATGCTGACGTCACTGGGTCAACACGGGCTGGGCCACGTCAAACCTGACCACTGGGTCCACTGGTCAGTGACCAGGGGCTAATCCCCGAGTTGACCATCCCCTAACTGGGGTATGACCCACCCCCAGGGCCACTATCATCGACTAATGGGGTGGGGATTCGGTCCTAATGACCTCCACGTCAGCGCCCACCGGAGCCGGCCCGGCGATGACCAGGGCTACGGCGGAGGCTCGCCGGAGTTGTCCGAAATTGTGCCAGAGGGGGCGGATTCGAGCGCCGAGAGCAGTGGGATGAAGCCTAGGCCCGGCCTCATCCAGTAGGAGGGACAAGAGGGGCTAGGGGTGGCTGGAGAGGCACCGACGACGAGCCGTAGCGGCTACCGGAGCTCGGCCTCGACGGGGATGAGGCTAGGGCGCGAGAGAGTGAGGGGAAAGAGAGGGGAAAAGACGGCGATCTCATGGCGGTTCCAATGGAGGCAACAACGACAGAGGATGAGCTCGGGGCAGGGCGAATCGCCGTCGATGGGCTCCGGTGGCCGGAGTTGAAAATGGCGGCAACGAGGGTGATGCAGGGCTCGCGGGCTCGATTCCTTCGACGAGGAGGAGCAGGGGGACGAAGCGGCTCCACTGGGCTTCTCGGAGAGGCGAGGGGAGGCCGGAGCTATGGTAATGGTGGTGGCTTGGCTATGGACGCTTCGGGCACGACGAGAAGAGAGCGAGGGAGAGGATGAGCTTGAGGGAGAGGAAGAGGCGTGCATGGGGGGGGAGTTCTCGGCATCCACATCCACTCGGCTCAGCGGCAAGCAGGAGGTGGCCGCAGGTGAATGCGCGCGCGACACGCTTCTCGTGTGCCTACTGGTAGAGTTTGAAGAAGACCACAACACCCCTGGTCGGCTGGGCCGAAGGTGAGCGCCAGGTAGATTTTTTTTTATTTCTGTTTTATCTTTCTTCTGTTTTCTATTACCTGACATTTGTTTAATTTTTTTGGCACAAAACTTAAAGAAAAACCCTGAAAATAAATATGGAGTATATTTGGAATATTTCCAAGCTCCACAGAAAGTTTCAACATTTTTGAGTGATCTAAAATATTTATAGTTATTTGTTTTAACCATTTCAGTGGCTTTTAAGAATTATTTAAAATGTCAAAAGTGTTTGAAAAATAAAATTCTTCACTGAAATGTTCTTTCCAACATTTATCACAAAAGATGAACATTTTTGAAAGCCATTTTGGGTTCATTGAAAATAACCACTATTTGGATTTGTTTTATTCAATGAATTGCTTGGGTTTGTTAGTCCATACTCTCAAAAACATTCGGGTTTAATATGACGCAAGATGATGATGCAACTAATCCCAAGCAGTTATTCTAGGGCTGTGATAGTTACCGTAAGCAAGCAATATAGAAATAGCTTCAAGTCTAGCCACAGGTGCAAAAGTTTCATCAAAGCCAATTCTCTCAACCAGTGTGTAGCTTTGTGCCACAAGTTGAGCCTTATTCCTCACTACCTGACCATCCTCGTCTTGCTTGTTTCGGTAGATCCACTTGGTAATGAGGATATTGTACTTGCTAGGATCAAGTCGCTTGACAAGTTCCCACACATTTTTAAGCTTGAACTGATGTAGTTCCTCTTGCATTGCTTGAATCCACTAAGGCTCCATAAAGGCTTCATTAACCTTTGATTGTTCAATGATATACACAAAGGAGTAGTGCTCACAAAAGTTAGTAAAATGTGAGGCTTTTGAGTAAGTGAGGGGACCTGGTGCATTGATGTCATCGAGGATTTTGTCATTTGCACTTCATTTGCGACCCTTGGATGCACAGGTTGATGGCTTTATCGGGCTTGAGGAATTTGATCGACATCAATTTCCTCAGGTGAACCAGTACGAATTTCTTCATTGTTTGGGATGACTTCTTCAACAGGTAGAGGTTCTTCAATGAGAATGATATCTTCAGTAGCCTTGAACCTAATGGATTCCACAGGAGGCATTTGATCTAGCACAGTAGGCAGGTGCTCTCTTTGCGAGCCGATAGTTTCATTGAACCGTACATCTACGGGTTCAACAACTTTGTTGTGGTAGTTGTTGAAGACTCGGTAGCTATGCAAGTCCTTTCCGTAACCAAGCATAAAATCCTCATGTTCTTTTGGTGCAAATTTCGAAATGGGGTGAGGATCTCTAATCTAGCATCTTGCATCGAAGACTTTGAAATAATTTACATTGGGTTTCTTGTGAGTGAGGAGTTCATATGAGGTATTCTTGAGGAATTTGTGAAGATATACCCTATTGATGATGTGGCAGGCAATGTTGATTGCCTTATGCCAGAAGCGATGAGGGGTGAGATCCTTCATAGGAAATTCGAAGATTCTGAGATATTTAGCCCAGACCTCAACTTGCAAAATCTCTTTTCATCCAAGGGCTTAGTGATGATATCCGCCAATTGTTCTTCAGTCTTCACGTGTTCAAGGAAGATGTTACCCTTGAGTACATGATCACGAAGAAAATGATGACGGATCTGGATGTGCTTGGTCTTCGAGTGTTGTACTGGAATGTTTGCAATCTTGATTGCACTCTCATTGTCGTAGTAGAGTTGCAAATTCTTCACATTGATGCCGTAGTCCTCGAGGGTTTGCTTCACCCACAATAGTTCAGCACAACATGAACGAGCAACCATATACTCAACTTTAGTAGTGGAAAGTGACATGCAATTCTATTTCTTCAAGGACCAACAGACTAAGGATCATCCGAGGAAACTTCATGTGCCTATTGTTGACTTGCAATCCACATGGTCACCAGCATAGTCAGAGTCAAAATATCTGACGAGATGAAGATTAGAGCCCTTGGGGTACCATGATCCAAGTTTTGGTGTGTGATTTAGATATCGAAGAATATACTTCACAACCTTATGGTCTGATTCCTTCGGTGTTGCTTGGAAACGGGCACACATTCCAACAGTCAGAATAATATCTCGCCTTGTTGCACATAGGTACAATGAAGAGCCAATCATGGAGATATATACCTTCTGATTGAAATCTTTACTATCTTCGTCAGTGCAGAGGTGGCCGTTGGTAGGCATTGGAATCTTGACGCCTTTGCAGTTTTGCATGCCAAATTTCTTCACGGCATCTTTGAGGTATTTCTCTTAAGAAATGAACATGAAATTTGTTGTTGATGAATTTGAAGACCTAGGAAGAATTTCAACTCCCCCATCATAGACATTTGATATTCTTCACCCATCACGTAGCCAAATTCATCACTGTAACGTTTGTTAGTACAACCAAATATAATATCGTCTACATATATTTGGGACACAAATAGTTCATTGCCATATGATTTTGTGAAATGGGTTGGTCTGAGTGAACCAGGTTTGAAGCCTTTCTTTGTGAGGAATTCCATCAATGTATCATACCATGCCCAAGGGGCCTCCTTGAGGCCATAGAGAGCTTTGTTGAGTCTGAAGACTTTGTTAGGTGCTTTGGGTTTTCAAAACATGGGGACTGAGCAACATATACTTCTTCCTCAAGCTTACCATTGAGGAGTGCAATTTTGACATCCATTTGATATAAGGTGATATTATGATGGTTAACATAAGCAATATACGAATAGCTTCAAGTATAGCAACACGTGCAAAAGTTTTCGTCAAAGTCAATTCCTTCAACCTATGTGTAGCCTTGTGCCACAAGTTGAGCCTTATTCCTCACTACCTGACCATGTTCGTTTTGCTTGTTTCGGTAGATCCACTTATTACCGATTATATTGTGTTTTCTAGGATCAAGTCACTTGGCAAGTTCCCACACATTGTTAAACTTGAATTGATGTAGTTCCTCTTGCATTGGTTGAATCCACTCGGGCTCCATAAAGTCTTCATCTATCTTTGAGGGTTCTGTGATAGACAAAAAGAAGAGTGCCCACAAAAGTTATTTAAATGTGAGGATTTTGAGCGAGTGAGGGGACCTAGTGCATTGATTTCATCGAGGATTTTGTTAATTTGCATTTCATTTTCCACCCTTGGATGCGTAGGTTGATGACTTTTTTGGTGTTGACGAATTTGATCAGCAACAATTTCCTCCAGTGCAGCAATACAAATTTCTTCGTTGTTTGAGATGACTTCTTCAACACGTAGAGGTTCTTCAGTGGGTATGATACCATAGTAGCCTTGAACATATTGGATTCCTTAGGAGGCATTTCATCTAGCATAGGAAGCAGGTGCTCTCATTGCGAGTTTTTAGTTTCGTCGAACCGCACATCTACAGTTTCAACAACTTTGTTGTGGTAGTTGTTGAAGACTCTGTAGGTACGTGAATCCTTTCGTAACCAAGCATAAAACCCTCATGTTCTTTTGACGCAAATTTAGAATTGTGGTGAGGATCTCTAATCCAGCATCTTGCATCGAAGACTTCGAAATAACTTACGTTGGGTTTCTTGTTAGTCAAGAGTTCATATGAGGTCTTCTTGTGGAATTTGTAAAGATATACCCTGTTGATGATGTGGTAGGAAGTGTTGGTTGCCTCAGTCCAGAAGCGATATTTTTCAAGAATAGTGTGAGCCATCTCAACAAGAGTCATGTTCTTGCGTTCCAAGACTCCATTCTATTGAGGAGTATATGGGGGCACACAACTCAAGAGTAATACAAAGTTCATCAAGATAATCATCGAGAACAGTGTTTTTGAACTCTATCACATTATCTCTCCTGATGTGCTTGATCTTGACCCCAAAGTTTGTTGAGGCCCTTGAGGAAAATCGTTATAAGACTCCATGCACTTCAGTTTTGTAAGAGACGATATGCACCCAACTGTAACATGGATAATCATCAAGAATGACAAAGCCATATAGAGACGTTGCATTGGTTAGTGTGGCATAATGAGTAGGTCCAAAGAGATCCATGTGAAGCAATTCAAAAGGATGAGTGGTAGTCATGATGGTCATTTTTTCATACTCACATGCCCCAGATAGATAATCCTTGAGGAATTTGAGACCCTTTGATTCCAATGTCATGCTTCTTCTTCACGATAGTGTGCACATTCCTCATGGCAGCATGACCAAGTCGTCGATTCCATAGCCAACCCTCTAAGGCTCTTGCAATTAGACACGTGGTCAAATGTGGACCTGTAAAGAAATCAACAATATACAAGTCTCCTCTCATAAAGCCTTCGAAGTCTTTGGATTTGTCAGATTCCATGATGACTATACAACGAGATTTGCCAAAGAGGACAATCATATCAAGATCACAAAGCATTGATACTTACATGAGGTTAATCCAAGGGATTCTACCAGCATGACTTTGTCCATGTGTCGATCCTTGCATATAGCAACTGTACTAAGATCTAATACCTTGTTTTTCCTTTGTCTCCTTACGTGATATGCTTTCGTGGTGATGGAGTTAATGGAATGTTCATCAATAGGCTCGTGTCACCAGTCATGTGATTAGTACATCCACTGTCAAGAACCCACTCAGTGGCTTTGGGGGTGTCATCCTGCGGATGAATTAGTCCAGCTTACCATCTCATATGCTTCAGAGTGAAAAATATGATATCATGTTCATCATACTTGATTTCATCACTGAGTGTAGAGTTAAGATAATATGATGACCTGTGAAATGATAATCATTTCATCATGATTAGCTTGCGTCCTTTCACGCATTTCCTCATGGCTCCAGCAAATTCTTCAAACGATCAAGTTTGTCTCAAGACCTCACGTGATACATGGTTAGTTAAATTTCTTCACCACCCACATCTGAAGGGGTGGCAAAAGAGTTCATCATCCTGCAAGCACCGTATGAGTATTTAGGCATTGAAGCATGTGCACTTCGTTTCACAGAAGGGGGGTTAGTGTACTCGAATGCATATGTAGAGGAATACTTCAAGGATTTATGAACATAATGGTTTGAGGAATAGTGCACATATTCATGACCCTTGTAGTAACCCTGCATACACAAGCATAAGTATGAGTGTGAGCAGAATTTTGACCAGATGAAGAATTTGATCCTCGTGAAGACTTTGGTCCACTTTAGGAATTTGATATGGGGTTCCTGTTCTTCATGGGCGGTGTCATGAGGACATTTACCTGAAGATTTTCCAAGCTGCTTTTGGGAACTGCGATTTTCTTCGAGGGTGGTCTATTCCTACAGTTAGTCCCAATATATCTAGCAAATACTTCACCATTCTGATTTTTGAATAGTTTATAGTTGGAGTCAGTTGACTCATCATAGGAGTATGAAGTCTCACATGCGAAGCCTGATAATGTGGATGGAACTACAAGAGGTCCTTTTGCAGCAACTCATGAGGTTTTGGGATACTACTCAGGCTTCTAGTATGAGCCATCAACTTCATTTTCCTCTCAAATGCAATACTCTCTTTCCTAGGGTTTCTGTCCAGAATCTTCTTTTTGAGCACATCGCAAAGGGTTTGATGCCCTTTGTGACTTTTGTATATGCCTGTCACATACAATTCCTTCAACCCTGCATTTCCGTCAGTGACATTTGTGGGTTCTCAAGTGAGCAATTTGTGACCACACATACACTTGAAGAATTTGTTGGAATAGAAGCACTTGAACTTTCAGGTGAAGAATTAGCAGATTCACGTTCGATGCATTTCATGCATGGTGGATTGAATTCTTCCTAAGCAGAACTGCTGTGTTGAGCGAGAAAGGAATCGTTTTCACTTCGAAGATCATCATGAGACGCTCTTAGTTTCTCAAGATCTTGCTTTCTTTGAAGAAATTCATAAGAAAGTTTCTCATGATCAGCTAAGTGAGTTTCACGATGTTCTTGACGACTATTGAATTTAGACAGAAGACTTTGAATATCATCAGTCAGAGTTTGAGTCTGATCCATTTCCTCGTTCAAAAGTTCATCTCCTTTGTCTATTAGTTTTTGTAGCTTTTCAAGAGCATTCTATTTCTTAGTGGCAATATTAGCAAGTTAGTACTAACTAGGTTTCTCATAGTCATGAGGTTCACTGTCACTTGAGTTAGAAGAGGAAGTGTGTTTGCGTACCTTGGCATGCCATGAAGCAATAGGTGGGAGCAAAGTCATCGTCGCAGTCATCAGTGTTGTTGACATAGTCATTTCCTTCGAGGTTGAAGATGGACTTGCTCACAAATGTGGTAGCAAGGGCTAGACTTAACACACCAAACTCTGACTCCTACTCAGATCCTTGTTCTTCAGCACATTCTTCAGATTCTTCCTCGGAATCCATTTCCTTGCAAACAAGAGCCCGAGCATTTATGAAACTGTTCTTTTCGTGTGATGAGGACTTTGATGATGAGGATTTTGAAGATTTTTTCTTTTGTTTGAGTCATCAGAAATATCATCCTTCTACTTCTTCTTCTTTGATTACTTTACCCAATTAGGACAATCAGCAATATAGTGACCAGACTTCTTTCATTTGTGGAAGGTTCTTTTGTTGTAGTCCACAGATGAAGATTCTGATTTCCTCAATCTCTTCTTGAAGATTTTATGAACTGACCTCGTTTGGAGAACTTCTGGAATTTCCTCACGAGCATTGGAAGTTCCTGACCAAGTTCTTCAGGATGACCAAGCCTGCAATCAGATTCTTCGTCTTCAGATGAGGAAACAGCCTTTGCCTTCAGCGAACGAGATCTTCCATAGCTTGGACCATAGAGATCTCGCTTCTCAGATTGTTGGAATTCATGAGTATCGGGCCTCTCAAGAATATCAGCATGATCTAGTTACCTATAGTCTCCACGCTCTTGAATCATCAAAACAAATGTATCGAATGAAGACTCAAGAGATAGCATCAATTTCTTCACCACCTCATGATCGGCATACCTTGGTGACGTTCATGCGAGCTAGGACGCTTCCCAGTCGGAATGTGTGTACGGTTAAGGCAGATGCCATGGGTTCATAGTATTGACGAAGATTTTCCGCTGCAAATATATGAAGACTTGGCCATAAAGACCAAATTCATGTAAAACGGTACGTAAATGTAAGAATCCAGTTATCCAGTTTCTTTGTGTTCAGTGAGCATTGATCTCTAGGATCATTGTGCATGTTCATTCGGTAGTCACGACTTATGAGTCGGGGTCCCACACTACCCTAGACGAGCTTTGCATATCCCAAATAACTCACTCTGCCATACCGACCTTTGCTTAGATGGCTAAAGATGGTATTCTTCACTTGAGAGTTGAGTTGCTTGAATCTCTTGACATTAGCAGCGTTGATAGCTTCAGATACAACGGGAACACCATTTCCACAATGTACCAGAGATCGTTGTCAATTTGGTCAAGATGCATGCGCATCTTGTTCTTCTAGTAGGGGTAGTCCATCCCATTGAAGGCAGGACAACCCGCAGTGACCTTGATCATACTTGCGGTCGTAAAACTAAAGCTCCAAGTGGTTAAACCAAAATCACAAAGAACAAGGGAGTACCTTGCCCTCATACCAACTAAAAGTTCGTTATATCGACTAGAGGAGGGTGAATAGGCAATTTTTATGAATTTGTCACTCAAGAATTTCCGTATGAGGAAATTGCTATGTCACGAATAACTTGCACGACAATAAATACTCAGGTGTAAGTGTAACATGGCAGAAGCATGGTCATCATGATGGAATGAAACAAACACTTAGCATGAGTAGCATGATCAGGATAAGCAGGTGAAGAACAAGTGACGTGAAGAATTTGAGATGAGGAAATTAAGGAAGTCTTTAGTCAAATTCTTCAAACAGTAACGATCAATTTCATTAACACGTAAATGAGGAAATAGAAGGGTTGAGGAAATAGAATGGGGTACTCGGTGAAGACAGTGATTTGATGACCCAGTTCCAACTATTGTCATAATCGTATGTCTGGTTTGGAACAGCTTGTTCTATGAACCAAGGGACACACAATCCCAGGACACTTAGTCCTTACCGTATTCTCCTTGAGCTAAGGACACATTCCTCACCCAACACTCGTGGTAAGTCTTCAGGGCAGACTTCCAAACCCTCACAAACTCGGTCACCGAGTGATCCACAATTTATTGTTTGATGGTCTAGACCAATGATGCCTAACCGTCTTTGTCGGGGATATTCTCCACAGTTATAACCCACTAAAGGTTTGACTACAGGTCACCCAATTTTCTAGGTTAAGATAAAGATGACAAGGAAGATTCCAGGCCTCAGTGACGATACCCGGTAGTAGGCTGTCTCGACAAGGAGCCCAATATGCACGCTCATACGGGCAGGCCTAGGGCCGAGTGTACAAGCCGGTGGAAGGCGGCTCATGGAGAGGCCTGAAGGGTGGCTCATAGAGGAGTCCCAACAAGAGAAGATTCCCTCCAAGGGAAGCGAGACCTGATACGTCCATTTTGCATCATGCTTTCATGTTGATATTTATCGCTTTATGCGCTGTTATTATACTTTGTGGAACCTTACTTATGCCTTTTCTCTCTTATTTTGCAAGGTTTATTTGAAGAGGGAGAATACCGGCAGCTGGAATTCTGGACTAGAAAAGGAGCAAGTCTGAGTTCTCTATTCTGCGCAACTCCAGATGACCTGAAAATCAACGTGGATTTTTTTGGATTTTATAAAAAATACTGGGCGAAAGAAGTGCCAGAGGGGAGAAACCAGGGGCCCACAAGCCTGGTTGCCGCGGCCTACCCCCCTGGCCGTGACAATAGGGCTTGTGGGCACCCTAGCGGCCCACTGGCCCCTCTTTTGCTATATGAAGGGTTTCGTTCCAGAAAAAATCATTCGGGATCTTTTTCGTGGTTTCGCCGCCGCCACGAGGCGGAACTTGAGCAGATCCAATCTAGAGCTCCGGCAGGACGATCCTACCAGGGAAACTTCCCTCCCGGAGGGGGAAGTCGTCACATTCGTCATCACCAACGATCCTCTCGTCAGAGGGGAGGCATCTTCATCAACATCTTCATCAACACCATCTCCTCTCCAATCCCTAGTTCATCTCTTGTAACTAATCTCCGTCTCGCGACTTCGATTGGTACTTGTAAGGTTGCTAGTAGTGTTGATTACTATTTGTAGTTGATGCTAGTTGGATTACTTGGTGGAAGAGTTTATGTTCAGATCCTTGATGCTATTCATTACACATCTGATCATGATTATTATTATGCTTTGTGAATAGTTACTTTTGTTCCTGAGGACATGGGATAAGTCATTCTAATAATAGTCATGTGAGTTTGGTATTCGTTCGGTATTTTGATATGTTGTATGTTGTCTTTTCCTGTAGTGGTGTTATGTGAACGTCGACTACATAACACTTCACCATATTTGGGCCTAGAGGAAGGCATTGGGGAGTAGTAAGTAGATGATGGGTTGATGGAGTGACAGAAGCTTAAACCCCAGTCTATGCGTTGCTTCGTAAGGGGCTGATTTGGATCCACTAGTTTAATGCTATGGTTAGACGTTGTCTTAATTCTTCTTTCGTAGTTGCGGATGCTTGCGAGAGGGGTTAATCATAAGTGGGATGCTTTTCCAAGTAAGGGCAGTACCCAAGCACCGGTCCACCCACATATCAAACTATCAAAGTAACGAACGCGAATCATATGAACATGATGAAAATAGCATGACTGAAATTCCTGTGTGTCCTCGGGAGCGCTTTTCCTCTTATAAGACTTTGTTCAGGCTTGTCCCTTGCTACAAAAGGGATTGGGCCACTTGCTGCACCGTTGCTACTACTTGTTACTTGTTACTTTTCGCTTGCTACGATTCACCTCACTACACCATCACTTGTTACCGCTACTTTCAGTGCTTGCAGTTATTACCTTGCTGAAAACCGTTTATCAGAGCCTTCTCCTCCTCATTGGGTTCGGCACTCTTACTTATTGAAAGGACTACGATTTACCCCCTATACTTGTGGGTCATCAAGACTCTTTTCTGGCGCCGTTGCCGGGGAGGGAGCGCCTTTGGTAAGTGGAATTTGGTAAGGAAACATTTATATACTACGCTGAAATTGATTGTCACTTGTCACTATGGAAACTGTTCCTTTGAGGAGTTTGTTCGGGGTATCTTCACCATGAACGGAAGCACGAGGAGTTGTTCCTCAACCTGAGGTACCTACTGAAAATATCTTTTATGAAATCCCTTCGGGTATGCTTGAGAAACTGCTGACTAATCCTTTTACAGGAGATGGATCTTCACATACAGACTTGCATCTGATCTATGTAGATGAAGTTTGTGGTTTATTTAAGCTTGCAGGTTTGCCTGAGGATGAGGTAAAGAAGAAAGTCTTTCCTTTATCTTTGAAGGATAAAGCGTTGACATGGTATAGGCTATGTGATAATACTGGATCATGGGACTACAATCGGTTGAAATTGGAATTTCATCAAAAGTTCTATCCTATGCATTTAATACATCATGATCGGAATTATATTTTTAACTTTTGGCCTCGTGATAGCGAAATCATAGCTCAAGCTTGGGGGAGGCTTAAATCAATGCTATATTCATGCCCCAATCATGAGCTCTCGAGAGAAATTATCACTCAAAACTTTTATGCTCGGCTTTCCCATGAAGATCGTACCATGCTTGACACTTCTTGTACCGGTTCTTTTATGATGAAGGATATTGACCACAAGTGGAATTTATTGGAAAGAATCAAATGTAACTCTAAAGATTGGGAGCTGGAGGAAGGTAAGGAGTCAGGTATGAATTTCCAGTTTGATTGCGTTAAATCTTTTGTTGAGGCAAACACTTCTAGAGATTTTAGCGCTAAGTATGGACTTGACTCTGAGATAGTAGCTTCTCTTTGTGAATATTTTGCTGCTCATGTTAATCTTCCCAAAGAGAAGTGGTTTAAATATCATCCTCCTGTAGAAAGCAACATAGCCAAAACCAACCTAGTTGAGGAGAAAGCCATTGCTTTTAGTGATCCTGTTGTTCCTTGTGCTTACACTGAGAAACCACCATACCCTGCTAGAATAAAGGATTATTCTAAAGCCCCAACTATGATATGTAGGGGTTACATTAGACCACTTGCACCTCCTGAGGAGATTAGAGTTGAACCTAGTGTTGCTATTATCAAAGATCTCTTAGACGAAGACATAGATGGGCATGTTATCAAATTCTGTGAAGACTCTGCTAGAATTGCTAAACCTCACGCGAAAGACAAATACGGACCTGTAGTTGGCCTGCCCGTTGTTTCTGTGAAGATAGAATATCATTGTTACCATGGTTTATGTGATATGGGTGCTAGTGTTAGTGCAATACCCCGTTACCTATATGATGAAATCAAAGATGAGATTGCACCTGCTGAGTTAGAACCCATTGATGTCACTATTACGCTAGCTAATAGAGACACTATCTGCCCTCTAGGAATTGTGAGAGACGTAGAAGTCCTGTGTGGTAAGACGAAGTATCTTACTGATTTCCTCGTCCTTGGTACTGTACAAGATAGCTTTTGTCCCATCATATTTGGTAGATCCTTTCTCAACATTGGCAATGCTCACATTGATTGCATTAAACAGACTGTCACTGTTAGTTTCGAAGGTGTGTCTCATGAATTTAACTTCTCCAAGTTTGGAAGACAACCTCATGAAAAAGAGTCGTCTGGTAGGGATGAAATCATTGCTCTTTCCTCTATTGCCGTGCCTCCTACGGATCCTTTAGAGCAACATCTGCTTGAGCATGAAAATGATATGCATATGGAAGAAAGAGATGAGATAGATAAAATTGTCTTAGAACAATATCCTATTCTCAAGAATAATCTGCCTGTTGAACTGCTTGGGGATCCTCCCCCACCAAAGGGTGATCCTGTGTTCGAGCTGAAACAGTTGCCAGATACTCTTAAGTATGCTTATCTTGATGAGAAGGAGATATATCATGTTATTATTAGTGCTCACCTCTCGAATCACGAAGAGAAGAAGTTATTAAAAACTTTGAGGAAGCACCGTGAGGCTATTGGATATACTCTTGATGATCTTAAGGGTATCAGTCCCACTCTATGTCAGCACAAGATCAAAACCGATCCTGATTCTAAGCCAGTTGTTGATCATCAACGGAGATTAAATCCGAGGATGAAAGAGGTCGTGAGAAAAGAAATATTAAAGCTTCTGGAAGCAGGAATCATCTATCCTGTTGCTCATAGTGATTGGTAATCCCAGTACATTGCGTACCTAAGAAGGGAGGTATTACCGTCGTTCCTAATGATAAGGATGAACTAATCCCGCAGAGGATTATTACTTGCTATAGGATGGTGATAGACTTCCAAAAACTGAACAAGGCAACTAGGAAAGACCATTATCCTTTGTCGTTTACTGACCAGATGCAAGAAAGGCTATCTAAACACACACACTTATGCTTTCTAGACGGTTATTCATATTTCTCGCAAATACCTGTTGCACAATCTGATCAAGAGAAAACCACCTTCACATGCCCCTTTGGTACCTTTGCTTATAGACACATGCCTTTGGCTTGTGCAATGCACCAGCCACCTTTCAAATATGTATGATGGCTATATTCTCTGACTTTTGTGAAAACATTGTTGAGGTTTTCATGGATGATTTCTCCGTCTACGGTTCTTCCTTTGACGATTGTCTCAACAACATTGATCGAGTCTTATAGATATGCAAAGATACCAACCTTTTATTGAACTAGGAGAAGTTCCACTTCACGGTTAATGTAGGCATCGTCTTAGGACACAAAATCTCTGAGAGAGGCATTGAAGTTGATAACGCTAAGGTTGATGCAATTGAGAAAATGCCTTGCCCCACAGATATCAGAGGTATACGAAGTTTCCTAGGTCATGCTTGTTACCATAGAAGGTTCATGAAAGACTTCTCTAAGATTTCTAGGCCTCTTACCAACCTCTTGCAGAAGGATGTTCCTTTTGTTTTTGATGAGGATTGTGAGGAAGCTTTCAAAATACTTAAGAAGGCCTTGATAACCACACCTATTGTTCAACCACCTGATTGGAACTTGCCCTTTGAAATCATGTGCGATGCTAGTGATTATGCCATTGGTGCTGTTCTAGGACAAAGAGTTGACAAGAAGTTGAATGTCATTCACTACGCTAGTAAAACTCTAGACAGTGCCCAAAGAAACTATGCCACTACGGAGAAGGAGTTTTTAGCAGTCGTGTTTGCATGTGAAAAGTTCATATCTTATATAGTTGATTCCAAAGTCACTATTCACTCTGATCATGCTGCTATTAAGTACCTCATGGATAAGAAGGACGCTAAGCCTAGGCTAATCAGATGGGTTCTCCTACTACAGGAATTTGATTTGCACGTCGTTGACCGAAAGGGTGCTGATAACCCTATAGCATATAACTTGTCTAGGCTGGAGAATATCCTTGATGACCCACGACCTATTGATGACAGCTTTCCTAATGAGCAATTGAATGCCATCCGCACTTCACATAGTGCACCATGGTATGCTGATTACGCAAACTATATCGTAGCCAAATACATACCACCCAGTTTGACCTACTAGCAAAAGATGAAATTCTTCTTTGATTTGAGACACTACTTTTGGGATGATCCTCACCTCTATAAGGAAGGAGTAGATGGTGTTATTAGACGTTGTGTGCCTGAACATGAACAGGGACATATCCTACAGAATTGTCATTACGAGGCTTACGGAGGACACCATGCTGGAGACAGAACTGCTCATAAGGTATTGCAATCAGGTTTCTATTGGCCCACGCTCTTCTAGGATGCCCGTAAGTTTGTCCTATCTTGTAACGAATGCCAAAGAATAGGGAACATCAGTAAGCGTCAGGAAATGCCTATGAACTATTCACCGGTCATTGAACCATTTGATGTCTGGGGCTTTGATTATATGGGACCTTTCCCGAGTTCCAATGGGTACACTCACATCTTAGTTGGTGTGGATTATGTCACTAAGTGGGTAGAGGCTATCCCCACTAAGAATGCTGAACACCACACCTCTATTAAGATGCTTAAAGAAGTCATTTTCCCAAGATTTGGAGTCCCTAGATATCTGATGACTGATGGCGGTTCACACTTCATTCATGGTGTTTTCCGCAAGATGCTCGCTAAGTACGATGTCAACCATAGAGTTGCATCTCCTTATCATCCTCAGTCTAGTGGTCAAGT
This sequence comes from Hordeum vulgare subsp. vulgare, assembly GCF_904849725.1. NCBI lineage: Eukaryota > Viridiplantae > Streptophyta > Magnoliopsida > Poales > Poaceae > Hordeum > Hordeum vulgare. The sequence continues at coordinate 221,509,875 of NC_058522.1, forward strand.
GGAGTTGAGTAATAGGGAGATCAAATTGATCTTACAAAAGACCGTCAATAGATGTCGGAAGAATTGGTCTTGCAAACTTGACGATGCGCTATGGGCTTATAGGACTACTTATAAGAATCCCATGGGCATGTCATCGTACAAAATGGTATACGGTAAGGCCTGTCATTTACCTCTTGAGCTTGAACACAAAGCTTATTGGGCAATCAAAGAGCTCAACTTCGATTTCAAACTTGCTGGTGAGAAGCGGTTGTTTGATATCAGCTCATTAGATGAATGGAGGGCCCAGGCATATGAGAATGCCAAGTTGTTCATGGAAAAGGTTAAGAGATGGCACGATAAAAGAATACAAAAACGAGAGTTCAATGTAGGTGACTATGTCCTACTATACAATTCTCGTTTGAGATTCTACGCAGACAAGCTTCTCTCTAAATGGGAAGGTCCCTACGTTGTCGAGGAAGCATATCGTTCCGGTGCCCTCAAAATCAATAACACGGAAAGCAATTTTCCTAGAGTGGTAAATGGGCAAAGAATCAAGCATTATATCTCTGGTACTCCCATAAATGTTGGGACCAATATCATCAATATCATAACTCCAGAGGAGTACATAAGGGATGTTTATCGGCCTGTTTCACACCCTGAAAACCAAGAAGTATCTGTTTCGGGAAGTAATTGGACTCCGAAACTTTTCCAATAGGAAATTTTCTCCGTTTTGGAATTTATGGAAAATTAGAAAAATAAAAAGCAGTCCGGAGAGCGCACGAGGCGGCCACAAGCTTGGTTGCCGCGGCCTCCCCCCTCGCCGCGGCTACAGGGCTTGTGGGCAGCTCGTGTGCCTCCCGGACTCCGTTTTCTTGTGGAGCACTCCTTCTGGTCCAGAAAAAATCATTATATATACGCCCGAGGGATTTTATCTCCTTATCGCGCAGTTTTCCTCTGTTTTCTTTTCGAGCCTGTTTCTGCTGCAGATCTAGATCGTCATGACTTCCCCAAAAGTTCCTAAGGACAAGATCTTCGAGAAGGTCAACAATCCCTACCTCACGGAAGTGTTGCAGCACCCCCAATCTATCAAGATGAGTGAGGGTATGTTGCACATCCGTGATGTTGAGGGGCCTAAGAAGACCGAAAGCGTGGATACGAGGCTCGAAGCAATGGAGCAACAAGTCTTCAAGTGCCAAGGGATGGTGGAGCATGGACTCAACGCCAACCACATGATGATCACGGAGTTCACCAGCAATCCCAAGATGGATGCCATTGACATTGGGAAGCACCTCCCCAGGCTCTATGACAGGGTTGATCAACTCTAGGGCCAGATCTATGACCTGCAGAACCAAAACTGTGAGTATGAGTATAGATTTAAATCAATACGGTTGGCTGCCGATTTGAGTATTCTGGCGACTCGTTCATCCTGCCATGATGGAGCACCTATGCCTTGGAAGACGGGGGATCCGACTACTCCAACAACACCACCACCATCACCACCAAAGGAAGACAACTAAGCATTGGTATGGGCAATCCCCTTGGCTTTTTCCAAGCTTGGGGGAGTTGCCCTGGTATCGTATCAGCGTTATATCTTTTGCTTTTACCTTTGTTTTAGTTCTTTCCTTTTCAGTTTTTATTTCTTCTCTTAGTGGAATAAGTCTTTAGTGTTTTAGTTTGAGTCTTTTACTTTTGTCTCTCGCCCGATGTATACGAGCTTACGAGCTATATTATAAAGAGTATCTTATTCAAGGGCCTTGTTTTGTGCCGTGATCAAAAGTATGAAAAGAACGATAGCATGAAAGATCATGAGATGATTTTATGGAAAGTGATAGCTTCACATATAACAAGTATGATGATTGAAACTTGTTGAGAATAGACCAACATAGACCCCAGTCATTGTTGCAATTAATAAGAAGTAATAAGGAAAGAGAGGTTCACATATAAATATATCACCTTAGACACTTTCTATAATTGTGAGCACTCACCGAACTATTACATGATTAGAAGTAGATGTTGGACAAGGAAGACAACATAATGAATTGTGTTTTCTTAGTTCCAAACAATGTTATATGATTAGAGATCCCTTAGCATGTGACGATTGCTTCCACCTCATATTAGCCAAAACTCCCACACCAAGTAGAGATACTACTTGTGCATCCATAAACCTTCAACCCAGTTTTGCCATGAGAGTCCACCATACCTACCTATGGATTGAATAAGATCCCTCAAGTAAGTTGTCATCGGTGCAAGCAATAAAAATTGCTCTCTAATATGTATGATCTATTAGTGTGTGGAAAATAAGCTTTGTACGAACCTGTGATGAGGAAGACATAAAAGTGACGGACTGCATAACAAAGTTATTTATCACAGGAGGCAATATAAAGTGACGTCCCTCCGCACTAAGAGGACACGCATCCAAACCTCAAAAGCGCATGACAACCTCTGCTTCCCTCTGCGAAGGGCCTATCTTGTACATTTACTTTTTTCCCTTGTAAGAGTCATGGTGATCTTCACCAATTCCTTATTTAGCCTTTTTCTTGGTGAACGTCATATGCTTGGGAAAGATCTATATTCACATATCAACTTGGAGCTGAGCACTTATGCTTTATTATTGTTGACTTTACCCTTGAGGTAAATGGTTGGGAGGCAAACTATAAGCCCCTATCTTTCTCTATGTCCAACTGAAACTTCGATACCATGAGTACCACGTGAGTAGTAACAATTGTGGGAAACAAAAGAGATGATTGAGTATGTGGATTTGCTTTACAAGCTCTTATTTGACTCTTTCTGACAATATGATAAATTGCAATTTCATCCATGACTTTGGATTGTTGTTGGCTACTTCTCGGTAAGGTTTTTGTTTCATGCTTTGCTTTGTGAAGGAATTGTTACTTTCCCATAAGAATCTCTATGATGCATTGTTGTTCTATGTGTGATCATGATGCCCTCATGTCCGTATTTTGTTTTATCGACACCTTCATCCCTAAACATGTGGACATGTATTGGGTCTTGGTTTTCTCTTGAGGACAAGCGAGGTATAAGCTTGGGGGAGTTGCTACGTCCATTTTGCATCATGTTTTCATGTTGATATTTAGCGCTTTACGGGCTGTTATTATACTTTGTGGAACCTTACTTATGCCTTTTCTCTCTTATTTTGCAAGGTTTATTTGAAGAGGGAGAATACCGGCAGCTGGAATTCTGGACTTGAAAAGGAGGAAGTCTGAGTGCTCTACTTTGCACAACTCCAAATGCCCTGAAAATCAAGGCGGATTTTTTTTGGATTTTATAAAAAATATTGGGCAAAAGAAGTGCCAGATGGGAGCAACCAGGGGCCCACAAGCCTGGTTGCCGCGGCCTACCCCCCTTGCCGCGGCAACAAGGCTTGTGGGCACCCTGGCGGCCCACTGGCCCCCCTCTTTTGCTATATGAAGGGTTTCATTCCAGAAAAAATCATTCAGGAGCTTTTTCGTGGTTTCGCCGCCGCCACGAGGCGGAACTTGAGCAGATCCAATCTAGAGCTTCGGCAGGACGATCCTACCGAGGAAACTTCCCTCCCGGAGGGGGAAATCGTCACCTTCGTCTTCACCAACACTCCTCTCGTCGGAGGGGAGGCATATTCATCAACATCTTCATCAACACCATCTCCTCTCCAATCCCTACTTCATCTCTTGTAACTAATCTCCGTCTCGCGACTCCGATTGGTACTTGTAAGGTTGCTAGTAGTGTTGATTACTATTTGTAGTTGATGCTAGTTGGATTACTTGGTGGAAGAGTTTATGTTCAGATCCTTGATGCTATTCATTACACCTCTGATCATGATTATGATTATGCTTTGTGAGTAGTTACTTTTGTTCCTGAGGACATGGGATAAGTCATGCTAATAATAGTCATGTGAGTTTGGTATTCGTTCGGTATTTTGATATGATGTATGTTGTCTTTTCCTCTAGTGGTGTTATGTGAACGTCGACTACATAACACTTCACCATATTTGGGCCTAGAGGAAGGCATTGGGGGAGTAGTAAGTAGATGATGGGTTGCTGGAGTGACAAAAGCTTAAACCCCAATCTATGCGTTGCTTCGTAAGGGGCTGATTTGGATCCACTAGTTTCATTCTATGGTTAGACGTTGTCTTAATTCTTCTTTCGTAGTTGCGGATGCTTGCGAGAGGGGTTAATCATAAGTGGGATGCTTGTCCAAGTAAGGGTAGTACCCAAGCGCCGGTCCCCCCACATATCAAACTATCAAAGTAACGAACGCGAATCATATGAACATGATGAAAATAGCATGACAGAAATTCCCGTGTGTCCTCGGGAGCGCTTTTCCTCTTATAAGACTTTGTTCAGGCTTGTCCCTTGCTACAAAAGGGATTGGGCCACTTGCTGCACCGTTGCTACTACTTGTTACGTGTTACTTTTCGCTTGCTACGATTCACCTCACTACACCATCACTTGTTACCGCTACTTTCAGTGCTTGCAGTTATTACCTTACTCAAAACCGTTTATAAGAGCCTTCTCCTCCTCGTTGGGTTCGACACTCTTACTTATCTAAAGGACTACGATTGATCCCCTATCCTTGTGGGTCATCAAGACCCAGGTTAGGATTCAAGAGAAGCTAGTCCAAGTCCAAGTAGGAATCTATGTAAGCCTACCCGTTCAACTTACATAAGGAGGGGCAGGGCACCCCAAGATGGACAAGTGAAAATGATGAAGAGACAAGTCATTAGAGATAGACATATTAGACACCCTCGAGATTAGAGGTAGAGATTCCTCACCCTTGTGATCGACATCTTCATCATTGATACACAAGCAGGACATAGGCTTTGACCTCCATCGGAGGGGCCGAACTTGGGTTAACTCTCGTCTCTCGATTCCGACCAACCCCTCTCAAGCCGCCACATAGTTGCGATGGCCTCACACCTAAGTTCTCTCACGAGGACATCTAGCCATGGAAAAACCACGATAGTTGGCACCCACCATGGGGCCAATCACACGATGGTATTATGTTTTTGGAGGAAGATCTTTTAGGGTTAGAGAAGCTCGCAATACGCCGGATGAAGAAAAGCTAGTTCGGAAGGGTCTACATCATCACTTCACCATGGCGAGGAGATGGAATGGCAGATACATGATTCCGATTGCGCTGGCTCGCCTTCGCCAGCGCGGTCTCACCCCGTCGAGCCGACCATCGCCGCCTCGCATCCAAGCTGACGTATCTCGCCATGACCCAAGCCGTCCAGGACCGGCCGTACTCGCCGCTGCCAGGGTTCACCCTTCACCGGCCAGCTTCACCCCGCTTTGCGTGCTTCCGCTCCGACTCGCTCGCGTCTCAAGCCCCCGCTCTGGCCTATGCCATGACTTAGCATCCGAGCCATCGTTGCTTCCACCTTGCTATGCCCACTCCATGCTGATCGCGACTCGCCATCCGCACCCAATCCAAACCGGCCTTGCCTCTGTTGCGCCCTGTGTTGCTCTGAGTCCACCTCGAGTCGCCTCGAGCCGCCATGCCAGTTCCGCATGCCTTGCCTCACCTCTACTGTGCCCCGCTTTGCTCTGAGTCCACCTTGACTCGCCTCGAGCTGCCACAACATCACCACGCGCCTTGCCTCGCCTCTGCTACGCCCCACGTTGGTTCGAGTCTACCTCAACTCGCCTTGCTCGCCTCAAGCCACCATGTCAATCGGCTGAGCACCTTGCCTCTGCCTCTATGCCTCGCCGTTGTGGCCCAGCGACTCGCCTTGTGATCCTGCACCTGCTGCATGCCCATCCTGATGTTGCGCATGGTTCCAGTCTCCAACACACCTCCGTAGCGCTCGCCAAGACGCATGTATGGCCGCTGCTCCGTCTTGCAGCACCACACCTCCGCCTTGAGTTGGATTTAGCTCATAATGTCGCACCAGGCGCTGTCCACAGACCAACTACCTCGCCATGCCATGTGTCGTCCCTTGCCCTGGTCTATATCAAATATGTCAGAATCTTTCTCACATTCATCCATGAAAAATACCAGGTGTTATCCACCTTATTTATTTTATCAGTATAGTTTATATTTTGAGAACAATTACTTTGTCAACAATATTTTTATACGCATGACAATTGCTCACTACAAAGGTGATATAATATCGTGGAAATGGAGCTCGCGCTAATATTATCATCCACCAGCATCCGTCCATGCCGCATCATCGAACAAACGCATGCAAGCCGGCGCCCCCGTGGTGTGATCTACATCAACTCGACTCGGCCGACTTGTCGTCCATGCCGGCTTACAAATGACGCGGCCAAATTGCCGATCGTGCCGGCTTACAAGTGACGTGGCCGGCTCATCGTCCGCGTCGGCTTACAAATGACGCGGCCGACTCGCCGTCCGTTCCTGCTTACAAATGACGCTGCCTACTCACCTTCTGTGCCGAATTACAGATGACGCGTCCAGCTCGCCGTCCTCGCCGGCTTACAAATGACGCGGCCAACTAGCCTTCCGCGATGGCTTAGAAATGACACCACCGACTCGCCATTCGCCCCGGCTTACAACACCATGGCCAACTTGCTACCCGTGCTGGTTTTCAAACACTGAGATTGACTCCCACTTCTCCATCAACACGCCAGGGCCACATACACTCGTATGAGCCGCCCACTGGTTGTGCTCAAAATGCCACCCCGCGGTCTAGTCTAGATCAACAAGTCGATTCCGCGCCTGCTCTCTCGAGCTGCCTAGTGGACACGTCCAAGCCATCGTCCCCACGGTCCAGTTTACATCAACACGTACGGGCTGCCTGCACACATATGAGTCACCCATCGGACACACACGCAAGTCGTCTCCCCCGCGATCCGGTTTACATCAACACGTCGGGTCTGCGTGTTCCCGTATGAGTCGCCCATTGGACACACGTGCAAGCCGCCGCCCCCACGATCTGGTTTACTCCGATAAATCACTCGGGCAAGAAAGAAACATATATGTATTATCAACCTCCACTCGTACCGAGTTACCCAATGGATAGATGCACTGGCTTGCCATTCCCCGGTCCAGTCTGCTTCAACAAATCAAAGAAATAAGAAAGTCAGACATGAAAGAAACATCCCTGGAAAACATACAAACTGAGCCGTCCACAACAGAGGCGGCAACTTCAAAGCCATCGATGAAGATCATCAACTCGCCACATTGTCTCTGGCTTAAAAAATTATCCTTCATGTGTCAATTCTACGACGGCTTAGGCAACAACCAAGTATGAAGACTCTCGAGCCGCCTCCTCTAGTCGACTTAAGACTCACGAGCTACACATACATGGCTCGACAAACTTGGTAATTTTTTCAAAAAAATACAAGAACCCCGGGTCATTGCAAGGAATATAACCCGATCCTGTAGGTTGCTACCTTACTGGCCAAAAATTAAAGGTCACCAAAGAGGACTAGCTGCCATGATGCGCAGTTCAAACATGGGTGTCGTGCCTCATCAGCAAAAAAATAAAGGTCAGCAAAGAGGACTAGCTGCCATGATGCGCAGTTCAAACATGGGTGTCCTCCCTTATTGGCAAAAATTCATGGTTAAACTTGCATGTTTGCAAGATTCTACTCCGAACCCCGTGTACTCTCAATAAGTCAATTCACATGGACCCTGAACTTATCTAGGTTAAAACATCGACTCGGTCACGTGAGAGTCGGCTTACAAAAAGCTAGGATAATCCATGGGCTATTAAGCCGCCTTCTTTGAAACTTTCTTAAACCTGCCTGTTCGCAAGCTTCTCCTCCGACCTCATGTACTCTCGATAAGACATGTCCGAACTTATGAGGTTAAAACATCGATTGGGTCATCTGTGGGCCGACTTACAGAGAGCGAGGATAAAAAAGTGACTGTCATGCTAGTTTCATTGAAGTAAGATTCGAATCTAAAAAATTGGCACATTTTTATCATATACATGCAGCATCCTGCATTGCATCATTACATCCTGCATCATACATACATATCATGCTGGTCTTCAAACCGGGCTAGAGCATAAACTTTTGCAGGAACAAATAAATCTTTCGTAGCCAAAATGGTCGGATTTTCAACATGGTTTATCATAACTAGTATTAAATGATTGGGGTTTTCAAACCAGCTCAGGAGAAATAAATATTCTTGAAAAGCCAGTATCTCACATATTGCTGAGCTGGTATATTACATATTACTGAGCTGGCCAATCACTTGTAATACCAGGTCCTCTAATTGACCGGCTGTTGGATTTCTTTAACTTGTGCTCTATAGTAAACTACAATACTTACGGATTTCTCAAACATATATTCGCCAAGTTGCACCGCAACCATGCGCAGGTAATTCATTTCAAGCAAAAATGCATGATTCCAGAATATTCATACACACAATAAAATAATGGGTTGCATTACAACCACGGTCAAGGATTCATTCAAGTTCAAGAGAACGTCTGAAGTGCACCATGATGGGTTATACTATTCTCACATAGTCCCAAGTCACCGCAAGCAAAAATACCTGACACTTGGGGGCTACTTGATTCTGAATTTTTTTGATCAAATTAACTAAGTCCCATGCAGTTGCATGCAATCCACATGACAATTGGGGGGTAATCCCCCACTTCCTTTGTTCTGCAATGGCAAAGACCCGACCACCTCCTTGTGGAAAGCCAGCTCTTGGGTGCTACTTTAGTCAGACCAAATTTCAAAAGTCCCAAGTCGCTGCAGGCATGCAACCGGCACTTGAGGGCTATAGTATTTAGCTGTTTAGCAAATTATGTGGTCCAAATTAAAGACCCGACCCATCACATACTCGTGAGTCGGCCCCTGGGGGATACATATGTGAAAAGCAAAAATCCAACTTATAATTCATGACTAGAAGGACAACCTGGATTTGTCAAAGTTATTTATAACATTCAAAACAAACTTCACTTCCCAGGTTGCTAGAGGCAAGGAAACCTAGTCTTGGGGGCTACACTAGTTGTAGCTTTGTAAGTATAAGACAATTACAAGTCCTAGGCTGTTGTAGGCAAGACAACTCATCACTTGGGGGCTACACAGTCAAGGTATTGTTTCAATGGAAAGCACCAAGTCATCATGAATTGATAAACTCAGAGCTTGGGGGCTCCAAGTAATATGGAGATATAAAAAGACACACAGGAAGAACATCCTCAAACGATTAATTTTAAGTGGAGCTGAAGCATTGAAAGCCAACTCATTATCACATGGAATTTTTTATTCCCAACAAATTTTTCAAATTCAAAGCAATGGATGTTCGCTCAACATTATATGGTTTTCTTATTCTCCAATATTTTCATCAAGAAAAAGCATTGGAGGCCGAATCAACGACACATGGGTGTTTTATTCCCAATATGTCATTGCAAATGATACTAACTAGCATGATGATTATGAAGATGGCTCAAAGAAACTAGGATTTTGGAGGAGCCACTTCATTAAAATAAGTCGGCCAAGGAGAAAGCCGGTCCCTTAACATACTCATTATTCTTATTTCAGGAGCTTACCATGAATAAATTCAAGCTAACCTGGGGGCTAATGTCGGGGATATTCCACATGGTTATAACCCGTCTAAAGGTTTGGCTCGGCCTACAACTGATAGCTCTATGGGTCACCCCATTTTCCAGGTTAAGATAAATATGACAATTAAGATTCCAGGGCTCAGTGACGAGACCCGGCAGGAGGCCAACTCGACAAGGAGCCCAATATGCCGACTTATACGGGTAGGCCTGATACGTCTCCAACGTATATATAATTTTTTATGGTTCCATGCTATTATCTTGTCAACTTTGGATGTTTTATATGCATGAATATGCTATTTTATATCTTTTTGGGACTAACCTATTAACTCAGTGCCAAGTGCCAGTTTCTGTTTTTCCGTGTTTTTGGCCCATTTTTAGACGGAGTCCAAATGGAATGAAACTTTACGATGATTTTTTTGGACCAAAAGAGACCCCCGAAGCTTTGCAAGAAGGCCAAAAGAGCCACGAGGGAGTAAAAAGCCCTGAGCCGCCACCACCCCCCTAGGTGGCGCAGGGCAGGCTTGTGACCTCCCCATGGGCCCAACCGACGTAATTCCACCGCCATAAATTCCTATAAATTCAGAAACCTCCAGAAAGAAACCTAGATCGAGAGTTCCGCCGCCGCAAGCCTGTGGAGCCACCAAAAACCAATATGGAGCCCGTTCCGGCACCCTGCCGGAGGGGGAATCCATCTCCGGTGGCCATCTTCATCATCCCGGCGATCTCCATGACGAGCAGGGAGTAGTTCTCCCCCGGGGCTGAGGGTATGTACCAGTAGCTATGTGTTTGATCTCTCTCTCTCGTGTTCTTCAGATGTCTTGATCTCGATGTACCGTGGGCTTTGCTACTATAGTTGGATCTTATGATGTTCTTCCCCCTCTCCCTTCTTGTAATGAATTGAGTTTCCCCTTTGGAGTTATCTTATCGGATTGAGTCTTTGAGAACACTTGATGTATGTCTTGCACGTTTCTATCTGTTGTGATCAACTTGCGGATTTGTGACAATTGGGAACCTATGCATATGGGTTGGCACACGTGGATTCATGTGAGTACTTGATGTATGTTTTGGTGATCAACTTGCGGGTTCATGAAATTGGGAACCTATGCACAGGGGTTGGCACATGTTTTGACTCTCTGGTAGAAACTTTGGGGCACTCTTTGAAGTTCTATGTGTTGGCTGAATAGATGATTCTAAGATTGTGTGATGCATATCGTATAATCATACCCACGGATACTTGAGGTGACAATGGAGTATCTAGGTGACATTAGGGTCTTGGTTGATATGAATCTTAAGGTGTTATTCTAGTACGGACCCTATGATAGATCGATCAGAAAGAATAACTTTGTGGTGGTTTCATACCCGACAATAATCTCTTCGTTTGTTCCCCGCTATTAGTGACTTTGGAGTGACTCTTTGTTGCATGTTGAGGGCTAGTTATATGATCCAATTATGTTATCATTGCTGAGAGAACTTCACTAGTGAAAGTATGAACCCTAGGCCTTGTTTCCACGCAATGCAATACCGTTCGTGCTCAGTTTTGTTACTAGTTACCTTGCTGTTTTTGTAATTTCAGATTACAAAAACCTATATCTACCATCCATATTGCACTTGTTTCACCTTCTCTTCGCCGAACTAGTGCACCTATACAATTTACCATTGTATTGGGTGTGTTGGGGACACAAGAGACCCTTTGATATTTGGTTGCAGGGTTGCTTGAGAGAGACCATCTTCATCCTACGCCTCCTGCGGATTGATAAACCTTAGGTCACCCACTTGAGGGAAAATTGCTACTGTCCTACAATCCTCTGCACTTGGAGGCCCAACAACGTCTACAAGGAGAAGGTTGTGTAGTAGACATCAAGCTCTTTTCTGGCGCCGTTGCCGGGGAGGTTAGCGCTTGAAGGTATATCTTTAGATCTTGCAAGCAAATCTTTTTGTTTCTTGTTATTTCACTAGAAAACTTTAAAAAATGGAATTGAGGATGCCTCATATGCTCCATATTTTCAATGTCTTTCGTGAGCATGATGGGAAGGATAATTGTGCTCAAGTGCTGAAAGAAGAATTACATAGAATGCTTGGCATAGAATACGTGAATGATGAGCATGATTGCAATGTTGTTAGCATGAATTCTTTGAATAACCATGATGGTAATGATATGCAAAGCCACAATCTTGGGGATGCTATATTTGATGAAGATGATCTTTTTAGTTCTTCCACTTTGAATGATCAAAATCATTTTGATGAAATCATGCCCCCTATCTATGATGATTATTGTGAAGATACTTATGCTTTAAAGAAGAGGGATGATAAAACTTGTCATACTCTCGAGAACCCCTTTGCTAAACCTTGCTTTTTCATTGTAGACACAATTTGTAGTGCTCAAGTCTTTTAGGATACTCCCACTACTATTCTTGAGAATAGATTTCCTTATGTGGAGAGTAGTAAAATTTCTATGCTTGTAGATCATGAAAAGAATGCTTTAGGTGCTGGTTATATTGTTGAATTCATTCATGATGCTACTGAAAATTACTATGAGAGAGGATCATATGTTTCTACTTATTGCAATAGTATCAAGCTTCCTCTCCATATGTAGAAATTTTGGAAGCTATGCTTGTTTTGCCTTCCTATGCTAGTTGATTCTTGCTCCAATAAATTGTTTGATCACAAAATCCTTATGCATAGGAAGTGGGTTAGACTTAAATGTGCTAGCCATTTGCTCCATGATGCTCTCATTGTGTTTCAATCCTTACCTTTTATGTGAGCATCATTGAAATCAATGCCTAGCTAAGGGCGTTAAACGATAGCGCTTGTTGGGAGGCAACCCAATGAATAAATTTTTCTTTCCTTTTTGCTTCCTGTTTTGTTTTCTCCACATCATCATAATTCTGTTATGATTGTTTCTTTTGTGTTTCTTTTTTTGTTTGTGCCAAGAAAAACCGTTATGATTAGTCTTGGTGATGATTGTTTGATCATGCTGGAAAAAGACAGAAACTTTCTGCTCACGAAAAGAATTTCAGTTTTTATTATGTAAGAGCTTTTGAGTTTATTATTTTTGCTGCTGATTTCTATGCAATTTGTTCAGACTTCCGTAATGTTTCATATTTTTTGAAGTACCATAAGTATACGAAGTATACAGATTGCTACAGACTGGTCTGCTCTTAACAGATTCTCTTTTCGTTGAGTTGGTTGCTTATTTTGATGAAACTATGGATAGTATCGGAGGGTACTAGCCATGGAAAAGTGAAAATACAGCAACCCAACACCAACATAAGTAGAATTTAAGTTTGCTACAGTACCTAAGGAAGTGGTGATTTGCTTTCTTATACTAATGATATCACGAGTTTCTATTTAAGTTTTGTGTTGTGAAGTTTTCAAGTTCTGGGTGAAGTCCTTATAGACAAAGAGATAAAGAGTGGCAAGAGCTCAAGCTTTGGGATTCCAAAGGCACCCCAAGTTGATTCAAGGATGCCGAAAAAGCCTAAGCTTGGGGATGCCCCGGAAGGCATCCCCTCTCTCGTCTTCAATCCATCGGTAACGTTACTTGGGGCTATATTTTTATTTACCACATGTTATTTGTTTTTGCTTGGAGCGTCTTGTATCGTAGGAGTCTTTTATTGTTTTTGTGTCACAATCATCCTTGCTGCACACCTAGAGAGAGAGACATGCACTCACCGTGATTTTGTCGAGCTTCACTTATACCCTTTGGTAGACAATTCAGCTCACATGTGCTTCACTTATATCTTTTGAGCTAGATACTTTTGGTCTATGTTCTTCACTTATATCTTTTAGATCGCAGCGGTGCGTGGATTGGTAGTTGATCTATGCTTTGAAAGTAGTCTCAAAAGGGGTAGTTATCCAAAGGGATACCAAAACTTCCACCTTCATGTGCAATGAATAGTTAGAGAACTTTGATTCCTCTCAATTAGTTTTGAGATATGGTTGTGGTAATATTGAATTTATGCTAGTAAGGTGTTGTGGATCTAGAAATACTTGTGTTGAAGTTAGTGATTCCCGTAGCATGCACGTATGGTGAACCGCTATGTCATGAAGTCTGGGCATGATTAGTCTTTTGATTGTCATCCTTTGTGTGGCGGTTGGGATCGCGCGATGGTTTATACCTACCAACCCTTCCCCTAGGAGTATGCGTTGAATGCTTTGTTTCGATTACTAATAATTTTTTTGCAACAAGTATATGAGTTCTACATGACTAATGTTGAGTCCATGGTTTAGATGCACTTTCACCTTCCACCATCATTATCTTCTTAGTGTCGTGCAACTTTCGCCGGTGCACAAAACCCACCATTAGCCTCCCTCAAAACAGCCACCATACCTACCTACTATGGATTTTTCAAAGTCATTCCAAGATATATTGCCATGCAACTACCACCATGACATGTGCCACCATGTCTACATTGCCATTGCATGATCGTAAGATAGCTAGCATGATGTTTCCATTAATGTCTATGCGATGCTAGATCATTGTCACGGTACACTACCGAAGGCATTTCAGATAGAGTCATCATTGCTCTAAGTTTTGAGTTGAAAGTGTGATGATCATAATTGATGGAGCATTGTCCCATGTGAGGAAATAAAAGAGGCCAAAGAAGCCCACCAAAAAAAAGAGAGGCCAAAGAACCCACCAAAAAAATAAAAAAATGAGAGAAAAAGAGAGAAGGGACAATGCTACCACTTTTCCACACTTGTGCGTATTAAGCACCATGATCTTCATGATTGAGAGTCTCTCATTATGTCACCACCATATAGCAAGTGGGAAATTTTCATTTTATAACTTGGCTTGTATATTCCAATGATAGGCTTCCTCAAAATTGCCTTAGGTCTTTAGCAAGCAAGTTGGATGCACATCCACTAGTTTTCTTTAAGAGCTTTCACATACTCTTAGCTCTAGTGCATCATTTGTATGGCAATCCCTACTCATTCACATTGATATCTATTGATGAGCATCTCCACAACTCATTGATATGCCTAGTTAATGTGATTATCTTCTCCTTTTTTGTCTTGCAACCTCAACCACACTCCACACCATCTATAGTGCTAAAACCATGGCTCACACTCATGTATTGCGTGAGAGTTGAAAAGGTTTGAGAAAGTAAAGGTGTGAAACAATTACTTGGCCAATATCGGGGTTGTGCATGATTTAAATTCGTTGTGCAATGATGATAGAGCATAGCCAGGCTATATGCTTTTGTAGGGATAACTTTCTATTGGCCTTGTTATTTTGAAAGTTCATGATTACCTTGCTAGTTCGCTTGAATTATTATTGTTTCCACGTCAATAGCAAACTATTGTTTTGAATCTAACGGATCTGAACATTCATGTCACATGAGAGAAGTTACAAAGGACAACTATGCTAGGTAGCATGCAACATCAAAAATTCATTCTTTATCACTTCCCTACTCGAGGACGAGCAGGAGTTAAGCTTGGGGATGCTTGATACGTCTCCAACGTATCTATAATTTTTTATGGTTCCATGCTATTATCTTGTCAACTTTGGATGTTTTATATGCATGAATATGCTATTTTATATCTTTTTGGGACTAACCTATTAACTCGGTGCCAAGTGCGAGTTTTGGTTTTTTCCGTGTTTTTGGCCCATTTTCAGATGGAGTCCAAATGGAATGAAACTTTACGATGATTTTTTGGGACCAAAAGAGACCCCCGAAGCTTTGGAAGAAGGCCAGAAGAGCCACGAGGGAGTCACAAGCCCTGACGCCGCCACCCCCCCTAGGTGGCGCAGGGCAGGCTTGTGACCTCCTCGTGGGCCTAACCGACGTAATTCCATCGCCATAAATTCTTATAAATTCAAAAACCTCCAGAAAGAAACCTAGATCGGGAGTTCCGCCGCCACAAGCCTGTGTAGACACCAAAAATCAATCTGGAGCCCGTTCCGGCTCCCTGTCGAAGGGGGAATCCATCTCCGGTGGCTATCTTTATCATCCCGGCGATCTCCATGACGAGGAGGGAGTAGTTCTCCCTCGGAGCTGAGGGTATGTACCAGTAGCTATGTGTTTGATCTCTCTCTCTCTCGTGTTCTTGAGATGTCTTGATCTCAATGTTCCGTGGGCTTATGATGTTCTTCCCCCTCTCCCTTCTTGTAATGAATTGAGTTTCCCCTTTGGAGTTATCTTATCAGACTGAGTCTTTGAGAACAGTTGATGTATGTCTTGCACGTGGCTATCTGCAGTGATCAACTTGCGGGTTTGTGACAATTGGGAACCTATGCATATCGGTTGGCACATGTGGATTCATGTGAGTACTTGATGTATGTTTTGGTGATCAACTTGTGGGTTCGTGACATTGGGAACCTATGCACAGGGGTTGGCACACGTTTTAACTCTCTGGTAGAAACTTTGGGGCACTCTTTGAAGTTCTATGTATTGGTTGAATAGATGATTCTGTGATGCATATCGTATAATCATACCCACTAATACTTGAGGTGACAATGGAGTAACTAGGTGACACTAGGGTCTTGGTTGATATGTATCTTAAGGTGTTATTCTAGTACGAACTCTATGATAGATCGATTAGAAAGAATAACTATGTGGTGGTTTCATACCCGACAATAATATCTTTGTTTGTTCCCCGCTATTAGTGACTTTGGAGTGACTCTTTGTTGCATGTTGAGGGCTAGTTATATGATCCAATTATGTTATCATTGTTGAGAGAACTTCACTAGTGAAAGTATGAACCCTAGGCCTTGTTTCCACGCATTGCAATACCGTTCGTGCTCACTTTTGTTACTAGTTACCTTGCTGTTTTTGTAATTTCAGATTACAAAAACCTATATCTACCATCCATATTGCACTTGTTTCACCTTCTCTTCGCCGAACTAGTGCACCTATACAATTTACCATTGTATTGGGTGTGTTGGGGACACAAGAGACTCTTTGTTATTTGGTTGCAGGGTTGCTTGAGAGAGACCATCTTCATCCTACGCCTCCTGCGGATTGATAAACCTTAGGTCACCCACTTGAGGGAAAATTGCTACTGTCCTACAACCCTCTGCACTTGGAGGACCATCAACGTCTACAAGGAGAAGGTTGTGTAGTAGACATCAAGGCCCAGGGCCCAGTGTGCAAGACAGCGGAAGGCGGCTGATGGAGAGGCCTGAAGGGCAGCTCATAGAGAAGGCCCAAGAAGAGAAGATTCCCTCCAAGGGAAGCGAGACCCGGATTAGGATTCAAGAGAGCTAGTCAAAGTCAATGTAGGACTCTATGTAAGCCTACCGGTTCAATTTATATAAGGAGGGGCAGGGCAACCTAAGAGGGACACATGAAAAATGATGATGAGACAATGTCGGTGCACTAAAGACTGGGGTCTCTAGTGCCCCGGACTAGTGCACGGACTCCGGCAGCCCCCTCCACAGTGGCAAGGCGCATCGCTGGAGCATAGAGCCGAAGCAAGGCTCGGAAGCCCACCAGGCGCAGACTACAAGCCCCCCGCAAGCACCCGCTTGCTAGGAATGAAGAAGAGGCCCCGACAGGGAGCTCCCCGTCGGGATGGTAGACACTGCCAAGGCGGGACCCTCCCGCCAAGGAAGAAGGACTGAGCCCGGGCAAGCCATGCTTGCCAGGAAGATTGACAAGGCCTTGGCAGGACATCACCTCCCTATCGAGAGGTATAAGAAGAGCCCCCGGCAAGGCAACCACTACCGGGGAGGAAGAGAAGGCCCGAAGAGAGGCACGGGCCCAGAGCGCCTTCGCGTCCTGTGGACGCCTCCACCGACGAAACGCCACCACGCCAGTGCAACACCCCGATGTTGCCACATGTGGGTATGTGTCCAACTCCCACTGACAAAGACAGGAAGCTTGTCGAAGCATTTAATGTGCCATAGTAACATTGTGGCAGGCGGTCGCCGCTGTTCCACTAGTGAACCCACCGTTCACCCTCTGAGCCACTTTGGTGGCCCCTTCGCCTATTAAAGGAGGCCCGAGGCTCAGTAGACAGGAATTTTTGCTTTTTGACCAATCGAAAGTCCATAAGAAGGACAAATCTACAGTAAACTAAAACAAATAACTAAAAACATGCAGGAGTAGGGTTTTACGCACAATGCAGCCCGAACCTGGGCAAAAACGATCTTACCGGGCCCTAACTATTGGTTCTGCTCTTGCCGTGACCCCTCTCCCTGCCAAACCAGCAAAAGGGGACCATTGATGCCCCAATATGTGTCGATCCTTTCACCGAAATCTTTGGCACGCCAGGTAGGGGGATCGCCGGAAGCAGGCCGGCGTCAGCGCCGTCCCGATCCGACGAGCCATTCGACGGCTCCACAGAACTCAGTTCCCCGCATCATCCTCCCAGAGCGGGAGGAGGCAGTGGCTGCTCTGCCCGCTCGCGAGAACACATAGCACCTCCATGGGTGCTATGCGAGCGCGGGTGGAAGAAGAGGAAGCCCCGAGCTCTGCATCGCTTGGCCGACACACCTCCTTGAAACGCCCGCGCTGCTGTCGAGGGTGTGACAGGAGGCTTCGGCCAGGCCTCAGACGGTTACTCCGGCCATCACACATCTCCATAGTGCTGCATGGTCGTTGAGGATGTGTCCGAGGCCCCGAATCGCCCCTTTACGCGCCCTCCGGCTCGCATTTCTCCTTGGAGCGTTGTGACGCCGGGAAGATGCGCTCGGGGGCTCCGCCAGCAAACCTCTTGCAAAAGAGATGAGAAAGTGTTGTGCCCCGACGCGCCTCTTTCCTTCAGTGTGGCCGAAAGCCACCGGTGAAAACTTCGTCGGCAAGGTGGCTATTGGGGGCAACGTCAGCTCGCCGGGGGTGCAAGATATTCCTCCCCGGCAGCACCTTCAGAAGTTGTGGCTAAGGATGCCGCGACACGCAAGATAAGTACAGAGGCAAAGATCTTGCCAGACTCTGGGTAGACTAGTTGTATCGTTTTGAATTTTGACTTCTATATGAAAATTTCGAGTGGAGATGGACCTTGCTAGGATCAGTGCACTCCGACTTCGTTTTGAGACTGTTCAGCGACTTGAGCGGCCACAGAGCGCCCTCGTCTCGTTTAGAACCCGTTCAACGTTTCGGACGACTACGTAGCACCGTATTTCGACTTGAGCCGCGCTCGACAATTTAAATGGTTGCACTGAGTGCGGCAAGGAGTCTTGCCGATGACGACCTCCTTTGTTGAGTTTTCTGAGGATCCGCTCCTCTAAGTACTCGCGGCAGGATAAGTCAAGCCGGCAAGCATCCGGAAAGTACAAGAGAATAGTCATACAAGATGAGAGTCGAATAAAGGATACATCTATTCATTCATTCGTGTGGATACATTTGATTCCACTTACAACGCCTTGTTGTCCTAACCTAAAGACTCTGTCTTTTGACTAGGGAAAACCTACGCGAAGGACTGAAGTTCAAGAAGACAAAAAAGCGAAGCTCGCGGTGCGGACAGGGCTGGCTCCCCAAGACCAGCACCGTGCCGACGAGAACGAGATCGGCCCCGGCAAGCGCCACCTGGCCCCCCTCTGTCCCAAGCAGAGGGCATGGCACAGGAAGGGGCGAATCATCCGGAGGCCGCGAGCGCACCTCCTCCTGGAGCCGGGAGGCCAACACCAGCCCCGGTGAGGTGGCCCAAGTAGAGGGCATGGAGAAGTCAGAGCTTGCGGAGGTGCCTCCTCCTCGAACACGAGGCACCGACACCTGCTCCGGCAAGATACCCCCGTCGGGCAGGGGAGAGGCATGAGCGGGCCTCGACAGCTTGGCCGGTGGTCAGTCGTATCTCGGGGTAATGTAGTCCGACTTGACCCTCCGGGATCCCGACCTGCCAAGGGTGCCGCTGCCGGCGCTGTCCCCCTCGTCGCTATCGCTCGAGGAGGGAGACTTGGCGTCGCTCGAGCCCTCTTCGCAGCAGCCGAGACGCACACCTGTGCGCCCGTAAAACTTGACGGATAGCATATTAACCTCCGCTAGCTTAAAGTGGAGGATATGCCCATCCTCGAGGCTATGGGCGCGGGCGAAGGCTTTCCAACCCTGCTCCAGCAGCATGGAGTGGTGCTTTGGATACTCCACGCGCGCCTACATGGCGCCATGGGAACAGCCGCACGCCCGCAACCACAAAGACCGGGGGCTTGGCGGCCTCCATCGCCCTAGAAAAACGGCGAGGGAGGTGCACATGATCTCGCGGAGCGCCGTGCAGCTCCATGACGAACTCCAGCGTTGTTCCGTCCGAGTGCCCGACAAGCCCAGGAGAAGGTGGAGACTCTGGATTAGCACTCCACCTCCCTCGACCACGTCCTCGGCGTCCTCGGCCCCTCGAGCCTCTCCCGCCACGGTCGACGGGGCTGGCGTTGGATGCGGCCCCAAAAGCTATGGCATGATCCGAGCGAGATCTCCTTGCCGCTCTAGCGGCCAATGGAGGCCGCCCTGATCCCCTAACCATAGTTAGGGACGGGTGACCGGCAAAGATGAAAAGAAGCAAGAGAGACAAAGCGACAAGCGCTGAAGGCTTTGAGAGTGAGATGGATGGGAAAAACCTCCGCGCAAACACCCTAATTTATAGGGCAAAGCTCGGAGGCCACCGTCCTCGCTCCAGGAGCCTCCGCCCCTCTCGCCCAATCGCCCTCAAGTCACGAGCGGAAGATGGAACCGCCCTGATGCGGCAATGCATGCAGGGGCGGGCCCATCCATGCCCGCGGCTTTTGGGGCCACGATTGCCACTTGTCCGACCGCCGCTGCGCGTGCCCTACGCGTGGCAGAGGCGTTTCCAGGGAATAAAGGGGCCATCACGCACACGCCGCGCACCCTCCCACTTCGCGCGTTCAGTCCGCGACGTGGGGAAATAAAACCTGCAACGGCTCGATTCCGATAAGCCCGACGCCTGCGAGTTCGTGCATCGCTTTGGGCTTGGCCCAACAACGCCCAGCGCCCGCTTGCTGGGAATGAAGAAGAGGCCCCAACAGGGATCTCCCTGCCGGGAAGGTAGACACTGCCAAGGCGGGACCCTCCAGCGAAGGAAGAAGGACTGAGACCCGTCAAGCCATGCTTGCCGAGAAGATTGATAAGGCATCGGCAGGTCATCACCTCCCTGCCGAGAGGTACAAGAAGAGCTCCCAGCAAGGCAACCCCTGCCGGGAAGGAAGTGAAGGACCGAAGAGAGGCATGGGCCTAGAGCACTTTCACGTCCTGTGGACGCCTCCACCGACGAACACGCCATCGCCGATGCATAGACCATGCATCCGCCCACATGCCAGCGTAACACCCCGACGTTCCCATGTGTGGGTACATGTCCAACCCCCCCTGACAAAGACACGAAGCCTGTCGAAGCATTTAATGTGCCACAGTAACACTGTGGCAGGCGGTCGCCGCTGTTCCACTCGTGAACCCACCGTTTACCCTCTGTGCCACTGTGGTGACCCCTTTGCCTATAAAAGGAGGCCCGAGGCTCAGTAGAAAGGAGTTTTGGCTTTTCAACCAATCGAAAGGCCATAAGAAGGATGGATCTACAGTAAACTAAAAAAAATAACTAAACACATATAGGAGTAGGGTTTTATGCACAACGCGGCCCAAACCTGGGTAAAAACGATCTTGTCGGGCCCTGACTGTTGGTTCTGCTCTTGCCGCGACCCCTCTCCCTGCCAAACAAGCAAAAGGGGACAGTTGAGGCCCCCATAGGTGTCTATCTTTCACCGACAGACAAGTCATTAGAGATAGACATATTAGACACCCTCAATATTAGAGGTAGCAATTCAGAACCCTTGTAATTGAGATCTTCATCAATGAAATACAAGCATGACGTACGCTTTTACCTCCATCGGAGGAACCGAACCTGGGTAAACTCACGTCTCTAGATTACGACCAACCCCTCTCAAGATACCACATAGTTGCGATAGCCTCACACCTAAGATCTCGCACGAGGACATCTTGCCATGACAAAACCACGACAGCCTGGAAGATGCACAACTTTCAAAGGTAACAAGAGTCGGTCACACATGAACAATCTCTTTAGTGATGCTCAATCACTTTGGCTTTTGGTTTGGGTGTTTCGGTTTTTCCTCACTCATGATTTTCTCTCAATGTCCTCAGAGGATGGGATGCTCTCAAATGACAAGTGTCAAGTTCTCTCTGAGAGCAGCCAACCCGCTAGTGGTTATGGGGGGCTTCTATTATAGCCGGGGAGAAATCCCGACAAGATTTGACATAAATGCCGCAGTGATATGACCGTTATGTGGATAAGGTTTGGGGACAGCTAGCGCCCGACACAGCACCGGTCGGAACTTTGAAGATTATGAAAGCCCTCATGTCTCTCACATTACTCACTTGTATGAAATTCGCACTGGCGAAATCCTAACTTCTCAGTTAGAGCAATTTCCTCAGTTACTAGAAGATCGTCGTCTCTGTCGCTGAAGAAATTGACTAAACTATAAAAGATTTCGAAAGGCTTCACTCGAAGGATTGGGTATGTGTCGTCTTTGTGATGAGCATCACTTGGACACTTTTCCTTAGTTTTACCTTGACCCCCTTTAATAGTACAATGTTCCTTTAACAAAAGTCTTCCAGCTTCAAAGTCCTCGCTTCAATATCCTCATGGACACACCAATTTCCTCACTTTCAAAATCTTCAGGAAAATATCAAAGTCTTCAGTTGAGGACACTCATTTTTAGGGGTCGATATTCTTCGAATAACTCAAACTTTTCAGGGAGTTATAGAGCATGTGTAAACTCACAAACACATTAGTCTCTTAACCTATAAGTCTTCAATACACCAAAATCAGTAAGGGGAACTAGATACACTTACAATCACCCCCTTTTTGGTTATTGATAACAAATAGGTTAAGTTTTCAATGGGGATAAATATATGAAGTGTAAGTACATACTTTGATGAATTTGATTGCAAGATATAGAGAGACCCCCCTTAATATTTGCATATTTGTAGAATTTGCTTTGGAATGCAAATGCACATTGTGGGTTTATACCATGGATATCTCACCCTATATCTTGTAATCCATACACGCATTTAACATATATCATGAGGAAATTGAAATGCATGATAGAAAGTGGTGTCTGATGAAATTCAGCATGTGTGCATTAATCAACATGACGAATAAGCATGCGAAGCAAACGGTTCAGAAGTGTTAGACCACCACTGGACTTAAATTTACAACTCATACAGCCAAACACTTTAGAAGAACGAGAGTTCCAACTTAACAAAAATATAGCCCATAAGGTAGACCCGCTTGAAGACAAACTCAGATTTCTCCCCCTTTATCATCAAGTGATGAAAATGGACAAAACTGAGGACTAACGCCCGTGAAGAATTTCAACTTTTTGATGAAGGAGGAGCGCCAGCGTTGTTGGGGTGTCATTGAAGGGACGACAACAGTGTCATCAAGATCCTCACCTTCATCCTTCGAGCGCGATGAAGAAAATGAACTAGTCACCAGTAGAGGAACTTGAACCTTCTTGAATTTCTTCTTGGGTTCTTTAGGAGTCTTGAGGTGAGACAGAATAGCCCATGTGCGATCAATGATTTTATGAAG
This sequence comes from Hordeum vulgare subsp. vulgare, assembly GCF_904849725.1. Taxonomy (NCBI): domain Eukaryota; kingdom Viridiplantae; phylum Streptophyta; class Magnoliopsida; order Poales; family Poaceae; genus Hordeum; species Hordeum vulgare. Next base: position 221,532,832 of record NC_058522.1, read on the forward strand.
ATTGTAGTGATTCTCCCACATAACATTATGTGTCACGGTCACATATCACACAATTGCACCAAACTAATGCTTTACCCACTTGTGATTGCGATCGACCTTCTGATGAACACTTAGCAGAAGTTCATGCTTAGTTGATACGTCTCCAACGTATCTATAATTTATGAAGTATTCATGCCATGTTTACAATAATTTGATATGATTTTTTTATGATTTGATTAGAACTAACCTGGACCGACGCTGTTTTAAGCAGAACTACCGTGGTATTGTTTTTGTGTAGAAATAGAAGTTATCGGAATGAGCTGAAATTTTAGGAGATTTTTTTTGCAAACTATAAAAAATACTAGTGAAAGAACCAATTGGAGGGGGTCCACCACCTGGCCACAAGCGAGGGGGTGATACGTCTCCAACATATCTATAATTTTTGATTGTTCCATGCTATTATATTATCTATTCTGGATGTTTTATATGCATTAATATGATGTTTTATATTATTTTTGGGACTAACCTATTAATCTAGGGCCTAGTGCCAGTTTTGTTTTTTCCATGTTTTTGAGTATTGCAGATAAGGAATATTAAACGGGGTCCAAATGGAATAAAATCTTCGAAATGATTTTTCTTGGACGAGAAGAAATCGAGAAGACTTGGAGTAGGGGGCAGGGCACCTCCTGGGAGGCCACAAGCCTATAGGGCGCGCCCTAGGGGTGGCTACGCCCCTGGCTTGTGGGTCCCCTGTAGGCCTCCAAACCCTATTCTTTTTCCTATAACTTCCCAAATATTCCCCCATCGCAAAAGAGAGCCACGAAAATACTTTTCTGCCGCCGGGAGCCTCTGTTACCATGAGATCCAATCTGGGAGCTTTTTCCGGTAATCTGTCGGGAGAGGGAATTGATCACAGCGGGCATCTACATCAACTCTATTGCCCCTCCGATGATGCGTGAGTAATTCACCACAGACCTACGGGTCCATAGCTAGTAGCTAGATGGCTTCTTCTCTCTCTTTGATATTCAATACCATGTTATCATGATCTTCATGGATATCTATTCTATGTAATAATCTTTTGTTGTGTGTTTGTCGAGATCCGATGAATTGTGAGTTTATGTTCAGATTATCTACGAATATTATTTGAATCTCTTCCGAATTCTTATATGCATGATTTCATATCTTAGCAAGTCTCTTCGAGTTATTGGTTTGGTTTGGCCAACTAGATTGGTAATTCTTGCAATCGGAGAAGTGCTTAGTTTTGGGTTCAATATTGAGATGTCCTCACCCAGTAACATAGTAGGGGTAGTGTCGTGATTTTGTCACGGCATACGTCCTCGTGCAAGCACTTAGGTGTGAGGCCATCGCAACCATGTGGCGGCTTGAAAGGGGTTGGTCGGAATCGAGAGACGCGAGTTTAGCCAGGTTCGGCCCCTCCTATGGAGGTAAAAGCCTATGTCCTGCTTGTGTTTCATTGATGAAGATGATGATCTTGATTACAAGGGTGCAGACTCGTGACCTCTAATCTCATGGGTGTCTAATCTGTCTATCTCATGATTTGTCTTGTCTAGACCTCATTTGTGAATCATGTCCCTCTTGGGGCGCCTTACCCCTCCTTATATAGGTGGAAGGGGTAGGTTTACATGTAGAGTCCTACTAGGAGTAGGAATATGACTAGTTTCTCTTGAATCCTAATCCGGGTCTTGTTTCCTTCTTGTGGGAGTCTTTCCTCTTCTTGGGCCTTCTCTTGTGAGCCGGCCTTCTTGGCCTCTCTATGAGCCGCCTTAGGCCAGGATGCACGCCTGGCCTTGGGCCTTTGTCGTTTGTGTGAGTCCCCCGTCGAGTCACTGTTGAGTCGCTGATGAGTCGCCAAGTCCTTGGCGGGTCATCCTTCAAGCCGGGTTACACCGCGGGGTATATCCCCAACAAGTAGTGAGGCACGTATTGTATTGTTGCCATCGAGGATAAGAAGAGGGGATTTTCATTATATTGCTTGAGTTTATCCCTCTACATCATGTCATCTTACTTAATGCGTTACTCTGTTCTTCATGAACTTAATACTCTATATGCAAGCAGGACTCGGTCAATGTGTGGAGTAATAGTAGTATATGCAGAATCATTTCGGTCTACTTGACACAGACGTGATGCCTATATGCATAATCATTGCCTTGGATATATTCATAATTATTCGCTTTTCTATTAATTGCTCGACAGTAATTTGTTCACCCACCCTATTATTTTCCTTTATGAGAGAATCCTCTAGTGAAACCTATGGCACCCGGGTCTATTTTCCATATTATACTTTCAGATCTATAAACCAAAAATACCAAAAGTACCTTGCAACAATTTATTTACTTTTGTCTACGCAATCTTTTATATCTATCTCTATCAGATATCATCCTTGCAAATAAATCTAAAGGGATTGACAACCCCTTTTTAGCATTGGGTGCAAGAGTTTGATTATTAGTGTAGGTACTACAATTGGGGCCTTGCTTGTTCCTCCTACTGGATTGATACCTTGGTTCACAACAAACTGAGCGAAATACTCAGCACCCTTTCCTCTTCAAGGGAGTATTTCCTCTTCTTGGGCCTTCTCTTGTGAGACGGCCTTCTTGGCCTCTCTATGAGACGCCCTATGCCAGGGTGCACGCTGGCCTTGGGCCTTTGTCGTTTGTGTGAGTCGCCCACCGGGTCACTATTGAGTCACACGTGAGTCACCAAGTCCTTGGCGGGTCATACTTCAAGCTGTGTTACACCGCGGGGTATATCCCCGACATTAGCCCCCAGGTTAGCTTGAATTTATTCATGGTAAGCACCTGAAATAAGAATAATAAATATGTTAAGGGACCGGTTTGCTCCTGTGGCCGACTTGATTTACTGAAGTCGTTCCTTGAAAAATCCGGGTTTGTTTTTTGAACTGTCCTCAATCATTTTGCAGGTACGTGTCCTCCACAATAAAATACATATGCCATTGAATCGACCTCCAATGCTTTGGCTTGATGAAAATTTGGGGAATAAGAAATCCACACAATGTTGAATCGACTTCTCTTGCTTCGACGGGTTATGATTGCTTATGGCGGGTCATGATTGCTAATGGTGGGTCATGATTATTGGTAATGCCTCGTCAAACAACTAAACCTCAATTGACTATATCGAATTATTGCGGATAAATAAATCTGTGTGAAGTTGAGCCGGTCTTTTAATGCTTCAACTAGATAAAAATATGCTCAACCGGTCTCCCAATACTTCACTTCCATGACGAAATGTAATGTGCTCTTCAATTTTTTGATATATCCATATTACCTGTAACCCCCAAACTCCAAGTTTATCAATTTATGGTGAGTTGGTGTTTTGCAATAATATCTTTGACCATGTAGCCCCCAAGTGTCGGGTTGTCTTCCTTGCAGCACCCTGGGACTTGTAATCATATTACATTTATAAAGCTTCAGCTGGTGTAGCCCCCAACGGCCGGGTAATCAGTGTGTGATGGTCCGGGTCTTCAATTTGAACCTCATGATCTGTGAAACAACTTAGTGTTGTAGCCCCCAAGTGTAGGGTTGTCTTGCCTGCAGCAACCTGGGACTTTAGAAATTATGATCTGAATAGTATAGCCCCCCAAGTGACGGGTCGATTGCTTGCGGCGACTCGGGACTCCCACATTCTTCTCCTTTGAAAATAAAACATCATATGATATAGCCCCCAAGGGCTGGGTCATTATGCAATAATGAGCAGGAACTTTGTAAATCTGATGATGTAACCTTGAGCAGCAATGTGTAGCCCCCAAGGACCGGGTCATTATGAAAATGATGAGCTTGTGCTTCCTTGAATCCATACTTGAATAAAGAGCAATATGTAGCCCCCCCATGGCCGGCTTATCTCCTTGAAATAGCCGGGTCTACTGGTGATGTGATGATTTGAAATAGCAGTTTACATTAGCCCCCAAGTGTCATGGTGCATGCTTGCAGCAACATGGGACTTTCATACTTTGATGTAATCTTGATTTGAATAATGTAGCCCCCAAGTGTCGGGTTGCGTGCCTGCAGCAACTTGGGACTATTGCTTCCATTGTAGAATCATATCTACTCTCATGATGCCTTTGTGATGAAGAAATCCTTGGTCATGGTTGCAGTGTAACCCGACAAATATATGGTTGAGAAATCCATAAGTGTTGTTGTTTACTACAGAGCACGAGTTGAAGAAATCCAAGAGCTGGCCAATTAGATGACCCGACATTATGTGTGATAGGGCGGCTCTTCGACAATAGTCAATTCTTCCGAGCTGACTTTAAAAAACCCCAATCATTAAACACTGGTTATGATAAACCATGATGAAAATCCAGCCATATTGGCTATCAAAGATTTATTTGCTCCTGCAAAAATATATGCTTTGACGCGGTTTGAAGACCGGCATGATATGTATGTATGATGCATGATCCAATGCAAGATGATGCATGTATATGACATAATAATGCTGGCAACACCATAGTATGGCATCAAGTTATTTTAAATAAGCCAGCTCAGTGAGTCACGGCGGGTAGGACGAGCTCGTAAGGCTCTAGTTGTACCCAAAAGAGTTAAGCCGGCTCAGTGAGTCACGACGGTCGGCTTAGTGAGTCACGACAGGGTAGGACGAGCTTGCAAGGCTCTAGTGCTACCCTAAAGAGGCTTTTGCAATAGCCTTAGTTGTTTAGACCGGCTGATCAGGCGCGAGTCAAGCTTCAGTGAAGAAGGTTCAGTGAACCCATGGTTTGTCTATTTTCCATATGCCGACTCCCACCAGCTCCACTTGATTTAACATTGGTAGTTGAGGGTCCAAGATTGGATTGACTCACCAAGAGTTCTGGGGGGCGTGAAGGGTGACTCGCCAAACATATAGTCCAGTATAACCATTGTAATGCGGTAATTTTTCTCTACCCAAGAGGGTAATCAGGCTAAACTCAGTGAGTCGGAAGCCCCCAAATGACTTATGATCAGGGAAAAGTCGAGCATAGGATTGCAGAAGCTTAAGCTCTTACCGCAAAACGACTTGGAAAGCTAGTAGCCCCCAAATAAGTCGGCTTAATTCTCAAGAACATAATTGGGTGCCTATGTTTCAACCGTGCTCATGACAACTGTTTGGTCCTGTTTGGCTTACCAGCACCCATGTTTGGGTGAGCGCAATATGGCGGCTCACCCTCTTTGATACTGTTAGCTCCATCCTCTTTGGCAACTTATGAATCATCCGCCAATAAGGTCGGGAACCCATGTTTGGGTGGTCTCATACATGGCGACTTGTCTTCTTGGCGATTCTTAAATCTTCTCGTCAATGAAGCAACAACCTCCAATACCGGCTTAATTTTTCTGTAACGACCCTGGGTTCTTGAATTATTCATCCCTATTGAGTCTACCGATCCATGTCCATGTAGCCCCCGAGTCTTAAGTCGACTCAAGGAGGCGGCTTGAGATTCTCCATACTTGATTGTGGCATAAACTGGCATAAGATTTGATAGTTGATGATGGATTTTTGACCCATGCTTAATTCTGGGTAGTCTGGCTCTCATGGTTCTTCGAGGACCACTGTCCTTTTTCTTTGCTGCTTGCTTTGAATTGTCGGCTCTATGGCGTAGGGCTCAAATTGTAGCTTCATCGGGGATATTTCCATCATGAAGAACTGTCCTGTTACATTTGATATGTTGAAGTAAAAAGTATTGGCCAATGCATCATGGGGATGGCGGCTTGCACGCTTCCGTTGGGCAGCTCGTATAAGCGAGCATTGCACCGATATGTTGATGTGGATTGGATCGTGGGGACGACAGCTTGCACGCGTCTGCTGGGTGGCTCCTATAAGCGAGCACTGCACCAATATGTTGATGACGTCTGGACCGCAAGGGCGGCATCTTGTATCCATCTATTGGGCGGCTCGTACATGCGAGCATTGCACCGGCGAGTTGAGTTGAATGCGAGAGTTGTATGGCGATTTGGCACGGACTCGAGAATCGATCGCGACGTTGTAAGCCGTCTTGGTCGCGCGGACGTGGGAGTTGTCCGCGTCATTGTAAGCTGTCTTTGTGCGACATGGACGAACACTGGTCCAACAGATGTTGGCACGCCTTCAGCTTCGCGGTATTGTGCCACTTTGATAATGAATATTTGCCCTGCATAAAAATAACGCTGGACAAAGTAATTGTTTTCGGATGAATCAATCTATCCCTACTAATAAAGCACCGACGGCTTCTGCCGTACGTCGCGACGTTTTTGCGTAAACGCCCTTGTACTTTTCTATAATTAAACCGCGGTCCTTTTTAGTGGAAATATAATGTTTCCTTTTTACAAAAAGACCCCTGTATCCAACCTGCGGTCATCCTCTTTCTCTTATCCACTGCCAGACGCCCCCATTTGTATGCGCCGTCGGCAGCTCTCTTCGGCCTCCGCCTCGCCGGGGCGTGTGCTCAGGTGAGGGGCGTCGCCCTTGTCGGCGACGGGGGTAGCTCTTCCTGGTCCCCATGTAGGTGCCCAGCGCCCTCCACTGCTCTTCTCGAAGCAGAGGACGACGAGAACGCAAGGATGCACATGCTTCGGTTAGCCAAGGTGCGGCCGAAGCAGAGGACGATGAGGGGCTGTAGACCAGGGCTGCCGAGGTGGTCGGAAGCAGGGAGGAGGAGAGGCGAGGACGGAGCAGCGTGACCGCAAGCTCTGCTGGTGGAGGGAGAGCACGCATCGAGGAGGCAGGGTGAGTACGCCTGCGCGGGGTGGTGCGCATGAGCAGCGCGCGGAGGTCGACGTCGGCGCGGGACAGGTCGACGTCGTACAGGTCGTAGCCGAGGAAGCGCGCCATGGCGGCCGCTAAGGTGGACTTGCCGGTGCCGGGCGGGCCCTGGAGCAGGTAGCTCCGGCGCCAGACGCGGCCGAGCCCGTGGTAGTACGCGCGACCCTTGGCGAAGCTCTCCAGGTCGGCGCGGACGCGAGCCTTGAGGTCCGGGTCCATGGCCACCAACTTACCGAAAGTGCCCAGGTACGAGTCCTTGTTTCCTGCAACACGACCAATTATTGCTTGCCAGCGTCCATGTTGGTGGTGCCTGACAAAACATATCACTATCAAGGACTAGGTCGAGCAGGTTGTAACTGACGCGGAACATATTGATCAAACTGATGGGCTCCTATAGTTGAAAATTACCTTGTGACACCTGTGTACACGGATGCACCCCTAGAGAAGCCACTGCTCTTCCTGCAGATTTACACCAGGCAGTTCTTTTAGGATCACCAAACAGACAGTTGTAAGCACAAAATATGATGCCTGGCATGAATATGACAAGTTATAAATACGAGCCTCCTTAGTGAAGCTACAAGCTCCTTCCTGCTCATGTTTTGCATCTCCTCAAGCTCTCTGATGTAGTTTTCTTTCTGTAAAGCAAACAAACTCAATGTTAAGCAAATATTGCTGAATTCAGAACCAGCATAATGATTTTTTGTAACAGAAAGGAACCATTTAGCACAACTGAATAAAGTTGACACAGACTTCCAATTATTACCAATGGAATGCAAATATAATATATTGCACAAATGAACTTAGCAATATGAGGTGCACCAAACAAAAAATAGGCTGCTGCTCGGATAACATGTGAGTTGAATTTATGTCTTTCAATCTTTACCACAACATGAGTTCAAAGAGGTGATAGGATAACAACAAAGTATTCAAAGGAAGTGCAGAAGAAACACATACATCAATTGCCTATTAGAGAATGACACTTACAGGGAAATTAGTGGTAGCATTGGAGCCCGAGTATTTCTGAGCAGCAAGATCATATGCCCTAGCAGCCCTATCTTCTTTTTCATAGCCACCTGCGCAGTACCAAATATTGCTTTTAAGTTTCTAGCAAATGATGCTGAAAAGACACGACACACTAATATAAAAGGTAGGAGGCAGTTGTTCATACCCAAGGAAACTGAAGGAAAGTCCCCGCATAGTCGCCAGATTAGCAAGCATAAAAATGGTAGAGAATACAAGCCAAGTTAGTTCGAACTTTGAACTGATAGAGGAGAGAAAAAACAAACTAAATGCATAGAGAAAACATGCATAACTATCATGTGATTCTTATAAAGATAACAGATGCACCACACTTAATTCGCACCTAACTGAGCAAATATTTACTTAATTATGATTGGGTTGCCTATCATGGACACGTCGAGATACCATTAATTAAAATCAAGTACCCATTGTGAGTTGAAGGTGGTTACTTACAAATAGACCGCATGTTCCTGTATTACGTAGATGTTGATTAACAACAAGATTGACATGCGATCTAAGCTAAATTGAAAGAGAGAGAGAAAATACTCTTCTGAATTTATGCTTATAGTAGTAGTAGTATCCAAGCCATGCTTATTGACTGTATTCTTCCAAATTGGAACGATTATGATATTATGATATCAATGTTTTGAACAAGTTCATTTCATCACTTTCCCTACATTGTAAAATGTAGCTACAATATGCATCACTAAAGGATATGCAGCATGAAATTCATTCATTTTCTTGGGACTAAACTAACATCTTTTCTTGTGTCCAGATCTTTTATCCACGTGATGTGTCTCTGATTATTCACAGTCTTGCTGTAGCTATTTTCCTTCTTACACCATTGTTCATGAGCTTTCCAAATATTACCATGATATCATTGTTTCAGACTTTTATGGAGTTAGCAAAAGGTATGTTGTTGAAATGTACTATGAAATGGTGTGATATCATGCTTTACCTACTGGATGTTGTGACATGTGCCTCGAAAGGGGATATAACGCTATTCATCACCCAGGGTGCATAATAAGTTATTCTGCACCAGAGTTTTTCTTATGTAGTCTCATTAAGAATTTATGTTTGATATACAAATAGTTCCGTTCATATTGGCATAAGAAACCAAAATATAAGTTACAGTACTTACAGAATTTACATTGTGTGTGTGTGTGTGTGTGCATGCTATTGTAACCGTGAGTGTCGGCATTGAGTAACCGTAGAATTATCTTTTTCTTAGTGATAGTGTAAAAAAAGGGTCAGCCCGATGCATGTAGCTCCCGCTTGCGCAGGGTCCGGGGAAAGGTCCGACCAGTTTGAGTCTATTGTACGCAGCCTTTTCCTACATTTCTGCAAACCTATATAAATTAAGATAGGGCTTGCTAATCTTCTGTGTGTATATATAGTGTATATTTGCCTACATGGACAGTAAAATCAAGTCAGCATATAACATAATTTCTCTTCTATTTATTTATTGTCTGTAATATTTAATATTGATTCTAATTTCAGTTGATATAGAACACAATATTTCAATTTCCAGCGAGACCGAGCGACCTATATTATAAACATAGCATTCCGATTTAAAGTATTGAGCTACAACCACTAGCTAGCTATTGATTTCAAAAACAAATGCTATTGATAGTGACACTGTTTCAGCTACAAATGCTATTGATAGAGTCCTCCATGCAGCTCCATTCTAAGTTTTTTAGTCCACGGTATATGATGCAACTACAACTGCAATCCACATCATCCGTCCTCAATTATTGTTCTTTTATGACAAGATTTCTCTGTATTTTTGCATGCCTAATTTGGCTATTTTTATGTGCAATCTATCTGGAATAGTACCGCTGTCACTGTTGGCAAGAGCGGAAAGGAGGACAAGCAACGACATGGGCGGGGTACCGTGTGAAAAAAGAGGACACATATCTGTGGGTTTTTGAGTTATGCTTATTGGCTAAGGATGTGGGATATTATTATTTTCTCCCATTGCAACGCACGGGCTTTTTTACTAGTATATATTAAAAATAGAGGGGACAAATATTACCTGATAATTTCGTCCGATGACGAACGCGACTGGCTGACGAAAAACGTATTTGATGTATGTATGCTTTCTGTGGATGAAAACCGATCGCTACTGTTTGCCATCCGTAAATTAAGCTGATGGTAGTTTGGCACCCTTGTAGATATACTGAATGTGTACTTCAGATAGTACTAATTGATTTCTCATGATGCCATTCTTTCACAATATCCTATGGAAAGCATCAGGTGACTTCCAAAGATGTTTGATGGCACTGTAATTCTAAATAGCTCTCGAGTTCTCTTTGTAGTTTTAACATGATGCAACACCAGAAGCTGGCGTGGCGCGGTGTGAGGCGAGGCGCAGCATGTTGAGGTGAGGCCGCAACCAGCGTCTGTAGGCATGAGCGGCTCCATGCAGCGCAGTGGGCAGTGGTGCTGGAGGCGGGTCGGCGGCCGACGGTTCTGGGCGAGTGCGCGGGCGAGAAGTGGCGAGTGCGCGGGCACAGCAGCGGTCGGCTCGGCGCACGACCGGTCGGTCGATGTCAAGCGGAGCTTAGTCTGTCTTGGATGCGAGGTGGGGCGAAGCTGCAGTCAGGCAGCTCAGTGGTAGAGGCTATACTGCATGGTGGCGAGCCAGCGAACGGAGCAAAGACAGCAGCTGCAGGGATGCGCGGTGACTGAAGGCTGCGGTCGGGAGGCTCAACAAATAGAGGCGAGGCGAGGCGATCCATGGTGGAGGCGGCATGCGCGACGGTGATGGTAGGTGCAATGGGCGTTGGCGACTTGGACGCGCATCGGAGGCAGGGTGAGCACGAAGGTGAAGCCGGCCTGGCGAAGGTGCACGCGGAAAGGGCGATCGTAGGTGAGTCGGTCTGGCGAAGGCGCGAGCGGACACACGTGAGCGGAGGCGGAGTCGGCCTAGCGCAGGTACTCGCGGATGGGGCGAGCGTAGGCGAGTGCGGCGCGGTGGCTCGAGGCAGGAGGGGCGATCCGAGGCGATGCCTAGGCAGCAGGTGCGGCGGGGCGAAGCCGGTCGGGACGACTCGAACACGAGGCAGCGATGGTAAGGCGAGGTGAAGCATGGCGAGTCGGGGCCGATGCCACGGTGGTTGTAGCAAGGTGCGATCGGCTGGGCGCGGCGCAGCGGGGGCCATGCCAAGGGCAAAGTGCGACTTGTCGTCGGCTTGGTCTACTCGAAGCGAGTCGAGCCATTGCAAACACGACGCCGACGGAATACGAGTCCGTGTGCAAATCCGCTTTTGGTAGTACCTAACTTCGTCTCGTGCTTGCCAATCTGATATACATTAATGCAAACAGGAGTAGAACACATCAACCTTTTCCTCTGCTTTCGGCAATGTCATAAACGCGGTATGCTTCTTCTTCGTTCCAGCGAATTTCATCGCTGGATAAGCGATTTTTTTGTCCGGTTATTATGTTAACCTCGCTGCACCCATGCTAAGTTCAGTTGTGTCATGTTATTTCAGCTATCTCATAAGCGTATCTGTACGCAGTTTGTTTAAGACTTTAGCCAGAAACGTGCTTGGTTCACGTTGCGGCAGTGTGAGTCGTAGTGTAGACAGAGTCCTTGTTTACTTAGTCAAGTAATCGTGCAAGGATCTGGCCACGATCTGTCCGTGGGATGGCACGGAGAAAACGGATCGTGATCAGCGCATTGTGCGAGTTTGTTATACAACTGAATAAAAGGAATGAGCAGAAAAGACGCAGCGGTTACGCGTCGCAAAAATCTCCCTGTTCGCTGCGTTCGTGCAGCTCATCTTTCTCCTTCAGTTCATCTCAGGTGTGTCCACCTCGCGTGAGTGTGTCGATCCAAGGCTGGTTCTAACACTTGGTATTCAGAGCCTGGTTCACGTACGGCGGCGGAGGTAGGAGGAGTTGTGGCGGCGGAGATCGACGATGGGCGACACTTCACCGAGCGGCAGCGGCGGCGGAAAGTACACGCCGCCGGCAAGGAGGCCTGGTGATGAGGGCACGGCCGCGGAGGTGGCGATCGTACCGCGCATGCCGACGAGGACCGGCGGCGTCCCGATCCAGTATCCCATGCTCACGGACTCGAACTATGGTCTGTGGGCGGTGAAGATGAAGCTGCTCCTTCGCCCCTACGGTGTCTGGCCGGCGATCGAGGGGACAGGCGAGTTTAATCAAAACAGGGATGACGAAGCCTTTGCTGCCTTGTCTCAGTCTGTTCCCGACTCGGTGATGATGGCAGTGGCTGAATGCACTACCGCTCACGAGGCCTGGGAAGCGATCCGGCGCATGCGTGTCGGTGAGGACCGCGTCAAGAAGGCGCGGGTCAAGCAGTTGAAGCGACAGCTCGACCGCATGGAGATGGACGATGGTGAGTCCGTTAGTGTGTTTGCGCAGAAATTGCTGACTCTCGTCGGAGAAATCCGATCGTTGGGCGAGACGGTGTCAGATGAGTCGATCATTGAGGTCCTCTTCAACGCCGTCCCGAGCCGGTTTGGGGACATCGTGAACACCATTGAGCAGTGGGGTGACCTCACTACCATGACCGTGTCGGAGGCAGTTGGTCGCCTCGCCGCGTTTGAAGAGAGCCAACGCGGGCGGCGCCGTCAATCCGGTGGGAAGGAGGACCAGCTGATGCTGATGACACAGGCCCTTGAGCAGCTCATGAAGGGCAAAAATGGGCCACCGGGAGCCGGCAGTAGCAACGCTGGTCGTGGCCGCGGAGGTGGTCGAGGTCGAGGCGATGGCCGCGGTAACCGCGGACAAGCCGGGCGCGGCGAGAACAAGGACGTGGAGAAGCAGAAGAAACACCGTAAGTTCGACATCACTAAGGTCAGGTGTTTTAACTGTAATAAGATGGGACATTTTCAGTCAGACTGTCCAGAGCCCAAACGAGAGCAGGCAAATTTTGCCCAGGAGGAGGAGGCAGATGAGCAACCTCTGCTCATGATCGCAGCATGTCAGCTGGCCCCAGCAAAGATCGAGTTGACGGAACAAGTATTCTTGAATGAGAAGCAGGTGCTTCCGAAGCTAATCGGTGATTGGGACATCTCCTGGTACTTGGACACCGGAGCAAGCAATCATATGACCGGTTGCCGCGACAAGTTTGCAGAGCTCGATGAGGCAGTAAACGGCAAGGTCAAATTTGGCGATGGTTCTGCTGTGGACATCCGTGGACGAGGTTCAGTTCTCTTGAAGTGTCTCACAGGTGAGCACCGGGTTCTGACGGATGTATACTTCATTCCTAGACTTAAGAACAACATTATCAGTTTGGGCCAGCTAGATGAAAATGGATGCAAGTATGCAAGTGAGGATGGAGTAATGACCGTGTGGGACAGAGAAAGAAATGTTCTTGCACGAGTGAATAGGACCAAGAACAGGATGTATATACTGAACATCCAGCCCACTGAACCTGTGTGTCTGCTTGCTCACGCTAAGGATCAAGCATGGTTGTGGCACATGAGGTATGGACATGTAAATTTCAGGTCACTTCGTACACTTGCAGCAGAAGAGATGGTACATGGCATGCCGTACCTCGACCGGGTGGAGCAAATCTGTGATGGGTGCATGATAGCAAAACAGAGACGCCTCTCCTTCCCAGTTCAGGCGACTTACCGCGCAACGGAGCAACTTCAGCTCATCCATGCAGACTTGTGCGGACCTATAACACCTGAAACGCCTGGCGGAAAGAGGTATTTTCTTTTGTTAGTGGATGACCACTCTCGGTTCATGTGGATTACTCTGTTGCGGAGCAAAGATGAAGCTCTCAATGGACTGCAGAAAATCCAAAAGGCAGCTGAAGTTGAAAGTGGGCATCAGTTAAAGGAAATTAGAACAGACCGAGGGGGTGAGTTTACTTCAAGAGAATTTGCAGAGCACTGTGAGCGGCACGGAATCAAGCATTTTCGCACGTCACCGTATAGCCCACAACAAAATGGTGTGGTTGAAAGGAGAAACCAAACCGTGGTGGGCATGGCGCGCAGTCTGCTGAAAAGTATGGGGGTGCCACCTCGGTTTTGGGGTGAAGCAGTGACCACTGCCGTATATTTGCTGAACAGATCGTTGACAAAGAGTGTCAAGGGGAAAACACCATATGAGGCTTGGTATGAGAAAAAGCCGTCAGTTCAACATCTTCGTACTTTTGGTTGTGTTGCTCATGTGAAGAAGGTTGGGCCCGGCGTGTCAAAACTCTCTGATAGAAGCTCACAAATGATCTTTATTGGTTATGAACCTGGCTCCAAAGCCTACCGCATGTATGACCCTGAAAGCAAGAAACTTGTTGTATCACGAGATGCAGTGTTCGAGGAAGACAGGTGTTGGGATTGGAGCATCTCGGGATCCGTGGAAAGTAGCGATGGAAGTTCATTTGTTATCAGCTACCCAGAACAACCAAATTGTGACGAAGCAGGAGAGGTAGCAGAAGACGTTGCCCCGGAGGCGGATTCATCAAGTAGAACCCCTGCAATGGCAGCGCCTCGGCTGGGTGATAGAACAAGACGTGCTAACGACGGGTGATCCCGCTGGACCTAGAAGCCTCTCCGGTGACTCCTGCTTATGCTCCTGGTTCTCCTGACACACCGTACTACGAGCCTTCCGAGGGCCCACAAGGCAAGCGCCTTCTGGATGATGTCTATGAGGAAACGACAGAGGTAGAGGCAGCCTACTCAGGCCTCTGTTTATTTGGTATGGAAGAACCTGCCAATCACTTCGAGGCGATGAAAGAGTCGTGTTGGCAGAGAGCTATGCAGGATGAATTGAGCTCCATTGAGGCAAATAGTACATGGCACCTTTGTGACCTGCCAAAGGGATGCAGGCCCATTGGTCTGAAGTGGATTTATAAGAGAAAGAAGGATCCCAATGGAGTTGTAGTCAAACACAAGGCGAGGCTGGTAGCTAAAGGGTATGTACAACGCCAAGGGGTCGATTTTGAGGAAGGTTTTGCTCCTGTTGCACGCTTGGAATCTGTCAGACTTCTAGTGGCACTTGTTGCACAATTTGGTTGGAAAATGCATCATATGGATGTTAAATCAGCGTTTCTCAACGGTGATCTGAATGAAGAAGTCTATGTGAGCCAACCGCCGGGGTTTGAGATTGCCGGATGTGACAGCAAGGTGTACAGACTTAAGAAGGCTCTCTACGGCCTTCGACAAGCTCCAAGGGCATGGAACTCAAAATTGGATACTACTCTCACTGAATTTGGCTTTGAAAAATGCCCTTCCGAGTCGGGTCTGTACAGGAAAAGGGCAGCTAAGTCAGTACTGATAGTGGGTGTGTATGTTGATGATTTGATTATCACTGGCGGCAGTGACCGTGCCATCAAAGAATTCAAGGACCAGATGAAGTCTAAGTTTAGCATGAGTGACTTGGGTCTACTAAGTTATTACCTGGGTATTGAAGTTAAGCAATCAGAAGAAGGTATTGTTTTGTGCCAATCAGGTTATGCTTCCCGGATCCTTGAGAAAATGGGGATGTCAGACTGTAAGTCAGCCCAAACCCCACTGGAACCCAGGCTGAAACTCAGCAAGAACAGTAAGGCTAAAGAAACTGATGCAACTCAATACAGGAGTTTAGTGGGGAGTTTGAGATACTTACTTCACACACGTCCTGATCTCAGTTTTGCAGTGGGTTTTGTTGGCAGATTTATGGAGAAGCCCACAACAGAGCATTTGGTCACAGTCAAAAACATTTTGAAGTACGTAAAAGGAACACTCAACCTTGGATGTGTCTACAACAAGTCTAGAGAGTATGCGCCTCAACTGATAGGATACAGCGACAGTGATCATGCGGGAGACATTGATGATCGCAAAAGTACTTCAGGTGTTCTGTTTTACTATGGTGGCTGTCCCATAACCTGGACATCGCAAAAACAGAAAATCGTCGCTCAGTCTTCCTGTGAGGCTGAATATGTAGCTGCTGCATCAGCAGCTTGTCAAGGGATTTGGTTAGCTAGGCTTCTTGGAGAATTACTGGATCAGAAGCCAAACAAGGTACTACTGAAAGTGGATAATCAATCAGCCATTTCCTTGTGCAAAAATCCTGTGTACCACGAGCGAAGCAAGCACATTGAGATAAAATATCACTTCGCGAGAAGCTGTGTTGAGGAGGGGAAGATCATTGTGGAACATATAAGAACTGAAGAACAGCTTGCTGACATATTAACAAAGTCACTTCCTAGGGTTCGGTTCCAGGAGATGAAGGAGATGATCGGATTGCGTGATGTGAAGTGAGTGCAGCAGAGATTAAGGAGGTGAATATTATGTTAACCTCGCTGCACCCATGCTAAGTTCAGTTGTGTCATGTTATTTCAGCTATCTCATAAGCGTATCTGTACGCAGTTTGTTTAAGACTTTAGCCAGAAACGTGCTTGGTTCACGTTGCGGCAGTGTGAGTCGTAGTGTAGACAGAGTCCTTGTTTACTTAGTCAAGTAATCGTGCAAGGATCTGGCCACGATCTGTCCGTGGGATGGCACGGAGAAAACGGATCGTGATCAGCGCATTGTGCGAGTTTGTTATACAGCTGAATAAAAGGAATGAGCAGAAAAGACGCAGCGGTTACGCGTCGCAAAAATCTCCCTGTTCGCTGCGTTCGTGCAGCTCGTCTTTCTCCTTCAGTTCATCTCAGGTGTGTCCACCTCGCGTGAGTGTGTCGATCCAAGGCTGGTTCTAACACCGGTCAACACCGACGTTTATGAACTCTTCCAACCTTGGCGGATTAACTCATAAGCGATGTAGATCCACTAGTGCCAGCTCTTTTTCATCCGGCAAATCGCAAGCTTCTCAATCCCTAAAAGAGATCCCTTCAAGAACACAATTCCACCGTGCAATCAGCCCCACGGTGGGCGCCAAATGTCGTGGTTTTGTCACGGCATATGTCCTCGTGCAAGGACTTAGGTGTGAGGCTATCACAATCATGTGGCGGCTTGAGAGGGGTTGGTCGGAATCGAGAGACGCGATTTTACCCAGTATTGGCCCCTCCGATGGAGGTAAAAGCCTACGTCCTGCTTGTATTTCATTGATGAAGATGATGATCTCGATTACAAGGGTGCCGACTCGTCACCTCTAATCTCGTGGGTGTCTAACCTGTCTATCTCATGATTTGTCTTGTCTATACCTAAGTTGTGAACCATGTCCCTCTTAGGGTGCCTTACCCCTCCTTATATAGGTGGAAGGGGTAGATTTACATGTAGAGTCCTACTAGAAGTAGGAATATGACTAGTCTCTCTTGAATCCTAATCCGGGTCTTGTTTCCTTCTTGTGGGAGTTTTCCTCTTCTTGGGCTTTCTCTTGTGAGCCGGCCTTCTTGGCCTCTCTATTAGCCGCCTTATGCCAGGATGCACGCCTGGCCTTGGGCCTTTGTCTTTTGTGGGAGTCACCCGCCGGGTCACTATTGAGTCACTCGTGAGTCGCCAAGTCCTTGGCGGGTCATACTTCAAGCCGGGTTACACCACGGGGTATATCCCCGACAGATAGTGAGGCACGTATTGTATTGTTGCCATCGAGGATAAGAAGATGGTATTTTCATCATATTGCTTGAGTTTATCCCTCTAGATCATGTCATCTTACTTAATGCGTTACTCTGTTCTTTATGCACTTAATACTCTATATGCAAGGAGGAGTCGATTGATGTGTGGAGTAATAGTAGTATATGCAGAATCATTTCGGTCTACTTGACACAGACGTGATGCCTATATGCATAATCATTGCCTTGGATATATTCAAGATTATTCACTTTTATATTAATTGCTCGACAGTAATTTGTTCACCCACCCTATTATTTTCCTTTACGATAGAAGCCTCTAGTGAAACCTATGGCTCTCGGGTCTATTTTCCATATTATAATTTCAGATCTATAAATCGAAAATACCAAAAATACCTTGCAACAATTTATTTACTTTTTTTCCGCAATCTTTTATATCTATCTCTATCACATATCATCCTTGCAAATAAATCTAAAGGGATTGACAACCCCTTTTTAGCGTTGGGTGCAAGAGTTTGATTATTAGTGTAGGTACTACAATTGGGGCCTTGCTTGTTCCTCCTACTGGATTGATACCTTGGTTCTCAACAAACTGAGCAAAATACTCAGCACCCTTTCCTCTTCAAGGGAAAACCAACACAAGCTCAAGAGGTAGCAAGAAGGATTTCTGGTGCCGTTGCCGGGAAGGATACATAACAAGATCAAGCCTACCAAGTACCCATCACAAACTCATCTCTGACATTTACTTTATTTACCGTTTTCCTCCCGTTTTCCTCTCCCACACTTCTAAAAAGATTTTCAGAAAATACCAAAAAGATTTTACTTTTTATTCGCCTTTTTTCCATTCGTCTTTTCGTTTGCTTGCTTGTGTGCTAGATTGCTTGCTTTGTCACAATGGCTCAAGAGAATACCATGTTGTGTGACTTTGCCACTACTAATAATAATGATTTTATTAGTACTCCGATTGCTCCCGCCACTAGTAGGTAATCTTGTGCAATTAATGCCGCTTTGCTCAATCTTGTTATGGAAGAACAATCTTCTCGCCTTCCTAGTGAAGATGCCGCATCCAATCTAAATACTCTCGTTGAGTTGTGTGATATATAAAAGAAGAAAGATGTGGATTATAAAATTGTTAAATTGAAGCTATTTCCTTTCTCACTACGAGCTCGTGCCAAGACTTGGTTTTCATCTTTACCTAAAAAAAGTATTGATTCATGGAATAACTATAAATATGCTTTTATTTCCAAGTACTTTCCGCCCGCTAAGATTATCTCCCTTAGGAATGATATAATGAATTTTATGCAACTTGATCATGAGCATGTTGCACAATCTTGGGAGAGGATGAAACTAATGATTAGGAATTGCCCCGCGCATGGTTTGAGTTTATGGATGATTATACAAAAAAAATTGCGGGGTTAAATTTTCCTTCTAGAAATTTTTTAGATTCCGCCGCGGGTGGTACTTTTATGTAAATCACATTAGGATAAGCTAGTAAACTCCTAGATAATATTATGGCAAATTACTCTCAGTGGCATACCAAAAGATCTCCTACTAGTAAAAAAGTGCACGCTATTGAAGAAATAAACACTTTGAGTGGAAAGATGATTAATTGATGAAATTGTTTGCTAGTAAGAGTGATCCTATTGATCCCAATGATATGCGTTTGTCTTCTTTGATTGGAAATAATAATGAATCTATGGATGTGAATTTTGTTGGTAGGAACAATTTTGGCAATAATGCGTGTAGAGGTAATTTCAATCCTAGGCCGTTTCCTAGTAATTCCTCTAACAATTATGGTAATTCCTACAACAATTCTTATGGAAATTATAATAAGATGCCTTCTGATCTTGAGAATAATGTTAAAGAATACATTAGCTTGCAAAAGGTTTCGATGCTATGATTCAAGAAAAATTGCTCAAGATTGATGATATCGCTAGGAACGTTGGTAGAATTTCTCTTGAGATTGATCCTTTGTAAATTATATCTATTCCACCCAAGCATGATATTAATGAGTCTCAAAAAGCTACGAGAATTTCTATTTATGAGTTGAAGGAAAGAACCGCTAGAATACGTCCTAAGCGTGAATGGCTTGAAAAGGTGTTTTCTTGTGATAACAATGATGAAGATCTTAAAGTGATTGATGTGACACCTATTGAATCTTTGTGTTCTAGTATAAATCTTCAAAAAGATGGGACTGGAGATGAGTCAACTTTAGTTAAAATCCGTCCCAATGATTCAGAGTTTATAGATCTTAATGATAAGATTGATAAAATTGGGATGCCAGAGGTCAAAACTTTAAATAGAAATGAGCCCACTCTTTTTGATTTCAAGGACATTAATTATGATAGTTGCTTTTTGATTGATTGTGTTTTCTTGTTGCAATCCATGTTGAATTCTTTGCACGCTTATAGTCAAAGTAAAGCTTTTACTAAACATATTGTGAATGCTATGATGAAATCTGTTGAAGAAAAACTTGAGTTGGAAGTTTCCATACCTAGAAAGCTTTATGATGAGTGGGAACCTACTATTAAGATTAAAATTAAAGATTATGAGTGCCATTAATTTGATGCTAGCGTTTCCACGATCCCAAAAACTTTATGTGTTGTGCTAGGATTCCGTGAATTTAATGATTCCTCTTTAAATTTGCATCTAGCAGATTCTACAATCAAGAAACCTAAGGTAAGGATTAACGGTGTTCTTATTGTTGCAAATAGGAATTATGTGCCCATAGATTTCATTGTTCTTGATATAGATTTGCAATCCTACATGTCCTATTATTCTTGGTAGACCTTTCCTTAGAACGATTTGTGAAATTATTGATATGAAAGAAGGAAATATTAGATTGCAATTTCCATTAAGGAAAGCCATGAAGAACTTTCCTAGAAATAAGATAAGATTACCATATGAATCTATTATTAGAGCTACGTATGGATTGCATACCAAAGATGACAATACCTAGATCTATTGCATTATGCCTAGCCAGGGGCGTTAAACAATAACGCTTGTTGGGAGGCAACCCAATTTTATTTTTATGATTTTGTTTTTGCTTCTATTTTTGAGTGTTCCACACATTATCACCTCTGGAATAATTGTGTTTTCTTGTTTAAATTAGTGTTTGAGCCAAGTAAGACCTTTGGGATGGTTTACGGTGTTTGCAAGTTGATTTTGCTGAAAAACAGAAACTTTCGCTCTCAGTACATGAATTTTGTAAATTCACTAGAACTTGCTTTTGATCTGAATTATTTACACAAGGTTGATATTCAAATTTCCCAGGTTGTGCAAATTTGTCAGAAGTTTTGGAGTTACATAAGTATTCAAAGTGAACAGATTGCTGCAGACTGTTATGTTTTTGACAAATTCTATTTTCTTTGTGTTGTTTGCTTATTTTGATGAATCTATGGGTTGTATCGGGGGGTATGAACTATGGAGAAGTTGGAATACAGTAAATATTACATCAATATAAATAAATAATGAGTTCATAACAGTACCTAAAGTGGTGATTTATTTTTCTTATACTAACGGATCTCATGAGTTTTCTGTTGAGTTTTGTGTTGTGAAGTTTTCAAGTTTTGGGTAAAGATTTGATGGACTACGGAATAAGGAGTGTCAAGAGCCTAAGCATGGGGATGCCCAAGGAACCCCAAGCCATATTCGAGGATACCAAAGAGCCTAAGCTTGGGGATGCCCCGGAAGGCATCCCCTCTTTCGTCTTCAATCCATCGGTAAATTTACTTGAGGCTATATTTTTATTCACCACATGATATGAGTCCTTACTTTTTATTTGCCACAATCATCCTTGCTACACACATCTTTTGAGATAGACATGCTGAATCATGAATTTAGTTGAATACTCTTTGTGCTTAACTTATATATTTTGAGCTAGGCAATGTTGCTCTAGTACTTTACTTATATCTTTTAGAGCACGACGGTGTTGTGTTTTATAGTAATTATTAAACTGTCGTACCTCACTTTCATTATTTTGAGAGTTCTTTAAACATCATGGTAATTGGTTTAGGTTATGAATTTAGTCCTAATATAATGGGCATCCAAGAGGGATATAATAAAAACTTTCATATTAAGTGCATTGAATATGATGAGAAGTTTGATTCCTTGCATATAGTTTTGAGATATGAATATGGTGATATAAGAGTCATGCTAGTAAGTAATTGTGAATTAGAAGAAATACTTGTGTTAAAGCTTATGATTCCCGCAGCATGCACGTATGGTGAACCGTTATGTGATGAAGTCGGACCATGATTTGTTTAATGATTGTCAACCTTTGTGTGGAGGTCGGGATCACATGATGGTTAACCCCTACCAACCCTTCCCCTAGGAGCATGCGGCTAATACTTTGCTTCGATAACTAATAGGCTTTTGCTATAAGTGTGTGAGTTATTTATGACTAATGTTGATTTCATGGATTATATGCACTGTCACCCTTCCACCTTTGCTAGCCTCTCTAGTACCGCGCAACTCTCGCCGGTACATTAAACCCACCTTCCTCAAAACAGCTACCATATATTTTCCTCAGAACAAGCACCATATCTACCTATTATGGAATTTTCATAGCCACTCCGAGATATATTGCCATGCAAGACCAACGTCTCGTATGAATGAAACGCACCATCACATCCATATTGCTTGTAGAGTCATATTTTGTTCTAGATATCGAGTTGTAATCTTTGAGTTGTAAGTAAATAAAAGTGTGATGATTTGCATTATTAGAGCATTGTACCATGTGAGAAAATGATGCTGGAAGCTATGATTCCCTCACAAGTTGGGATGAGTCTCCGGACTTTACACAAAAATAAAAGAGGCCAAAGAAGCCCACCAAAAAATGAGAGGAACAGAGAAGGGACAATGCTACTATCTCTTTCCACACGTGTGCTTCAAAGTTGAACCATGTTCGTCATAGAGAGTCTCCTATTTTGTCACTTTCATATAACTAGTGGAATTACATCTTTTGCACAACCACTTAAGTTTCCTTTTTTGACCTTTCATACACTTATAGCTCTAGTGGATTTGTTGCATGGCAATCCCTACTCACTCACATTCATATCTATTGATGGGCATCTCCATAGCCCGTTGATATACATAGTTGATGTGAGACTATCTTTTTTTCATACTTCCATCATACTCTATTCCACCTATAGTGCTATATCCATGGCTCACGCTCATGTATTGCGTGAGAGTTGAAAAGGTTTGAGAACATAAAAGGTGTGAAACGATTGCTTGATTTTCATCGGGATTGAGCATGACTTAGATACTTTTTGTGGTGAAGATGGAGCATAGCCAGACCATATGATTTTGTAGGGATAACTTTCTAAGACCATGTTATTTCGAAAGGAAGCAATTGCCTTATTTGTATGCTTGAAGTATTATTGTTTTTATGTCAATATTAGACTTTTGTTTTGCATCTTAGGAGGTGAATATTCATGCCACAATAGAGAATATTACATGGATAAATATGTTAGGTAGCATTCCACATAAAAAATTCTGTTTTTTTATCATTTACCTACTCGAGAACGAGCAGGGAGCTTGGGGATGCTGATACGTCTCCAATGTATCTATAATTTTTTATTGTTCCATGCTATTATATTATCTGTTTTGGATGTTTTATATGCATTAATATGTTGTTTTATATTATTATTGGGACTAACCTATTAATCTAGAGCCTAGTGCCAGTTTCTGTTTTTTCCATGTTTTTGAGTATTGCAGATAAGGAATATTAAACGGAGTCCAAACGGAATAAAATCTCCGGAATGATTTTTCTTGGACCAGAAGAAACCCACAAGACTTGGAGTATGTGGCAGGGCACCTGCCGGGAAGCTACAAGCCTGTATGGCGCGCCCTAGGGGGGTGGCCGCGCCCCTGGCTTGTGGGTCCCCTGCAGGGCTCCTAACCCTATTCTTTGGCCTATAAATTCCCAAATATTCCTCCATCGCAAAACAGAATCACGAAAATACTTTTCCGCCGCCGAGAGCCTCTGTTCCTGTGAGATCCAATCTGGGAGCCTTTTCCGGTAATCTATGGGAGAGGGAATTGATCACGGAGGTCATCTACATCAACTCCATTGCCCCTCCGATGATGCGTGAGTAGTTCACCACAGACCTACGGGTCCATAGCTAGTAGCTAGATGGCTTCTTCTCTCTATTTGATCTTCAATACCATGTTCTTCATGATCTTCATGGAGATCTATCCGATGTAATACTCTTTTGCGGTGTGTTTATCGAGATCCGATGAATTGTGAGTGTATGTTCCGATTACCTATGCATATTATTTGAATCTCTTATGAATTCTTATATGCAAGATTTCATATCTTAGCAAGTCTCTTCGAGTTAATGGTTTGGTTTGGCCAACTAGATTGGTAATTCTTGCAATGGGAGAAGTGCTTAGTTTTGGGTTCAATCATGTAGTGTCCTCGCCCGGTGGCATAGTAGGGGTAGCGAGCCACGTATTGTATTGTTGCCATCGAGGATAAACAGATGGAATATTCATCATTGCTTGAGTTTATCCCGCTACATCATGTCATCTTACTTAATGCATTACTCTGTTCTTCATGAAATTAATACTGTAGATGCACGCAGGAGTAAGTCGTTGTGTGGAGTACTAGTAGTAGATGCAGAATCGTTTCGGTCTACTTGACACAGACGTGATGTATATATGCATAATCATTGCCTTGGATAACTTCATAATTATTTGCTTTTCTATCAATTGCTCAACGGTAATTTGCTCACCCACCGTATTATTTTCCTTTATGAGAGAAGCCTCTAGTGAAACCTATGCCCCCCGGGTCTATTTGCCATATTATACTTTCAGATCTATAAACCAAAAATATCACAAATACCTTGTTGCAATTTATTTACTTTTGTTTTCACAATCTTTTATATATATCTCTATCAGATCCCATCCTTGCAAATAACTCTGAAGGGATTGACAACCTCTTTTTAGCGTTGGGTGCAAGAGTTTGATTATTTGTGTAGGTACTACGATTGGGGCCTTGCTTGGTCCTCCTACTGGATTGATACTGATACGTCTGCGTCGTATCTACTTTTCCGAACTCTTTTTCCCTTGTTTTGGACTCTAATTTGCATGATTTAAATGGAACTAACCCGGACTAACGCTGTTTTCAGCAGAATTGCCGTGGTGCTGTTTTTGCGCAAAAATAGAAGTTCTCGGATGACCTGAAAATTTACGAAGAATTTTTGTGGAGTATATAAAAAATACTGGCGCAAGAATCAGCGGAGGAAGTGGAGCGTGGAGCCCACAAGCCCACTAGGCGCGCCCCCTCCTGGCCGCGCCTGGCACGCTTGTGGGGCCCACAGCGCTCCACCGCCTCCAATCTCAGCTCTATTTAGCCTCTTTCATCCGAAAAAAATCAAGGAGAAGAGTTCATCGTGTTTTACGATACGGAGGCGCCGCCACCTCCTGTTCTTAATTTGGAGGGCATATCTGGAGTCCGTTCTGGGCTCCGAAGAGGGGAGATCGTTGCCATTGTCATCATTAACCTTCCTTCATCACCAATTCCATGATGCTCTTCACCGTTCGTGAGTAATCTCATCGTAGGCTTGCTGGATGGTGATGGGTTGGATGAGACCTATCATGTAATCGAGTTAGTTTTGACGGGGATTGATCCCTAGTATCCACTATGTTCTGAGATTGATGTTGCTATTACTTTGCCATGCTTAATGCTTGTCACTAGGGTCCGAGTGCCATGATTTCACATCTGAACCTATTATGCTGTCGCCAATATATGTGTGTTCTTGATCCTATCTTGCCGGTTGTAGTCACCTACTATGTGTTATGACCCGGCAACCCCGGAGTGACAATAGCTTGAACCACTCCCGGAGATGACCATAGTATGAGGAGTTCATGTATTCACCAAGTGTTAATGCGTTGGTCCGGTTCTTTATTAAAAGGAGAACCTTAATATCCCGTAGTTTCCATTAGGACCCCGCTGCCACGAGAGGGATGGACAATAGATGTCATGCAAGTTCTTTTCCCTAAGCACATATGACTACATACATAATACATGCCTACATTACATTGACGAACTGGAGCTAGTTACATACCTCTGTGTGATATAACTGTTGCATGATGAATAGCATCCGACATAATCATCCATCACCGATCCAATGACTACGAGTCTTTTCCTACCGGTCCTTGCTACGTTACTTTGCTGCTACTGTTGTCACTGCTGCTACTATTACTCTGTTGCTGCTAGTGTTACTCTGCTGCTACTGCTGTCACTTTGCTGCTAGTGGTTACTGTTGCTACTGCTGCTATCATACTATCTTTCTTCTGATACTTTGCTGCAGATACTAAATCTTTCAGGTGTTGTTGAATTGACAACTCAACTGCTAATACTTGAGAATATTCTTTGGCTTCCCCTTGAGTCGAATCAATAAATTTGGGTTGAATACTCTACCCTCGAAAACTGTTGCGATCCCCTATACTTGTGGGTTATCAAGACTATTTTCTCGCGCCGTTGTCGGGGCAGCACAACTATATTCTCTGAGTCA
The DNA here is from genome assembly GCF_904849725.1 of Hordeum vulgare subsp. vulgare. Taxonomy (NCBI): domain Eukaryota; kingdom Viridiplantae; phylum Streptophyta; class Magnoliopsida; order Poales; family Poaceae; genus Hordeum; species Hordeum vulgare. The sequence continues at coordinate 221,558,569 of NC_058522.1, forward strand.
CATGGGATTTACGTCTGCTGATCACTATGAGGAATCTGAAAGATCCAAGAACTAAATTCTTGCCCTCCACTACGAGGACAGGTAAGGAACAGACATCTAGCTCTGCACTTGATTCACCTTCAGTTATGAGTAAGTTTGCGACACCACCTCGTGCTAGAAATCTTGATATGTCGCCTGTGCTTGATGATGCTACTTCTGCTGCCCGTGATGCCTATGATGATGCTATGATTGATACTGCTTTGCCACTAGGTGCATTCCTTGATGCACAAATTGCTAGAGTTGCTGCTAGATGTGATGATACTTCTGAAACTGTTGATACTATTGAAGTAGAACCTGCTATTTTGCCTGCTAGAACTAGCTCTCCTAGACATGAATTGCCTGATATGCCTGAGTGTTATGTTATGGAGGGAGAGATAGCTGAGGACTTTCTTGCTTGTAAGGATAGCTATGATGTTGAGAAATTACTCCTCAAATGGAAAGAAAAATCTTTGAACGCTAGGATGAAATACGACCCGAAGTTTGCTACTTCGCCTATCTTTGTGACCGATAAGGATTATGAATTCTCTATCGACCCTGAGTTAATCACTCTGGTCGAATCTGATCCTTTTCACGGTTATGAGTCTGAAACGGTTGTAGCCCATCTTACCAAACTGCACGATATAGCCACCCTATTCACTAGTGAGGAAAAGATCCGCCACTACTATATCCTCAAGCTGTTTCCTTTCTCGCTAAAGGATGATGCTAAGACTTGGTTCACTTCTCTTGCTCCTGGTTGTGTGCGTAGCCCCTAGGATATGGTGTACTACTTCTCTGAAAAATATTTCCCTGCCCATAAGAAGCAAGATGCCTTGCAGGAAATATACAACTTTGCTCAAGTTGAAGAAGATAGTCTAACACAAGCTTGGGGGAGGCTCATCCAACTACTGAATGCTTTGCCTGATCACCCTCTTGAGAAGAATGAAATACTTTATATCTTCTATAATGGACTTACCGATGCTTCTAGAAACCACCTAGATAGTTGTGATGGTTGTGTTTTTAGGGAACAAACCGTAGAACAACGTGAGATCCTATTGAATAACATCTTGTGCAATGAGAATTCTTGGACTATTCCCGAACCACCTCCTAAGCCAACTCCGAAGAAAGGAGGTATTCTATTCCTCAGTCCTGAAGATATGCAAGAAGCTAAGAAATCTATGAAAGAGAAAGGCATTAAATCTGAAGATGTCAAAAATCTACCACCTATCGAAGAGATCCATGGTCTTGATAACCCGATACAGGTAGTAGAAGTAAATTCTCTGCGTAGGTTTGATGAGAGTGATATTCCTTTTGATAAACCTGCTAGCTTATGCGTGGATGAATTTAATAACTTTGTTGCCAAACAACAGAGTTTCAATGATTATGTTAGCAGACAATTGGAACAGAATGCTCGTATGCTTAGTCATTTAAGTGCTTGTGTGGACAGAAGTGTCAATGATCTTAAGCTCTTGAGTAAACATGCCTCTATGGTTACTACTCAGGTAGAACAGGTACTTAAGGCTCAAAATGACTTGCTCAATGAGTTGAATGACAATTCTGTCAGAGTCGTTACTAGAGGCGGTAGAATGAGTCAGGAACCTTTGTATCCTGAGGGTCATCCTAAGAGGATTGAACAAGATTCTCAAGGAGTTAGCACTGATGCACCTAGTCATCCTAGAAAGAAGAAGAAAGATGATAGGAACTTGCACGCTAGCAGCCTTGTTGCTGTTACACCTGAGAGTCCAAACGATGTCTCTGCCTCTGATGCTGAAACACAATATGGTGATGAACATGAGCCTAATGATAATATCAATAGTGATGCTCATGAAGATGCTCAACCTAGCAACGATAAGGATGTGGAGATTGAACCTGTTGATCTTGATAACCCACAGCTTAAAATAAGAGTTATGATAAGAATGACTTTGCTGCTAGGAAGCATGGTAAAGAAAGGGAACCATGGGTTCAGAAACCCATGCCCTTTCCTCCCAAACCATCCAAGAAAAAGGATGAGGATTTTGAGCGCTTTGTTGAAATGATTAGACCTGTCTTTCTGCAAATGTGTTTGACTGATATACTCAAAATGTCTCCGTATGATAAGTACATGAAGGATATTGTGACTAATAAGAGGAGGATACCTGAGGTTGAGATTTCCACAATGCTCGCTAATTATACCTTCAAGGGTGGAACTCCTAAGAAACTAGGTGATCCCGGAGTTCCCACTATACCTTGCTCCATTAAGGGCAACTACGTTAGAACTGCTTTATGTGACCTTGGAGCCAGTGTTAGTGGTATGCCTCTCTCTCTTTATCGTATACTTGAACTGGATAAGTTGACACCCACTGAAATCTCTCTGCAAATGGCCGAGAAATCAACTGATTTTCCTATCAGCATTTGCGAGGATGTTCCTGTTGTGGTTGCCAATGTTACTATCTTAACAGAGTTTCTATTCTGGATATTCCCGAGGATGATGCCATGGCGGTCATCCTTGGAAAACCCTTTTTAAACACTGCAGGGGCTGTTATAGATTGCAACAAAGTCAATGTCACGTTCCATGTCAACGGTAATAAGCATACGGTGCACTTTCCGAAGAAATAATATCGAGTACATTGCATCAATGCTATTGAAAAAACTTCATTGATTCTTATTGGGAGCTTTGAATGCCCTATTCCTCGTGTTAAGATGAAGTATGATTTGCTTGTTGGGGAGATACACATCCCCATTGAGGTAACCTAGTGACTATTCTAAAATTCTCCGTTCTCTTTTGCGATTCGAAAAGGTTTGTCAAGGAGACTTGATCAACCTCATCGACGGTTTTCTTTCGATGACCATGAGACGGATGAATCGAGGAGTCACAAACCTCTATTCCAAGCTTTCACCTTCGGTTGCTTAAAATAAAAATGATAGGTTTAGTTTAGTTTTCCATGTTTTTTGTTTTAGCGTCCCGTAGAAAAGTACCCCGAAAATAAAAGTTCTCCGAACGCCCTGAAAATCAAGTATGATTTTTTCTGGATTTTTTGAAAAATACTGAGACAGAGAGCTAGTCAGGGGGCTGCACCAGTGAGCCACAAGCCCTGGAGGCGCGGGCACCCCCCGGCCGCGCCTACCAGGATTGTGGGGCCCACGTGCACCCCCTCCCCTCATTCTAGCTCCCATCTGCTTCTCCTACCTCCAGAAAAAATCGTTTCGCAGCTCAAACCCGTGTTATCGCTCTTCTTGCTGGGATTTTCGATCGCCTTGCTCAAAGCACCATTCTCCGAACTGTTTTGGGGAAATTCCTCCTTGGTAAGTGACTCCTCCATTGGTCCAATTAGTTTTTGCTCTAGTGCCTTATACTTCACGTATTTTTGCTCGCTTGGTGACCATGTTCTTGAGCTTTGCATGCTAATTTTAGCTGGTCCCAAGTAGTTTTGTTGCGTAATATGGCCTCTAGGCACTTGTGAGAGTAGTTGCTACGAGTTTCGTTGGTCCTTATTCACTTTCCCTTAGAGTCACTAAAAATTCAGAAATTTTCAGATATAGAAAAGGGAAAAGATGAGGAGGTTCTTAAGAGGCTATTCAAGCCGTGACCCCAAGGATGATGGAAGTGAGAAGAAGCCCAAGTATCCGGTCCCTCGAGTTGCAGAAGTTCGAGCATGCGAATGGCCAAGCGATGTGTTCTTACGCGTCGCTGGACTTTATGAGGACTTTTATTACTTGGTGGAGAACGCACGCGTTACCGCCTTCGTTGAAGATAAGTGTCTGCATTACCTCCTCCTCACTAATATCTTCATACAAATCTTTAACTTCTACCCTAGGAAGAATGCTCCTATGGTTGAGTTCAGATTATACGATATCCCCCAGCGCATGTCACTCCAGGATTTTTGCAATGTTTGCAAATTGCCTTTTGTTGGGGATATTCATGAACCTCGTCCACGGGACTTGGAAGCTTTCATCGATACTATTGTTGTAGGAGAGGAGAGAGGAGTGTCTTGCGCTAGAGATGCTAGCATACATTTTCCCGTGCTTCGGTACTTCTCACTATTTGTGGGAAAATGTTTGATCGGCCGTGGGAAAGTTGGGTCCCTTAGCTCCGCAGATCTTGCGGTCTTGCGCGAAGCCCTTTATAATGATAAAACTTATAGCTTGGGCGATATAGTAGCTCATCGGTTGAACATGAACCATTCTAAAGGCGTTTTCTATGGAGGTGTATATGCTACTCGTCTTGCTAGACATTTTGAGATACCTATTAGACTGGACAAGGAACAAGAGATTCTTCTTCCCGAGAGATATCTAGATTATGATAGCATGGTTTGCCATGACTTTCTTGATAGAGATATAAATAGAAGGATGATTTATAACCTGGTATTTAGTCAGGGTACTCGTGAGACTATTACTTTGCCTGCTCCTTCTTTGTTCAATCTTCATACAGGCAGGTACATTATTATGCCCTCGGACATCTACGCATATTGGGGCATAGCCCAACTACAGGTGCCTGTGCCACCAGTCGAGTACCAGACGCCAGTTTATTAGTGGGAGCCAGAGGAGCTCACACAGCAGTGGCATCCTTAGTTCACTTCGGAGTACCCCGAAGCTGGTTATTTCCCTCCTTGGGAGTAGACCAACTTAGTCCAAAAGCCTAAGCTTGGGGGAGTACGTGTTTGTCACCGACTTTATATTCTTGCTTACACTTTCACTTTGTTAGTCGGTGTTCACACTTTGCCACTTTATCATCCATGCTAGTTTATTTTATTTCTCTCGTTTTCTTTTCGTGTGTTTGTCTAGTTTGAGAAAACCCAAAAAGATTTTCCTTTTCTTCTTTTTCTTGTTGGGAGCTTTCCCGTGTAAATAGTTTTCTTTTTCTATGGGCAAGGTAGAAGACCATGGTTACAATGTTTAGTGGCTCTAGCATGCATATCTGTTTATCTGTTAAAGAGCCATATTACCTTGTCTTCTCCTTTGTTTTTGCTTGCAGATTCCAGCTTAGTCTAATGCACGCTTATTATTGTTCACATCGTTCGGTCGTGCAAGTGAAAGGCAATAATGACGATATATGATGAAGTGACTAAGCCTGGAAAAGCTGGTATGAACTCGATCTATTTTGTTTTTGTAAATATGACTAGCTCATCGTTCCTGATTCAGCTTTGTTGTGAGAGAAACATGTTTGGAATGACAACTTAGAGAACATAGTTTCTGATGCCATGCTTAATTATCTAGGAGCTTATAATAGTTTTTCTTGGATGCCAAGATGGATTTTGAGATGACTATGATGTAGTATGATAGGATGGTATCCTAGTTTGAATGATTCAAGTGGCTTGACTTGGCGCATGTTCACGCATGTAGTTGAAACTAAATCAACATAGCCTCTATGGTATTCATGTTCATGGTGATTTATGTCCTACTCATGATTGCGCTCAGTGTTAGTTAATCTCAATGCATTTTGATGACTGTTGTCGCTCTCTGGTTGGTCGCTTCCCAGTCTTTTGCTAGCCTTCACTTGTACAGAGCGGGAATACTGCTTGTGCATCCACTTCCATAAACCCAAAATTGTTCCATATGAGTCCACCATACCTACCTATATGCGGTATCTACCTGCCGTTCCAAGTAAATTTGCATGTGTCACTCTCTAAACCTTCAAGAAATAATCTGTTTTGCATGCCCGAACCACTCATGTGGTGACAGGGGGCTATCAGTATCTTCCATGCTAGGCGTGTTATCCTCGATATGTGTTTATTCACTATCATTCACGAGAAAGGGGTCGGTAATTGGAATGCCCAGTTCCATGCTCAAATCGAAAAGATAATTACAAACAAAACTCCCCCTGGATTGATGTTGGTATGGACGGCACCTGAGGATTCGGCTAGTCGTGGAGTGTGATTGATCGGTGGTCGGGGAGTCAAAACTTTACTTTTCTGTTTGGGAACCGCCTATTGCATGTGTAGCGTGGAAGATGGTGAGAACTCTTAGTCATTGCGTTGACAATGAAAGCATGCCACCTGTCGTGGGTATAAGCCTGACAGTAGATGTGTAGGGTACGAATGAGATGGGCAGAGTCCTAGCTACGGTGAGGTTGTATGAGTTCAGGCCCCTCTGCGGTGGAGGTAACAACTCTACGTCTCAGTGCTCTCGGAGCTTGTTACCGAGTGTGATATGGAGTACAAAGATTTGCTAACCCTTTTACCAGTGGGGGAGGGCGGCTTATATAGAGTGCGCTGCCCTCCACAACGGTTCTGATTCAAGGGTGGAGTAGTGGCGATTGAATGCATACGTTACAGGTAACGTATGCTCTAAATGCTAGTAAATGCACCCATAAACATACAACAGTTTCCCTCCAGAGAGGTTACGGCGCACCGAGTGTATCCAGTCGGTAGGTCCGGTGTTCTCCGAATGTTAGTCTCCGACTGGATGATTCCGGGCCTGCTACCGACTGGATGATGGGGGCACCTTAATTCAGTCGGGCATACTTAAGGTCATGTCCCTTGTGTGAGGTAGTCCTTGGGTAGGACCTGTAGGACAGGCCTATGACCCTACCCTAGGACTATGACCCCATCATTAGTCCCCGAATGGATTGGGGTTGAAACGTCAAAGCAATGCTCGAGGTTGAGATCCGACTGGACTAGGTTCGGCTTGGGCGTTTCTTGCCTCTATCCATTTTATCTCTCCTGACCAATGATCCGAGTGGAGGTGTTTTGCAAAACAGTGTCGGGAACTGAGTGCTTTCGCGGCATCTTTTGACGCGACCGGTCAACTGACAGCGGCGGATTTTCCGGGATCTCAAATTTCGGGTTCCGCGCGCTTAGCAGGGACGACATCAGCGCGTTCGAGTAGCGCCTGACTCCTCGATCCTCACGCCTTCAACTCCTCCACTGATATCGCCGCGGCTGGTTGGGCAGATAAGATTTCGGGCCCGCTCGCCAGCGACCCAGTCGGTGCTCTATTTAACTCTTGTCGACGAGACCCTTCGGTTACACTCGCCGAATCCTCTGCTCTTGCCTGTTCCGTCTTCCTCGCCACCTCCTGCGCTCATACACCCTTCTCTTCTCCTCCTTCTCGAGAGCTCGCCGTCGCCGCCATGACCAAGGGCCAGACCAGCAAGATGGAGGCAAGGAAGAAGAAGAACAAGGCGGCGGCTGCTCAGCGGCGACAGCGGCCGTTGCCGGCGGGGTGGATCCAGGGACACTTTCTCCCCTCCAGAGTGACGGAGGGGGACCTGCTGGAGCTGTTAGAGCACGGCCAGCTCGTGCATAAGTCCTGGAGGCTGCCGGCGGACGACGAGGTCGAGCCGGCGCCACGGGAGGGGGAGCGCGTCCTGCCCCTCAGCCATGTTCACAGAGGTTTCTCTCTGCCACCGCATGCTTTCTTCAAAGGTATCATGAATCATTTTGGTGCTCAACTCCATCACTTCCCTCCGAATGCCATCGCCCACCTTTCTGCCTTCATTGTTTTGTGCGAGTGCTTTATCGGTTGCCCTCCCCATTGGGGTTTATTCAAACATATCTTCTCCGCCCGCTCTCAAACCATCAAACGTCTTAGTCAGTCGGATGACAAGACGCATCTCCTCCAGCTCTGCGGGGGTTTAGGGTTTCAGAAGAAGAGTCGGAGCAGCTACCCTGCTCTCCAGTTGAGCGAGTCGGTTAGGAACTGGCAGTCGACGTGGTTCTACTGCCAGGACATAGCATGTCCGAACGCGTCGACTGGGCTGCCTCCATTTAGTCTAGACCGTCCTGCTCCGCCCAAGCAACTCGCCCTCTCGAAAGCCGAGAAGAACGACATCTAGCCTTTGGTCGAGGCACTCGTGGATGTTGTCAGGAGGGGGGTCAGCGGTATTGACCTGCTGGAAGTCTTCATCGGTTGGCGAATCCAGCCTCTGCAGGCCCGCCACCACGCTATGTGGCACTACACAGGGCCCGAGGATTCCACTCGGACCAACGTGGAGGGCATTCTCGAGGAGAAGGTGACCTCATGGGTGCTCCAAATCACGGGTCCCTGTGAGAACCCCAAAGGAACCCGCCGAGTGGCGCCTTACAGCGTGGACAACCCTCCACCAAATCAGGTGAGTAGCATTAGCCGAGTGCATTGAACTGTCTTGATTTCAGTCGTTTATTTATATCTCCGTGTGATGCTTAATGTTTCCGACTGAACTTCATGCAGGAGTGGACCAACTGGTCTTCCCCCGTCTCGAACGGGAATCTGGAGGAGGAGGAGGAAGAAGGCAGCCAGGAGGGGAGCGTGGAGAGCGCCGAATACGTCTCCGACAGCGGGGAGTCGGAGGAGGAAGATAGCGAGGAAGAAGAAGAGGATGAAGAGCCAGATTCGCCACCTCCGCGGCCAGAGCATCGGAGTAAGCGTCGGCATGAGCCTGCCGTCCCTTCAGCCCCTCCTACGTGGTCGAGTGCTCCGCGTGCTGCCCCGGCGGTACCGAGTGTTCGAGGCACCAAGAGGACCAGGGATGCAGCTGCCGAACTTGCAGGCCAGACCTCCAGGGCGCACAAGCCGAGTGGGCCCAAACCTCGGAAGGCTCTGCCGCGGATGAGGATGGCCATCCCTGTCACTTCCACGTAAGTGAATCTAACTTTCGCCTTTTTCTGTTGACCGAGTGAACTTCTGCTTTACAAGTCGAATGGACTCCACTCGACAGGGTTGCCACTTCTGCGACCTCGCCGGCCCGTCAAGGGGACGACCCCATGGACACGGACAACGTTGTTTCGTCCCAGCCAGGTATGTTGTGGGAGAGTCGGGTGTTTTATTCCTGTAGACTGCGTCATCCTTTTCTTTTTCTGAGGCGTTATGTTATTTGGCTTGTCAGGGGCGATCTGCCTGGACGAGGGTGACCAGGGGAGAGTCGACCCCGTCGTGGAGCCTGTCCTAGAACCTGTCCTTGAGGCCGCTCTTCTTGCTGCCGCCCCTGCCGCCAACGCTCCCCCGACCGAAGTGCCTCTACCGACTGAAGTGCCTCCCCCGACTGAACCGGTGCCGATGGGTGAGGAACCTACTGGGCGAACCTTGGGATGCCCCAGGAACTTCCCACGATTCCCGGTTCGTCGGATGCTGAATTCAGCATTCGGTGTGTCCCAGAGGAGCAGGTGGGGGCGGCCAAGGGGGCCATGATCCAGTCGGAGCTGATGGCCGGAGAAGCCAAGAGGGCTTATGACTCCGTTGTGGCCTTGTACCGGCGGAGCTTGGAGCTGCGCGATGACATCCGAGTAAGTAGTCTAGTAAGTACTTACTTTTCTTCTGTAACCCACTGGGTGTTGTCTGCTGTTTGCAATGGGTTCACTCTGAGTGAACCCAGTGGGTGTAGTCCCCGAGACTTCTGTCGAGTGCTTGAACCGACAGTTGTCTTTATACATTTGGTCTTCAGTTAAGTTGTGTCCGTAGACAATATTTCCAAGTGCGAGTACTTATTGCAGTCGGAGCACTCTTGCGGTAAGAGTCTCTGAGAGTAAGTTGCACGCAGGTGGAGTAGTATTAGCCCCTGAGGCGTAGGTGAAAAACATGCATCTCAATAGGGCGGGCCTGCTTGAGGAGCATGCCAGTGGGGTCACTCTCAGTGAACCCATTGGGTGTAGTCCCCGAGACCGCTGTCGACTGCTTGCGTCGGCAGGGGTCTGAAGAACTTATACTGTGTATTGAGAAACTTGCTGATTACCTTTGTTTTGTGTTGTAGAAAACTTGTGAAATGGGAACTGCTTATGAAGCCTTGAGGGCGGAGAGGAACCAGTATGCTGGTGAACTGGAAGCTGCAATGCTCGCCATGGCCGGCATGAAGGACGCGCTGGAAGTTCGAGAGAAGTCCTTGGAGGAGGCGCTGGAGGCAAACACGGTGTTGGTGGTGGAGGTGGAGAGACTGAAGAAACAGAGGACTGAACTGCTCAATCAAATGGCTATTCGGAACAAACGATGGACAGCTCAGGAGAAGTATGTCAACGAATGGGCTGTCCAGATGATGACTCGTCTGGCACATAAGTCTTATGCTTTGTCGAGTGGTTGTACCGTGTGACGAACACTCGGTTTTTACTGTCTGTTTGCTCGTTTGGTGCAGATTTTTGTGGTGACACCGAAGCTGAAGCGGCGGCTGTAGAGCGGTCCGTGAAGGACAATGTGCCACTCGGGGAGGACGCCAACCAGGATCTGCTCCGGGCGCATATCCGTGTAGGCAAAGTGAGTCCTTTCGTTAGCCGACTGAGAGAAGTCATCGGCCGCATTGAGAAGGAGCTTTGGCCGGAAGACGAGTCGCGGCAGGAGATGGAGACTCTGTTGGAGCGACTGGAGGAGATTCCGGACCGAGTGTAATCTTGGAAGAAATCGGCAGCGCGTTGCGATGCTGACGTTGCGCTGTCCTTGGTCCGAGTCCATCGCAAGGAGGTGCGGGAAGATAAGCTGAAAGCATTGAAGGTCGCCAACACGAAGAAGCTTCAATTCGAAGACTTCATGGAGACGTTCCTTGAGACTGCCACCCGCATCGCTGATGGAATCGACTTGGACACTTTTGTGGAGCCCTCTAGTCCTGACGCCGGCCCAGCTGACGCGTGATCAAACTCTATCCTCGGTATGCTGAGTGTTTACCTGTAAGGTACTGTGGCCACTTCTGTTGGCCGTCATACTTTTAGATCGGTGGGGTAATCTGGATCCGCACTGAGTCAGCTATCATTTTTGGACTTATGTTGTCGGTGTGAAAACATTTAGTCTTTTGTTGAAATGTTGTTTCGAGTGGAACACTTAGTGCGTACTCGGCGAAGATGAATACTTAGGTGACTCTTGGTCACGTCTAAGTCCCCGAGTGCGACGTATAATGCACACTCGGAGGAAGTTAGAACTTAGACGATTCAGGACCGCAGCTAAGTCCCCGAGTGTGATGTATAGTGCACACTCGGAGGTAGTTACTACTTAGGTGATTCGTGAGCACAACTAAGTCCTCGAGTGCGACGTATAGTGCACGCTCGGAGGAAGGTTAGTACTTAGGTGATTCTTGATCACATCTAAATCGCTGAGTGCGACGTATAGTGCACACTCGGAGGAGGTTAATACTTAGGCGATTCAGGATCGCAGCAAAGTCTCTGAGTGCGACGTATAGTACACACTCGGAGAAAGGTTAGTACGTAGGTGATTCTTGATCACATCTAAGTCCCCGAGTGTGACGTGTAGTGCACACTCGGAGAAAGTTAATACTTAGGCGATGCTGGATCGCAGCTAAGCCCCCGAGTGTGACGGGTAGTGCACACTCGGAGAAAGGTAATACTTAGGCGATTCTGGATCGCAGCTAAGCCGCCGAGTGTGACGTGTAGTGCACACTCGGAGAAAGTTAATACTTAGGCGATTCAGGATCGCAGCTAAGCCCCCGAGTGTGACGGGTAGTGCACACTCGGAGAAAGTTAATACTTAGGCGATTCTGGATCGCAGCTAACCCCCGAGTGTGACAGGTAGTGCACACTCGGAGAAAGTTAATACTTAGGCGATTCTAGATCGCAGCTAAGCCGCCGAGTGTGACGTGTAGTGCACACTCGGAGAAAGTTAATACTTAGGTGATGCAGGATCGCAGCTAAGCCCCCGAGTGTGACGGGTAGTGCACACTCGGAGAAAGTTAATACTTAGGCGATTCTGGATCGCAGCTAAGCCCCCGAGTGTGACGTGTAGTGCACACTCGGAGAAAGTTAATACTTAGGCGATTCAGGATCGGAGCTAAGTCCCCGAGTGTGACGGGTAGTGCACACTCGGAGAAAGTTAGTACTTAGGCGATTCTGGATCGCAGCTAAGTTTTTTTTGTGTGTGTGAGAACTCTGAATCTGCACAAAACTGAATCTGCTGAAAATATTATTTCTTCAAACTTGTTCATTACACTGCTTCAGTCGACGATCACGTATAAAAACGCTTGAGGAGATCTCCATTCCATGCGCGCGGCTCGTCTGTCTCCCTCTGAATATTGTAGAGTCTGTATGCTCCGTTGTTCAGCACCTTGGAAATGATGAAAGGCCCCTCCTAGGACGGAGCCAACTTGTGGGGTCTTTGCTGATCCACTCGGAGCACTAAATCACCAGCTTGAAATGTGCGACTCCTGACGTGACGTGCGTGAAAGCGTCGCAGATCTTGCTGGTAAATTGTTGAGCGAGTGAGTGCCATCTCGCGCTCCTCCTCTAGAAGATCGACTCCATCTTGCCTTGCTTGTTCCGCTTCGACTTCGGAGAAGAGTTCGACTCGCGGGGCATTGTGAAGCAGGTCACTCGGAAGGACCGCTTCTGCTCCATAGACGAGGAAGAACGGCGATCGTCCCGTTGATCGGTTTGGAGTGGTGCGGAGGCTCCAAAGTACTGAAGGTAACTCGGTGACCCATGCACCAGCAGCATGTCCTACCTCTCGCAAGAGTCGAGGCTTCAAACCTTGAAGGATAAGTCTATTCGCACGCTCAGCTTGTCCATTGGATTGCGGATGTGCTACGGAAGCAAAATCCACTCGGATACCCTGACTCACACAGAAACCTTCGAATCTGTCCGAGTCAAAGTTTGTCCCATTGTCTGTGATTAGGCTGTGAGGCACCCCGAATCTGGAAATGATGTCCCTGACAAACTTGACAGCTGTTGAGGCATCGAGTTTCTTGATGGGCTTGGCTTCTATCCATTTGGTAAACTTGTCGACTGCCACCAACAGATGTGTGTAGCCTCCTTGGCCTATCTTGAATGGTCCGACTGTGTCTAATCCCCAAACTGCAAATGGCCACACAAGTGGGATTGTCTTTAGCGCAGATGTTGGCTTGTGGGACTTGTTGGAGTAGAACTGACAGCCTTCACATCGGTCGACCATAGCTTTGGCCATCTCGTTAGCCTGCAGCCAGAAGAATCCAGCTCTGAACGCCTTGGCGACGATTGCTCTCGAAGAAGCGTGATGGCCGCAGGTACCCGAGTGGATATCCTCTAGGATCAACTGTCCTTCCTCTGGGGAAATGCAACGTTGGAGGACGCCTGAAACACTCTCCTTGTACAATTGACCGTCAATGACAGTGAACGCCTTCGACCTGCGAACTATTTGCCGGGCTTGGACTTCATCTTCTGGAAGTTCCTGTCTCAGGATATATGCCATGATCGGCACAGTCCAATCGGGAATGACTACCAGAATCTCTGTGACTAGATCTACCACAGCAGGCACATCGACTTCAGTCGGATCTGTTGCGCTCTTGGGTTGTACTAGTTCTTCCGTGAAGGGATCCTCTTTGACTGAAGGAAGATGGAGGTGCTCGAGACAGACATCACTCGGGACTGGTCTCCGAGTGGATCCGAGTTTTGCCAACTCGTCAGCTGCTTGGTTCTTCAGTCTTGGAACATGATGAAGTTCTAGACCCTCAAACTTCTTCTCCAGCTTCCTGACTGTATTGCAGTATGTCTTCATGGTGGGGTTCCTTACATCCCACTCTTTCATCACTTGATTGACCACCAAATCCGAATCGCCGTAGACCATCAGGCGACGGACGCCGAATGAGATGGCCATGCGCAATCCGTAGAGGAGAGCTTCATACTCCGCCTCGTTCTTGGAGGAATCAAAGTGTATCTGGAGCACGTATTTGAGCTTGTCGCCTTTGGGTGATATGATCACAACACTAGCGCCGGATCCATTCAACATCTTAGACCCATCGAAGAACATTGTCCAATGAGCCGAGTAGATGTGAGTCGGTTGCTGTTGTTCTACCCATTCTGCTATAAAGTCAGCCAGGGCTTGAGACTTAATAGCTTTCTTGGCCTCGAACTTGATGTCACAGTACATCATCTCCATTGCCCACTTCGCCACTCGGCCTGACGCGTCTCGATTGTGGAGAATTTCCGACAAAGGAGCATCAGAAACGACAGATACCGAGTGGTCTTGGGAATAATGGGCCACCTTCTTCGCAGTCATATAGATCCCATAGATAAGCTTCTGGTAATGGGGATACCTCTGCTTGGAAGGGGTCAGGACTTCGGAGACGTAGTACACTGGCCGCTGAACTTTATATGCTTTGCCTTCCTCTTCTCGCTCGACTGTAAGAACAGTACTAACGACTTGATTTGTGGCCGCGATATATAGAAGAAGGGGCTCTTTTACTGAGCGGAGCAGTAAGAACCGGCTGGGTGGAAAGCAGGACTTTGAGGTCGTCGAATGCGACTTGGGCTTCGTCTGTCCACTCGAAGGTATCTGACTTCTTCATGAGTCGGTACAGAGGAAGTGCTTTTTCGCCGAGTCGACTGATAAACCTGCTCAAAGCCGCTAGGCAACCTGTGAGCCGTTGAACATCGTGTATTCTGACCGGCCAATCCATTCGGACGATGGTCCCGATCTTTTCGGGGTTAACATCGATCCCTCGTTCGGAAACGAAGAAACCGAGTAACTTTCCGCTGGGAACACCGAATGAACATTTGGCTGGGTTTAGCTTGATATCGTACCTACGAAGGTTGGCGAATGTTTCTGCCAAGTTAGTCAGTAGGTCGGAACATTTGCGTGACTTGACTACGATATCATCCATATATGCCTCCACATTGCGACCGATCTGGTCGAGGAGACATTTTTGGATCATGCGCATAAAGGTAGCTCCTGCATTCTTCAGACCGAAAGGCATAGTGATGTAGGAGAAGCACCCAAACTGGGTGATGAAGGCTGTTTTCAACTCATCGGGACCATACACACGGATCTGATGATAACCCGATTAGGCATCAAGGAATGACAAATGCTCGCATCCCGCAGTCGAAACAATTTGATCTATGCGGGGGAGCGGAAAATGGTCTTTCGGGCAGACCTTATTGAGGTGTTTGAAGTCAATGCACATTCGGAGTGACTTGTCCTTCTTGGGCACCATGACGACATTGGCGAGCCACTTGGAGTGGTGAACCTCGCGAATGAAGTTGGCAGCCAGCAGCTTGGCCACCTCTTCTCCGATTGCCTTCCTCTTGTGTGCGGCGGACCGACGCAGGCGCTCTCGGACGGGCCGAGCGACGGGATCCACATGCAGTCGGTGCTCAGCCAACTCCCTGGGTACACCCGGCATGTCAGAAGGTTTCCATGCGAAGATGTCCCAGTTCTCACGGAGGAATTGGGTGAGTTCGGCTTCCTATTTAGGATCGAGGGTGGTGGAGATGTTCGTCGGGGCGGCAGACTCGTCCGTCGGGTGGATGCTGATTTTCTTCGTCTCTCCCGCCGACTGGAACGCGGACTCAGAAGCTGGTTTCTTCGAGCGCATCAGGTCGGTAGGGTCGACTGTCTTCTTGTATTCGTCGAGCTCGAGTACCGCCATCTGATGGTCGGCGATTCTTGATCCCTCTTGCAGACACTCCTCGGCTCGCTGGCGGTTGCCAGTGATGGTGATAACGCCTTTTGGGGCCGGCATCTTCAGCTTCAAGTACACATAGCACGGGCGTGCCATGAAACCCACGTACGCCGGGCGGCCCAGAATAGCATGGTAAGCACTCGGGAAATCCACCACCTCGAATGTGAGCTTCTCCTTGCGAAAGTTTTTGTCGGAGCCGAAAGTGACGTCCAACGCGATCTGGCCGAGTGACTTGGCCTTCCGCCCGGGGACGACTCCGTGGAACTGCATATTGCTCTCGCTGAGTTTGGACATCGGAATGCCCATTCCCTTGAGGGTGTGGGCGTACATGATGTTCAATCCGCTACCGCCGTCCATGAGAACCTTGCGCAGTCGGACTCCTTCCACCACCGGGTCGACGACCAGAGCCTGTCTTCCTGGAGTGGGGACATGTGTTAGATTGTCCGACTGATCAAAGGTGATCGCAGTCTGAGACCATCTAAGGAACTTGGGAGCAGTCGGAACGGCCATGTTGACCTCTCTGTTCACCAACTTCAGACGACTCTTGCTTTCAACATCAGCAAAAATCATGAGGGTTGCATGGACTTGGGGGAGCGGATCCTCCTTGTCTTCCTCGTCCTGCTCGGGATTCTTCTCACTCGGTTGTCCTTCACTGAACCCCTGGATCAGGAGACGACACTGCCGAGTGGTATGCTTCGCGTATATGGGATTGCCTTCTTCGTCCATCTTCGTGTGAATTGGACAAGGCTGATCCAAGATGGGATTGTTGAACGACTTCTTCTTGGGGGTAAACTGTGCTTTCCCTTTGCCCTTGGACTTGGCGCTGGTTACAGCTGCAGCTTCTGCTTGCGGTGTGGGTGGAACCTTCTGTTTATGCTTCCGAGTGTTACCTCCGTCGGTATCGCCGACTGTCTTGTGTTTGCCGCTCCGGATGCGGTCTTCTTCCTCGCCATTTGCATAACGAGCAGCTATCTCCATCATCTTGCTCATGGAGATGTCGCCTGTCCGGCCGAACTTTAAGTACAACTCTCCGTACCGTACGCCTGCCTTGAATGCGCAGACCGCTTGATGCTCGGTGACGCTCTCCACCGTGTGGTAAAGAGTCGTCCATCGCTGGAGGAAGTCGCGCAAGGGCTCATTCGGCTTCTGGACACAGTGCTAAAGCTCCACAAGGCCTGCAGGGCGTTTGCACGTCCCTTCGAAGGTCCTGATGAACACTCGGGCAAGATCTGCCCAACTGTAAATGCTTGATGGGGCTAACTGGTTCAGCCAAGCTCGCGCCGAGCCGTCGAGCATCAGAGGGAGGTGTTTCATAGCGACATAGTCGTCCCCTCCTTCGATCTGGACTGCCACTCGGTAGTCGTCTAGCCATGTTTCAGGCTTGGATTCCCCCGTAAATTTGCCGATTCCCGCTGCCAATCGGAAGTTAGGCGGGATGTCAGCCGAGCGGATGGCTCGACTAAAACACTCGGGGCCGGACACGATGGTCCTGCCGCCACTTGGACGATCCAGATCGTGGCCATCGCGGTGGGCTCGACACCTCTCGACTCTTTGCTGGGCGATTCGCCCTCTTGCGTCGGGTCTCGGGTCGTAAGTGTCGCCGACTGAACGCCGATCATCATGATGTCGTGACCCATAGGGCCCACCCCACGGAGGGGTGCGTGAACGGCGGCGATCTTCACGGATCATGGAACGACTCCCTCCCCTGTGGTGCTGATAGGAGCCGGGGCTGTGAACCGACCGATGCGTGTTTGCATGGGCGGAACTGTTGTGGATCCGATTGTGCGACTGGGAGACCGCCGAATTCTTGTGCTGCGCCGTGTGCAACAGAGCACGGATCTGCTCGATTCCTCTTCCTGCCTCTGAATCAGTTGGCTGGAGGGAATCGGCGATCTTGGCTGCCGCAGCCAAGTTGAGGAGAGGTGTGCGGAACAACTCTACGTTGCTCTGCCGGGTGTGCCGACTGGCAGAACGGCGAGGCGGACGGCGTGCATCGGATGCTTCACCGACTTCGCGCTCATTCCGGCCGACCTGATGGGGATCTTCATGGGTGTTGGCCATGTGAACTTCTGCTGCAGGCCCGCGGCCCATGTACTCGGAAGGGAACTCAGTCGGAACCGAGCCCGAGCACTGGGGACGCAGGGCAACCACAACAGACTCCAGAACCGCCACTTGAGAGGACGCGAACTGACGCGCTCGGGCATGCTGCACCCAACGTTGTAGACGCGGACTGCGAGATCGCCTGTTGCGGCGCGTGACGAAGGTGCAAGCCGGCAATGGAGCTGATTGTTGGAGAAGAAGAACACCGCGAGCGCCGGCACGGAAGTGTGTGGCCCCGCGACGGGGAAGCGCCTCGATGTCGAGGGGTGCCTCCCGAAGCCACGCCGAATCGTCGACGACGAAGGAGAGAGCGCCGAAGAGGATCTGGTGACCCAAGCTCGAACCTCCACCGGACGACATGACGAAAGGAAGTAGTCGCAAACTCGCCGGAAGTCGCTTAGACGCCTGCCCCACGGTGGGCGCCAACTGTCGTGGGTATAAGCCTGACAGTAGATGTGTAGGGTACGAATGAGATGGGCAGAGTCCTAGCTACGGCGAGGTTGTATGAGTTCAGGCCCCTCTGCGGTGGAGGTAACAGCCCTACGTCTCAGTGCTCTCGGAGCTTGTTACCGAGTGTGATATGGAGTACAAAGATTTGCTAACCCTTTTACCAGTGGGGGAGGGCGGCTTATATAGAGTGCGCTTCCCTCCACAACGGTTCTGATTCAAGGGTGGAGTAGTGGCGATTGAATGCATACGTTACAGGTAACATATGCTCTAAATGCTAGTAAATGCACCCGGAAACGTACAACAGTTTCCCTCCAGAGAGGTTACGGCGCACCGAGTGTATCCAGTCGGTAGGTCCGGTGTTCTCCGAATGTTAGTCTCCGACTGGATGATTCCGGGCCTGCTACCGACTAGATGATGGGGGCACCTTAATTCAGTCGGGCATACTTAAGGTCCTGTCCCTTGTGTGGGGTAGTCCTTGGGTAGGACCTGTAGGACAGGCCTATGACCCTACCCTAGGACTATGACCCCATCACCACCCAAAATTAGTATCTCTGTTTTCAAAGCTTGAGATCTGGCACCTCTGCAAATCAATGCTTCCCTCTGCGAAGGGCATGTCTATTTATGTTCATGTTTAGTCATCCTCCTCTTATAAAAGCACCAATTAGAGAGCACCTGTGTCATTTTATGCTTTGCTTTTAACTGCTATTGAGTATGACTGTGACTGGATATTCTTTGCCTTGAATTACAATGTTTAGTCAGCCCTTGGTCTTTGAAGGTGCTGTGCATTTATGTTTTGCGGTCTCAGAAAGAGCTAGCGAGATATCATCTGTTCGTACTGCTTCATGATTGTTTTGATTGAAGTGTTGACGTTTGAAACTCATTATTATTTGCTCGCTAGTTGATTATGCCATTGATATGAGTATACCGTGAGACATAGATGTCATTTGCTTATGTGGTTAGCTTGTGATCTTGCTGAAATTCTGGTTATGAGTTATACATAGTTGCAACAACAAGATCAAACAGAGTTCGTAAAAGTTTTTATTTTGTCTCTTTCAGTTTGTCAACTGAATTGCTTGAGGACAAGCAAGAATTTAAGCTTGGGGGAGTTGATACCTCTCCGTCATATCTACTTTTCTGAACTCTTTTGCCCTTGTTTTGGACTCTAATTTGCATGATTTGAATGGACCTAACCCGGACTAACACTGTTTTCAGCAGAATTGCCATGGTGTTGTTTTTGCGCAGAAATAAAAGTTCTCGGAATGACCTGAAAATTTACGAAGAATTTTTGTGGAGTATATAAAAAATACTGGCGCAAGAATCAGCTGAGGAAGTGGAGCATGGAGCCCACAAGCCCACCAGGCGCGGGCCCCCTGGTCACGCCTGGTAGGCTTGTGGGGCCCACAACGCTCCACCGCCTCCAATCTCAGCTCTATTTAGCCTCTTTCGTCTGAAAAAGATCAAGGAGAAGAGTTCATCGCATTTTACGATACGGAGGCGCCGCCACCTCCTGTTCTTCATCTGGAGGGCAGATCTGGAGTCCGTTCTGGGCTCCGGAGAGGGGAGATCGTCGCCATCATCATCATCAACCTTCCTTCATCACCAATTCCATGATTCTCTTCACCGTTCGTGAGTAATCTCATCGTAGGCTTGCTGGACGGTGATCGGTTGGATGAGATCTATCATGTAATCGAGTTAGTTTTGACGGGGATTGATCCCTAGTATCGACTATGTTCTAAGATTGATGTTGCTACTAATTTGCCATGCTTAATGCTTGTCACTAGGGCCCGAGTGCCATGATTTCAGATCTGAACCTGTTATGTTGTCGCCAATATATGTGCGTTCTTGATCCTATCTTGCAAGTTGTAGTCACCTACTATGTGTTATGACCCGGCAACCCCGGAGTGACAATAGCCGGAACCACTCCCGGAGATGACCATAGTATCAGGAGTTCATGTATTCACCAAGTGTTAATGCGTTGGTCCGGTTATTTATTAAAATGAGAACCTTAATATCCCGTAGTTTCCATTAGGACCCCGTTGCCACGGGAGGTATGGACAATAGATGTCATGCAAGTTCTTTTCCTTAAGCATGTATGACTACATACGGAATACATGCCTACATTACATTGACGAACTGGAGCTAGTTACATATCTCTCCGTGTTATAATTGTTGCATGATGAATAGCATCCGACATAATCATACATCACCGATCTAATGCCTACTAGTCTTTTCCTACTGGTCCTTGCTACATTACTTTGCTGCTACCGTTGTCACTGCTGCAACTGTTACTCTGCTGCTGCTATCGTTACTCTGCTGCTACTGCTGTCACTTTGCTGCTACTGGTTACTGTTGCTACTGCTGCTATCATACTATCTTGCTACTGATACTTTGCTGTAGATACTAAATCTTTCAGGTGTGGTTGAATTGACAACTCAACTGCTAATACTTGAGAATATTCTTTGGCTTCCCCTTGAGTCGAATCAATAAATTTGGGTTGAATACTCTACCCTAGAAAAATGTTGCGATCCCCTATACTTGTGGTTTATCAGATACCTTGGTTCTCAACAAACTAAGTGAAATACTTATCTACTTCGCTGCATCACCCTTTCCTCTTCAACGGAAAACCAACGCAAGCTCAAGAGGTAGCACGGGGTCCCCCCGGTCTTGTGGCCTCCTCGGGCACCGCCTTGACGTGAGACCAGCGCCAAAAATTTCTATAAATCAAATAACCTCTAGAAAGAAAACTAGATCGGTAGTTCCACCACCACAAGCCTCTAGAGCCACAAAAAACCAATCGGGAGCCTGTTCCGGCTCCCTGTCGGAGGGGGAAACCATCACAAGAGACCATCTTGATCATCCCGGTGGTCTCCAAGACGAAGAGCGAGTAGTTCACCCTCGGGGCTGAGGGTATGTACCAGTAGCTATGTGTTTGATCTCTCTCTCTCTCGTGTTCTTGAGATGGCACGATCTTGATGTATCGTGAGCTTTATTAATATAGATGAATCATATGGAGTTTTCCCCTCTCTATCTTCTTGTGATGAATTGAGTTTTCCCTTTGAAGTTTTCTTATCGGATTGAGTCTTTAAGGATTTGACAACACTTGATGTATGTCTAGCGATGGGATATCCGTGGTGACAATGAGGTGTTCTATTGATCCACTTTATGTATGTTTTGGTGGTCAACTTTTGGGCTCCGTGACCTTGGGAATCTATGCATAGGGGTTAGCACATGTTGTCGTCTTGACTCTCTAGTGGAAACTTTGGAGCACTCTTTGAAGTTCTTTGTATTGGATTGAACATGATGAATTTGAAATTGTGTAATGCATATCATATAATCAAGCCCATGGGTACTTGTGGTGACCTTGGAGTATCTAGGTGACATTAGGGTTTTGGTTGATGTGTATCTTAAGGTGTTATTTTAGTACAAACTCTAGGGCTGTTCATGACACTTATATGGATAGCTCATGAGATTGATTGGAAAAGATAACTTTGAGTTGGTTTCGTACCCTACAATAATTTGTTCATTTGTTCTCCTCTATTTGTGACTTTGAAGTGAACTCTTTGTCACACGTGAGGTATTTATATATGATTCAACTATGTTAGTATTGTTAGGAGAACTTGCACTGGTGAAAGTATGGACCCTAGGCCTTGTTTCCAAGCATTTATACAATGTTTTGCTTGCTGTTTACTATTTTTACCTTGCTGTTTTCATATTTTCAGATTATAAAAACCGATATCTACCATCCATATTCCACTTGTATCACCATCTCTTCGCCGTACTAGTGCACCTATACAATTTAGCATTGTATTGGGTGTGCTGGGGACACAAGAGACTCTTTGTTATTTTATTGCAGGCTTGCTCAAGAGAGACCATCTTCATCCTACGCCTCCCATAGATTGATAAACCTTAGGTCATCCACTTGAGGGAAACTTGTTATTGTCCTACAAAACTCCGCGCTTGGAGGCCCAACACGAGCCTACGAGAAGAAGGTTTTGTAGTAGACATCAAGCTCTTTTCTCGCGCCGTTGCTGGGGAGGTGAGTGCTTGAAGGTATATCTTTAGATCTTGCAATTAAATTTTTTAGTTTGTTGTTTTTCACTAGTTTGGTATTATAAAAGAAAACTGCAAAAAAAATGGAATTGAGGTTGCCTCATATGCTTCATCTTTTCAATGTCTTTCGTGAAAATGATGGAAAGGAAAATTGTGCTCAAGTGTTAGAAGAAGAAGTTATTAAAAAGTTTGGCACTAAATCTTTGGGTGGTGATCATGATTACAATGTTGTTAGTATGAATTGTTCGAATATCCATAGTACTCATGATGATTGCACTAGTCATGATAAAAAGACTTCTTATAAGCATATCAATTTTTGTGGAGTGCATAGAGTTTGTGAAGACATGCCTAAAAGGGAAGATAGATTTTGTAAGAGGCATAAGTATTTAGAAACTAAATGGTTGCAAGAGAGGCTATATGTTTGTGCTGAAAGACTTAATTTTTCTCGCCGTCCTTGTGAACTTTGCAATGAAAGTGGTCATTTTAATTTCCATTGTGGATTATTTCATGATCGAATTATGTTCAAAAATAATGATAACCTCATTACCCTTCAGAATCATAATGAACTTAGTCTATTTTGGGGGTATGAAGAAATGAAAAATAAAACTAAGGATGTTCCAGCTTGGGTTCTCATGAAAATGATTGATTTTGATCTAAATGAAATCTATACGTATTGCGTGGTAAATTGCATTGAGAATCCTTATATTACCAATTACTTAAAGACAAGAAAACAAATAGAAGATGAAGAGAATACTAATAAAGGGCAAGAGGTTTCCCAATATCCTCCTACTTTTTCTTATGATGAATCAGGTAACGAGGAGGATCTTTTTATTCAACCAACCTCTTCAAAATGAAGCTTGGAGGAATCAAATAAACCCACACATAATGCGGTGAAGAAGAAGAAAAGAAGGAAAAGTAAAGGTAAATAGTTTTCAAGTGTTGGGTGAGATACCGATATGAGGAGAATAAGGAGTGACAAGAACCTAGGCTTGGCGATGCCCAAGGAACCCCCAAGATAATATCCAAGGAAGACTCAAGCGCCTAAGCTTGAGGATGCCCCGGAAGGCATCCCCTCTTTCGTCTTCAACATTATCGGTATATCTTACTTGGAGCTATATTTTTATTTTTAGTTTTGCTTGGAGCGTCATTTTTTTCTCTGTTAGGTGTTATTTTTATATCTTGTTTTTCAATAAAAAGTTCCAAGAATTGCATTAGGATGCTTGCATTGCATGCTTCGATTGGTGCTGTGTAAAAACAGAAACTGGTGCTGTAGTGTTTGAATTTACATATTTTATTGGAAAGTGAAAAGTTTATGTAATTTTACAGAGTGTTTTCATATCAATTTTATAGCATGTCCTAAATTTTAATAATGTTTTGAGTTACATAAGTACATTGTTTTCATAAATTGCTACAAATTGTTCTGTTTGAACAGATTGTTGTCATAGTGTTGTTATCTAGTGATCCTATAGTTTCCATAGCCTATATTGATAGATATAAATTGTGGAAATGATAGTAAAAAGTAGATGATTCTTGCGATTATTATGCAACTTGTCTTGGCAGTACATAAAGAGTTGATTTATTATTATGCGCACTAACCTATCTCACGAGTTCTTTTCAAGTTTTGGGCAGATGAAGTTTTTGAGAATAGGTGAAACCAGGATATGAGAGGATTGAACAAGATACAAAAGCTCAAGATTTGGGATTGCTAATGCACCACAAGTTAATATTTCATGAACTCTCAAGAATCTAAGCTTGGAGATGCTACGCATCCCACCTCTCTTCGTCAACTATCGGTTAACCTATGTTGAGCCTAAATTTTTATTCGTTCACATGATGCGTCCTATTCTTGGAGTGCTATTTTTCTTTTGCTTGATGTTTATATAAAATATTCAGATCTTAAAATATTTATTATGAGAGAGACAAAGTCCTCACATGGCTACTTAATTGTTTGACTACTCATTGATCTTCAATTATATCTTTTGGAGTAGTTTAGTCATTTACTTTGGTGCTTCACTTATATCCTATGAGTAAATTGTTGAATGAATTTAATATCAGAAATCTGAAATTAAATATGCTTCATATACTTATCCCATGGGGAGTAATGACTTTACACATAATAAGTATACGTGGTAAAATTTATTGAAAGTTAGCAAACACTGCATTGGTCACTTGATCAATTCATGAAAGAATATTGAATTAAGAGAGATTCCACATATAAATTTTCTATCTTGGACATCTTCTATGATTGTGAGCTCATTAATTATTTTCAAACTCGAGTAAATTAGTTAAAATTGGACAAGGAAGACAACTTAATGAGTTATGTTTGGGTATATATGTATAGAAGTTATATTGTTATGGATCCTCCAACATGTGGTGCTTCCTTCCACTTCATACTAGCCAAAACTTATGCATCAAGTAGAAATACTACTTGTGCATGCAAATACCCTTAAACCTGTTTTTCCATGAGAGTCCACTATACCTACCTATGGATTGACTAAGATCCTTCAAGTAAGTTGTCATCGGTGCAAAAAGCAACAAAAATTTCTCCTAAATATATATGATCTTTTATTGTAAGGGAAAATAAGCATTGTATGAACTTGTGATGGTAAAGATATAAAAGCGATGGCATAATAAAGGTTGCTATCACAAAGGGCAATACAACGTGATGTTCCTTTGCATTAAGGGTTTGCACATCCAAAAACAAAAAGCGCATGACAACCTCTACTTACCCCTACAAAGGGCCTATCTTTTACTTTCTAGTACTTACCTTTATGCAAGAGTCATGGTGATCTTCACCACTTCCTATATTTCGCCTTTTTCTCTTGGCAAGCATCATGTGTTGGGGAATGATCTAGACATATATATCCACACAAATATATTTGATCATGAAATATTATTGTTGACAATTATCTATATGATAAATAAGTTGGGAGGCGAAACATTAAGCTCCTATCTTTCTCCGTGTTAGATGGATGCTATTTGGTCTTAAAATATGTTTTGAGTGTCAATAATCATGGAAGACTATGTGATAGTTGAGATGTGGAATTTTCGAAATCAAAGCTCTTACATAGACCCTTCCTGAAAATAAGATGAATTGTAATTGTTTGATGACTAGGATTATGGTTTCTTAGTTTTCAAGAAACTTTTTGGTCTATACTTCAACATGTGAATAGCTTGTTACTTGATCATTAGAAGTTTTATGAGATGAGCTAGTGTTTATGGTTTATATTGATGCTAGAAAAAGTTATTGGAAGTATCATTGATCAAACTTGTGCACTTTATAGCATTCACACTTCATAAATTATTTCTTTTATCATTTACCTACTCGAGGACGACCATGAATTAAGCTTGGGGATGATGATACGTCTCCAATGTATCTATAATTTATGAAGTATTCATGCATGTTTACAATAATTCTGTATGATTTTGGTATGATTTGATTAGAACTAACCCGGACTGAAGTTGTTTTCAGTAGAACTACCGTGGTGTTGTTTTTGTACAAAAATAGAAGTTCTCGAAATGAGCTAAAAATTTATGGAGAATAGTTTTGGAAAATATAAAAATACTGGCGAAAGAATCAACTAGAGGGGGTCCACCACCTCGCCACAAGCAAGGGGGGCGCGCCCCTTGTCTTGTGGGCCTCCTCAGGCACCGCCTTAACGTGAGGCCGACGCCAAAAATTCCTATAAATCAAGAAACCTCCAGAAAGAAACCTAGATCTGGAGTTCCGCTGTCGCAAGCCTCCAGAGCCACAAACAATCAATCGGGAGCCCTTTCTGGCACCTAGCCGAAGGGGGAAACCATCATCGGAGGCCATCTTCATCATGCCGACGGTCTCCATGACGAGGAGGGAGTAGTTCACCCTGAGGGGCTGAGGGTATGTACCAGTACCTTTGTGTTTGATCTCTCTCTCTCTCTCTCTCTCGTTTCCTTGAGATGGCGCAATCTTGATGTATCGCTTGCTTTATTAATATAGATGAATCATATGGAATTTCCCCTCTCTATCTTCTTGTGATGAATTTAGTTTTCCCTTTGAAGTTTCTTTCGGATTGAGTCTTTAGGGATTTGAGAACAGTTGATGTATGTCTTGCGATGGGATATGCATGGTGACAATGCGTGTTCTATTGATCCACTTGATGTATGTTTTGGTGGTCAACTTGCGGGTTCTCTGACCTTGGGAATCTATGCATAGGGGTTGGCACATGTTTTCATCTTGACTCTCCGGTAGAAACTTTGGGGCACTCTTTGAAGTTCTTTGTGTTGGATTGAACATGATGAATATGAAATTGTGTAATGCATATCATATAATCACGCCCATGGGTACTTGTGGTGACATTGGAGTATCTAGGTGACATTAGGGTTTTGGTTAATGTGTATCTTAAGGTGTTATTTTATTAGAAACTCTAGGGCTGTTCGTGACACTTATAGGGATAGCTCATGAGATTGATCGGAAAATATAACTCTTAGTTGGTTTCGTACCCTACAATAATTTATTTGTTTGTTCTCCTCTATTTTTCACTTTGGAGTGAACTCTTTGTCACACGTGAGGTATTTATATATGATTCAACTATGTTAGTATTGTTGGGAGAACTTGCACTAGTGAAAGTATGGACCCTAGGCCTTGTTTCCAAGCATTTATACAACGTTTTGCTCGTTGTTTACTATTTGTTACCTTGATGTGTTTATATTTTCAGATTACAAAATCCTATATATACCATCCATATTACACTTGTATCACCATCTCTTCACTGAACTAGTGCACCTATGCAATTTACCATTGTATTGGGTGTGTTGGGGACACAAGGGAGTCTTTGTTATTTGCTTGCAGGGTTGCTTGAGAGAGACTATCTTCATCCTATGCCTCCCACAGGTTGATAAACCTTAGGTCATCCACTTGAGGGAAACTTGCTATTGTCCTATAAAACTCTGCCCTTGGAGGCCCAACACGAGTCTACAAGGAGAAGGTTGTGTAGAAGACATCATTAGTCATCACGCGCGGGGCAGTCTCACGAGGAATTTGAACTGAGGGTTTTACACAAGGGTGTTGTGATGCCGTGTCATCATTTCTGGAGTAGGATGCTGCTTTGCGAAATTTTCTATCAAGGGGACAAGATCCTTCATCAATAGCAGTTTTGCCCTTCCCTTCAATTTGCTCAAAGGTTTTCTTGAGGACTTCGAGTGGGGGCAGATAACTGAAGTGATTCTAGAAATCATCTTCGTAAGGAACTGAGGATCTGGCCCTGATGAATTTCATGACCCACGACGCGTACGACTTTAGTTCAAAAGGTGACATTGCAATACTGGCCAAAGTCCTCATGAAGAAATCGTGAAGATTTATGGGAATCCCATGAATGATGTTGAATAGCAAATTCTTCATAATTCCCACCACGTCTTCTTCCTTAGCGTTGTGACCCATAATGGGACTGAGAGTTTTGGTCAAGATGCGGTATACTGTCCTTGGCACATACAACAGATCCTTGATGAGGAATGTAGTTCTTGTGGCCTGCCATGAGCCAAAGGCTTCATTAGCACTTGCATGAAGTGATTGGACAGCTCAGGTTCATCATAGATGCATATGGCTCCTTCCGAGGGGATTCAAACTCAGACCACACAAAGTAATTCCGTCGCAGGAGCAGTGTAGTGTGTGTCTTTGGTCATCCAGGCAAGAACCCATGTGTTTATGTCTTCTGCATCACCACAAATATGCAAAATGACATAGATTTGAATAATTAGCTCTTCATTCCAATCAAGTATATCCATGCAAAACGGCAATAGGCCAGCATCATGAAGAACACTAAGGACTGGCGTGAAGCAAGGAATGAATCCCTTCTTCGCATGAGGAATTTGATGGTGCTCGAAAAGCTTGTTCTTCCCAAAGAGCACAACACCGTAGAAGTTCATTTGTGGGGCAGTACATAACCACTTGCGCATTATCCTTGGAGAGTCATATAGATTTGCACCGAATGGATGAAGTGTCTTGAATTGAAGATGAGGCTTGTATCTCCAAACAGGTCCTCGGAGCTCTTGTTTAGTCTAAGGAGCTTGAGCCACAACAACCGCTAAGTGAGGATTTTGGAAAACAGGCTCATCAGTAGTAACCTCAACTGGAGGAGTTTTTTCTTCAGCCACAGTTTCTTCGCTCTGAGGAATATGCATGGGAGATTCATCAATGAAAGTTGTAGCAATATCCTCAATTGCAGTTTGATCTATAGTTTCTGCAGCTAATGCAGCTAGTACTTCCTCCAGAATTTATTTCATCGGAGTGTGTCGGTCATGAGACCCATGATCAATTTTATCGGTAATAGTAGGGTACTAAGAGTTTTGAGGTAGTGGAGTGGCCATGGTGAATTGGGATGAGTTCTTTCCTAATATTCATCATTGATGACTAGTGTGTGGCAGCCAATATGAAAATCTTCTTCCATTTCTTCAATGCGTGCCTCTTGAGCAGACAACTGAGGTGAGGGTGATGATGCTTGAGGGATTTAAGTATTTGGTTCCACTTCAATTTTTTCGTTGATCGGCTTTGTGGAAGCAGCAGATCGATTTTCTTCAATTTCTTCACCCACTTCTGGGATGACATATTCTTCACCAAATGGCACCATCTCGTAAGAGGATACCGTGCTGATAGGAGTAGAATCAATTGGTGTACTTGAGGAACTTATCAAAGTCCTCAAGCGCTTGGCTTTTGAGGAATCTGTGCTCGTTGAAGCTTTCCATTTCTTAGCGGCTTCATTTTCAGTAGCTTTAGTTTTCTTCGCTTCCGATGCAGAAGGAAGAGTTAATTTCTTGTCTCGCAAAGATGTAGTGGTTAGAGTAGATTCTTCAGGCACGGATGATGCAGCCATCCTGGGAGGAGCATTTTATTCAGGCACGGGAGTTTCTTTAG
This sequence comes from Hordeum vulgare subsp. vulgare, assembly GCF_904849725.1. Lineage (NCBI taxonomy): Eukaryota > Viridiplantae > Streptophyta > Magnoliopsida > Poales > Poaceae > Hordeum > Hordeum vulgare. The sequence goes on from NC_058522.1 coordinate 221,587,326, forward strand.
CTGGCCTCACAGTTTTTGCAGGTGCAATTTCTTCAGGCGCTTGAATTTCTTCAGTAGGACTGACTGTTTCTTCAGTTGGCTGAGCAGATGAGATAGCCTGGGGAATTTGTGCTTGCCTTGGAGCTGCAACCCTGGCGTTGTGATCCGAGATGGACTTGGTCGCCACGTTGACGAATCCGACCTTTGCACCTTTCTAGTCTGCATGATAGCGACTGTATTCTTCACTAGGGCTTTTTATCTCAAATCTGTGTGGAAACAAGTTGTTCAAGGGTCAAAGAGAGGAGGTTGTTCTTCAGAAACCTCTCCTTCTGAGTTTGTTCCTTTTTGTCCCTCTTGGCCTTCTCAAATTTCCATTTCTCTTGAGAGATAAATGTTGCTAACACATGGCTTGGCCCAGCTCGAAGCCCCAAATCATCAATCGTTAGTCTAAGGATTTTGATACCAAACGATGATGAAGTCTAGCGCCACCCTTAGATCCAGCATCACAGGAATATTTCTGCCTTTGGACTGAGCAACCCTCTCTTGTTTGTTTCTGATGATTTAAGCTAATTCCCGATCACCAGCCTCATCTTTCTCAGATCAAGAGGGAATATTGAAGACCACCTTGTTAGGTGTTGGTATTTTTCCTTGCCCAACAATCATCAATTTATTCGTGGTTGCACTTGAATAAGTGTGCGGAGAGCCAGATGCAGAGGGTCCTGAGGGAATTGCGGTTCAACTTATTCGCTTACTTCTTTCCAGTTGCACTGGTATTGAGGACTTTCTGGCAGTCGCTCAGGACGTTGCATCAACATTCGGAGGTGGTCGAGGATTTTGCTGTCAGTATTGTGCACTTGAAGATTTTGTCTTCACAGCCGATTTCTTCACCACAGCTTGCTTTGAAGTTGTTTAAGTGCGAAAAGCTTCAACGACACAGGAGATTGTAGCAGCAGCAGTAGCACCAGTCGCGAGGTTGAATTTCCTCACTTCATCTTTTGCAATCTTCTACAACTTTGCCTTTCATTTCGCCCATTCTGTAGGAAATTCCTCACCACTAACTATGCTAGTGGGATAAGAGACTTGGCCTTCAACAAGTGGAGGTCTTGGGCATGGAGGATTCAGAGTGAATTTCTTCATGTATTTTGGAGTCACATATTTGTACTCCTTCCATTCTCTTGACCATCTCCTCTCAATGTTCTGTAGGTGCGTTTTTCGCTTTTCCTTTGTTTCCTTGCCATATATTGCTTCATCTGGTGTGGAGTATTCATCATATATGTCCTCGGGGATTTCAAAGGAAGTGTTGGTCTCTCGCTTCTTTCCTCTTTTCTGTTGTCTCTTCCCTTCAACCATTTTCTTCACGTGAGGAATTTGAGCTTTTGAGGTTTCCGAGGAGGTGTGCAAACTTCCTCCAAAAATGTTGCAAATGAGTTAGGTTGATGAGAACCTAGTGATTCGTCAACACACATTTGTACCTGTGAATAGAGTATAGGTGTGAAGAATTTGAAGAGGTCATGTGTGTTCTTAGAAGCTTTTCAAAAGTAAATCATGTTCAGGAATTTGACCAAAGATTGTCTTGAAGAATTTCTCTAAGTGTTCTTGACTTACGTTCCAGAGTTGTGCAGATCCGAAAATTCACACAATTGAGGAATGTTTTGAAGAATGATACAACTGAGTGAAATAAATCAAGCGAAATAAGCTTATGCAGTGTTCATATGATGAATCAGTTGAGGAATAAACACCTTTTGACGATTTCATGGAAACACAAAGATCTAGAAGGGCAGTAATATTAGATTTTCATTACCCTTACTGAAGAACACGACGAACACGGAGAAGTGGAGGAGAAGTTCATCGGTTTAGATCTTGTGCGCCCTAACTCGGCGGTAGAAGACCGCTATGGTGGCGGTGGAGTGAATATGTCTGAGGCCTACGCGAGTACGTGGACGATGAGGTCAAGGCAGTGAAGCTCTTCCTCTCCGGCGATGATGATTTCCAACATTAGCGCTAGGTCTAAGCTTCGAGTGGTGAAGAGTGAGATCGAGAGGAAGAGAGAGTTACTGAAGGGGGTGAAGGGGTATTTATAGAAGAGGTGAAAACGGCCGGCTCAAAGATTTCAATCCAAAATTTCCCTCAGTCTTCCTCTACGCTCGACATGTGTCACCCATGTATTAAGAGCTCGAGTTAGTGGGACATCGTGGTTTATATAGAGGTGGGTAGCGGGAGCGATTTGAGCGGCAACAACAGTAAATTTTGATAAGATATTTTTGAAGATTTTGTTTGCAAATTCTTCAGCTGACAAGGACTCAGTGAAGACTTTGAACGGGTTTCAAATAGAATGCATATGAAGAATTTGAGAATAGACTCAGTTGAGCTTATCATAGAGGGGGAACGGGTCCGATCACATTTAGTTACAAGAAAAACCATCTTGAAGATTTTGCAATAAGTGAATGATGTTGAGGACTTTAAAGCTCAATCATAAATATATATGTGTATAGTCAACAAAGAACATATGTTGAAAAACTTTGAAGAATTTGTAGATTTGAAGAATTTGCAAAATCTCAACTTTGAAGAATTTCAACTTTGGTTGGTGGCGTAACCCACCGTATAACAATGATGATTTCAGACACCGTGTACAATTGTCGTAGGGTCCTCAGAGTTAAATTCTTCATTAATTTCTTGACACAACGGGTTAGTCTTCATCGATTGAAGACTAACATTACCTCATTTGGTTCGCATCTAAGTCATAATTTTTTATAAGTATTAGGATGTGTGTCCTTCACAGAACATTCAAACATTTTAAGATATTTAACTCATGCCGCAATTAGCATAATCTCTTTTCATCCAAGGGCTTAGTGAAGATATCTTCCAGTTGTTCTTCAGTCTTCACGTGGTCGAGGAAGATGTTGTCCTTGAGTACATGATCATGAAGAAAATGATGATGAGTCTGGATGTGCTTGGTTTTCGAGTGTTCTACTGGATTGTTTGCAATCTTGATTGCAATCTCATTGTCCCAGTAGAGTGGCACATTCTTCACAATGATGCTATAGTCCTTGAGGGTTTGCTTTATTCATAGTAGTTGAGGATAGCATGAACCAGGAGCAATACACTCAGCTGCAACAATGGAAAGTGACACGTATTTCTATTTCTTTGAGGACCAACTGGCTAAGTATCATCTGAGCAAAAGGCATGTGCGTGATGTTACTTGTGATCCACATGGTCGCAAGAATAGTCAGAGTCAGAATATCCAACGAGATGAAAATTAGAGCCCTTGGGGTACCAGAATCCAAGCGTTGGTGTGTGATCTAGATATCAAAGAATATGCTTCATAGCCTTATGGTGTGATTTCTTCGGTGTTGCTTGGAAACGGGCACACATGCAAACACTAAGCATAATATCTGACCTAGATGCACATACGTACAATAAAGATCCAATCATGGAGCAATATACCTTGTGATCGATATCTTTACCATTTTCATCAGCACAGAGGTGGCCATTTGTAGGCATTGGAATCTTGACACCTTTGAAGTTTTGCATGCCGAATTTCTTGAGGACATCCTTGAGGTATTTCTCTTGAGAGATGAAGATGCCATTGTGTTCTTGACGAATTTGAAGACCCAGGAAGAATTTCAACTCCCCCATCATGGACATTTGATATGCTTCACCCATCATGTAGACAAATTTATCACTGTAATGTTTGTTAGTACAACCAAAGATAATATTGTAACACCCTGTGTTTTAACTCTCTTGAATGAATTAACTTATCTCAAAAATTAGGACCAATTAATTTTTTTGTGAATGGTTGTGATGCTTGCTTGCTTGCCTATTGCTTTTGTTTGAATCCAATGTTCCTGCCACTCTCTAGACTCACGTCCTTGACCCAAATCCTTGCCTAATGATCATGCCATGTGTTAGGACGAGAAACTATTTTACCAAACATTATTTTGACCAAAAAGCATTTTCTTGATTTAATTTTTCAAAAGACCACTAAGTTTGGATTTGTATTGCAAGTCCTCAGATTAGGGAAGTTATTTTGCACCAAATATTTTAATTAAGTCCCGTTATCAAAAATACTTCGCAAAACCACAAGATTATTATTTTAAAAGTTATTTTAACATTTTATTTAAATGCCTTCCTTCGAGGCCAGAAATGGTCCCTTATGAAGGAAAGTTATTTTTATTGCTTCCAAAATATTTTAGAAAATTTAGGGAAACTGAGTGGACATATATATCCATATATATGAGTTTCAACACATTGTCATGTTCAAAATATTAGGCAGAATCCTTTGAAACCCTTCCCGCGTATTTCAAGCTTTTGGAATATTTCTATAAGAAATATTGTCAATAAATTTCTGTAAAATTCAAGCATGTCACATATGATATATGTGATGATCTTGACAAGTTTAATCTCAAACCAAGTTGATTTGATTCACTTAATTATTCTAAAACCCTCTCTGTTCAGATCCAAATTTGAGCAACTCTACATTGCCAAGTGTCTCCAATTGTTCTCAAATTTGGTGGACATGTTCGGCTACTCCAATAATGCATCCACACCAAGTGGTGCATCAAGAAGAATAGAAGAACTTGTCCCAAACCCCTCAAAACCTTTTCTGTTGAATTCTAACTCTGGGAAACTTTACATTCTAAAGTTTCTCGAATTGATCCCAAACTTTTTGAGAATGCTTTAATGCTCAAATAATGCCCCCACACCAAGTTGTGGATTTGTGGGAATTGATTTGCATGGTTTCATAAGCAGAAAGGCATTTCTGCCCATTTGAGGGGGGTTTCAAGTCTACATTGGAAACTTCCTCCACCAAATCCCAAATTTGGTGTCCAAGCTTATTTCCATCTATTCTGTGATCCTGTTATGTTTCATATCAATTGGAACCCATCTGGTAGCCCTAACATCCATCAAACGCCTTGTGTGCATTTACAAAAGTTGCTGATTTGGCCCCTTCCACTATTTACCTTGAGCTTAAATATTTACCACAACCTTCCCTAGTCCTCTTTTACCTCCACTAACCTTGCCATGGCCTCTGGACAATTATTGGAGGGTGACTTCATGTATCTACTTCTCATTTTTACCTTAGCAACACTAGTTTTACCCCTCTTGCTATACTTCTGCTCAAGGGAATGCCCCCATTTCTTTCCAGAGCACCTCTAGTGAACTAATGCATCATTGCAAACCAATTTATAGCATGCTCTTATCGGAAAATTGAGCAGCCCATCTGAAACTTCGTTTCTGGCTAAAATGTAGGTTTTATCAGGAAGTACTAGCTACCCTCCTCTGCCTGAGCTAAAGCTTGGCATTATTGTAGTCCTTGTATAGCCAGGTATGCTAGACAAAGTTTCATCCTGAGATCCCTCAATTAAGTACCCCCAATTTTAGCCGTAAGTTTGCTGCTGTAAATTAAGCTGCAGTCAAAACCAATTCAAATAAGCCACATATGCAACTAAACTCCCGAGTCACCTTCCTGCATGCGTGCGTTGCGTGTAGGATATGTTTAACTGGTCGTATGGCCACTGTAGGCATTAGTGGCCGTGGTGACCACAACACAAATATGCAAAAATGGTGCTCTAAACCTTGTCCTCTTGCTGTAGCTCGGGTCCAACGAAGGTAGTGTGTCCTAGAGCGCCACCGAGATCCCGTTTGACCGTCCACGCCCCTCCTCGACGCCACCTCGCCTTTAAAACGCCTATGGCATGGGTGGCCACCGTGCCCAGGGTGCACTCGAGAGCTCCCGAGATCCTTCTGGTTTCCCCCCTCACTTATCTCCACTCACAGAGGCCCTGCTAATCCCCAATCCAACCCCTATCTCAGATCTCTCCTCAACCTATCCTAGCTCTCCCAGCGCTCTTCTCCCCTCCGTTCATGGACTACATTGCCGCTTCGGGCATTGGCCAAATTAGAGCCCCCCATCGCCGCTCCTCTCCTTCTGGCAGCCACTGGAGCACCCCAGGACCTCCGCCAGCCTCCCCCTCATCCACGTTTCTTCCCTCCTCTGTCGTGCCGCCATGCTCGCGCCCACCATCGTTGGCCCTGCCGCGTTCTCCGTGTGAGGCACCCTCCAGCCTTCCTAGAGGGGATGATTCCCTGGATGGGTGTGGGGCTCCTCTCCGAGTACTACGGTGGCCGGGGCGTCTCCAAAGCTGACCGGAGCCACCATGGCGAGCACCGGAGCTGCCCTGTCTTGCCTCCCCTGTTACTCCCAGCTCGAGCAGGAGGTTGGAGACACACCCGACAGGCAGGTCCTGCCTGTAAGCGACCCGGCGGCCGGGCCCAACCTCTTTTAGTGGAGGTGGGTTCAGTGCACTATGCCACCCAGTGGCGTAAGCACATTTGCATAGTGCGCCATCGACGTGGCCTGCTGTGCGTGAGGTTGGGTCAGCTGGGCCGGCCCATGCCGTTATCTTGCACCTAGTGCGCAGGTTAGCCCAACTCTGGTGAGGCCCTTTTCCCCTTTTCTTTTATCACTAAAGATTCCAAAATTCATTATAAATCCATTTGGACTCGAAATCTGATAATTCAAATCTCTACAAGTTCCTGAATTCAAGATCTATCGAGATATATGCATTGCACAATTTTCCAAAAGACTTTTCTGTGGGGTTAATATTCAAATGCCCATTTGAATATTTTAAACACCACCTTATAAAAAACCTAGAGGGTTCAAATCAACTAGAAATGGAGTGATTCCAATTTCCAGAGTCTTCTAATATCATGCACTACTTTTGAAACATTAGTCAACATTTTCATTTGGCATGTTTCTGTTGCATAAAATAAATAGCTCCTTTTTTCTATTTATCCCAATGTTAGAAAATCCCTAGAATATTCATATCCACTCCAAATCCAATGAAACAACTTCCTAAATGTTTCTAAAATCATGATGTGTTAAATGAGTGCCTCCACTCATTTTTAGCAGAGTGTTTTCTGTAGTCTTCTTAAAGGATCACATATGCCTCCTTTCGTCCATTCAAAAATCCCTGATGGTCCAAATCTCCTAGAGCATGCTTCATGTATTTTTGTTACGACCGGAGAGGTCCAAGAAAAATGAAACTCCTATCTATATGGCACTTTTGTTTCTTTCTACCGTGTGGCTTACTGTTATTGTTTCTGACGATAGTTGACGGAGTAGACGGAGTACTCGGATTTGGACCGGAACACCTCGAAGACCCCGAGGACTTATGTGAGCAAAGGCAGGCAGCCCTTTGACCATGTTTGAGAAAATATTTTATGCATGACATGTTGACTATTTTATTCCGATGCATATAGTCAAGATTAATCGGTACACCCCAGCATGGTGTTACGGATGGCTCCTTGGGAGCACTTGCACTGAGCAAGACCCTACCATCTATGAGGGTCACGCTAATAAATATTGACAAGTAGACAATAGTTCTACGCATAGGATGAGCATACGCATGATGACGGTAAAGCAAAGGTGATATCAAAGCTTTTACGAAAATCTTGTTGGACGCCACTAATGCCCAAGGGTGATGGTGTTGAGCTGGATGACCACTTGAGAAGAAGTGGTGTACCGGAAAGGTTTTGTGTGAGTGGTTTCAGAAATGGGATTATATTTATGATGTGTCGACCGTCCCAACCTTACATATGTGACAACGATACCCCTTTATGGGATGTGGCTTTGTTGATTACTTTGGTAGGTGATAGCAAAGAGCCCGCATTAATAGTGGCTGGAGTGATATAGTCGCTCTCGTGATGGGGTCATACCAGGTAGGACGACTATGCCGTTTTTACGTGTTCCGGGCACACCGTTGGTCCCTGCATGGATTATTGTAAGTGCATCTAGTGCCCCTTAGTGATTTCGGTGGTTTGAAGACTTATAGGTTAAGTATCTAATGTGTCCATGATTGTACACATGATCTATAAGTCGCTGAGGAGTTTGAAATATACGATGAATATCGACACCTAAAAGTGTATATGTTCGGCTGAAGAAATTGGTCTTCTGTAGAAGACTTTGATCGCGAAGAAATTGTGATGAAATTGATATTCCTCATGAAGATATTGAAGATGAGGAATTCGGTGTGTCCTGAAGAAAAACGATCTGAAGACTTTGAAGCATGAAGATTTATTCTTTCTGTATCACTTTCTTCACTCTTGAGTCATAGGAACACCATACTATTAAAGGGGGGGGGTCGAGGTAACACTTTAGAATGAATTTCCTCATGATGCTCAACCCAAGCCTAATCCTACCAAAAGCCTCAAGTGAGAAATAAGAGAGACATGAGGACTCTCACAGTGGAGGGTCCCGGCCGTTGCCGCAATTCACGCCACATCACCAATCTTATCCACAACAACGGTCATATTATTTAAGGGCATTAATGTCAAATCATATCGGGATGCTCCCAGGCTATAAATAGCCGCCCCCACAACCATTATCTGGTTGGCTGCTCCGCGAGAAACTGCCACTTGTCATTTAGAGCAACCCAGATTCCTCCGAGTCTTCAAGAGTAAATCATCAGTGAGGAAATACCCCAAAGACCAAACCACAAACCAAAAACCAAGTGATTGAGCATCACTGAAGAATTTGTTCCTGTGTGGAACTGAAGCCTTTTACCTTTGAGGACTGTGCATCCTCCAAACGGTTAGGCGTCATGGTCTAGAGCAATCCAGCAGTCAATTGTGGATCGCCGGCTGACCAAGTTTGTGAGGGTTTGGAAGTCTGCCCTCAAGACTTATCACGAGTGTTAGGCGAGTACTGTGTGTACTTAGCTCAAGGATAATATGGTAGGGACTGTGTGTCCCTCGACTATGTGTCTTTTGGTTTCAATACCAAACTGCTCCAAACCATATGTACAACTGTCACAGCAGTTGGAACTTGGTCATCAACCACTGTCTTCACCGTGATACGGGTTCTATTTCTTCAACTCTTTCAATTCCTCAATATTGTATGTTGAAGATTTTCATTGTCTCTGTTTGAAGAATTTGCTGAAGACTTTCTCTTAATTTCCTCAACTTCAAATTCTTCACGCGATTTAATCATCACCTATTTACTCTGTGCCTACGTACTGTGCAAACTGTTTTTCATATTCCTTATATTGAAAACTGTTGTAGTGATACTTTGCACCCCTGATCCTTTGTTGTTCTGCTGCAAGTTATTCATCAGTGACGAATTTCCTCAAAAGGAATTTCCTCAGTGATGAAATTCTAAAAATATCCTATTCACCCCCCTCTAGTCGATATAATGCACTTTCAATTGGTGTCAGATCAAGGTACTCCCTTGTTCTATGTGATTTTGGTTTAACCACCTAGAGTATTAGTTATGTCGACTGCAGGCATGATCAAGGTTACTGCAGGATGTCCTACTTTCGAAGGAAAGGACTTTCCCTTCTAGAAGACTAAGATGCAGATACATCTACAAGCTATTGACAATGATCTCCGGTATATTGTGGAACCTGGTGTTTCCCTCATCACTGCTACTGTCTCTGGCGTTGATGTGAAGAAATTCAAGAAACTTGATTCTCAAGCGAAGAATATCATTTGTGGCCATCTGAGCAAAGGTCAGTATGGTAGAGTGAGTGCTTTGGGCTTAGCAAAACTAATCTGGGAAAGGCTGTCCAAAGTAAATGAAGGAGTATCAACTCAGCGTGACTCTCGTGTTGATGTTCTTCGCAATCTCTTCAATCGCTTCAAGAGGCTTGACAACGAAAGCTGCCAAGATACCTTTGATTGCCTCAGTGACATATCAAATGAACTGCAAGCACTGGGAGCTCGAGACATTACTGACCATGAAGGTGTGAAGAAACTGCTAAGATCTTTGGATTCTTCATTTGATACTTTAGTTCTGATGATTCAAGAAAGACCAGACTATAAGATGCTTGATCCTGCTGATATACTCGAAAGACTAAATACTCATGAATTCCAACAGGAAGAAAAGAGATATCTATATGGACCAAGCTATTCTAAACCTTGTGCACTGAAGGCCAAAGCAATTTCCTCATCTGAAGAAGAAGACTCGGATTGCATCATTGGTGATGCTGAAGAACTTGGACAAGAGCTTGCAATGCTCGAGAGGAAATTCCAGAAGTTTACAAGATGTGGCCAGTTTGGTAAATCTTCAAGAAGAGATATGAGGAAATCAGAATCTTCATCCGAGGACTACAAGAAAATAACCTACCACAGATGGAAGAAATCAGGTCACTATATTGCTGATTGTCCTCATTGGGTGAAGGAATCAAAGAAGAAGAAATACAAGGATGAAAGTTCTGGTGACTCGAAGAAAAAGAAGAAACCTTCAAAATCCTCATGCTCAAAGTCCTCATCGCACAAGAAGACTAGTTTCAGAAAGGCTTAGGCACTTATTGGCAAGGAAATAGATTCTGAGGTAGAATCTGAGGAATGTGATGAAGAGGAGGGATCGGAAGAAGACTCAGAATCTGGACAGGCTAGTCTTGCACTAGCTACCACATTCGTCAGCAAGTCAATCTTCAACCTTGAAAAAAGCGACAACGCCATCCACACTGATGACTATGCTAATGACTTCGCTCCAACCTATTGCTTCATGGAAAAAGGTTCAAAGGTACCGAATGATACTTCCTCCTCTGATTCAAGTGACTGTGAACCTGGTGATTTCTCCTCAAATTATTATGTTCATAAATCCTCAAAGAACTTCTCTGCCTATTCATTTGAGTATTCTAACCCACCTATTGTGAAGAGAAGTTCATTAGCTTCAGTGCCCCTTTCTCATATGGCGCTCGCACGATGATGAACTCTTTACCACCCCTTCAGATGTGGGTGGTGAAGAAATTGAACTAATCACTTTTGTAGGTCAGGTATCCACATGAAAATCATCATCTAAAGAATTTGCTGGAGACCTGAGGTAAATGCTTGATAGGACGCAAGCTAACATTGATGAAATGAAAACATTTCACACGTCCACAAATTTACTCTTTATGATGAAATTCCTATCTGATGAAATTGATATCATATTGTTCAAGTTTGAAGCATATGAGATGGTAAGATGTACTAATTCATCTGCAGGATGACAAACCCAAGAGTACTGAGTGGGTTCTTGATAGTGGTTGCACACACCACATGACTGGTGACAAAAGCTTGCTGATGAATATGCCACTGACTTCATCACCACTGAAGCAAATCAATTATGCTGACAGAGGTAAAAACAAGGTATTGGGACTTGGCAAAGTGGCTATTTCCAAGGACAGGCACATCGACAAAGTGATGCTTGTTGAACCCCTTGGGTTTAACCTCATGTCAGTCTCAATGCTTTGTGATCTTGATATGGTTGTTATCTTTGGAAAATATAGAGGTGTTGTCATCATGGAATCTGACAGATCCAAAGTCTTCGAAGGTGTTAGAAGAGGGGATTTGTACATTGTTGATTTCTCTACACGTCCTCAACCAACCACTTGATTATTAGCAAAAACCTCAGAAGACTGGCTATGGCATCTAAGACTTGGTCATGCAGGAATGAGGAATTTGCACACGCCGACGAAGAAGAAACATGTCATTTGCATCGAATCAGTCCAATTCCTCAAGGACCACCTCTGTCGTGATTGCGAATCTGGAAAAACGACCACATCGAAACACTCCTCGAAGACTATCATGACCACTACTCGTACATTTGAATGGCTTCACATGGATCTATTTAGACCTACTCATTATGCTACTCTAACAAATGCAGCATCTTTATACGGCTTTGTCATAGTTGATGATAATTCCAGATACACTTGGGTGCATATCATTCTGTATAAAACTGAAGTGCAAGAAGTCTTGAAATGATTTTCCTCAAGGGCCTCGACGAACTTCGGTGTCAAGATCAAACACATCACGAGTGATAATGGGGTAGAATTCAAAAACACTGGTCTTGATTCTTATCTTGATGAACTTGGTATTACTCACGAATTGTCTGCTCCTTATACTCCTCAACAGAATGGCGTCGTCGAAAGAAAGAACAGGACTCTGGTTATAATGGCACGGACCATGCTTAAAGAATATCAGACTCCTCGTCGTTTCTGGCCTGAAGCAATCAACACTGCTTGCCATATCATCAATAGGGTATATCTTCACACATTCCTCAAGAAAACCTCATATGAACTCCTCACTGAGAAGAAACCCAATGTAAGTTATTTCAAAGTCTTCGGTGCAAAATGCTGGATTAGAGATCCTAACCATAGCTCGAAGTTTGCACCTAAGAAACAGGAGGGTTTTATGCTTGGTTACGGAAAGGAATCGCACACCTGCAGAGTCTTCAACACCTATCACAACAAGGTTGTTGAAACTGTAGATGTGCGGTTCGATGAAACTAATGGCTCGCAAAGAGAGCAATTGCCTCCTGATCTAGATAAATTGTCTCCTGGGGAAGCAATTAATCTCAAAGCTACTGAAGACATTGTTCCTACTGCGGAAATTGCTGAAGAAATCATTCCCAACACTGATGAAAATCAAGAAGATGCTCCTGAGGGAATTGCTCCAGAACAAATTCCTCAGCCCAGACGAAATCCTCAACCAGCTCATCCGAGGATTGCGAATGAAGTAGAACTTGACAAAATCCTCAATGACATCAACGCGCCAGGTCCTCTCACTCGCTCAAAAGCTTCACACTTAGTTAACTTTTGTGCGCATTCTTCTTTTGTGTCTATCACAGAACCTTCAAAAGTTTTTGAGGCTTTCATGGAACCTGAGTGGATTCAAGCCATGCAAGACGAACTTCTTTAATTCAAGTTAAATGACGTGTGGGAGCTCGTCAAACGATCAGATCCTCGCAAGTACAATATAATCGGCACCAAGTGGTGTTGATATTGATTTTGTCGCAGGCTATATAGAATGATTAGAGATTATGAAATACCATAAAATGATAAAATTTTAATTATCAAAATATAATTTTTGTGAGACGACATCGGGTCAAATACTGACTAAATTTACAATGCCGCGAATGACCATTAAACTCTCATATTGACCGCCGATAAAATTGGCTCTCTTCCAACAACTTATAAAGTATGGCTATATTATACCAAAATAGGTATTGTACCAAAATGTGTGTTGTACTAAAATATTGACAAATTACCATAATTTGGAAAGGTTTACAAAGTAAATTTATGGATACCATGGAAAATAATAAGAGCTAGCTAGCTCATATTGACGAGCCAACACAAAATGTACATGCAGCTCCAAACTAAGTACATACCTGCATGGATTTACTGGCAAGAGGGCAGCAGATGGCCTGTATAGCAACTACGTGCATGCATGCGTGGTGCATGGATTAGTCGGCATCATTACGCGACTAATTAATTCTAGGAATTTAATTAGTTGACCGTGGCCCACCTGCATGCAACACCATGTAAAATAATCGTAGCCCATATCCAGTTTGGTCGATGACCTACCGCCTACGTGCATGCATCAATTGTGCATGGATTAAGGGGATAAAAGAAGGAATTTACCCCTCACTGGTGCGTACGCTGCGTAAGAAAGCTGATTAGTAAAAATATCTTGAGGTTAGCTGAAGATTAACTAAATATAACAAAGAAAAGAAAAGAGGCCACGCAGCCACGACCATCCACGATCCCACGAGCGAGGACGTGCGCGAGCGTCCTGCTGCAGTCGCCTGCTCCTATAAATAGCCAGTGTCATGCACTTCTTGAGTGGTGATTCATTCAACACATTGTTGCCCATCATCCAGCCAGCCATTGCTTCCATACGTACACACCATCGCTTCGTCGCCGCCAGCCGTCCGCTTGCCATCGTCGCTGTCGGCCGTTCGCTTGCCGCCGTCGTCGTCATACGCTCGTCGTTGTCGCCGACTGTTTGTATCGTCGTCGTCGCTACCGTCGGCCGCTCGTCCGACTCTACCGCCAAGTGAGAAACAAGGCCAATTAAACTCATACTTCTTTTGTCATTGCACTACTCCATACCTAAGAGGAAAAAGACTTGGAGAAGATGAAATTGTAGTTCTTTTCTTGCTCTTTGGTTGGTTATATCAACACAACCATAGAGCTTCCTCTTCCTATTCCCTAGTTTGGTCACATTGACACAAACTGGGGAATATTTCTTCATATTTGCTACATGATTTTTACTTCTTGGTTGATTATATTGACACAATCATGGAGTTTCATTTCATAATTCTCGAGTTTGGTTACATTGACACAAACTAGGAAATATTTTTCCATATTTGCCAGATATGTTCTTACTTCTTGGTTGGTTATACTTACACAACCATGGAGTTTTTCTCCTCATAACTCTTGGTTTGGTTACATTGACACAAACCAAGTTGCTTTTAAAAAATTGACATCTTAATAAAACTTTGGCTCTTGGTTTGGTTACATTGACACAAACCAAGTTGCTAAAAAATTGACATCTTAATAAAATATTGGCTTTGTCTTTCATCCCTTAGATAGCATGAAGACTTTGTTCTCAACAAAATGATGGCAAAGGTATGGCTTGCGGGAAAATCAATAACAAAATGGTATAGTTTATGTAAGTCACATGCGTAGGCTGCTACAGTTCATATAAAAATGTAAATTAACAAGTGATTGTGAAACACACTACTCATACTTGCATATTTTATGTGGTTATCATGAAAATAAACTGTTGAATGTCTATATAATGCATAGAAGATACACCACCAAATCCTGGATAGTATTAATTAAACACCTGTAAACTATACTGGATGGACGTACAATCTAAAACAAAATGCATCGGCCCAAATTATGCTAGCCTGCATCATTGGCAAATAACTAGATATTGCAGAATCTAGTATGCACATGCAAGGTAAAATGAATATGTTGTATGTAGCTAATTCTAGGCTAATTGGCGTGCGTCTACCTGACTAAAATAAGGTGTATGGTCCCTGTATATGGACGTACACACACATAAAAAAACTAAAAGATGACCAGTCATAATTTGAGTCTGACTGCACTTAAAATATTGTAGTGCATGCGTTACCAAAGTAAATCAAATATTTTTATCCCCCTCATATATGTTATGCTTAAAAAGCACATCTAGCTTATCTTCACATAAGATGAAAGTTAGACCCTGCATCCCTCATACGGCTTGCATATATTTAGAAAACATAGATATAATCATTTACTTACAAAAGAAAGGGTACTATGTCTGTTAGTACTAAAGTATTTTACATGCATAGCATACGTGCATGATTTCATGCCCCATATTATGATGTTTGAAAGCTCATCTAGCAGATTGATTAACCATTAATTAAGATAATCTCCTCATATAGACTAAAGGGAAATAGATCAAAGTATATATGTTGGTTAATCAGTTTGGGAAAATTGATAAAGCCATTCAAGCACGCATACATGTACTGTCAATATCAGTATAAGTCGAAGAAAAATATAAAATGAAAGGCATTATATGTGATAACATCAACAAAGTTCAAAGCTCCCCCGAGCATGCCGACATTGACGACAGCGAGGAGGATCTCCCATTTTATTTTTTATATTTTGTAATAGTCATATGTGTTGTAATCCTATCTATTAGAAAAGTTGGAATTCTTAATCACGGGATTTCTCTCCGGAGATGTAATTAACAGTTCTTTTATGTATATATGTAAGAGTTCTGGAAATAAAGTACCCACAATACTTGATATTGTCTCATTTAAATTCACACACTTTAAATACTATATTCTATCTGTCTCTATGACGTGGACGCGTAGTTATTATTTTTTCTATCGCCCCATTTTCCCGTCATCAAGTGGATTTTCCGAAACAAGCAAGATGAGGATGGTCAAGTGGTGAGGAATAAGGCATGACTTGTAGCCCAAGGCTACACATAGGTTGAAGGAATTGACTTCGATGAAACTTTTGCACCTGTTGCTAGACTTGAAGCTATTCAAATACTACTTGCTTATGCTAATCATCATAACATTACCTTATATAAAATGGATGTGAAAAGGGCACTCCTCAATGGTAAGCTTGAGGAAGAAGTATATGTTTCTCAGCCCCCAGGTTTTGAGGATCCGAAGAATCCACACAAAGTCTTCAGACTCAAAAAGGCGCTCTATGGTCTCAAGCAAGCCCCTCGGGCGTGGTACGATACATTGAAGGAATTTATCATGAAGAAAGGCTTCAAACCTGATTCACTCGATCCAACTCTTTTCACAAAATTCAATGACAATGAACTATTTGTGTGTCAAATATATGTCGATGACATCATGTTTGGCTGTACTGACAAACGTTACACTGATGAATTTGCTTATATGATGAGTGAAGAATATCATATGTCTATGATGGGGGAGCTGAAATTCTTCTTAGGTCTTCAAATTCGTCAACAACACAATGGCATCTTTGTATCACAGGAGAAATACCTCAAAGATGTTCCGTGGAAATTCGACATGCATGAATGCAAAGGCGCCAAGACGCCCATGCCTACCAATGGCCACCTCTGCACTGACGAAAATGGTAAAGAATTCGATCAGCGGGTATATCGCTCTATGATTGGCTCTTTACTATATTTATGTGCATCTAGGCAATATATAATGCTTAGTGTTTGCATGTGTGCATGTTTTCAAGCAAAACCGAAGGAATCACAAAACAAGGTTGTGAAGCATATTCTTTGATACTTAGCTCACACACCAACACTAGGATTATGGTACCCCAAGGGCTCAAATCTTCATCTTGTGGGATATTCTACCTCTGACTATGCTGGTAACCGTGTGGATCGCAAGTCTACTTCTGGCACTTGTCATTTCCTCGGAAGATCATTAGTCTGCTGGTCCTCAAAGAAGCAGAACTACATTTCTCTTTCCACTGCCGAAGCTGAGTACATTGCTGCTGGATCATGCTGTGCTCAATTGCTATGGATGAAGCAAACCCTCAAGGACTAATACATCAACATGAAGAATGTGCCTCTCTATTGCGACAATGAGAGTGCAATCAAGATTGTATACAACCCAGTACAACACTCGAAGACTAAGCACATCCAGATTCATTATCATTTTCTTCGGGACCATGTCCTCAAGGGCAATATCATCATCGACCATGTGAAGACTGACGATCAACTAGCTGATATCTTCACTAAGCCTTTGGATGAGAAAAGGTTTTGTAAGTTGCTATGTGAGCTAAATATCTTAGAATCTTTAAATGTTTTGTAAAAACATGCACACATCCTAACACTTATGCAAAATTGATGACTTAGATGTGCAACACGCGAAGAATCGATTTTCTTCAATCAATGAAGAATATCATTCTTAGTGTGAGGAAATTAATGAAGAATTTGGTTCTCAGGGCCCTACGACAATTGTACGCCTTAAATCATCATTCTTATACGGTGGGTCAGGCCACCAACCAACTTTGAAATTCTTCAAGTTGTTTTTCTTCAAAGTTGTTTTTCCTCAAAATTGAAATTCATCAACTTGACGCTTTGTCACAAAATCCTCAAGTTTTGCAAAATCTTCAAAACACTTTGAAATTCTTCAACTTGATGTTATATATATATATATATATATATATATATATATATATATATATATATATATATAGAGAGAGAGAGAGAGAGAGAGAGAGAGATTTCAAAGTCCTCAACAACATTCACATATAGCTATTTGTTCAACTTGATATTTCATCTCAGTGAATGTGATCGGACCCTACTCCACTCTATGTTATACTCACCCAGTCTATTCAATTATTCATATGCGTTCTAATTGAAACTTTGTTTAAAATCCTCACTTTGTCCTTGTCAGCTCATGATTTTGGAACGAAATCCTGAAATCTTCAAAAATGATTTTAATATTGTTACACGGTAACTGAAACCCACTTCCCACGATCAGATAAGCACGATCTCCACCGCTTTAAACTCTGGCTACACGTGTTGTACGGAGACGAATTGGCAAGGGCAGTTCGGTCCAGAAGTATCGACCGGACAGTTTTCACCTGAGCTATAAATACGCCCTTACCCCTTGTGTCCAAACTCCTCGTTCTCTCTCGACCTTCTCTCCGCCACAAGCAAAACCTAGCGCCACCGCTAGTAATCTCGTCGCCGGCGAGGAACAACTTCACTGCCTCGACCTCTCCGTCGCCGAGTTCACGTCGGAAGCAGAACATCTTCATCCGTCCCCACCATAGCCGTCTTCTGCCGCCAAGTTAGGGCGCAGCGGACTCGAACCGAAGAGCATATACTGTTTCTGTCTCTGTTCTTCGTGCTTGCCATATAGGGTAAATAAAATCCTATTTTTAGTGTCCCTTTCGATCTACTATTTTATCTTAGATTCGAGAAATCTGTTTTTCCCAGTGTCTATCAGCTTTGCACACTCTATTCCTCAAACACTTGACGAATTTCACTAAGCTAGTAAAATGCTTCACGTGATTCCTCAATTGTGCAAATTTTCGAATCTATACAACTCTGGAACCCAAGATCAGAATGCTTAGACAAATTCCTCAACCCACTGGTCAAATTCCTCAACTTTTAAAATTTCAATTTCTTCAAATCTGAGAACGCATATGATCTCTCCAAATTCCTCACACCCATACTCTATTCACAGGTACAAAATGTGAGCTGATGGATCTCTAAGTTCTCATCAACTTAACTCATTTGCAGCATTCATTCAAGAAACTTTGCCAGTGTCATCAGAATTCTCAAGAGTGCAAATTCCACAGCAAAAGCCTCAGCTGAAGAAAAATGGAAGATGTCAGAAAGCAAAAGGGTGGCAAGAAACTTGAACAGAACACTGCAATTGATATCCCTGAGGATATATACCTAGACTATTGTACGCCAGATGAGCAAGAACCTATGGCGAAAAGGAAAATTAGGCTTCAAAAGATAGAACACACGTGGGCTAAGGAGTGGAAGGAATATCGCTTCGTCACTCCAAAGTATGCGAAGAAATTCGCCCTCAAGCCACCTGGCAAAAGGCCTCCTCCCGATGATCATCAGGTAGCACATCCTTCAAGCATCAAAATTGTTGATGATTATCCTAAGGAGAAAGACAAACACTTGTCTAAGCTTCAGAAGAAGGCAGAAGCTGTAGTGAGGAAATTGAATGAGGAATCTGCTGCTGCCACTACAGCTACCTCTTCTACTGCTGAAGCTTCTGGTACAACTATTCCTCAAGTGAAGTCTGTGCCACAGAAACCAAAGGCTTCAAAGCCTAAAGAGAAATTGCTTCAGAAGGCTGCGCGTGCACCAAAACCCTCAACAGCTACACATGCTTCAAAGCCTAAACACAAGGAGATTGTCAAGCAACAGCCTTCTCACTCCAGCTCCTCTGTACCATCTGCCACGAGCTCAAAGACAAAGTCTTCACCAACACCATTGAAGACTAAAATGACTGCTAGAAGAGGCATCAGACCCAGCCTAAGCAAAGTCATTAGAGTCCCTTCTACATCAGAAGGAAGTGATGAATTTGATGATGACACTCTTCAAGCCATCATCAGAAACAAGCAGGAACACGTCGCACAAGCCTTAGGCAGCGCTATTCCTCTTTCCATGGACCCAAAGGTCCTGCTGGAGTACATCAATGTCAGGTATGATTATCCAAACACACCCATTTATGACTTGAAGCTTCCCCCAGGTATCATCCATATGGTGGCCACATTCATCAATGAGGCCAAATGGAAAGGGACGCAAGCCAAGCAAGCAAAGGCTCCCAAGCTGAAGAAGGAGAAATTCCTCAGGCAGAATCTCCTCAACCTGTCGCCTGATGATCTTGTGTCAACCCAGGCGGAACTAAAGACTTTGACCGACAAGTACACCAAACTATTTGATCGTCAAAGTCTCAAGTCAAATTTCATCAACTTTGCAACTGATGCTATTGATGAATATAACAAGAAGGCTGCTCCTCCAGCAAAACCAAAGCAGCCTAAGCCCAGCTATTCTGTTCAGCTCACCGAGGAAGATGAAGAAGAAGAACCTCCTGCCAAGGAAATGCCTCAAGAAAGCCGTGCTGACGAACCGGTAATTGAGGAAATACCTAAGGACATTCCAGCTGATGAATCTCCTCCAGCTGAAGAAAATGCTTCAGCTGAGGAAACTTTCAGGACTGATACTGCACCAGCTCCTGAAGAGAAAATTCCTTCACCTCAATCCTCAAAGGTGAAGAAAATAGTTCCATCTGCATCAGACATGAAGAAATCCAAGGCTGCTGACAAAGAAGCAAAGCAAAGAAAAGATTCTTTAACCCAGAATCATTAGAGGCCAAGCGCCTCAAAACACTTGATGAGACTGCTCCACTGGATGATGTGCCTCTGAAGATAGCTCCATCATACACTATGATCCCCTTCGGAATTGACTACGTCATTCCTGAAGAAGATGAGGAGATTCCGATTGATGAGGAAATGAAAGACACTGATTCTGACGAAACCATGGATGACGAAAATCAAATTGATGATATTCCTCAGTCCTTCATTCCTCACAAGACGCCTGATGAACCTGCTCAAGGATCAGCTGCAACAGCTGAAGATTTTGCCTCCTCCACCAAGCTAATTCCTCAAGCTGAGGAACATCCTCAACCCGAGGAAAATATTCAACCTGAGGAAGATCCTCAACCGGAGCAAAACCCTCAACCTAAGGAAAATCCTCAACCAGAGGAAAATCCTCTTCGTGAAGAAAATCCTCAACCTGAGGAATATGCTGAAGTGAATGCTCCTGCACCCAACACTGAAACTGCTATTGTTGTGGTCAACACTAAAACAGCAATGATAGTATCTCCTCAACAAAAGAATCATAACCTTCAACCAGTGCAAAATCAACATTGTTCAAAGAGGCCAAAGTTTCAGAAGGAAGCATTCTATGAAGAACGGATGTATTTCATCGGCGATAATCCATATGATAAACTTCGCATCACGCACAGGAAGTTTTGGACAACGACTCAACTCAACTACTATGCCTCTATGCTCTGTGGAAGAAACAAAATATTTCCCCATAGGCATATTCCTCATGTTGAGTTTGAAGAAATTCCTTGCTTCGCCCAGTCCTCAACGTTCTTCCTGAAGCCGGACTGCTGCCTCTGTGCACTCATATCTGTGATTGCAATAGTGATATCATTCTTCAGTTTTATGCTACTTTGCACATTTCTCGAGACCCGAAGGATATCAACACTTGGGTGCTGGACTGGATGACACATCAGACACATTACAAAGCCCCTGCTACTGAGCTGCTGCGAGTGCTTCCCGTTTCAATTCCCTCAGAACAAGCTATGATGATGTATGATGAACGGGAGTTGCCCAACAAACGGATGGAAGTCCTGATGAAGCCTTTGGCCAAGGGTCAACCACCAAGAACGACTTTTCTGGTTCAAGACTTGAAGTATGAACCCAGGACTATCTACAGGATTCTGTGTAGTGTGATCGCTCTAATCAAGGGCCATGATGATGAATAAGATGTTGGAGGCATCATGAAGAATATCCACTTCAACATCATTCATGGTATCCCCATAAACCTTCACAACTTTTTCCTGAGGACTCAGGCTGACAATGCTATGTCACCTTTCGACCTAAAGATTTATGCTCCATGGATCATGAGATTCATCACACACAGGTCAGGCATCAACTACCATGCTGATTTCAACAATCACATTGGATATATGCGTCCTATCAGAGTCAACAAGAAGACTTTTGAGCCTGTTGAAGGAAAAGGAAAATCTGTCATCGATGAAGGAAGTCGGCCCTTGATGGCCAGTTTCGTGAACCAGATGCATACTCTTCATGGGCTCACACAGAAACTCAGGAGCCGCCTAGCCCTGTTGCCCCAAGGGTGATGACTAACCGAGAACTACTCCTTAGTCTTCATCAGAAGGTTGATCAAAATCACAAATGGGTAAAACGTCAATTCAGTGCCATTGTGAAAACCCTCAATGAGACCCATAATGCAGTGAATAAAAATCACTAATATCTTCATGAGGTTTTTGATCGCACCTGGGCCACTCTGGCTCATCTGAAGACTCGAGAAGAACTTGATCAATTTGAGTTTACTCAGGACTTCGACTGGTCGTGGCCTCCCAAGAAGAAATTCAAGCCAATTCTAGTTCCAGTCCTTGAGGACAACTGTTTTTCTTTATTCCGCACTGCAGAATCTGATGAAGAACAATATGAAACTGCCACGGGCCCAAGGAGGAAGCCCGTCGCCAAGAATCCTCACGCGTCTTCTTCATCAGCTAAGAAGTGAAAGTCTTCAAGGGGTCTTAGTCCTCAGTTTTGTCCCTTTTCGTCACTTGATGACAAAGGGGAGAAATATGAGAGTTAGTCTTCGCGTGGGATATATTTTGGGCTTATGAACTTTATTAAGTTACAAAATCTTGGTTCTTCTGAAGTGTTTTATGTAATGAGTTCTAACTTAAGCCCGATGGTACTCTGACGCTTTTTGAACGTTTTTCTTCGCATGCTTATTCCTCAAAATATTAATGCACGCATGCTGAAATTCGTGAGATACCATTTCTCATCATGCATTCTCAAATTCTTCATATTAGATGTCATATGTATGCATGATTTACAAGACTCAGGGGGAGATCTCCATGATATAAATCATCAATGTGCATTTGATGTGAAAAGCAAAACCTTCAAGATATGCACATCTTGAGGGGGAGTCTTTGTGTATCGTGATTTCAAATTCCTCAAATGAGTATTTACACTTCATATTTTTATCCCCGTTGAAGACTTAACCTAATTGTCATCAACCTCCAAAAAGGGGGAGCTTGTAAGAGCATGTAGTGCCCCTTAGTGATTTTGTTGGTTTGAAGACTTATAGGTTAAGTATCTAATGTGTTCATGAGTGTACACAGGATCTATAAGTTGCTGAGGAGTTTGAAATATACGATGAATATCGACCCCTAAAAATGTATATCTTCGGCTGAAGAAATTGATCTTCTGCTGAAGACTTTGATCATGAAGAAATTACGATGAAATTGATATTCCTCGTGAAGATATTGAAGATGAGTTATTCGGTGTGTCCTGAAGAAAAATGATCCGAAGACTTTGAAGCGTGAAGATTTATTAATTCTGTTTCATTTTCTTCACTCTTGAGTCATAGGAACACCGTACTGTTAAAGGGGGTCGAGGTAACACTTCGGAATGAATTTCCTCATGATGCTCAACCCAAGCCTAATCCTACAAAAAGCCTCAAATGAGAAATAAGAGAGACAGGAGGACTCTCACAGTTGAGGGTCCCGACCTTTGCCACAATTCACGCCACATCACCGATCTTATCCACACCAACGATCATATTATTTAAGGGCATTAATGTCAAATTATGTCGGAATGCTCCAGGGCTATAAATAGCCACCCCCACAACCATTAGCTCGTTGGATGCTCCACGAGAAACTGACACTTGTCATTTAGAGCAACCCAAATTCCTCAGAGTCTTCGAGAGTATATCATCAGTGAGGAAATACCCCAAACACCAAACCAAAAACCAAAAACCAAGTGATTGAGCATCACTGAAGAATTTGTTCTTGTGTGGAACTGAAGCCTTTTACCTTTGAGGACTTTGCATCCTCCAGACGGTTAGGCGTCATGGTCTATAGCAATCCAATAGTCAATTGTGGATCGCCGGGTGACCAAGTTTGTGAGGGTTTCGAAGTCTGCCCTGAAGACTTACCACGAGTGTTGGGCGAGGACTGTGTGTCCTTAGATAAAGGAGAATACGGTAGGGACTGTGTGTCCCGGGACCGTGTGTCTTTTGGTTTCAATACCAAGCCGCTCCAAACTAGATGTACAACTGTCGCAACAGTTGGAACTGGGTCATCAACCAGTGTCTTCACTGTGATACGGGTTCTATTTCTTCAACTCTTTCAATTCCTCAATATTGTATGTTGAAGATTTTCATTGTCTCTATTTGAAGAATTTGCTGAAGACTTTCTCTAAATTTCCTCAACCTCAAATTCTTCATGCGAGTTAATCATCACCTTTTTATTCTGTGCCTGCGTACTGTGCAAACTGTTTTTCATATTTCTCATCTGGAAAACTACTGTAGTGATACTTTGCACCCGTGATCCTTTGTTGTTCCGCTGCAAGTTATTCATCAGTGAGGAATTTCCTCAGTGATGAAATTCTAAAAATCTCCTATTCACCCCCCCTCTAGTCGATATAACGCACTTTCAATGATACGGTCCATAGTTGGTGCTCGTAAGACGTACATCATGTGGGCTGGGTACCAATCAAGTGGACTCTTTGTCTAGTGTCATCAGGGGAAAGGAATCGATCGGTTACTTACCTCGGGTATGTTTTATACCGCGAGTCATTGATGACACGGAAGTTTCCTGGATCTCGTGGGTACAACATACAACCTCTGTAGAGTGTAAAACTATTCGAATAGCCGTGTCCATGGTCAAGGACAGTTGGGTAATCTTGTTTAAACTACGTCCAGTCGTTTCCGCATAAACCAAGTGTGTGTGTGTGTGTGTGGTTGAGAAAGATGATATTGTCAAGTCCGTTGACTTGGCATATAGGGTGAACCTGAGGTGTTCAGCCCTCAGCAAATATGTTGATATCTGTAACATGTTCTTATAATTACCATCTACATTATGATGCATGATTATACCTACACTTGACCATGTTACTGCAATTAAAGAAAAACCTGCTTTCCACAAAGGCTGCATTCTTATGCTAGTTCATGTTCCTTTCTTACCTTGTTCCACATCATGGGCTGTTTGCGAGTACATTCAAAGTACTCATTGGTTTCCATTGGTTATTTCATTGACCAGGTATGAGAGAAAATGAAATGGTGAAGAGTAACTTGGTGACGTTCCTGCGTGCTAGGACGCTTCCCAGTCAGAATGCCTATAGTTTAAAGCTGATGGCATGGGTTCACGCTTTCGTCCAATATCTCAGCTATTGGTCAAGTTTGGATTGTAGGCCTTCAAGGCCCAATATATGTAAGACTTGACCGCAATGGTCATTATTGTATCAAATAGTATCTATGGATGTAAGACTCTTGTTATTTAATTTCTCTATGTTCGGTGAGCATTGATCTCTGGAATCACTGAGCACGTCCATTCGACGATCTTGACTCGTAAGTCGGGGTCCCCACAAATACCATCTACATATATTTGTCACATGAATAGTTCATTGTCATAGGATTTTGTGAAACGGGTTGGGTGGAGTGAACCAGGTTTGAAGCCTTTCTTCATGAGGAATTTCTTCAATGTATCATACCATGCCCGAGGGGCCTGCTTGAGGCCATAGAGAGCCTTGTTGAGTTTGAAGACTTTGTCAGGATGCTTTGGGTGTTCAAAACCTAGGGGATGAGCATCTTATACGTCTTTCTCATGCTTACCATTGAGGAATGCACTTTTCACATCCATTTGATATAAGGTGATATTATGATGGTTAGCATAAGCAAGCAATATATGAATAGCTTCAAGTCTAGCAATAGGTGCAAAATTTTCAACAAAGTCAATTCCTCCAACCTGTGTGTAGCCTTGTGCCACAAGTCGAGCCTTATTACACACTACCTAACCATATTTGTCTTGCTTGTTTTGGTAGATCCGCTTAGTACCGATGATATTGTGCTTGACATGTTCCCACACATTGTTAAGCTTGAATTGATGTAGTTCATCTTGCATTGCTTGAATCCACTCAGTCTCCATAAAGGCTTCGTGAACCTTTAAGGGTTCTATGATAAACACAAAGGAAGAGTGCCCATAAAAGTTAGTTAAATGTGAGGATCTTGAGTGAGTGAGGGGACCTAGTGCATTAATGTAATCTAGGATTTAGTCAATTTGCACTTCATTTGCAACCCTTGGATGCGCACGTTGATGACTTTGTTGGGGTTGAGGATTGATCAGCAACAATTTCCTCATGTGCATTAGTACGAATTTCTTCATTGTTTGGGATGACTTCTTCAACAGGTAGAGATTCTTCAGTGGGTATGCTATATTTAGTAGCCTTGAACCTAATGTATTCCTGAGGAGGCATTTCATTTAGAACAGGAGGCAGGTGCTCTCTTTGCAAGCCGTTAGTTTCATCGAACCGCACATCTAGAATTTCAACAAGTTTTTGTGGTAGCTGTTGTAAACTCTATAGCTATGTGAGTCCTTTTCGTAACCAAGCATAAACCCATATACACTTTCGGTGCAAATTTATAATTGTGGCGAGGATCTCTAATCGAGTATCTTGCATCGAAGACTTTGAAATAAATTACATTGGATTTCTTGTCAGTGAGCAGTTCATATAAGGTCTTCTTGAGGAATTAGTGAAGATATACCCTATTGATAATGTCACAGGCAGTGTTGATTGCCTACGGCCAGAAGTGACGAGGGGTCTAATATTATTCAAACATAGTGCGAGCCATCTCAACAAGAGTCAAGTTCTTGCGCTCCACGGCGCCATTGTCCTGAGGAGTATATGGGACAGATAGCTCATGATTAATACCAAGTTCATTAAGATAATCATAGAGACTAGTGTTTTTGAACTCTGTCCCATTATCACTCCTAATATGCTTGATCTTGACACCGAAGTTTGTCGAGGAACTTGAGGAAAATCATTTGAAGACTTCCCGCACTTCAGTTTTTGTAACACATAATATGCACCCAAGTGTAACCAAGCCATATAGAGATGCTACATTGGTTGGTGTGGCATAATGAGTAGGTCCAAAGAAATCCATGTGAAGAAATTCAAAGGATGAGTCGTAGTCATGATAGTCTTTGAGGGGTGCTTGGATCTGGTCATTTTTCAAGACTCACAAGCCCCACATAGATGATCCTTGAGGAATTTGACACCCTCAATGCAAATGACATACTTCTTCTTCATGAGAGTGTGTAGATTCATCATGCCAGCATGACGAAGTCTTTGATGCCATAGCCGGCCCTGTGAGGCTTTTGCAAGTAGATACGTGGCTGGGTGTGGACTTGTAGAGAAATCAACAATATACGAGTATCCTCTCCTAAAGCCTTCGAAGACTTTGGATTTTTCAGATTCCATGATGACTACGCAACAATATTTGACAAAGATGACAATCCTATCAAGATCACAAAGCATTGAGATTGACATGAGGTTAAACCCAAGCGATTCGACAAGCATGTCTTTGTCCATGTATCGATCCTTGGATATAGCAACCTTCACTACTGGAATTCCTATATTTGCCGTCCGCCAAATCTTTGCCGTCAGCTAGCAGACGGCGAAGAACCTCTTTACCGTGTGTTGGCAAAAAACAGACGGTAAAGAGGAGGCTGATGGCAAAATAAATATTTGCCATCAGCCACCTCTTTGCCGTCTGCTGACAGACGGCAAAGGTAGGGATGGCCGACGGCAAAGCTGTCCCACCCCACCCCTCCTCTCTCCCCATCCCACCCCGGCCCCACCCACCCCTTTGCCGTCTGCCTGAGTAGCTTTGTCGTCCGTGGCAGACGGCAAAGGGGATCAGTGGCAGACGGCAAAGGAGATGGACCCCCGAAAAGTTAACGGCGCCGCGCGCCTACCTCTCTCCTCTCTCCCACGCACTCTCTCTCTCCCACGCGCTCTCTCTCTCTCCCACGCACGCCCTGCGCCCCCCCCTGCGGGCCTCCTCCTCCTCCCTGCGCCCCCAGCGCCGCCGCCGCCCCACCGCTGCCGCCTCCCCCCACCTCCCCACCGCCGCCCTGCGACCCCCCCCCCCCCTGCGGGCCTCCTCCTCCTCCCTGCGCCCCCAGCGCCGCCGCTGCCCCACCGCCGCCGCCGCCTCCCCCCCACCTCCCCACCTACACACCCCACCGCCGCCCTGCGCCCCCCCTCCTGCGGCCCTCCTCCTCCTCGGTGAGTCCTTTTTTCCTTTTTTCATTTAATTCATTAATTAGGTTAGTTAGGTTAGTTGTTAATTACCTATTGTTAGTTAGGTTAGTTAGGTTAGTTGTTAGTGGTTACGTACTGGTAATTAGGTTAGTTAGGTTACTTGTTAGTTGTTAGTGGTAATTAGGTTAGTTGTTAGTGGTATTACCCCTCGAGCTAGGTTAGTTGTTAGGTTAGTTGTTAATTACCTACTGTGTGTTAGGTTAGTTGTTAGGTTTGTAGTTGACCGTGTAGAGCCCTCCGGTCGCCGCCTATGCTTGCACTAGCCACAACGTTGAGGATATTACAACAGCTCGCAATAGTAGTTGTCGCACCGACACGACATCTCGACGACACCCCTGACACCCGTCACGATGCCCCGAAACCCCGACACGACATCTCGACGACACCCCTGACACCCGACACGATGCCCCGAAACCCCGACACGACGCCCCGACACGACATCTCGACGACACCCCGGCATGAAATATTTTTTTATGGAACCTGGAAAGTTTTATAAAGTAGTATAGGTAACCTGGAAAGTTTTATAGGTAACCTAGAAAGTTTTATAGGTAACCTAGAAAGTTTTATAGGTAACCTAGAAAGTTTTATAGGTAACCTCGACCCCCGACCCCCGACCCCCGACAACACTCACCCTCGACCCCCGACCCCCTACCCCGACCCCCGACGCCACTGACCCCCGACCCCCGACGCCCGACGCCACTGACCCTCGACCCCCGACCCCCGACCACCGACAACACTCACCCTCGACCCCCGACCCCCTACCCCGACCCCCGACGCCACTGACCCCCAACCCCCGAGCCCCGACACCTCTTCGGCCTCTTGTTGACCGAAAAGACCCCAATCCCCGACGCCAGTGAACTTCGACCCCCGATGACACTGACCCACATAGTTATGAGTTAGGTCATATAGTTATGTTAATTATAAAAACATCATATTTGTGTTGATCGGGTGAATTTCAATGTGCAGTTGTTCGACGACCTCCACGTGCGTTGGACGAGCTCCGCCCTTGCGTTTGTTGGTGAGCACAAATGACTTCTCCTCCTACCCCCTTAATTTGCTCTGTCCCGGTCTTCGTGCCGATGAAACTTGCTAGCTATAGGTTTCTTCAATCATGAGTATGCGTGACCAGTATGCGTCTCCCATTCGTAAGGGCGACATCTATAAATATGCATGTCTTTGCATATTTATAACCGCCATCCTTTCGAATTGTCCAACATTATCCATGGACAGCCCGAGTATGTGTAGACTGGGTTCGTTTTCCCGTATGCTATGCTCTGGATCCGATGCGGAATTTCGTCAGTGCCTCCCTGTTGTTCTCCGGATGCACATCCTCTCTGTTTATTGCGGAGACGTGTATCAGGAGAACAGCGGGGAGGTGCTGCCGAAATTTTGCGTTGGATCCGGAGCAGAGCATGGGAAAACGAACCCAGTCTACACATACTCGGGTGGGATTAGGACCTATCTTTACCTATTAGCGTGTAGGTTGCCTGGACGTAATAAAAATGGCGAACCTGATTAACCGATGAATATAGATGATGAATTATATATAAATATATTTCTTCTGTCTTTAGTAGCTACGCAAGATGAGTGATCGTGCGTGGATGTATACCGGTCACCCTAGTCAGAAAGAGATGACGAAAGAATGGTTTTTAAAAACAAAGGAATTTGTGAAAGCCGCATTCGCAAATGGCGAGGAAAGAAACTATTGCCCCTGTCCTGGATGCGACAACTATAAAAAGACGACAGAGGCTGTAATGATTAAACACCTGCAGAGGAGGGGTTTTAAGCCTAATTATACGTTGTGGACATTTCATGGTGAGTCTATACAACGCACAAGAGCTGAGGTGGTCCGTCGTCGCACGGACGAGCATGGTACTGGGATCGAAGACATGGTGCAAGACTTTGATGATGCTCGGGATTCGGAAGATGAGATGGAGGAATCTGCAAAGGCCTTTTATGAAATGTTGGAGTCTTCAAAACGTCCTCTCCATGAGCACACCGAGCTCTGTCAGCTGGATGCAATTGCACAAGTAATGGCTCTGAAGGCTCAGTTCAACTTGGGAAGAGAATGCTACGACGCGATGATGACACTATTTGGACGTTTCCTACCCAAAGGCCATGTCATGCCTGCAAACCTGTACCAGTCGGACAAAATACTTCGTGTACTTAAGATGCCCTATGAGAAGATAGATGCATGTGAGAAAGGATGTGTCTTATTTAGGAAAGAGTATGCACACTTGGACTATTGTCCCAATTGCGAGTCTTGCAGGTATCTTGTGGTAGACAACGGTATGGGTGGCAAACCAAAATCGCAGTTAGTGTTCTTCGGTATATGCCAATCGTACCAAGACTTCAACGTCTTTTCATGGTCGAAGAGACAGCCAGACAGATGACATGGCACAAATTGGGCAAAAGAACCGAACTAGATGCGGATGGGAATAAGATGATGGTACACACATCGGATGGGGAAGCGTGGAAACATTTCGATGGATTGCATCAGGATAAAGCGGCAGATCCAAGAAATCCTCGAGTCTGCGCCGCCACGGATGGTTTTAATCCCTTCGGCATGACGGCAACCCAATACAGTTGTTGGCCTGTATTTGTCATTCCACTGAATCTCCCCCCCGGGCAGATTATGCAAAGAAAGAACATATTTCTGACGTTGATAATTCCAGGGCCCAATTATCCGGGGAAGAATATGAATGTGTACCTGTAGCCGCTTAAGGATGAATTGGAAGAAGCTTGGGAAAATGGGATCAAGACATACGATGCCGCTAGAAAAGAAAACTTCAAAATGCATGTGTGGTACATGTACTCTATGCATGACTTGCCAGCGTATGCGCTATTCTCTGGATGGTGTGTGCATGGAAGGTTTCCGTGCCCCCAATGCAAGGCCGCTCTTCAGTTTCATTGGTTGAAGGAGGGTCGGAAGTATTCTTGCTTTGACTTGCATAGACAGTTCCTGGATCCTGACCATCAGTTCAAAAAAGACAAGAAGAACTTTACCAAAGGTAAAGTTGTCAAAAACTTGGCACCACATGCGTTCACAGGCCAACAGATCCTGGATCAGTTAAACACCCTCGAGCCTGATCCAGAGCATCCAGGGTATTTCAAGGGGTATAATTCAAAACACGCCTGGACACACAAGCCATGCTTCTGGGATCTGCCGTACTTCAAAGACCTCCTTCTTCCACACAATATCGACATGATGCACACTGAAAAGAATATCGGAGAGGCTATTTTTGGTACATTGTTCGACATAGATGGGAAGACAAAGGATAATATTAAGGCTAGAGTCGATCAAGAGACACTATGTCATAGACCGTTACAAAACATGCGAGAAGGCAAAGGAAAGCAGAAGTGGTCGAAGCCAAAGGCCTGGTTCAATCTTGGAAGGCCAGCTATGAGGGAAATTATCTTGTGGGTCAAAATGCACTTGATGTTCCCCGATGGGTATGCAGCGAATCTAAAGAGGGGGGAGAGTCTTGAAAAATTAAAAATCTTTGGTCTCAAGAGTCATGATTGGCACATATGGCTAGAGCGGGTAATGCCGGTGATGTTACGTGGCTTTATTCCTGAGGATGAATGGCTAGTACTGGCGGAGCTGAGCTATTTCTTCCGTGTTCTTTGTGCGAAAGAATTGTCGCCTGGCGTGGTAGAAGACATGGAGGAGTTTGCACCGGAGTTGTTGTGCAAGTTAGAGAAGATCTTTCCACCGGGCTTCTTTAATCCAATGCAGCATTTGATTTTACATCTACCGACCGAGGCAAGATTGGGTGGGCCGGTGCAAGATCGTTGGTGCTATGCAACTGAGAGGATGCAGAAGACCCTTCGAGCTAAATGTAAAAATAAGCGTAGAATTGAAGCATCGATGGCTGAGGCATTCATTACTGAGGAGGTGGCAAACTTTGTGACAGCATACTACGAAGCCAAAAATCATCATTTGCATAATCCGAAGCCTCGGCACAATGATGGAGACCCTAAAAAAGGTGGGTCCAACCTCAGCCTATTCAAAGGGAAGCTCGCACCAGCCGGTGCTTCGAAACCAATAACGTTGGATATTGAAGAATGGCGGAACATTTCTTTGTATATCTTCAACAACCTAACAGAAGTGCGGCCGTACATCGAGTGAGTTCTCGACACATTTTCCCGTAACTTCTAATTCATTTGAACTGCTCTTACGTCGTCAAATTTCAAACAGCTGTTACGTCGTCAAATTCTCGGATGGAGCGGTGATCGAAAATGATTCCGTCGAAGAGTATGAGCTTCTGTCAAAGACAGGAGGCGGCTATCCCGGTTTCATCTCTTGGTTCAAACAAACGGTAATTATCAATAATGGACCATTTCATTCTTGGTCTAACTTGCGGCTAATGCAACAACCGTTTCGTATTAAACTTGTAGGCTAATTCAGAGTCTATGGACGCCGAATTGAGACAAGTCGCTAATGGTTTTGACTATAAGGTCCGTTCATTTGATAAATACAACATCAACGGGTATCTCTTTCGTACCTTTGGCAAAGAGCTATCTATGCTCGACCGGAAATCTACAAATTGTGGTGTCTCTGCTATCGGCGAAGGTGTTATCGAGTATTATGGAAGAGTTGAAGCAATTTATGAACTTCAATTCTATGGTGAAAACCCACCGAACGTCGTAGTCTTCAAATGTTATTGGTTCCAGCTGAAGGAGACTAGAAGGACTCATGAACATATAGGACTAGTCGAAATCAATCCAAACACCCATTTAGATGTTCCCGATGTCTATATTACGGCTCAACAGGCGACCCAAGTTTTCTACCTACCGTGGGCATGCCAAACGGATAAGAATCTGGAAGGTTGGTATGTTGTTTATGAAGTGCCGCCACATGTCAGACCACCTCTCCTAAATGAACAGGATTATGAACCTCACATTAACCCAGACACATATGATGGAGAATTCTTCCAAGAAGCACGTCTTTCCAAGAAACGTTTCAAGAACCGCCGTGCTTCATCCAAGAACATGGAAGTAGACAGTGACAATGAATCCGACTCCAGCCCTGAGCCGGAACCAGAAGACCTGGAACTCGTAGAGGTTACTGATGCGGATGACCTGTCAATGCTTCAACGATTAAAGGAAGGCCTTTCACAACTTCACGCCGTTGAACCCGATGAGCACGTCATTCATGAAGACATGCATGATAGTGATGATGATGATGCATTTATTGATGATGATTATTAGTTTGTAAGATTCAAAACTTAAATTATATATATTTTAATATTTACTATTCATGTACATATTATTATTCATGTCAGTCATTCAATTTTTTTATGTCGTACTAATTTCTTTTAATCTTTATCATGGCAGGTGTTGAAAGATGGTGGGCGCGGGTCCAGAGCCTTCTCCAGGGCAACCGTCTCCAGACGAAGCCGGCGCAAGCAACCGTGGTGTTTCTCCTCCTTGATGACCACTACGGTAAGTTTCTCCTCCAAACTTAGCTTGTTTTCCTCTAAAATGAGATAATTAGCCAATTTAGCTCAAAAAAGACATAATTAGGTAATTTAGCTCCAACAAGAGGAGAAGAGGAGAAGAAATAGGCAAAATGAAAAGAAAGAAGAAGAAGAGATGAAGAAGAAGAGAAGAAGAAGGAGGAGGAGGAGGAGGAGGAGAAGGGAGGAGGAGGAGGATAAGGAGGAGGAGGAGAAGGCCTATCCTTCTCCTCCTCCTCCTCCTCCTCCTCCTCCTCCTTCTTCTTATTGATTTCTTCTTCTTCTCCTCTTCCTCCTCTTTCTTCTTCTTCTCCTCCTCCTCTTTCTCCTCCTCCTCCTCTTTCTTCTTCTTCTCTTCCTCCTCTTTCTTCTCCTCCTCTTTCTTCTTCTTCTCTTCCTCCTCTTTCTCCTCCTCCTCCTCTTTCTTCTTCTTCTCCTCCTCCTCTTTCTTCTTCTTCTCCTCCTCCTCTTTCTTCTTCTTCTTCTCCTCCTCTTTCTTCTTCTCCTCTTCCTCCTCTTTCTTCTTCTTCTCCTCTTCCTCCTCTTTCTTCTTCTTCTTGATTTCTTCTTCTTCTTCTTCTACCATAATAAGCTCAAAATGAAAAGAAAGAAGAAGAAGAGATGAAGAAGAAGAGAAGAAGGAGGAGGAGGAGGAGGAGGAGAAGGCCCCTCGCCTTCTCCTCCTCCTCCTCCTCCTTCTTCTTGATTTCTTCTTCTTCTCCTCTTCCTCCTCTTTCTTCTTCTTCTCCTCCTCTTTCTTCTTCTTCTTCTACCATAATAAGCTCAAAATGAAAAGAAAGAATAAGAAGAGATGAAGAAGAAGAGAATAAGGAGAAGGAGGAGGAGGAGCAGGAGGAGGAGGAGGAGGAGAAGGGAGGGGGAGGAGGAGGAGGAGAAGAAGGCCAAGGACCTTCTATCCTTCTCCTCCTCCTCCTCCTTCTTCTTGATTTCTTCTTCTTCTCCTCCTCCTCCTCTTTCTTCTCCTCTTTCATATTATCCTTGCTTTAATTAACCCAACAATGACATAGTTAGCCCATTTAGCTCCAAAATACCGTAATAAGCTCAAAATGGCATAAGAACCTTGGTTAGCTCATGAATATTATATACTTAGCTTCTTTTCCTCTAAAATAACATAATTGGAATATTTAGCTCAAAAAGAAGGAGAAGGAAGAAGAAGAGGAAGAACAGAAGAAGAATAGAAGGAGAAGTAGAAGAAGAAGGAGGAGGAGGAGAAGAAGAAGAAGGAGGAGGAGAAGAAGAGAAGAAGGAGGAGGAGGAGGAGGAGGAGGAGGAGAAGGCCTATCCTTCTCCTCCTCCTCCTCCTCCTTCTTCTTCTTATTCTTGATTTCTTCTTCTTCTCCTCTTCCTCCTCTTTCTTCTTCTTCTCCTCCTCCTCTTTCTCCTCCTCCTCCTCTTTCTTATTCTTCTCTTCCTCCTCTTTCTTCTCCTCCTCTTTCTTCTTCTTCTCTTCCTCCTCTTTCTCCTCCTCCTCCTCTTTCTTCTTCTTCTCCTCCTCCTCTTTCTTCTTCTTCTTCTCCTCCTCTTTCTCCTCCTCCTCTTTCTTCTTCTCCTCTTCCTCCTCTTTCTTCTTCTTCTCCTCTTCCTCCTCTTTCTTATTCTTCTTCTTCTTGATTTCTTCTTCTTATTCTACCATAATAAGCTCAAAATGAAAAGAAAGAAGAAGAAGAGATGAAGAAGAAGAGAAGAAGGAGGAGGAGGAGGAGGAGGAGGAGGAGAAGGAGAAGGAGAAGGAGCCCTCCTTCTTCTCCTTCTTCTTCTCTCCTTGTTCTCCTCCTTGTTCTCCTTCTTCTTCTCTTCTTTTTTCTTCTTCTCCTCCTCCTTCTCCTTCTCCTTCCCCTTCCCCTCCTCCTCCTCCTCCTCCTCCTTCTTGTTTTTCTTCTCCTTGTTCTCTTATTGCTTCTTCTCTTTCTTCTTCAATTTAGCTTATTTGTCATATATGTTGTTGTTCTTCTTGTACTTACTTTCTTATTCCCATTTTGCAGATTGGATGTACTACATGCATGGAAGCTGGCGTTGGAGTGCTTTAGTTTCCTTTTTTATTTGAGTTGATGAACAATGTGTTGGTTCTTTGTATGTGTTGATGAACAATGTGTTGATGAACAATATATGTGGAACTATATGTATATATATATATGGATGAAACTTTGTATATGTTGGTTTCTTTCGATATATGGATGTCCATTGATGAACAAATGACATTGGTGAACTTTATATGTATATCATATATGTGTTGTGAACTATATATCATATATGTGCTATGAATTATATATATTATTGCTGTGAAATAACATAAAATAAACAAAACAGTGACAATATGGGCTCTTTGCCGTCTGCTGGCTGATGGCAAAGGCCTTTGCCATCAGCCAGCTGACGGCAAAGGTGCCGCATGGCACCCAGCTGTGCTTCCTCGGCAGTAGCAGCTGGCCATATAGGCTCTTTGCCGTCTGCCTGCTGGGGGGCAGACGGCAAAGAAGAGGGCACAGAGGAGGGCCAGGAGTGGAGAGAGGGGGAGGGGAGGACACGGCAGACGGCAAAGATATGCAATAGGGCAGACGGTAAAGATTGACCAGCAGGCAGACGGCAAAGAGCCTCCGTTAACCCCTAACGGAGGCAACGCCTCTCGGCTGCCGTCTCAAGCTCTTTGCCGACTGCTCCTCAGGGAAGCTGAGGGCAAAGAGCTTTGCCGTCCGCTTCGGGGGGGCAGACGGCAAAGAATGTCCTATGCCGTCGTAGGCTGACGCAGAAAATTTGCCGGCCGTGACAATCTTTGCCGTCTGTGGTACGGTCTTTGCCGCCCGGGTATTTGTCTTTGCCGTCTGTGATGGCAGACGGCAAAGAAGGTGATTCCTGTAATGCTTACCAAGAAGAAATGCCTTGTTTTTTTTGCTTTGCCTGCATAGGTGATATGCTTCAGTGGTGATGGATTTAATAGAATGTCCATCAGTAGACTCTTGTCACCAGTCATGTGATTAGTACATCCACTGTCAAGAATCCACTAAGTGGCTTTGGGGGTGTCATCCTGCACATGAATTAGTACATCGAACCATCTTATGAGATTCATCAGACTTGAATTTCAACACATAGTGCAGAGTTAAGATAATATGAGGACGTTCGACATGATAATCATTTCATCATGATTAGCTTCCGTGCTGACAAGTATTTCCTCACGTCTCGAGCAAATTCTTCACATGATCAAGTTCGTCTGGAGACCTCACCAACATACCTGATTAGTTCAATTTCTTCACCACCCACATGTGAAGGGGTGGCAAAGAGTTCATCATCCTCCGAGCACCATATGAGAATTTAGGCATTGAAGCTAGTGCAGTTTGTTTCATGGAAGGGGGTTAGTGTACTCGAATGCATATGCACAGAAATTCTTCAAGGATTTATGAACATAGTGTACTCGAATGCATATTCATGAACTTTTTAGTTTCCCTGCATACCATAAGCATTAGTATGAGTGTGAGCAGAGTTTTGACCATATGAGGAATTTGATCCTTGCGAAGAATTAGGTCCACTTGTGGAATTTGATCTGGGGTTCCTATTCTCTAAGGGCAGTGTCATAAAGACATTTAGTTGCAGATTTTCTAAGCTGCTTTTGGGAATCAAAATTTTCCTCAAGGGTGGTTCATTCCTACTATTAGTGCCAACATATCTAGAAAATACTTCACTATTCTTATTTGTGAAAAGATTATAGTTCGAGTCAAACGACTCATCAGATGAATCTAAAGTTTCACATGTAGAGCGTGATAATGTAGATGGATCTATAGGAGGCCCTTTTGCAGCAACCCATGAGGTTTTGTGATACTACTCAGGTTTCCAGTATGATCCATCAACATACAATGTCCTCTCAAATGCAATACCCTCTTTCCTAGGGTTTCTATTCAAAATTTGCTTTATGAGCACATTGCAAAGGGTTTGATGCCTTTTAAGACTTTTGTATATGCCTGTCTGTCACACCCTGTTTTCACCTCACTTTCAGTGTAGTTCAAAATCCGAGTTTATTAAAAGAAATCAAAAACCAATGTTGTGGGTGCCATGGTTGTCATTGTATGCTTGTATGCTTGATTGAGTAGTGTCAAAAACCATATTTTTCATAACATAAATATTCCCAAAATTCTTTTTCTTATTTTTGGCTATTTCAAAACTTGCTTTGAGTTACACTACAAGTCCTTGGCAGCAAGGTATTGCTCTTACCCAAAGATGGTGATATGGTTATAAAACTATTTTAACTCTCCAAAACCATAAAATAATTATTATTAAATTATTTTCCTATTTTATTTGCATGTCCATTTCTGAGGCCAAAAATAATATTCCTATGTGGAAAATTACTTTTCTGCCTTAGAAAATCTGAGAAAATTTGAAGATACTGAGAGGACATATATTTTCCATACGTAAGATTTTAAACCCCTATTTATATTGAAAATATTTGAGCAAAGCCCTCAAAACCTATTCTGTCTATTTTGATCTTTTGGAATACTTCCAAAGGAAATATTTCCAATAAAATCCCATAAAATTCCAGCAACCTTCCCAAGCTATATTTAGTGGCCACATCAAGGTTCACCTCATTCCAAGGTGATTTGGTTCACTAATTAATCCAAAACCCGTGGGTGTCCAGAACCAAGTTGAAGCATCTGTACATTGCAAAGTTTACCCAAATGGGTTGAAACTTTGCAGGAGTGTTCAACACCCCAAATGAGGAGTCTCTGCCAAAAATGGGATTTGAGAAGGTAATCTACCCACATTCCCTTTGCAAGGGACATATCTGCCATTTGGGGGGTGATTTCAAGTTTGCATTGCCAAACTTATCCAATGAAGCTCAAATTTGGAGGAGTATCTTACTTCTTCATCAAAGTTAGTCCTGTTAACTCTCATCACCAGTGGTGAGATGTTGCTGTCCCAAACACCTGTTGAACACCTTTTGCCAAATTAGCAAATCAGCACCTACCCCACTCCACACCTAAGCCCTTCCCTCCGAACTCTCTGACCAAGCAACCAGAACCACTCCCCAACTGCAGGAGAGTGGCCCCTCTTTGAATCCAAGCATAATTCCCCAAAATCCTCATTCTAAGATCTGAGCCAATGCTGGCATCTCTTATTTCCTCTCTCCCCATGGCCAGCAGCGAGTCCCTCGGCTCCCAAACGGCTAGGCATCTTTAGGACAAGCCCCAGGACACCCCAGACACGGCCAAAGTGCCCCAGAGGGCGTCAGCATGCCATGGCATGCCAAAACTACGCTCTAGGC
Organism: Hordeum vulgare subsp. vulgare; assembly: GCF_904849725.1. Classification (NCBI taxonomy): domain Eukaryota; kingdom Viridiplantae; phylum Streptophyta; class Magnoliopsida; order Poales; family Poaceae; genus Hordeum; species Hordeum vulgare. The sequence continues at coordinate 221,625,707 of NC_058522.1, forward strand.
ACGCTGGTGGGCGCACCCGAAGCAAAGGTGGCCATCCCCGACCGGTTCAAGCCTCCTCGTGATGCCCATCCTAGTCCCCGACCATCTCTCTGTATCAGGGCAACCCCAGGGGCCCTCGTCCCTTGCTCTATTGACCGGTGCGACGCGTGCCCACGCATGCCAGATCCAACCAGAAGACCCTGGCCATGCGTGCACGCTCCTCCTCGCTCTCTCTCCCTCTCGGTGGGTCTCGCAGGTCCTAAACCACGTCCGCATACCGTGGTTTCGACCCCGAGCACTCACGGCCCCTCCCGCGAGCAGCGGTGAAACCAACGGCGTCACCGGCTCGGTGCACCGTCCGGAGCCTATAAATAGGCCCTCCCCCTCGCCCCATCATCTCCATCCCACCTCTCCAGTGCCTAAATTCCACCCCTAGCCTCTCTATTTGAGCACAGCGAGATCCTGCGCTCGAGATCGACCGAGGCCCCGCCGCTTCGGATTTCCGTCAATCTCGGGCTGCGGGCCAACTTCGGTGTCCTTTCACCTCCTCCATGATCCTAGCAACCTCAAGGAGCTTCCCCATCACCTCCCCGAGCTAATCCACGCCCGTAGCACCTAGTTAACCAGCCTCCCGTAACAGATCCGCCGTAGCCACATCGTCGACCCCTCGACCACAAGCAGGTAGGTGCCGGTGAGCTGGTTCCATTTCTGCCTCCGGTTGGGCTCAAGGACGTCGGTAGCGTCACCGACGTGCCTCCCCTCCTCTCTGTCCCGAGGTGGAAGATGACCCCGACAGGTGCGGCTCACGTGTCGGTGGCTCTTCTCTCCCCCTCTCTCTCCTCTCCTCCACTGACCGCAGGGGCCCGCGAGTCAGGTTTGAACCTGGCCGCGCTCGCGCCTGGGCTGGCTGGCTGGGCCGGCCCAAGCCACGGGCCAAGCCAGGCCTGAGCCCCAGCCTCTTTTCTTTTTCCGTTTAATCTGGTTTTAAAAGATTTTTACAAAAATTATTTTTATTATTTTTATTATTTTTCCACCATAATTCTTCTAAAAATGAGTAGTATTTAATAGAGCCATTTAAAAAAAATTGAGACAACCTTCTGTTTTATAATAATCAAAAAGGTTATTACTTTTGCTTTTGGAATAGTTTTGCTTCTGTTTAAAGAATAATCCTTTCACTAAAACCAGAGACAAATATTTTTTAAATAACAATATGGATTTATCAGAATAAAGCAACATTTTTAAAGTGATTTTGTGATGTGTTTTTGAGTGAGCTACTTATTGCTTTTTATTTATTACGATGATAGAAACCACGTTTGACGAAGGAGTTGGACTTGAAGACCCCGAAGACCACGGATACTTAGCTGATCATGGCAAGCATCCCTTTCACCATAAAGCAAATACTCCCGTTGCATGTGCTCATAAAAGTATTTGATAAGTCACTGAAGTGATGTTACCGATGGCTCCTCCGGAGCACTTGCATTTTGAGCATGATCCTACACCTATGAGGGTCATGCTAATATCATTTTAACAAGTAGAGCTGAGCATAGTAGAAGCATGAGCATGGTGATTGTATAATATCAAAGGTTTTTGAAAACCCCGTCAGGTGCCACTAATGCCCGAGGGTGATGATGAGTTAGGTGGCCACTTTTGGTGAAGTGTTGCACCGGGTATTTTGGTGTGAGTGGTTTCGGAAATGGGAATAGATTTATGATGTGCCGACCGTCCCAACCTTACATGTGCGACCATGTTACCCCTTTATGGGACGGGGCTTTGTTTATTACTCTGGTCGGTGCTAGCAAAGAGCCACATTGTTTATTACTACTCTGGTCGTGACTGGGTCATGCCAGGTAGGACGACTATGCCATTTTTACATGTTCTGGGCACACCGTTGGTCCCCGCATGGATGATAATGTCCAGGGTGCTCATAAGACGTACATCATGTGGGCTGGGTACCAATCGAGTGGACCTCTTTGTCTAGTATCGTCAGGGGAAAGGCATTGATCGGGTACTTACCTCGGGTATGTTATATACTGCGAGTCGTGGATGACACGGAAGTTTGCCGGATCGCGTGGGTACAGCGTACAACCTCTGCAGCGTGTAAAACTATTCGAATAGTTGTGTCCACGATCAAGGACAGTTGGGTAATCCTGCTTAAACTACTTCTAGTCGTTTCCGCATAACCCAAGTGTGTGTGTGTGTGTGTGTGTGTGTGTGTTTAATGGTGTTATTTGAGTAAGAGTTGATATGACCAAGGTTGGTGAATTGGCATGTCGGGTGAACCCAGAGTGTTCAGCCCTTGACAGATATATTGATATATGTAACCTGTTCTTCTAAATTCCATCTAGCTTATGTTGCACATCCATGATCATGTTTATTTATAGTTAAGATGATATCCACCAATACTTCATATTACTTTTTATCCTAGCAGTTGCATTATCCATATTACGGGCTGTTTGCGAGTACATTCAAAGTACTCATTGGCTTGCCACTAGTTATATTATTGACCAAGCATGGAAGGACCAGTGTTTGGAGAAGAGTAAGTCATCGGAGACGGCCCTGCGAACTAGGACGCTTCCCACTCAAAATGCATGTTGGTGTAGGCTGATGGCATGGGAACCTGCTTAGCCCCGAGATTTCCACTTCTAGTTGTATCAGTGTGATTTGGCCTTATAAGCCCTACCTTGTGAACTTGACCTTATTGGTCACGTGTTGTATTATTTCGGTACGTTGGATGTAAGACTCTTATTATTCAGTATTTGTGTGTTCAGTGAGCATTGATCTCTCGGATCACTGAGCACGTTCATTCGACGATCTCGACTCATAAGTCGGGGTCCTCACACTATCACATAAGATTCCTTCAACCGTGTATTTTCGTCACTCGAATTTGTGGGTTCCTCAAGTGAGGCATTTGTGACCATAGATATAGTTGAAGAATTTGTAGCAATAGAAGCATTTTGAATTTCAGGTGAAGAATTATCATATTCACGTTCGATGCATTTCATGCATGGTGGAATGAATTCTTCGTAAGCAGAATTCATCTGTTGAGCGAGCAAAGAATCGACTTCACTTTTATGGTCATCATGAGATGCTCTTAGTTTCTCAAGATCTTGCTTTCTTTGAAGAAATTCATAAGAAATCTTCTCATGATCATCTAAGAGAATGCCATGATGTTCTTGAAGATAATCGAATTTAAACTGAAGACTTTGAATATCATTCATCAGAGTTTGAGTCCGATCCATTTCCTCGTTCAAAAGGTCATCGCTTTGGTCGAGAAGTTTCTGAAGCTTTTCAAGAGCATTCTGTTGCTTAGTGGCATTATTAGCAAGTTTGTAGTAACTAGGTTTTTGATAGTCATCGGGTTCACTGTCACTTGAGTTAGAAGAGGAAGTGTGTTTGGGTACCTTGGCCCCTTTTGCCATGAAGCAATAGGTGGGAGCAAAGTCGTCATCTCGGTCATCAATGTTGTTGACGTAGTCATTTTCTTATAGGTTGAAGATGGACTTGCTAAAGAATGTGGTAACATGGGCTAGACTTGCCACACCAGACTCTGACTCCTCCTTAGATCCGTCATCTTCATCACATTCCTCAGATTCTTCTTCTGAATGCATCTCCTTGCCAATAAGAGATCGAGCCTTTCTGAAACTGTTCTTTTTGTGCAATGAGGACTTTGATGATGAGGATTTTGAAGATTTCTTCTTTTTCTTTGAGTCATCAGCACTATCATCCTTGTACTTCTTCTTCTTTGATTCCTTTACCTAGCAAGGACAATCAGTAATGTAGTGACCAAACTTCTTGCATTTGTGGCAGGTTCTTTTCTTGTAGTCCTTAGATGAAGATTCTGATTTCCTCACATATCTTCTTGATGATTTTCTAAACTCACCTCGTCTAGAGAACTTCTGGAATTTCCTCACAAGCATTGCAAGTTCCTGACCAAGTTTTTCAGGATCACCAAGACATGCAATCAGATTCTTCATATTCAGATGAGGAAACAGACTTTGCCTAAAGTGCATGAGATCTTCCATAGCTTGGACCATAGAGATCTCTCTTCTTGGATTGTTGGAATTCATGTGCATTGAGTCTCTCAAGAATAGCAGTAGGATCTAGTGACTTGTAGTCTCCACGCTCTTGAATCATCAGAACCGGTGTATCAAATGAAGAATGAAGAGATCTCAGTAATTTCTTCACCACCTCATGATCAGTGATGTCAGTGGCCCCAGGAGCCTATAGCCCATTGGAAATATTAGTGAGGCGATCGAAGGTTTGGTGAAAATATTAATTATCGAGTCTTTTGAAGTGGTTGAAAAGATTGCGAAGAACATCAACCTGAGAGTCATGTTTAGTAGAGACTCCTTCGTTGACTTTGGACATCCTGTTCCAGATGAGCTTTGCAGATCCCAAAGCACTCACTCTGCCATGCCGACCCTTGCTCAGATGGCCACACATGATATTCTTTGCTTGAGAGTCGAGTTGCTTGAATCTCTTTACATCAGCAGCGTTGGTAGCTTCTGATACAGCAGGAACACCATCTTCCACAATGTACCAGAGATCCTTGTCAATTGCTTCAAGATGCATGCGCATCTTGTTCTTCCAGTAGGGATAGTCCATCTCATCGAAGGTAGGACAACCTGCAGTGACGTTGATCATATCTGCGGTTGACATAACTAATACTCTAGGTGGTTAAACTAAAATCATAAAGAACAAGGGAGTACCTTGCTCTAATACGAGTTGAAAGGCGTTATATCACCTAGAGGGGGGGGGATAGGTAAATTTTATGAATTCATCACTGACGAATTTCCCTCTAAGAAAGTTGCTAAGTCACGAACAATTTATAGCAGAAAAAATTACTCAGGTGTAAATGTAACATGACAGAAGCATGGTCATCATTATGAAATGAAACAAACACTTAGCGCGAGTAGCGTGATGAGGATAAGTAGGTGAAGAACAAGTGGTGTGAATATTTCGAGATGAGGAAATTAAGTAAGTCTTCAGTCAAATTCCTCAAACAGTAACAATCAATTTCATCAACATGTAAATAAGGAAATAGAAGGGTTTAGAAAATAGAACCATGTACTCAGTGAAGATAGTGATTTGATGACCCAGTTCCAACTGTTGTGACAGTTGTACGTCTGGTTTAGAGCGGCTTGGTATTTAAACCAAAGGACATACAGTCCCAGGGCACTTAGTCCTTACCTTGTTCTCCTTGAGCTAAGGACATAGAGTCCTTGATAAGTCTTAAGGGCAGACTACCAAACCCTCACAAACTCGGTCACCCGACAATCCATAGTTTATTGCTGGATGCTCTAGGACAGTGATGCCTAACCATTTGGAAGATGCACGGTCTTCCAAGATAACAAGCGTTGGTTGCACAAAGGAACAATCTCTTCAGTGATACTCAATCACCTTGGATTTTGGGGGTTTGGTTTAGGTGTTTGGGTTTTTCCTCACTGATGATTTTCTCTCAAAGTCCTCAAAGGATGGGATGCTCTCAAATGACAAGTTTCAAGTTCTCTCTCAAAGCATCCAAAACGCTAGTGATCATGGGGGCGGCTATTTATAGCCGGGGAGCAATCCTAACATGATTTGACATAAAAGCCCCAATGATATGACTTTTACGTGGATAAGGTTTGGGGATAGCATGCGTGTGGTGCAGCAACGGTTGAAATTTTCAAGATTATGGAAGTCCTCATGTCTCTCATATTCCTCACTTGTAGGCAATTCGCACTAGAAAATCCTAACTTCTCAGTTAGAGAAATTTCCTCAGAGACCAGAAGATCTTCATCCCTCTCACTAAAGAAATTGACTAAACCATAAAAGATTTCCAAAGGCTGCACTCGATGGATTGGATATGTGTCAGCTTTGAGATGAGCATCACTTGGAAACTTTTCCTTAGTTTTACCTCGAACCCCTTTAACAGTATAGTGTTCCTATGACTCAAAGAAAGGAACTGAAATTAAAAAAACAAAAGCCTTCACGCTTCAAAGTCCTCGCTTTAATATCCTCATGGACACACCAAATTTCCTCACTTTAAAAATCTTCAGGAAAGTATCAAACTCTTTAGTCGAAGACATTCATTTTAGGGGTAGATATTCTTCAAATAATTCAAACTTTTCAGCGTCTCATGGAGCACGTGTAAACTCACAAACACATTAGTCTCTTAACCTATAAGTCTTCAATACACCAAAATCACTAAGGGGCACTAGATGCACTTACAACTTGGAGCTAGATTTTTCTTCATCACATGATATGAATTTTTCTTGGAGCGTCATTTGCTTTTGTTTAATCTTACTTTAATTTTGCCACAATCGTCATTTGTAGGACACAGCTATTTGAGAGAGATACACCATAATCATAATTTGTAAGAATACTCTATGTGCTTCACTTATAACTTTTCGGATTAGATGTTGCTCTAATAAACACTTATATCTTTTTGAGCATAGTGGGTGTAGATTTTGTAGAAATTTTATGCTCTTGTTCTTTTCTTATATTTGTTTGATAAATAAATAGTGATGGTAATTTTCATGTGTAATAAGACTAGATCAAACATAATAGGTGTTCAGTGAATGATAATTAAAACCATCATGTAGCATATATAGAGAAATTATGGGTTAATGATATTGATGTGGTGATATGAAAAAGGTGTGAGTGCATTATTATTAATTAAGAGAGGTGTCGGTATTAAGAGATTTTAGACTTCTTGTTCATCTAAAAATTAAAAGGGCATGGCGATGATGTGTGAGCATTTCTATTCCTCATTGAAATCCTAGTGTTGTTTTGAGTCGGAGTTGCACGATGGTTAATTCGTCCCAACCATCTCCCTCGGGGCATGCGAGTAGTACTTTGATTTGTGATAAAACTAATAAAATTTGCAATAAGTGTATTAGTTCTTTATGACTAATGTGACACCATGGATATACGCAATCTCACGTCCTCATATTTTCTAGCCTCTTCGGTACCGTGCATTGCCCGTTCTCACTTCGAGGATTTGTGCAACTTTCTCTAGTGCATCCAAACCCCATGACATGACATGCTCTATTGCACATAATACTTCTTATATATCTTCGTCAAAACATCCACCATACCCACCTATCATGGCATTTTCATAGACATTCCGATATATAGCCATGCAAATTCCATCGTCCCTTCACGTGACTAGTTTGTTCATCATCATAATGCTTTGCATGATCATATAGAGTTGATATAGTATTTGTGGTTGACACCTTGCTATCATTTACTTGGTTCCATTTTATTTTGCAATTTACAATCATCTACACATGTGTGCTTGCAACATCCTCTGTTCGTTTTACTGCTTGATATATAAAAATTGAAACTTATTTTTTTGCAGATAGGAGAGGAGAGTTTCTAGCATGCTAGAGCACATCTTTCTATCTATCTGCTCATGTGCGTGTAAAAGGGAGGGATTCTGTGAATCTACCACATTTTTTTATCAGGTATGAGAAAAACACAAACTTTCTTCATGGTTATAGTGCTTCTCCCTGTTTACTTATGGTCTGATTTGTGATTATTGGAAGGCCCCGAGTGAAACAAACACAACCAGCAGATGGAAGGCCGTAGACAAACCAGAAACATGAAGCAAATGGGAAGGCTCCTAATGTCAGTAACAAAAGCGTAATCTACTTCTAACCTCACCTTCTTACTACAGATTCAAGTTGTTAAATGACTACTATGCATTGTTGTGGTATGGAGCATCAGATAACTACTGCACCACATATTTCACCTAAAACTAGTGTGTGGTGCTTGTTGTTAACAAAATATACAATACACAATGTAATTAGAGATTCCTGGAGAGTGAGTTTATTAGTATTTGTTATTTGTAGATTTAAGAAAATTGGCACTTTTTTGTTTACTAAAGATGGTGCTTGCTTTTGTTTCACTTGCATCATGACAATAACTTCATAGCAACTAACATCCTTTTTGTTCTAACACAAGATTACGCCGGAACAAAGAGGAGCAGCCAGAGTACATCATCTGTGGTGAGAACAAAACTTATCTGTGCTTCTCTAATGTAGTTCCATACATTTATTTTAGTTTATGTTTTGCAAAGCATGTGATATATCTGTTACTACTATTTTTTCAAAGTTTACTATGGAAAAGGAGAATAGAATGGAAGTCTATGCAGCCTAATTAGATAAGTAGCTTCTACTTCCTAAATCCTTCGCGGTTATGATGATATGTGATTTCTTGTAGTTGCTTCGTTGGTAGTGAAAGTTGCTTCTACATGTCGATTCTTGGAATTTGAGTATGTGTACAAGTCTAGGCTACAAATATAAAAACCAGGTGGCGCCCCAACCTCTAGTACATCCAAACATACGCGTAGTCAGAGCTCAATACACTACCACTGTTGGAGGATGAAATAGTTCTAATTTATATATTACTTGTACATTATAATATTTGATTATTTTTTATGCTTTCTTATGTTTGATTATTTGAATTACCAGGATGATCTGAAGCACGCAGAAGAAGTAGAGGACAAGATAGGAGGAGGGAACAAGAAGCTGCGTTTATCATTGATGTTATGTGTGATCAACAAAAACATGTGCTTCTCATCCAATCTTTGTCGAACTATGTTGATGTGTGATTATGCACTTGTTGGGCCCTTTTGCTGTGCACCTGCATTTGTAGAACTATTTTGTTCGTGCACTTGTTGGGCCTTGAATCTTTATGTGTAGAGGAGTCGATGGATGATGTATTGTAATTCATGTGATGTTCTACTGAAATGAAATATATACAACTAATTTGCAATCTTTTATTATTTTGTACTTCATTTTTAATGAGTCTATCCTGAGATATACATGCTTTTGAAAAAATAATGCATCAGCCTAAACAATTTAGACATTTTTAATAATAAAGTAGTATTGGTGGAGGCCAATGTAGACAAGATTATTGAATTGGGCTATGAAATTTATGATGATTCTATTTGGTCACTAGCAATGTCATGTCAGAACAGCCACGTCCGATCCTACGTGGCTCACACAAATGGGTAATGACCAAACCAAAATTTTGGTCAATAGAGCTCTATGAGCAAAATTTTAGAAAGGTCAAGTTTGTTCATTCTTGATGGTCAACTCTTGACCTTGTAAATTTGGTCAAAAAAGGTCAATAAACAACAACAATGACGAATCAATGACCAATATAGGGAGTCATAATTGACATTATTTCTTGTAGTGCACCTTACTTGCTTGCATATAACGAGAGCAAGGGGGTTGGCAACCCTCTTGCACGCGTTGGGTGCAAGTTGTTTGTTCTTTTGTGTGCAGCTGCTGAAGACGGCTGTGGTTGATATTCCTATTGTTTCTATAAACCTTAGTTTCATAACTCAGGGAAATACTTATGGACATTATGCTTCGCTAACTCGTTCCTCTTCACGGAAAACCCAACGCAGATCACAAGAATCAGCCAACCCCGCCAAGATTGAAGCAATGGAATAGTCGGAAGCATCGAAGAGCATCAAGGATGTGTGCCACCTGGCGGGTTGCATTGATGCCCTCAGCATGTTCATTTCTAAATCTACAAAACACGCCATGTTGTTTTTTATGATTTTGAAAAAGGCAGGTCCAATAAAATGAACTCCAAAAGCCGAGGGAGCACTTGAGGATTTTAAAAAATGCATGTCCTCAACACGAGTTATAGTTGCGCCTAAGATGCTAGAGTCGTTGCTGCTATACTTGGCAGCAACAAATCAAGTGGTTTATGTTGAACTAGTGGCAGAAAGGGAAGCTAAGGATGAAGAGGCGACAACCCCTAAGACGACAAGAGACCGACAAGCCAGATTTAACTTTGACAAGCCAAGGTGCTGCCAACAAAACTACAGCGCAAGAAAGAGATAAGCAAGTTTTGCAGAAGAAGAAGATGGTGCAACACCGAGTTTATTTTGTCATCTCTCTCATGCAGGGGCTAGGTAAAGATAATCTTGCATGCAAAAGTTGCTTCTTCGCCTCCTCGTGGCCTCCCGAAAGTTGCGACCTTACTTCCAAGCACATAACATCACCCTCGTCACTCGCTTTCCATTCCAGTGAATCTTAACGATTCCAGAAGCCACCGACATGATAGTTAAGTAGGTGTTGGACCTGGCTGGATTTGTTATGAGTTTTGAGAGCACAAAAACTATTCAAAGTCGTACCTTGGTGGAGTTCATTACCCAATGGACACTAACGCAAGACAAAGAAATTCTAGAAACAACCCTCCCCGGCAAAGAAGCATCACAAGAGTGGATTATGTACTTTGACGAAGCCTTTTCGCTACAAGCCGCTAGTGCATGCGTGCTCAATGTCGCAACCATCAGAGAGAACCTCAAGTATGTAATTCAAAAGCACTTTCCCAGGGAGGTATCCACAGACAACACTTCTGAACATGACAAATTGCTTGCTGGCCTACGGATTGTAGTTGACATTGGCATCAAAAAGCTAATTGTCCAAGGAGATTCACAACTTGTTGTGCATCAAGTGAACAAGGATTATCAAAGCCCTTTGATGGAAGCATATACTGATGCAGTGAGGGAGTTGGAAGAACATTTTGACGGTCTACAAACAAGGCACATTCCTTGTGCGAAAAATAGCATTGATAATGACTTGTGAAAACAAGTTGTTCAGAAGCTGTCTGTGGAGACTAGAACTTTTGCACTCCAACTGACCGAGTCATCCATATCACCATCAATCCGGCAATCCACGAACATAAAAATCAGTTTTGGTGACTACTTTCCGGCAGAGCTACCAGCTGTCGCCAAGAAAGTTGCTCAAAGCAAGACATCGCTTGCCGGTGAGCAGCAAGCTCCAACATCACTTCAAGTTCTTCTTGTTGAAGCCAATGCTCCCATCGAAGAATAAATGCATTTATTCCTTGTCGTTGAACCACAGGATATGCCATGGGCACAACAGATAGTGTGATATCTTCAAACAAGTAACTTCCCAAAGAACAAGAAGAAGCATAAAGAGTAGCCCGCCAGTCGAGCATATACCAGTTTGTGAACAACACTCTATATAATAGAAGGTTGGATGGGGTGAAATTGAAGTGCATTTCTCGGGAACATGGAGATAAGTTGTTGGTAGAGATGCATGAAGGGATGTGCGGCTCCCATATCAGGTCCCACGTGATTTTCGGAAGGCATTCATGCAAGGTTCTTAGTGGCCGACAACCCTTCAAGATGCTTTAGTGGTGGTAACCACATCTGAAGCATGACAGTTCCACACCAACTAGACACATCAACCAGCAGAAGCCCTCCTAACCATACCACTCTCCTAGACCTTCTCGGTTTGAGGGCTCAACAATGTTGGGCCCTTCCCCCGTGCTATTGGGGGCTTTGATTTTTTGTTCGTTGCAATCGACAAGTTTATAAAGTGGAATAAGGTGGAACCAGCGAGAAAGCTGACAACACAAGCACCCATCAGTTTTTTTCATGGGAAACGTTTGACATTTTGGTGTGCCCAATAGGATCATCAGCGATAATGACACACAGTTCATGAGTCGCACCTTTATATAGTACTGCCAAGATCTTGGCATCAAGATTTTCTTTGCATCCGTTGCTCACCCTAAAAGCAATGGACAAGTGGAGAGGGTGAATGCCAAACTGTTGCATGGCCTCAAAAAGAGAACTTTCAACAAGCTGCACAAGTGTGGAAGGCACTTAATTGATGAGTTGTCGATGGTCCTTTGGTGACTCAGAATGACACCAAATGTAACCACCAGTGAGATACCATTCTTCCTAGTTTATGGCGTAGAAGCGGTGCTCCCCACAAAATTCACAATGGTCACCTCGAGTACAAGCCTTTGATGCAGACGAGCCAGAGCAACTATGACAAGATGATGCCATGCTCTTGGAGGAAGATCATCTTCACGCTTCCCTGCATGTTGCTTGGTACCAGCAAGCCTTTCTCCGCTATCAAAGCCGCAAGGTGCATTCTAGAGGTGTTGAGGAAGGTGACCTTGTTCTCCGATGGATCTAGTCCGCCAAGGGATCAAACAAGTTGACACCAAAGTGGGAAGGCCCTTACCAGGTGATAAGAGTGACCAGGCCTCGCACAGTCCACATGGAGACCAAAGATGGCAGTCCGGTGCAGAAATCATGGAATATCAAGCATCTTAGCAAGTTCTACCCGCGAGGTGTTGTTGTCCCCCCCGGCAACCCCTTTTGTACGAGTCTATTAGCAAGGCATGTAAAACTTTGTACAAAGCGAGGCAAAGACCATGTGCACAATCAATAAAGCTAAGTCTCATGTAACTTTTTAAAAGTACATATTTATTTTATGTATGTTGTATGAAATGTTGTGATCATGTTAACTTGTGCAAGATGATTTCTGAACCAGCAAGGTTCCTACCCTCATATTTTCTCTTCTTTATTTATCTCAAAGGATGAGAAGGGGCATTCTCATCCGAGTGTTCTTGGGGGAGTGATGGTATGGATACCCAAATGGGGTTCATGGTCGATCATTTCGTGACAAAAAAACTAGCAAAGAAAAGCTATGTTGCAAAAAGGTTAAGTTCTTCGTCGTAGCTATTTTTTCCTTGAACCATTTTGACATTATGAGGAAACCTGCACACGAAGGACCCTTGCCAAGATTGTTTGTGCTCTTAGGTTGTTTCAAGTCAGCCCAGCAACTAAAGTAGCTACATCAAGAACCGTGAGGTGATATTGCCAGCATCAACATTTACGATAGGCTGCTAAGAATCCATTCCTAAAGCGCTCGTGGCAAGAAGGCATGCACCAGAGATATTTTGCGGCAAGCGTAGGGATTGAAAACATGCAAGTGCGGAACCAAATATAAGGGAAAGTACCCTTTCATTTCAACAAACGGAGTATATTATATCTGGAAGCAAAAGTGCAGTGTAAATTCAAGATAAATGTTTTTGATAGATGCATGGCAATGGAGGGAAGGATGAAGGGGTTCACTTCTTTAAGTTCATTGAACCAATCCTCTCGGAAATAGGAGAGAAAAGGGCTTTGATGGCGACCTTCACCAATATCTTGTGAAGAACACTGCAGCGGAGCTCGTGGGATCCGTTTAGGAAATTATCACCTCGACCCTCCTCGTACTTCTACAGTGCCCTGACAAGCTTCTATAATGATATGGCTAGCCTGGTGCTCACAACCTCCTTGCCATCTTGAGAGAACTTACATTCTTCCAGGACCATGGCAACAAGTTGGGTGGAGAGCTTGTGAGCGATGCTCACAGGCTACTCTATCCATAATCCCAAGTTTTGCTTCAATTTGTTGAATACATGGGTGGCAGAACTGAGCAGATCCTTATCCTTATGGTGTCTTCAAGTAGAGACCACTCCTTAGTCTTGGTTGTCTCAAGGTTTTACTCATAGGTGCTCAATTTCACCTTCAGATCGGTGTTGATGTTGGCGGCAGCAGATAGCTCCTTGGTCTTGACGGAGAGTGCCACCTGCAGAACCCCCAAGGTGTGTGTTGTCTTGTGGATATCCTCCATGAGCCTTGTGACTTCCTTGCCGGAAGCGGCAAGATCAGATTCTAGTTGCTGCACTTTGCCCTCCAATTCAGCCTTGGCAGCATGGGCAAGTTCAGCAGCCTTGGCGGCCTCCTCGAGATTGCTAGTGTATTATGCGGCTTGCTTCTCGATGGCATCGTTATGTATTTGCTCCAACTCAAGGATCTGCTTCTCAAGCTAGGTCTCGAGCATACCAGAGATGGTAAATTCACGGGCAGCAAGGTCTTCTTCATGGGAGTCAAGCTGGGCCTTGCATTTGATGGGTTTTTCTTCAGCGATATCAATCCTTTGTGCAGCCCCCTCTCATGCCTCCTCCACCTTCCGTGCTATGATAAAATATCTCCTCCATGACCTTGGTGATATTAGAATGCCGGATACTGAGGCCTTGGCAGTTCTGCATGAGACAGGTGCATGTATCCTCAAGATGCCCATTGAACCTAGCTTCTCGCTTGGCAAAAATGGCTTCTCGATGATCCAACCGCTCCGAGCGGCTGCCATAATGAGCCTGGAGATGCTTGAAGTTTTTGTTGATGGAGGAGGGGATGGTGTGCTCCTTGGCTTCGTCACTGCCATTAAAGGGATCAACAGTGGTTTGCCCTCTAGTTGTGGTGATGGCATCATCAAGGGCTCATTCCTTAGAGAAAGCCTGGAAGATAGCCTCGCTCGGAACACTAACGAATTGCAGGTTGATCACCTTGAGGTACTTCTGAGAGGAGGCACTTCGGACGTTGATTGATCGGCAACAACCTTGTCGGTTATATCCCCCATGATGAGGTTACCTTTGTTGGGCGCACCTGAGACAGAAATGTCTTCAGTATCCATGATTGCCTACGGTGTGGGCTCCTCAACAGCCTTCTTGCCGACCTCCTTAGTAGCCTTGTTGACGGCTTCCTCATATGCAATGTCCTAGATGGGTTCATCGGCTGCCCCTTTGATAGCCTCCCTGGAGCCGGCGTCCACACACATATCATCGGCCGGGGGCAGATCTGTAACACCATAAAAAGAAGAAAATTGGTCTTAGAAGAATCTCACCAAGACAAAAAGAGGGAAGCAAAAATATCAGACGACAAGGGGTCTGACCCATGGATGCTCGTTGAGAAGTGGCACCCCCTTCTCCGGCAACTTTAGTTGCCGTCATGTGGCTGCTAGCTACTTTGCTTGTCGGCACGTCCTCAACACTGATGGGTTCATCTATGGGATCCATCTCTAGAAAACTCTTTTCCAGAGTAGAGCGCATCTGACTGACCTCAGGGAAATCCACCTCTAGGTGTTCCACCTCCTCCTGCGGGGAGGGGGGTGGAAGTAGTAGCAACGACGTCTACACCAACACCAACCATTGGGTACTAAAAATGAGCCTCCTGTAGGTGGTTTCTTGTCGAGATACTCTTGGGGCTGACGACAATGACATCCGCCTCCGGAGTAGAGCTTGTCGCCTCTTCCACGACAAGTGCAAGTTTCGCATTCTTGGCCACCCAATGCGCCAAGGTTTCCTCATCCCTGCACGGGGTCAATGACAAGATTAAGATAAATGCAATTCAAAAATGCAAGAAAAGTGGAAGAGAAAGTGCGGATACTTACTCATCCTCCTCCACCGAGCCGAGTCCTAACAAGTCCCAGATACCCTTGTGGGAGTCCTGGTGGCGGGGTGGGAGACCTGGCGTGTGTAGATGACACGGCAACACTTGAAGATCATGTTGACTTAGAAGAAGCACTTCCCGAGGGCTTCATAACGGATTGCCTCGTCCTTCACACGGGAGAAACATTGGTGATGGGGTCCTCCTCTGATACTTATGATTTGCGTTGCGTTTTTCATGAACAGGAACAGGTGATGCATAACAGTATAGATAAGTATTTCCCTTGACAAGAACCAAGGTTATCGAACCAATAGGAGTAGCACGCAACCCCCATCTTCAGAAACAACACACAAAGAAAGAAACACTTGCACCCGGCGAGGGCAAGAGGTTGTCAATCCCCTTGGACTCATTATTTGCAAGAAAATGAAGCACGTAGATGATAGCTGATAATTGTAAAATTCAAAGTAAATAAAAAGTAAATAAAGTCAGCTAGGAAAGTGTAGCCTTTGTAAATATATAAGTGAATAGACCCGGGGGCCATAGTTTTCGCGAGTGGCGTCTCTCATATTGTAGGCAAATTGTGGGCAATTGATAGAAAGGCGCATAGTTATGCAAAAATTATTCACGACAATGATCAAATGTATATAGACATCACGTCCATAAGCAAATAAGACGACTCCTGCCTACACCTATTACTATTACTCCACCCATCAACCACCATCCAACATGCATCTAGAGTATTATGTAAAATAGAGTAATGCTTGGAGAACAATGACATCGTGTACACAAAGAGAACTCTATTAATATGGACTAAACCCATCATTTTATCCTTAGGGGCAACAATACAAAGGCATGTCTTGTCCCTTTCTATCCCTAGGATTTAGAGCACCGCCATATTGAACCCACTACAAAACACACCTCCCATTGAACAAAGATCAATCTAGCTAGCCAAACCAAGTCAATAGATCAAAGAGATTTACGAAGATATAATAATCCTACAATTAAGAATCATATAATTAAGAGAAGACTCAAATCTTTAATCATGAATAATCTGAATATAAACCCACAATTCATCGGATCCTAACAAACGCACCAAACAAAGTGATACATATGATAGGTCACCGTGAAGATGTTGTGAGCTTTATATTGAAGATCAAGAGAGAGAGAGAGAGAGAGAGATAGCCATGTAGGTACTAACTACGGACACATAGGTCTAAGGTGAACTACTCACACATCACCATGGGAGCAGTAGGGGTGATGTAGAGGACCTCTGTGATTGATCCCTCCTCCGGTAGGGCACTGAAATAGGGCTCCAAATGGACACACGGCGGAATAGAGACTTATGGCAGCGATTTTTTTTTCGGGAGGATCCCTAGAGTTTTTGGAATATATTGGAATTTATAGGAGAAAGAGGTAGGTCGGGAGACGCTAGGAGGGGCCTACATACATGAGGGCGCGACCATCCCCTTGGGTGCACCCTGTTGTATGTTGCCTCCCTCGTAGGACCTCTTGTTTCCTCCCGAAGCTTCCAGGTCTTCTTTCGGTCCAGAAAAATCATGAAAAAGATTCGTGGCAATTGGACTTCATTTCATACTATAAACCAGAAAAGCCAAAAACATGCTAAAAACATCAACTCGGACTAGGCACTAGGATAATAGGTAAGTGCTAAAAATAATATGAATTGGTAAATAAACACCCAAAAAGTATCCTAGAATGATAATATTATAGCCTGGAACAATCAAAAATTATAGATACTTTGGAGACGTATAAGCATCCCCAACCTTAATTCTTGATCGTTCTCGAGTAGATGAATGGTAAAAATAGAATTTTCGATGTGACATGCTACCCAACATGTAATCTATTGCAGGTATGATCATTGATAAACGATGAATTAATAAACATCAACATAGTAATATTCATAAACATAAGTAACATAATTGTCAAGTTTCAAAATATACGATCCTTAGAGAATGTTTACCCCTATTAATTTTATAATATTAGCATGGCATGGCTCCATCTTCACCACATAAATACAAATGTCAAGCACCATGGTGTTAAGTCATGCAATTGGATCGTATTTTTTAATATGCTTCAACTTCTTATTGTTCACGCAATATATGAGCGTGGACCATGGATATATCATAAAGGTGCAATTGAGTATGGCGGTAGGTTTCAAAAGGGTAAAAGTGGAGAAGAAAGCCTCGCATCACCTAGTCTTATCAACGGTCTATGAACATGCCCATCAATAGATATCAATGCAAGGAGTAGGGATTTTCAGGCAACAGATACACTAGAGCTATAAGTGTATGAAAGCTCAAGTGAAGCTAAGTGGGTGTGCATCCAACTTGCTTGCTCATAAATACCTCGGGAATTTGAGGAAGCCCGTCATCGGAATGTACAAGCCAAGTTCTATAATGAAAATTTTGCACTAGTGTATGGAAGTGACAAAACATAAGACTCTGTGTATGAAGAACATGGTGCCACTTTGAGTCACAAGTGTGGAAAACGTGGTAGTAGCATTGTACCTTCTCTCTTTTCTCTCATTTTATTTATTTTTGTTTTTCTATATTTTTTCCTTTTTTCTTTATTTTTTTGTCCGGGGTCTTATCCCGACTTGTGGGGGAATCATTGTCTCTATCATCCTTTCCTCACTGAGACAGTGCCCTAATAATGATGATCATCACACTTTTATTTACTTACAACTCAATATGAAAACCTATAGTATGACTGTATATGAATGCCTTTGGTAGTGTACGAGGATGTGCAATGATATAGCATAGTGAAAGATATAAAAAATTAGACAAGCCATGGAATATCATGTTATCTATCTTTCAATCATGTAAAGCAATATGCCAATGGAAGTACTAGCCATATGATGTAACAGTGGAAGTTGCATGGAAATATATCTCACAATGGCAATGGAATGTCATGATAATTAGGCATGGCAACTGTTTTGAGGAAGGTATAATGTGGCTTATGTGCAACAGAGTGTATCATGTTGCGGGGTTCGGATGCACCGGTGATGTATGCACCGATCCTCGAGGTGAGAATGGGCAATGCACGGTACCAAAGAGGCTAGCAAAATATGTGGAGGTGAGAGTGTATACATCCATGGATTCACGTTAGTCATTAAGAACTCACATACTTATTTCAATATTTTATGAGATCTCTCGAAGCAAAGTACTACTCGCATGCCCCTAGGGAGGAGGTTGGGAGGAGTTAACCATCACGCGTCTCCGACTTAAACAACACTAGGATATCAAAAAGGAATAAGAATGCTCACACATCATCACCATGCCATAAAAAATTATATGAACAACAAGTTAACACCCTCAAATTTATAATATTCTTATTAACTAATGATCATGCACTCATGCCCTTTCACATTACCACATTAATGTCATTAAGTCAAAATTTCTCTTTTATGTGCTACATGAAGGTTTTGCTTATGCATTCCTTGAATACCTATTATTTTTGGACTAGTCTTATAACCCATGAAAATTAATATCACTATTTACTAACTCTCAAGAAAATATAACTGAAGAACCAGAGTCAAATTATTTCTCTAAAGTCTATACACCCCGTTCTCTAAAAGATATAAGTGAATTACTAGAGCAAGTGCTTAGCTCGAATGATACAAGTGAAGCACAAACAATATTCTAATAAGTGATGGTGATCTTGTGTATCTATCAAGTGGGTGTGTCAAGAAAACAATGATTGTGGAAAGCTAAAATAAAAGAAAACTAAAGCAATCGATGCTCCAAACAAAACTCATAACAAATAAAAATATAACTCCAAGTGACATACCGATCGATTGAGACGAAAGAAGGGATGCCTTCCGAGACATCCCCAATCTTAGCTGCTTGAGTCTTCTTATAACATTACCTGGGTGTTCCTTGGGAATCCCCAAGCTTAGGCTCTTGTCTCTCCTTATTCCTTCAGCCATCGTGATAAAACCCAAAACTTGAAAACTTCAGCAGACAAAATTCAACATAAAGCTTCGTGAGATCCGTTAGTATGATAAACATATCAAATACTTTAGGTACTATTATAAATTGATTCATATTTTATTATTGCATAAGGTACTTTATTATAACTTCTCCATGACTTATACCCCCGACACAATCCATGGCATCATCAAAACAAGCAAACTATGCAAGCAAAAATTGGAATCTATCTAAAGCACAACATACTATAGAAATATAATTAAGTATCATACTTATGTAACTCCAAAATTCTGAAAATTTGGACGACATGAGGAATTTTCATAGAAATAATGTGTAAAAATTCATATCAAAAAGAGGTTCCCGTAAAATCATAGAAATTCTGCACTAGACATTAAAGTTCCTATTTTTGCATTGTATCAATTCTACTTATCATGCAAGTCATCACAAAGCCTTTACTTGACACACATACTAATGTAAACATAGAAACACAATTATTAAAGAGGAAATAATCATGTTATCACACAGAAACATAAAGTAAAAACAAAAAACTTAAGATAATTATTGGGTTGTCTCCCAACTAGTGATATTGTTTTACACCCCTAGCTAGGCATAACGCATATGGTTCAAGCGTTGTCATCTTTGACGTTCCACCCATAAGTAGGCCTCCTGATAGATTCATAAGGTGAATTGATTCTCTTTGTAGGGAAGTGTTCCATCCATTTCTTTAATTGGAACCGGAACCGTATATTCCCTTCTTTCATATCAATTATCGCACCTATAGTTCGTAGAAAAGGTCTCCCAAGTATTATTGGACAAGATGGGTTGCATTCGATATCAAGAATATGAAATCTACACACACATAATTTCTATTAGAAATTATGAGGACATCATGTATTCTTCCCAAAGGTTTCTTGATATTATAGTCCACAAAATGTAAATTAAGGGAACACTCATGTATATCGGTGAGACCAAGTACATCACATAAAGATTTAGGTATAGTTGAAACACTAGCAACTAGGTCACTCATGATGAAACATTCTAGGAATAGAGACTTCTAACTCAATTTTTCATCATAGGCTTTCACCATAGCCTATACTCTATGTTGAGTAAAAGCTTTGTTTCATTCATAAGCATTGGGTGAGTTAATAATGGATTGCAAAAGTTGACTCATCTCCAGTCCCTTTATCATCTACTTTCAGATTAATAAACAAATATTCAATGGTAGAAGTGCCAAGCATTTTGAGATGTTCATCATGATTATTAAAGGATAAATATTCCATCATAGTGGCCATCCTAATTACTAGAGTGGTTTGCTTATTAGATATCTTTCCTTTGAGTTCTGTAGTTTGAGAAAATTGTACTTGAAGGTTAGATAACTCTTGATTGACTTCATCAAGTTGTTTACTAATTGCATCAAGGATAGTCGAGTGTTCCTTAATTTCAGAAAAAAAAACATTTATTGTGCTCATATTGTGTGGTGATAAAAGTTTTCATGGAGCTTTGAATTTCAAACAACCTCGAGTAATAGGAAATATTGTAGATTCTATCTCAGGACATGCTGACCGAGTAGGCACAGTAACAAGCTCAACAAGTAAACTAGCAAGCAAAGAAGTAAAGTATCTCAAGTAAACGTTTTTGTATTTTGTTTTTTATGACAAGAAAAATATAATACTGAATAAAAATAAAAACCAGTGAATGATAATTTGTGGGAAGGTAATTGATAGTAGGTTGGTAACACTCCCTAGCAATGGCGCCATAAATCCTTCCTGATACTTTTGATCTGCGTTGGGTTTTTCATGAAGAGGAACGGGTGATGCAACACAGTATAGATAAGTATTTCCCTTAGTGAGAACCAAGGTTATCGAACCAATAAAAGTAGCACGCAACGCCCCGTCTTCAACGACTACACACAAAGAAACAAACACATGCACCCAACGCACGCAAGAGGGTTGTCAATCCCCTTGGACTCATTATTTGCAAGCAAATGAAGTGTGTAGATGATAATTTATAATTGTAAATTGCAAAGTAAATAAAAATTATGTAAAGTTAGCAAGGAAATTGTAGTGTTTGTAAATCTATAAGTGAAAAGACCCGCGGGCCATAGTTTTCCCCAGTGGCATCTCCCATGTAGTAGGCATACGATGGGTAAACAAATTACTGTTGGGCAATTGATAGAAAAGTGCATAGTTATGAAATATTTATTTCATAGAAATGAGCATGTGTATATAGGCATCACGTCCATAAGAAAATAGGCCGAATCTTTCCTGCACCTATTACTATTACTCCACCCACCGACCGCTATCCAGAATGCATCTAGAGTATTAAGAAAAAGTAGAGTAATGTTTGGAGAACAATTACATGATGTAGACAAAGAGAACTCAATTAATATGAATTAACACCATCGGATTATCCTTAGTGGCAACAATACAAAGGCGTGGCTTGTCCCTTTCTATCACCAGGATATAAAGCACCGCCAGATTGAACCCACTCAAACACACACCTCCCACTAGAGAAAGATCATTCTAGTTGGCCAAACCAAATCAATAGATTAGAGAGATTTACAAAGCTATAATAATCATGCAAATGAGAATGATATAATTCAGAGAAGACTCAAATCTTTTATCACGAATAATCTGTACGTAAACCCACAATTCATCAGATCCCACCAAATGCACCGCATAAAGTGATTACATCGAATAGATCACCATGAAAATGAGGTCAACTTTGTATTTAAGATCAAGAGAGAGACATAGCCATCTAGGTACTAACTACGGACCTGTACGTGTGAGGTGAACTACTCGCACATCACCATGGGAGCAACAAGATTGATGTAGAGGCCCTCCATGATCGATCCCCCCTCCAGCAAGGCACCAAAACAGGGCTCCAGATGGGGACATGGTGGAACAAAGACTGGCGGAGGCGGAAAAAGTGTTTCAGGAGGCTCCCTAGGGTTCTTGGTATATACTGGAATTTATAGGCCAGAGAGGGACGTTGGGAGATGCCAGGAGGAGTTAGCACACATTAGGATGCGCCCTATTGTGTGTTGCCTCTCTCATGCAGTCTCCGGTTCCCTCCCGAAGCTTCCACGTCTTCTTTTGGTCTAGAATTTTTTTTTTCAAAAAGTTTCGTGTCAATTGGACTACGTTTAATAGTATAAACCTGAAATGCCAAAAACATGCAAAAAAGCAACTTGCACTGGACACTGGGTTAATAGGTTAGTTCTTCATAATAATATGAATTGGTAAATAAATAAGCAAAAAGTATCCTAGAATGATAATATTATAGCATGAAACAATCAAAAATTATAGATACGTTGGACATGTATCATCGTCTTGTTTCTCCTCATCTATTGCCGGAGAAGGGTGCACTGGCTCCCGGTGGCGGCCTTCGGACGAATGCATGACCTCTTCTTCAAGATGACAGGGACATGGAATTATTCAAATTCCTACTCCCTGAAAACCTTAGGATCCTCGCCCCCGACAGGGTCCTCTTGCAAGTCGGTTGACACTGCTTCATCCTCCTCCTCCTCCTCTTTACCGCCAACCACCTCCGCTTCGGATGCGACACCACCAGAGCGACAACCACCCACCTCCAAGACAGCTTATGTGACCCTCTTGATGATCCACTTAATTTCTCAGTGGTGTCATGGATCAACTTGCCTTCATCCCTAATGGCCACATTCGTCAGATTTTCAGACCACTCATGCACGATCCCCTTCACCGACGGCTGTCATGTGAGGTTGAGTCCGTGTGCATTGCAAGCCAACATTAACGCCAAGATTGTATCCTTGGCGGAGTTGTTTCGGAGTGGAATGATGCTCTAGGTGAGCTTGAACTTCCCGTTATGATGGACGAGTTGGTGGCACAAGCAGAAGAGTTGCATTGATGTCAAGTTGGCAGGAAGCCCTATGTGCAACTGCATCACATCTACGACATTGTCGTACTTCCAAGCAAAACACTTTCGGTCCTACAGGGGAGCGATGCACCGACCAAGGAAATATATGCCCACCATCTCGATGGTGAGCCTGGCATCCCTGAAGCGGAGCATCTGCATGATGGCAATTACCAGCTTCTCGTCCAGTTCTTGCTGCGCACTGGTTTCTCCTTCGGGTCATGCACGACACCGGGGCATCCTTGTCCTTGATTTAACACAACTCTCCCCGCCACTCCTCCCATTTCTGGTACAGGTTTCCTGTGGGATACACTTACTTCTAGGTGGTGCTGGGGATCCACGTGATGTTGTCGGAGTGAGTGTCTCCCTCTATGTGTGGATAAATGAAATGGTGGAATAGCGCTACATTGGGTACTATTCCTATGAAATTCTGACACATATGCACGAAGAACGACAAGGTGGTCATGACATTGGGAGTAAAATCTAAAAGCGTGAAGCCGTATGTCAGGACCAGGTCTATGAACAAAGCATAAAATGGGGCAACCAGCGCAAGGTAGAAGTATACCGTGAAGAATGGGTACTTCTCCACACTCGGCTGGGTGTTGCCAGGAAGCACTTCTGGGGTGCAATGTGCCAAGGTCTCTTTCCCACGTGTGTAGTCGTACCTGTGTGACAATTTCACTTGTCGTCATCATCGATGGGTAGAAGACGACACATGATCTCCGCACCTCCACAAGGGATACCTTCCGCGTCGGTGTCAGCGGCCTTTTTTTGCCTTTTTTCGTAGGCCAGAGCGGCAGCAGGCAACCTCCTCTTGGGATCCATGGCCAACTTGAAGGAGAACTGTGATGGACATGCTCTAAGGTGACAAGGCGGCGGATGAACTCTTCATGGCGCGAGGAAGAAGATAGTGGCGACGGAATGGGGGAACAATGGCTGGGATGAGCAGCAATTCTGCAGATTCCCTTTTTATAAATAACAATAAGGAGAAGTTGGCTCTCCCCCTGACGTGGTTGCACCTTTTTTGGTGCGTGCACGAGGCCCTCTTTTTTTCCACCTCTCCCATGTCTCGCATTCAATGCGCATTGTGGGTGGGTGATAAAAGTCAGCATTACAACCCCAGTAAAACCCTGGCCACATGTGTGTGTGCATTTTTTAGGTCCTAGCCCAACAGCACCACGTACTCAAGTGTGGCCCAAGTATAGGGGATCCTATCAGTGTACCAAGAAATGGATCCCTTAGTACCGTGACTTGTGCACACACGGCAACAACCTCCCCGACAGCAAGCCTTGTGGGAAAGATGCAACACTCAAGACAACATCAAGAGAAGATCAAGTCATTGGGAAGCCCTCTTTGCCGGCTAGAGAAGACCCGACAAGCTTCGAGCCCACAGGATCCCACTACCAAGCCACCGCTACACCTCACCAGGCTGGTTCTCACTTATCACTGAGGTGTCAAGCTAGCAGGTTGTTAGGTAGGGCATGTCGGGGCATGTGGCAGCTGTGGAGAATTCTCCCAACATTAATGACACCCGTTCTAATGGTGTGGCGGATAATAAGAGGTAGTTGGGAAAACGACACAAAACAAGAGGACATACTTGTTGGGGAAAAGTCCCAGCACGACACTTCACAACGCATTTAATGTGTATGTCCTAATTCACCAAGCTTAGGTATTTTCCACTCGAGCTTTGATACTTGTGATCTGTGTTGGTTTTCCGTGAAGAGTAACGGGTTATCACAGCAGAATGTGGTTTAGTATTTCCCTCAGTTATGAAACCAAGGTTTACCGAACCTATAGGAATATCAACCACAACCGTCTTTAGTGGCTGCACACAAAAGAATAAACAATTTGCACCCAACGCGGGCAAGAGGGTTGTTAGTCCTCTTGTACTTGTTATTTGCAAGCGAGTGAGGTGTGTAGATAATTGCAGATAGTTGTAAATTGCAAAATAAAATAAAAGCAAGTAAATGGCACCAAGGTATTAAAGGTTTTATAAATATGTTGTGAATAGTCCTCGGGTCCGTAGTTTTCCCTAATGGCATCTCTCAAGAAAAATAACATACAATGGGTAGACAAATTACTGTTGGGCAATTGACAGAAAAGGGGATAGTTATGTGATATTCACGGCAATAATCATGTGTATACATGCATCATGTCCATAAATAAATAGGCCGACTCCTGCCTGCAACTATTATTATTACTCCACTCATCAACCACCATCCAAGATGTATCTATAGTATTAAGTAAAAGAGAGTAAATGCATGGAGAACGATGACATGATGTAGACAAACTAAACTCAAGCAATATGAATAGACCCCACCATTTTATCTTTAGTAGCAATAACAAAAATACGCATCTAGTACCCTCTGTCACTGGCATATAGAAATTCGCCAGGTTGAA
Source organism: Hordeum vulgare subsp. vulgare (assembly GCF_904849725.1). Lineage (NCBI taxonomy): Eukaryota > Viridiplantae > Streptophyta > Magnoliopsida > Poales > Poaceae > Hordeum > Hordeum vulgare. The sequence continues at coordinate 221,650,961 of NC_058522.1, forward strand.
CCTACTACAATGCACCTCTCTCACAGAAGAAATATCAATCTAGTTGGCCAAACTATTTCAATAGATCGGAGAGAATTACGAAGCTATCATAATCATGCACATAAGAATAATATTAGTATTCAGAGACGACTCAAGTATTTATCATGAATAATCTAAACATAAACCCACAATTCATCGCAACATATGCACCGCATAAAAGAATTACATCATGTGCATCAAAGCGTAATGTGATGATCATTGTATTGAAGATCAAGAGAGAGAGAGAGATTGGCATCTAGGTACTTGCTATGGACACGTAGGTCTGTGGTGAACAAGTCACACATCATCATGAGGGAAGCACGGTTGATGAAGAGACCCTCCGTGATCAACCCCCCTCCGGCAGGGTGCTAGAACAGAGCTCCAGATGTCCTGCCATCAGAACAAAGACTTGCGGCGGATCAAAAAGTGTCTTGGGACTGCATGTGGGATTTTTATGTTATCTGGGAACTTATAAGCCACAAAACGGAGTCGGGATGGCCTCGAGGGTCCCCGAACCCAATAGGGCGCCCCCAGGCCACGCCGGGTTGGCTTCTGGGGCCCTCATGTGGTCCGAGCCTTCCTTCGATGCTTGTGGATCTTCATTTGGTCCAGAAAAAATTTCCAAAACGTTTCAAGTCAATTGGAATTCGTTTGGTATGGTAAACCTAGAAAGTCAAAAACATGCAGAAAACAAAAACCAGCACTCATTAGTGGGTCAATAGGTTAGTGCTCAAAAATAACATAAATTTGTAAACGAATACCCCAAAAGTATTCTAGAATGATAATATATGAGCATGGAACAATCAAAAATTATAGATACGTTGGAGACGTGTCAAGCATCCCCAATCTTAATTCCTGCTCGTCCTCAAGTCGGTAAATGATAAAAGCAGAATTTTTGATGTGACATGCTACCAATAATGTAACCTTTTGCATGTATGCTCATTGAGAAACAATGAATTAACAAACATTAACATATCAACACTTGTAGGTATAAGCCGCAAGATCATTAATCTTTGAAAGTATATGATCCTCAAAGATTATTTTACCCCCATTCATCTTATTATATTAGCAAGGCATGGCTCCATTTTCACCATATTGATACAAATGTGAAGCACCAAAGTGTACAAGTCAGGCAATTGGATCGTACTTTTTCAATATGCATCAAGGTTTTATTCTTCATGCAATACATGAGCATGAACCTTTGGACATAACATATAGGCGTAATAGAATATGATGGTAGGTTTCAAAGGGGTAAAATGTGGAGAAGAAATTCTCACATCAACTAGGCATACCAACGGGCTATGGAGATGCCCGTCCATAGATATCGATGCAAGTAGTAGGGATTGCCACACAAATGATTCACTAGAGCTATAGGTGTATGAAATATCCACTCAAGCTAAGTGGGGTGTGCATTGAACTTACTTTATCATGAAGATGTTGGGTGTTTGAGGAAGCCTGTCACCGGAATGTACAAGCCAAGTTTATGAATAAGTGATTCCCACTAGCATATGAATGATATAACATGCGACTCTCTATATGAAGAACAATGTGGCACTTGGAGGCACAAGTGCGGTAAAGGATAGTAGCAAAGTACCTTCTCTCTTCTTCTCTCATTAGTTTTTTCACTTTTTTATATGGTGGGCTCATTTAGCCTCCCCATTTTTATTTCCTCACTAGGACAATGCTCTAACAATGATGATCATCATACTTTTATTTACTTACAACTCAATAAGAAAACTCATAGGACAATATGACTCTGTATGAATGAATGTGGCAGTGTACCAGGGTGTGCAAAGATCTAGCATGACATGTATCAAAAATATGATGAACGCTGGCTTTTCCACAAAAATTATGCCCGCTCTATATGATCATGCAAAGCACTATGACGATCAATGAACTAGTCTTGTGAAGTGACAATGGAATTTGCATGTCAATATATCTCGGGATGGCTATGGAAATGCCATGAGAGATAGGTATGGTGGCTGTTTTGATGGAGATACAAGAAGGCTTATCTAAAATAGAGCGTGTCATGTCACGGGGTTTGGATGCACCAACAAAAGTTCCACCGATCCTCGAGGTGAGAATGGGCGATGCACGATACCAAAGAGGCTAGCAAATATGAGGAGGTGAGATTGCCTATGTCCATGGTGTCACATTAGTTATGAAGAACTCATTTACTTATTGCAAAGTCTTATTAATTTTAAGATAAATCAAAGTACTACTCATGTGCCCTGAGGCAGATGGTTGGTAGGAATTAACCATCGTGCGACTCTGACTCGAAACAACACTAGGATTTCAACGAGGAATAGAAATGCTCACACATCATCACCAAGCCTTTTTAATTTTTAGACGAACATGAAGTTTAACATCCTTAATATCGACATCTCTCTGAATTAATAATAATGCACTCACACTTTTTTCATATCACCACATCAATATCATTAACCCATAATTTCTCTATATGTGCTACATGATGGTTTTAATTATCATTCATGAATACCTATTGTTTTTGGTCTAGTCTTATGACCCATGAAAACTACCATAACTATTTATTTAACTATCAAACAAATATAAGTGAAGAACGAGAGCATAATGTTTCTTTAAAATCAACACACCACCGTCCTAAAAAAGATGTTAGTGAAGTACTAGAGCAACTTCTAAGCTCAAAAGATATAAGTGATGCACATAGAGTATTCTAACAAATTTTGATGATGGTGTATCTCTCTAAAATAGGTGTGTCCAGCAAGCGATGATTGTGGAAAACTGAAATCTAAATCAAACGAAAGCAAACGACACTCCAAGCAAAACACATCTCATATGATGAATAAAAATGTAGCTCCAAGTAAACTACCGATGGGTTAAGACGAAAGAGGGGATGCCGTCCGGGGCATCCCCAGGCTTAGACGTTTGAGTATTCCTAAAAATATTACCTTGGGGTACCTTGGGCATCGACAAGCTTAGGCTTTTGCTGCTCCTCATTCCTTTTTTTCATCAGATAATACCCAACACTTGAAAACTTCCATCACATAAAACTCAAGAAAACTTCATGAGATCTGTTAGTATAAGCAACATATCAAATACTTTCATGTACTATTATAAGTTGATTTTTATTATATTTTAGCATAAGGTCTTGTATTCTAACTTGTCCACGGCTTATAGCCCCCGATACAATCCATAGCATCATCAAAACAAGCAAACTATGCAAGCAAAAACATAATCTGAGTGAAACAAAACAATCCCTAGTGATCTGTAACGAACCTATACTTCTGTAACTCCAAATATTCTGAAACATTAGGAAGACCTGAGGAATTTTTAGAACAATACAATGTAAAACATTCAGCTTAAAAATATGTTTCAGTAAAATCAGAGAAATTCTGCACTTGACGTCAAAGATTATATTTTTGTACCATATCAATTCTACTCATCATAAAAAGGATCCCAAAGGATTTACTTGGCACAAAGACTAACCAAAACATCAAAACATATACATTGCCTAGTCAATAATCATGTTATCCCAAACAAACAAAAATAAATGATAACTGTTGGGTTGTCTCAAAACAAGCTCATTCTCTATAGCCATTAAGATAGGCTTGAAATTTCATTGACGCTCACATAGAAGACAAGAATTGAAGCACAAAGAGAGCATCATAAACATGAGACAATCACATTTAAGTCTAACATACTTCCTATCCATAGGCATTTTATAAGCAAACAATTTATCAGGACAAGAATTTTTTATAATATAGCAATCATGCTTTTCATTCAAGCAACTACCATGAATCAGTTTATAAATTTCACAATATTTGGATTCATGATTTTCAAGCAAGACCTCATAAAGACAATCTAGTGCAATCTCACTACGAGTTGTATCAACACACGCGAGTCTTTTTAAAAGACTAGCTAGTGGATTAGGATCCATTTATCTTAATCTTTGCATTTTAGTTTCTGTCTTGGTGGGACAAAGATAAAGATAGCATAGCTAGGCAAGTAAACTAGAGAGAAAAGATGCAAACTAGTGACACGCTAAGCAAGCAAAGGTAAATATTTTTGTATTTTTATTTTGTATGGGACAAACTAAATATATCAGAAAATGAAAAGGAGAACAAGTGAGTGAAAATTTGTGTGGAGTTACTTGATAGTTGGTGATAATATTCCTCGGCAACGGTGCCAATAATCCTTACTCATACTTGTGATATGCGTTGGGTTTTCCGGGAAGAGGAACGGGTTATCACAACACAATGTGGGTAAGTATTTCCCTTAGTTATGAAACCAAGGTTTATTTAACTAATAGGAATATCAACCACAACCGTCTTCAGTGGCTTCACACAAAAGAACAAACAACTTGCACCCAACATGGACAAGAGGGTTGTTAATCTACTTGTACTTGCTATTTGCAAGCGAGTGAGGTGTGTAGATAATTGTAGGTAGTTGTAAACTGAAAAATATAATAAAAGAAAGTAAATTGCAGCAAGGTATTGAAGGTTTTATGAATATGTTGTGAATAGACCCGGGGCATAGTTTTCCCTAATGGCATCTCTCATGAAAAATAGCATACAGTGGGTAAACAAATTACTCTTGGGCCATTGGCAAAAAAGCAGATAGTTATAAAATATTCACGGCAATGATCATGTGTATTTGGGCATCACGTACATAAAAAATAGGTCGACTCCTGCGTGCACCTATTACTATTACTCCAGTCATCGACCGCTATCAAGCATGCATCTAGAGTATTTAGTAAAATAGAGTAATGCATGGAGAACGATGACATGATGTAGACAAAGTAAACTCAAGCAATATGAATAAACCTCATTGTTTTATCCTTAGTAGTAGCAACACAAAGACGCATCTTGTCCCCTTCTATCAATGTGATCTAGAAATTCGCCAGGTTGAACCTACTACAACGCACCTGTCCCACCAGAGAAATATCAATATAGTTAGCCAAACTATTTCAATAGATCAGACATAATTACGGAGCTATCATATTAATGCACATAAAAAATCATAGTAGTATTAATAGACGACTCAAATATTTTTCATGAATAATCTGATCATGAACCCACAATTCCTCAAATCCCAACAAACACACCTCACAAAAGGAATTACATCATAATTGTGGATCAAAGTGAAGATGTGATGATCATTGTATTGAAGATCAAGAAAGAGAGATTGACATCTAGGTACTATATATCACCTTGTAGGTCTGTGGTAAACTACTCACACATCATCATGAGGGCAGCAAGGTTGATGAAGAGGCTCTTCTTGATCGATTCCCCTCCGTTGGGTGCCGGAATAGAGCTCCAGATGGCCTCCCATTGGGACAAAGTCTTGGAGCAGCGTAAAAAATGTTTCGGGACTACCTCCGGATTTTTAGGTTATCTAAAAATTTATAAGCCACGTAACAGAGTCGGGAGGACCACGAGGGGCCCACAAGCCAACAGGGCTTGCCCTCCCCCCATGCCGCATCGGGTTGGCTTGTGGGGCCCTCACGTGCCCCCGACCTTGCTCTCATGCTTGTTGGTCTTCTTTTGCTGCAGAAAAAATCTCCAAAAAGTTCCAGGTCAATTGGACTTCTTTTGGTATGGTAAACCTAAAAAGTGAAAACAGGCGGAAAACAACAACTCGCACTAGGTACTGGGTCAATGGGTCAGTGCTAAAAAATAATATAAATTGGTAAATAAATACCCCAAAAGTATTATGGAATGATAATATATCAACATGGAACAATAAAAAATTATAAATACATTGGAGACGTATCAAGCTTATGTTAGTAGTTTCATCACTCTTGTAGCAACTATTTATCGAGAGTATTTACCATCCTAGCCATTGTGGTGACCCGTTGGTCTATAAAAGGAGGCCCATGGTGACATGCACAAGGGTCAAAACCATGTCCTTTTACACGTGTAGCCACACCTCTGAGATTCTTGCCACGAAGCTTCTACTGCTTCTAACTAAGGCCTACTCAAAATCCACAAACCACAGTGGAAATAGCGTGTTACACCTCGGGTGGCCCAAACCTGTATAAACCATCTATGTGTATTTTGGATAGTGTTTCTCTTTGTGCACATCGATCTCCCTAGTCAAACCACAAAAGGGGCCTTCCTGGTCCCATAGATTGTCATACCTCAACGCTACTCCTTTGAGCGCGCACTGCCACCTTGTGGGGCCCACAGAGGCCCTCCATTACCCATATATTTTATATGAGGCCATTTACCTTAAAAACTAAAGAGAATACTTTTAGGATGAAGTGCATCCATCTTGAGGTAGAACCTAGGCAAGAGCACTTTTATACTCTGGTGAAGTGACTCCGCTAGAGAAACCTCCCTCTGGAGGGGGAAATCGAAGCCTTTGTGATAACCAATAGTCCTGACATCATGGGAGGACTCGTCTCCATCAACATCTTCACCACCACCATCTCAACTACAAACCCTAGTTCATCTCTTATTTTCAAACATTATACAAAACATCAAATTGGTACTTGTGGTTTGCTAGTAGTGTTGATTACATCTTTTAGTTGATGCTAGTTGCTTTATTTGGTGGAATATCATATGTTCATATTTTTAATCATATATTTATATTCTATGATCATGAACATGAATATGATTTGTCAGTAGTTCTATTTGTTCTTCACGAATATGGTTAAAGTAAGCATGTGAACTTGGTATCCGTTCAATATTTTGATGAGATGTATGTTGCTATTCCTCTAGTGGTGTCATGTGAACATTGATGAGTGATATTTTTACCCTCGTTTCACCTTTGTTTAAACTGAGATATTTCATTTGAAGAGAGATATTCACACTTATATTGCTACTAATGACTAATGAATGCAAAGGATTCCGCAAATCCTCTCTTTGATGTGTTTCCATACGAAATGAGATGAAAAGGTCAGAAATCACGTATTAAAATGTAAATGAAGGAAAATGGAGGAAGACAGACTCGACAGGAGGCGTTTGCGTGAAGACAAAGCAAAAGATGGTGTTCCACACGTGCATAGGTATGAGTGCCCGTTTGGCATGGATTTTGAGGGAGATCGTCCATGTGAATAACTTTTATAAAGGGGGCCCATCAAAATGTCAAGAGAGCGGCGAGGACGGAACCGAGAACCTGTTCATCATCTTCTTCCTCCAAAAACACTAGCTGCTTCCATTTGTGTCTCTATAGCCATATCCACCACCATAGTGCTGTTGCATCTAGTTCATACTTGTAATTGTGCATCACACAAGGCATCCATTGTAAGACATATTGCAGTCAATTGCAATCAATTAATCTCAAGATGTGTTCTTCATTTTTTTTCTCGCGGTCTAATCTCTATGTGTGAGTTGTTCGGTAAGGTATGGATTGAGGCATGACCTTACAACCCAGGGTATTTGTTGAGTGGATCAATGGAAGGCTTTGACGTAACGTCATGTATGTGTGAAATAAAATTGTTTCATGAAAATATTTGTTGTCTTGTACGCGATCTTCATCCCTAGAGCTACCCAAGATCATGGAGAGCGAGCATCGGTGAGGTTAGAAGAGAGGATACTGTGAAGTGTTATATCAAACACGTGTGACATTAAGGTTCAGTAGGGTAACATGGATCATATCCTTGGGGGTAGATGAGATGTAGTCATAAAAACCCAAAGCCCATTATATGATTTCATTATCTGAATTATCGAGTGAACCTCGTGAGACGTATAGGGCCTGCAGTAGTACAACTGATTCTTGATGGACGACTCGTGCGAGTAAAAATGGTTTTTGGGCACATCCCCCACTTCGATCTATAACAAGCATATCTCGGTGGGTGACTTCACATGCACAAGTTAATAACCTATTTTATCCCAACACAAATACAAGGTTATAAGCATTAAGACCTCATTTATGCACCTCTTTTTATTATAAGTGTTTGAATCACTATTAGCTTGTTGATCCGGTCAAAACTGGATTTGACACTTTGACAAAAGCTTGTTAGAGACCCTCGCTTCAAGGGATCTTCCTCTTGTGGGTTCGATAACTCACGGAACCTATGGGGAAATATGTGTGGGGTACTCTTTTATATTCCAATGTTGTATCAATAAAAGGACGTATCAAGCCCTTTCTCTGGCGACGTTGCGGGGAGGAGTTTAGTATTCCTAGTCTTTGTGTTTAGAATTTTGTAAAAGTTAATTTTCAATTTCTGGTTTTACTTTTCATTTTTAGTTTAAGTTTTATTTTTGTAGCAAGTATTGATAGTAAAAGAAAGAAAAGATTACTATGGCTTGTAATCTTCGGAGTTGTGATACTCCGAATAATAACTTAATGCATGAACCTATAGCATTACCTGAGGTTGCATCCAGTGAGTGTGAGATTAAATCGAGTTTAGTTGCCATGGTTCAACATGATGAATTGGAAGTCTCTGCTTTTGAGGAAGCTGCTATGCACGTACAGAATTGATATGATTAGTGTCGATTGTAGTCGGGCCAATGACAACGATGGCGTACAAGGTACCCACCATGATCAAGTTATTGTTGCTCCATTAGTTACTGTCAATGATATATATGTTCCAAACTATACTACCGTAGATAAACAGTACATAGAAAAGATTCAAAATTAGTTTTTTTAGCTGTAGATTCAAAATTAGTTGAACTTACATGCATTCATACTATGGTATTGGTAGAGACACGCTCGTTTAAGAAAGAGGAAAATAAGATGTTGGATGTGCATGCATTACGTGGGGAAAGGTACATGTGTGTACATGGAAAGAAGGATTACACTAGCACGTTTTATCAAGGTGTGCATCAATCTGGTTATTTCTTTTGGTTGCTACGTCCGAAACATGTCCAAGTTATACACATCCAAGAGATTTGTTTTTTTGAGACTAGCAAAAATGCCCGTATGTTGCAACGGGAGACAAAAATATTACGCCACAACCAAATAAATATGGCCCAATACCCTCACATATCAAATTTTGCCGATTGATGCCCACTTATCTTTTTTGTGAAATACATGGACAGTTTTTTACTCAGGAACTTTTTTTAAATCGATGATCTTTTCTGAAATGGAGTACAAATTTTGAAATTCACATTTTTTTGAGTATGTGTGAAGATTTTTTAGAATTTTGTAGACATTTTCTTTGAGTTCACACACATGTTTTGAATACATGATCATTTTCAAAATCATGAATGTTTTATATTTGCTGAATATATTTTTCAAAATTTGTGAATTCTTTAACAATATCGAAACAATTTTTTTAAAATCATCAACATCTTTTGATTCCATGGACATTTTATGATTCGTGAAACTTTTTTGAATTACCAAACATTTTATGATTTCATGAACTTTTTTCCAAAACTCGAAACTTTTAAATTTAGAATTTTGAAAACTCCCAAATTTATTTAAAGAAGAAAAACAATTTAAAATAAGAAACTATTCATATTTTTCAGGATATATTTGTCAAAATTGTGAATTCTGTTATAATATGCAATAAGTTTTTTGGAAATCATAATAATTTTGAAACTGCGAAAATTTTATGATTTCGTGATCCTTTTTTGGATTCCTAGACATTTTATGATTTCATGGAGATTTTTTTCTATCTTTTGAATACATTATCATTTTCAAATCATGAACGTTTTATAAATTATTATTATATTTTTGGAAATTGTGATTTTTTTAATAATATTTGAACAGTTTTTGAAATCATCAATATTTTTGAATTCATGAACATTTTATGATTTCCTGAACCTTTTTTTAATGCCCAAACATTTTATGATTTCATGATTTTTTTAAAACACAAAAGTTTTTTTCAAATCATTAATACTTTTTGAATTTGTGAACATTTTATGATTTCCTAAACCTTTATTTGAATTCCCAAACATTTTATTATTTCATGAACATTTTATCTCAAAACTTTTTAAATTTGGAATTTTGAAAATTCTGAATTAATTTAAAGAAGGTAAAAGCAAATTGAAATAATAATACAGAAAAAGGGTGAAAAAGTAAGGTTAGAGGAATCGAACCTCGGTCTCCTGTGTACAGGAGCAACGAAAATTCCGAATTAATTTAAAGAAGGTAAAAAACAAACTGAAATAATAATATAGAAAAGTGGATGAAAAAGTAAGGCTCCAGGAATCGAACCTGGGTCTTTGTGTGCAGGAGTAGCGCATACAGAAAAGGGGATGAAATAGTAAGGTTCGAGGAATCGAACCTGGGTCTCCTATCCACTACCCCACGCACGCCTTGGTAATATTTCAGGGTGTGACCTTATAAGTATAGGATTGGACCTTGACTTGGACAGAAGAAATCCAAACCATTTTCTTCACTTATGGATGACATAGTGGGTAATTTAGTAGAACATTAGAGGCAATTTTAATGACGTATGACCAAAAGCATTATTTGTTTTATTATTAGGTAAAGATTAATCACCCAATCATAAGTTGCTACTATTTCTCATGATTAAGACCGTCGGAGTTAGAGGTGCATATCAACAGGTTTAAATGGTGGAGATTATTTTCCTTGTGCAATCTAGGATGGGGTCCACCATACCAGTAGCTCACGTACGACAATGAGATGGTGCACCTAATCCTACGAGTATCAAATACGAGTTGGTTAGTTCGTTTTAGAAATAAAAGGAAACTGTCGAGATGTAAAAAAGCAAGTACCTTATATTTTAGGAGAGTCTAGATTTATTTTAGTTAAAGATAGCAGGTCGGTTTGCTTCTCAAAGCAAGTTAGATGGTCGACTAGTATGTAAATAGCCACGACGCACTCACTGTAAGGTTGGTTATATTTTATTAATAGACATCATGTGTTTCTAGGGTAAATACCCGTATTGAGCTTTGGGGGAAGCTATCTAAAAATCATTATGTTTTGGAGGAAGCTTTAGAAAACTTATATGTTGTGATTTATTTTCATCAAAATTGTTTTTTGCATGCGTAGTGTCATTGAGATTGGTTTTCTCATGCCGAATAGTAAGGTTCCAACCCTCTACTTCCTATACATTGCGTGCCCGGGCGAGAGTTTATTTTCATTGAAGGTGGAGTGTCGTGAAAGGTCGGGCCACAACAACAGGTCAGATCTCACCCTTTGTTGATATCCCATCTACTTCTCCTTCCTCTTTTTCTAGATCAAGAAGGAGGAGAGGTCATCGAGTCGTACGCCTGCTGAACTCGGAGGTGTCGTCCGTTCGGCACTAGATCGCGGGACGGATCGTGATGAGATCTTGGGGTGGGCTGCAATTTGGATCCCGAAGATGTTTCACTACATCAACCGCATTATATACGCTTCCGCCTAGCGATCTACAAGGGTGTGTAGATACACTCTCTCCTCAAGCTCGTAGATGGTCATCACCAATAATAGATCTTGTGTGCGCGTAGCAAATTTTTTGTTTCCCATGTGACGTTCCCCAACAGTGGCATCATGAGCTAGGTCTATGTGTAGATGACATCTCGAGTAGAACACAAAGGAGTTTATGGGCGTTGATATTCAGATTGCTGCCCTCCTTAGTATTTTCTTGATTCGGCGGCATTGTTGGATGAAGCGGCCTGGACCAACATTACTCGTACGCTTACGAGAGACCGGTTTCATCGACTAACATGCAACTTGTTGCATAAAGATGACTGACGGGTGTCTGTTTCTCCAACTTTAGTTGAATCGGATTTGACTGAGGCGTTCCTTGGAGAAGGTTAAATAGCAACTTGCATATCACCTGGTGGTTTTGCGTAAGTAAGATGCGATCATACTATATACCCATAACAGCCACGTAAAACATGCAAACAACAAATTAGAGGACGTCTAACTTGTTTTTGCAAGGTATGCATGTGATGTGATATGGCCAAGGAAATGATATGATATATTTGATGTATGAGATGATCATGTTGTAATAGGTGAATATCGACTTGCACATCGATGCTACGGCAACCGGCACGAGCCATAGGGTTGTCTTTAATTGTTTTTGTTCCTGGTGGATCTTTACTTTATCGCTAGTTCAGTAGCTTTAGTAGTAACAGCGTAGGTAGCGCGGAAACCTCGATGGCAGCACAATGTTGGAGATCATGATGATGGAAATCATGGTGTGGCGCCTGTGATGACGGAGATCATGCCGGTGCTTTGGTGACGGAGATCAAGAAGCAGAAGTTCATGGCCATATCATGTCACTTATGAATCACCAATGATGATAATCCTTTTATGCACCTTATTTTGCTTAGGACGATGGTAGCATTATAAGGTGATTGCTCACTAAAATTTCAAAATAAAATTGTGTTCTCCCCGAGTGTGCACGGTTGCAACAATTCGTCGTTTCGAGACACCACGTGATGATCGGGTGTGATAGACTCTATGTTCACATACAACTGGTGCAAAACAGTTGCACACGTGGAACACTCGGGTTAAACTTGACGAGCCTAGCATGTATAGACATGGCGTCGGAACATAAGAGACTAAAAGGTCGAACATGAGTCATGTAGTAGATATGATCAACATAGACATGAACCATTGAAGCCAACTTACCTCATGTGACGATCGGACTTGAGTTGGTGAATTTGGGTCATGTGTCACTCAAATGACTAGAGGGATGTCAATTTGAGTGGGAGTTCTTAAGTAATATGATTAATTGAACTTATTATCATGAACAAAGTCAAAATGTATTTGCAAATTATGTTGTAGCTTGTGTTTTAGCTCCACTATTTTTGATATGTTCCTAGAGGCTCCATAAACTAAGGATTGTCCTCATTGCTGCACAAAAGGCTTATGTCCTTAATGCACCGCTCGACGAGCTGCACCCCCATCGTCGTGTGTGGATGTTGTGAACATCTGACATACACGTTTTTGATGACTACGTGATAGTTCAATTTGTAATGCTTAATTGCTTAGAATTGAGGCGCCCAAGTTGTTTTGAACGTCACGGAACATATGAGATGTTCCGAGAGCTGAGATTTGGATTTCAGGCTCGTGCCTGTGTTAAGAGGTATGAGCCTCCGGCAAGATTCTTTGTCTACAAAGTAAGGGAGAAATGATCAATCGTTGAGCATGCGCTCGGATTGTCTGGGTACTACAATCGCTTGAATCAAGTGGGAGTTGATCTTCGAGATAAGATAGTGATTAACATAGTTCTCCAAAGTCACTGCCACCAAGCTACATGAGCTTCGTGATGAACTATAGAATATAAGGGATGCACAAGATGATCCCTGTGTTATTTGTCATGTTTGACACCGCGGAAGTAGAAATCAAGTAGGAGCATCAATTGTTGATGGTTACTAAAACCAATAGTTTTGATAAGGGCAAGGGCAAGAATGGATACTTCACGAATGGCAATCCAGTTGCTGCTCTAGTGAAGAAACCCAAGGTTGAACTCTAACCCGACACTAAGTGCTTCTGTGATGAGGGGAACTGTCACTGAAGCGGAACTACCCAAGGTACTTGGTAGATAAGAAGGCTGGAAAAGTCGACAAAAGTATATTGGATATACATGATATTGATGTGTACCTTACTAGTACTCCTAGTAGCGTCGGGGTATTAGATGCCGGTTCAGTTGCTAAGTGTTAGTAACTCGAAATTAAAGATACGGAATAAACGGATACTAGCAAGGGTGAGGTGACGATGTGTGTTGGAAGTAATTCCAAGGTTGATGTGATCAACCATCACACGCTCCCTCTACCATTGGGATTAGTGTTGAACCTAAATAATTGTTATTTGGTGTTTGCGTTGAGCATAGACATGCTTAGATTGTGTTTATTGCAATACCATTATTCATTTAAAGAGAATAATAGTTACTCTATTTAACTTGAATAATACCTTCGATTGTCTTGCACCTAAAATGAATGGTTTCTCGAATCTTGATCTTAGTGATACACATGTTCATAACATTGATGCCAAAAGATACAAAGTAGTAATGATAGTACCACTTTGTCAGTGCACTAAATACTGGGGTCCCTAGTGCCCCAGACTTGTGCACGGCCGTGAAGAGCCCATGTCGGTGGAGCATGGTAGGACCCAGTCAAGATTCAACTCCCAAGATTATCAAGGCCTCGGCAAGCCTGCCTTGCCAAGAAGATGACCATGGCCACGCCCATTTGGTGGGCGTGATGAACTCACCAAGTACAAGACCCCGGCAAGCTCCCTTGAAGGGATGACGACTGAAGCCCCCGACAAATTCCTTGCCGGGACAAATACTCAAGGCCCCGACAAGCTCCTTGCCGGGATGACGGGCCTGGCCACTAGTGGGCAACCGCCCTTGCCATAGGGCCACCGCCCCATATGCGCCAGCGCATTCCGCATGCGCCAGCGCAGCGTGGAGGTGTCGAAACGCCTGGATACGTGTCTTCACTTGCACATTGCTGACAAGGACAAGACGTGCATTAAATGCACGTGACAACGGTGGATGGATAAGCACCGCCCTAGGTTCACTGTAACTCCTCGTGACCGTACCACCGAGCACTGTAGGTCATTTCGGAAGGGGTTAGACTCTTTGGACATGGTCCCATAAGATGGTCATCAACGGTCCTGTAACAATTGGCAACAAAACGCTTAATACAACCAGACAAGCAGGACGTAGGGTTTTATGCGTAAGCGGCCCGAACCTGGGTAAAAAGGCTTGTCGGGTGCTGATTGTTAGCTCTTCTCTTCACGTCACTATCCCCGCCCTATGATCACAAGGGTTTCATGTTGATTCCCATAGGTGTCGACCTCGCATCGCTGATGCACTTACTTGTGGCACTGTCGCTTGAGTCATATTTCTATAAAACACATGAAGAAGCTCCATGTTGATGGATCTTTGGACTCACTTGGCTTTGAATCGTTTGAGACACGCGAACCATGTCTATTGGTGTAAACGCATGAAGAAACTCCATGCAGATGGATTGTTTAGTCTCACTTGATTTTGAATCACTTGAGACATGAAAATTATGCCACATGGGCAAGATGACCGAAGGCCTCATTTTCAGTGAGGTGGAACGAGCAAGTGACTTGTTGGTAATAATACATCTTGATGTAGGTAGTCTAGTGAGTGCCGAGGCATGCAGTGGATATCGTTATGTTATTACTTCACTAACGATTTGAGTAGATACCAGTGTATATGCTTGATGAATTACAAGTTTGAAATATTGAAAAGTTCAAGCAATTTTAGAGTGAAGTTGAAGATCATCGTCAAAAGAGGATAATATGTCTACGATGTGATCATAGAGGTAAATATATATCTGAGTTACGAGTTTGGTAAACATTTAAGACAATGTGAAAATTGTTTAACAACTCATGCCACATGGAGCACCATAGTGTGGTGGTGTGTTCGAAAGTCATAGCCGCGCCCTGTTGGATATGGTGCATGCTATGGTGCCTCTTATCGCATTAACACTATTGTTTTTGGGTTAGGCATTAGAGACAATGACATTCATTTTAAATAGGGCACCACGTAATTCCGTTGAGATGACATCATATGAACTATGGTTTGGAGAAACCAAAGATGTCGTTTCTTAAAAGTTTGGGGCTGCAAGGCTTATGTGAAAACGTTTCAGCCTGATAAGCTCAAACCCAAAGCAGATAAATGCATCTTCATGGGATACCCAAAATAGTTGGGAATACCTCCTATCTCAGATCCGAAAGCAAAGTGTTTGCTTCTAGAAAAGGGTCCTTTCTCGAGGAAGAGTTTCTCTCGATAGAATTGAGTGGGAGGATGGTGGAAACTTGATGAGGTTATTGAACCGTCACTTCAATGAGTAGGAGGGCACATGAAGGTGTTCCTATGGCGCTTACACCAGTTGAAGTGGAAATCTGATGATGGTGATCATGAAACTTCAGATCAAGTTACTACCAAACCTCGTAGGTCGACAAGGATGCGTAGTGCTGCATAATGGTACAGTAAGCCTGTCTTGGAGGTCATGTTGTTGGACAACAATGAACCTACAAGCTATGGAGAAGCGATGGTGGGACCGGATTCCAACGAATGGATGAAGGTCATGAAATCTGAGACATGATCCATGTATGAAAATAAAGTGTAGACTTTGGAAGAACTACTTGATGGTCGTAAGGCTATTAAATCAAAGTGGATCTTTAAAAGGAAGACGGACGATGATGGTAAATGTCACCATTAAAAAAGCTCGACTTTCCCAAAGATGTTTCCGACAAGTTTCAAGAGTTGACTATGATGGGACGATCTCACTCATAGCGATTCTAAAAAGTCCGTTGGAATTATGTTAGCAGCTGCTACATTTTTCAATTATGAAATCTTGCACATGGATGTCAAAACATTGTTACCTTGACGGTATGTGATACAACCAGAATGTTTTGTCGATCCTAAGGATGTTAATAAGTATGCAAGCTCCAACGATCCTTCTATGGACTCTAGCAAGCATCTCAGAGTTGGAATATACGCTTTGATGAGATGATCAAAACTTTTGGGTTTATACAAGGTTTATGAGAAACTTGTGTTTCCAAGAAAGTGAGTGGGAGCACTATAGAATTTCCAATGAGTCTATGTGGTTGACATATTGTTGATCAGAAATGATGTAGCATTTTTGGAAAACATATATCATTGTTTGAAACAAAATTTCAAAGGAAAACCTGAATTAAGCCTACTTGAACGTTGAGCATCAAGATGTGCGGAGGTAGATCAAGACGCTTGATAAAACGTTCGATGAATGCATACCTTGACAAGTTTTTGAAGGAGTTCAAAGTAGATCGGTCAAAGAAGGAGTTCTTGGCTGTGTTGTAAAGGTGAGAAATTTCAGTAAGACTCAAAGCTCGACCACGATAGAAGAAAGAGAAAGGACGAAGGTCGTACCGTATAGCCATAGGCTCTATAGTATGCCATGTTGTGTACCACACCTCATGTGTGCCTTGCCATGAGTCTATCAAGGGGTACAAAGAGTAACCGAGGAACGGATCACTGCACAGTGATCAAAGTTATCCTTAGTAACTACTGTACTAAGGAATTTTTCTTGATTATGGAGGTGATAAAAGAGTTCGTCAGAAAGGGTTACATCGATGCAAGCTTTGACACTAATCCGAATAACTCCGAGTAGTAAACCGAATTCATTTAGTAGAGGTGTCATTGGAATTGTTCCAAGTGAAGTGTGGTAGAAGCATCTACAGTATGACATAGAGATTTGTAAAGTACACACATATCTGAATGTTTCAGACCCGTTGACTAAAAACCTGTCTCACAAGCAAGACATTATCAAACCCCAGAACTTTATGGGTGTTAGATTCATTACAATCACATAGTGATGTGAACTAGATTATTGACTCTAGTGCAAGTGGGAGACTGTTGGAAATATGCCCTGGAGGCAATAATAAATTGGTTATTACTATATTTCCTTGTTTGATAATCGTGTATTATCCATGCTAGAATTGTACTGATTGGAACTCAAATACATGTGTGGATACATAGACAACACACTGTCCCTAGTGAGCCTCATGTTTACTAGCTCGTTGATCAAAGATGGTCAAGGTTTCCTGGCCATACAAAAGTGTTGTCACTTGATAATGGGATCACATCATTAGGAGAATGATGTGATGGACAAGACCCAAACTATGAACGTAGCATATGAACGTGTCAGTTTATTGCTACTGTTTTCTGCATGTCAATGTATCTGTTCCTATGACCATGAAATCGTGCAACTCCCGGACACCGGAGGAATACCTTGTGTGTATCAAACGTCACAGTGTAAGTGGGTGACTATAAAGGTGCTCTACAGGTATCTCCGAAGGTGTCTGTTGGGTTGGCATGGATCAAGACTCGTATTTGTCACTCCGTGTGACGGAGAGGTATCTCAGGGCCCGCTCGGTAATACAACATCACAACAAGCCTTGCAAGCAATGTGACTAAGGAGTTAGTCACATGATCTTGTATTATGGAACGTGTAAAGAGACTTGCTGGTAACGAGATTGAACTAGGTATATATATACCAACGACCGAATCTCGGGCAAGTAACATACCGAAGGACAAAGGGAACAACATACGGGATTAACTAAATCCTTGACATAGAGGTTCAACCGATAAAGATCATCATATAATATGTAGGAACCAATATTGGCATCCAGGTCCCGCTATTGGTTATTGACCATAGAAGTGTCTCGGTCATGTCTGCATAGTTATCGAACCCGCAGGGTATGCACACTTCATGTTCGGTGACGGTAGAGTAGTATTGGGATATGTATGTTGGTGACTGAATGTTGTTCGGGGTCCCGGATGAGATCCCGGACATCACGATGAGCTCTCAAATGGTCCAGAGGTAAAAATTTATATATGGGAAGTCCTATTTTGGCTGCCGGAAAAGTTTCGGGTTTTATCGGTATTGTACCGGGAAGCTTCTCGATGGATCCAAAAGGTTCCATAGGGTTCCAGAGGAGTTAGGAAGGGTCCCTCCAGCCCCTAGGACGTGCATGGTCTGTAAGGGGCGTCCAAGCCTTGTTGGGCCAGCCACGAAGGGCCCATGCGGTTGGGAGGGAATGGTCCTAAAGGGGAAGGCACCTCCTAGGTGCCTTGGGGAGGGAGGAAACCTCCCTAAGCCCACACCCCTGCTTTGAGGAGGGGATAGGGCTGCGACCCAACCCTCCTCCTTGCCTCCTATATATTGTGGGGGAGATGGAGGGGCTGAACACACCAATTCCCACGCCCCCGTGGCAGCCCTACCTTTCCCATAACTTCGTTTTCTCCTCTGATCGGTTCCGACAGCGCTTGGCAAAGCCCTGCTGGCACTGCTCCACCATCATCTCCACCATGCCATCGTGCTGGTTGAGATCCCATCTACTTCTCCTTCATCTCTTGCTGGATCAAGAAGGATGAGACGTCATCGAGCCATAGGTGCGCTCAATGAGGAGATGTCGTCCATTTGGCACTAGATCGTGGGACGGATCATGATGCGATCTTGGGACAGACTGCGATTTGGATCACGAAGATGTTCCACTACATCAACCGCATTATATACGCTTCCGCTTAGCAATCTACAAGGGTATGCAGATACACTCTCTCCTCTAGCTCGTAGATGGTCATCACCATGCATAGATCTTGTGTGCGCGTATGATTTGTTTTGTTTCCCATGTGAAATTACCCAACAGATGACACTCCTGCTCGTCCTTCATCGTCAAACGACCTCGACAACGCTGGAGCTCCTCCTCCACCAACAAGTTGAAATTCTTCAGGGGCGTTTGTGCTCAGTTTTGTCCCTTTTCATCACTTGATGACAAAGGGGGAGAAATCTGAGTTAGTCTTCAAGCGGGTCTACCTTAAGGGCTATATTTTTGCTAAGTTGCAACTCTCGTTCTTCTGAAGTGTTTGGCTGTATGAGTTGTAAACTCAAGTCTAGTGGTGGTCTGACACTTTTGAACTATTTTCCTCGCATGCTTATTCCTTGCATTGATTAATGCATGCATGCTGAAATTCGTCAATACCACTTTCCATTATGTGTTTCAATTTCTTCGTGATATATGTTTAATGCGTGCATGGATTACGAGATATAGGGGGAGATCTCCATGGTATAAACCTACAATGTTCATTTGCAGTCCAAAGAAAATTCTTCAAATATGCACTTCTTTAGGGGGAATTTTTCTATATATTGCAATCAAACTATTCAAACTCAGTATTTCCACTTCATATATTTATCCCCGTTGAATTCTTAACCTATTTTCATCAATCACCAAAAAGTGGGAGATTGTAAGTGCATCTAGTGCCCCTTAGTGATTTTGGAGTACTGAAGACTTATAGGTTAAGGGACTAATGTGTTTGTGAGTGTACACAGTCTCCATAAGTTTTAGGGGAGTTTGAGTTATTCAAAGAATATCGACCCCTAAAAATGAATGTCTTCGGCTGAAGACTTTGGTAATTCCTCAAAAACTTTGAAAGGGAGGAAATTGGTATGTCCTTGAAGATATTGATGCGAGGGCTTTGAAGCGTGAGGACTTTGTTTTCATAGTTTCATTTCCTTTCTTTTGAGTCATAGGAACACCATAATGTTAAAGGGGGTCGAGGTAAAACTAGGGAAGAGTTTCCAGGTGATGCTCAACTAAAAGCCTACACATGCCCAATCCTTCGAGTGAAGCCTTTGGAAATATTTTACAGGGTAGTCCATTTCTTCAGTGACAGAGAAGATCTTATGGTCCCTCAGTAAATTCCTCTAACTAATGAGGTTTTCGCGAGTGCAAATTACCTACAAGTGAGGAAGATAAGAGACATGAGGAGTTTCATAGCTTGAAAGTTCCGATCGTTGATGCGCTGTGTGCCAGCTGTCCCCAAACCTTATCCACATAATGATCATATAATTGCGGCATTTATGTGAAATCATGTCGGGATTGCTCCCAGGCTATAAATAGCCGTCCCCCATAACCACTAGCTGGTTGGCTGCTCCGCGAGAGAACTTGACACTCGTCATTTGAGCGAAACCTATTCCTTGAAGACTTTGATAGAAAATCATGAGTGAGGAAAAACTCCAAACACCCAATCCGAAACCCAGAAATCCCAAAGTGATTGAGCATCACTGAATAGATTGTTCTTGTGAGGAACCGATGATTGTTACCATTAAAGGCTTTGCATCTTCCAAATGGTTAGGCGTCACTGGTCTAGAGCATTCAGCACTAAACTGTGGATTGCCGGGTGACCGAGTTTGTGAGGGTTTGGAATTATGCCCTGAAGACTTACCACGAGTGTTGAGCGAGGAGTGTGTGTCCTTAGCTTAAGGAGAATACAGTAATGACTTAGTGTCCTCGGAATGTGTGTCCTTTGGTTTAAATACCAAGATGCTCTAAACCAGACGTACGACTCTCACAAAGTTGGAACTCGGTCATCAAATCACTGTCTTCACCGAGTACCTGGTTCTATTTCCTCATTTAAGTGTTGATAAAATTGATCGCTACAATTTGAAGAATTTGATTGAAAACTTTCTCAATTTCCTCATCTCAAATTCTTCACATCACATGTTCCGCAAGTGCGTATCGTGATAATGCTTCTCGCGCTAAGTGTCTGTTGGGGATATTACCTACGGATAACCCGCCCTTAGTGGGCCGGGTTATCGAAGGGGCGACTTACCATTCAACGCGTGTCTCGTGGCCCAGAAGCTGGATGGCGGTTCAAGAGGTCATGCGGTTGGAAGATTATCAAGGGAATTCCCAATCGTGGAGAGCACGGCAACTTAGGGCTAAGGAAATCCACGAGGAGTAGTATGGCAGGACTTTGTAAAACCCTAGGGCTTCGACCTGTATATAAAGGCGAGTCCCGGGGAAAGATCAGGCGAGTTAGAGAGAATCGAGAGCTAGGTCAGGCAAGTTACGCCCTCCTTGTAATTGAAACCACCATTAATCCACACAAAGCAGGACGTAGGCTTCTACCTCCTCACGAGGGGCCGAACCTGAGTAAATCTGAGTCTCGCTTTCGCTCACCCCCTTCGAGCCGCCACCAAGGTGCGATGGCTCCATCTTTAAGTCCTTTCACGAGGACATCTGCCGTGACAAAACCACGACAGTTGGCGCCCACCATGGGGCTAGCGCATAGTGGAGTTGAGTTCTTGAAGGGAGCCCTACCAGGGTTAGAAAGCTATGCGGTCGGCTTCATGAATAAGAGCCGCCGCGAGAAGTACTACATCGACAACTCGATGTGGGAGCCGGAAGCCGATTCAGTCGAATCTGGCTACCGAGTCCCCTTCGGCAAAATCAACGTCTTCATCGGCATGATTGGGACGCCTGTGCCTGAGCCGGACACCTCCACCGACATCGTCGAGCCGGCCAGGTACGTCCTCCCCGTCACACAGCGGGACAGGAGTCGCCACGCTTTCGTCAGTTTTACGCAGGGAAACGATGTACAAGACGAAGCGGCGGTCTAGGAGATCACCCCCGTCAATTCTGACAGCGAGTCATCCATGGGTGAGACAGATTCAATCCACCCTTTCTAGGAAGGACAACTCATAGGGCTATCGTTGGCCATGGACCCCGAGGTCTTCGAGAGGTCCCATCGACAAATCGCCATCTACATGGCGGGGTCATCGCAGCCTCAGCAAAATGCAACCGGCAACAACGAGACCGGTGGGACGTCCAAACCCCCAGCGCAAATCATGGCGGGATTAGCGGCGGAGGTCGCCAGCCTTATGGCAACCACCGTCACGTCCGAGAATCAGGAGTCTGTCAACGCCGAGCTAGACAAGTTGCGGGAGGCAATGGCCAAGGCGCAGCGGGACATGGAAGCAGAAGCCGCCAGGGTGGAGACGCAGCAGGCCGCGATCGCAACAGAGACAGAGCGGTTGAACACCAAAGGCTGGCGGCTCGAGAGACAGCAGCACGTGTCCGACACCATTCACCAAAGGAGGCACGATGGGCATATCCCAGCCGACTTACATCCAACTCGCCTTTTCGACAACCCGCGCACCCCCAGGGCGGGTCCTGATCGGCCTTTACAAACTGTTCCAAGGGGAGATCCAGATCCACCGCCCAATCCACCGCCTCCTCTACCAATGGATGCCCATGCGACTCTGTTCCAGACGCCACGGGGTCACTTCTCGAATCCTGTGGACAATTGTGCTGGCGGTAACCCACCGTTTGGAGTCCCAGCTGATTTACGGAAACTCCCCGATGGAGATAGAGGCCAGAAACGCCATCGAGATGCTAAATACTGCCGTGGACCAGAACACGCAGTACTCTCATAGCCTCGATCGACTACACTCCACGCCTCAGGCGAGCCACACCAGGAGTCGCCACGAGGACCTACCCATGGTAACCAGCGGGCTGCGGCGATTCCCTCAACCTAACCCTCTCGGGATGCCTGACACGAGAGATCAAGATATCGTGGACGCGGCACGAGCTGCGCGTCAAATAGAGACAGCAGCCGCGGCGGGTCAGGTCTACCCGGCTTACACGTCGTCACCTCCCGCACCCCCGGACACTGGAGGCAAGCACATCGATCCTTTGAATGCCGAAAGACTTCAAAGGGCCTCGGAAGGTCCCCAATTACTCGTCGGATCTCGAACCAGGGTCATGGATCGAGAGCTACGAACTCGTGATGGACATGCTCGACGTAAACGAGGCGGTGTGTGCTAAGTACTTCACTATGATGCTCGAAGAGACGTCACGTGCGTGGTTGAAAAACTTGCCGCCCAACTCCATCAACACCTGGGCGGAGCTACAGGAGCGCTTTATCAAGAATTTCAGAGGGCCTTGCAAACGCCCGATGACCATCGTCGACCTACAACACTGCGTTCAGCGACCGGATGAGTCGGCCCACCATTGGACCCGGCGAGTCACGGAAGTTATTCACTCATCAGAAGGCATCTCGGTGGCTCAGGCGGTGTTGATCCTGGAGAAGAACTGCCATTACGAACCTCTGGTAGTAAAGCTAGGGTGGTTCAAGCGGAAAGTACGGGACTTGGGCGAATTAATGGATACCCTTACTAGGTATGTTGAGTCGGACGACACCAAGGATCACGGGGAGGACGACGACAAAGTTAGTACCGCCAGAAAGGGCGAGTTACACAAGGGCCATTCTCAGTTTCAGGGCCGGGGCAACCACCATCATGGCGGGCACGGCAAAAAGAGACAACAGGAGCATCCTACAGAATTTGTCACTAACACTAATACCAGCAACGGAAACCCGCGCCAGAAAAAATGGGGCTTTAGTGGGAAGAAACCGCGCAATTATCACGAGATGCTCAAAGGCCCTTGTCCTCAGCATGCCACGGAGGAGGGATTGGCGACTCACTATTGGGAGGATTGCTATGTGACGCAGGAAGTCCGGGCCGAGGCGCTCAGGAGAGGCCAAGGTGGTGAACAAGGCCAGCGACAGGAACAACCTGGCGCATCCGGGTCACGTCAGGTCCCGTTCGGTGGTTTACCTAACCCGGGACCGCATGGCGGGTCACAGCCCAACGCTGGGCAGTACAAAGTTCACAATCAGCAGTACCACCCGTCGGGAGTATTCCAGCAACGCCCCTTGCAAGGGGATCCCCAGCGATAGGAAGATCGTGGCGGGTTCCAGAATAAACCCAAACCATTGAACAGCGGGCAATATCACGTGTTCACCACCAACACTTGTAAGCGGGATCATAAGGTGAAGCATAGAACCTTCAGCATAGCTGAGCCGGCGCTCCCCCGGTACCTTCACTGGTCTAAACAGCCCATAACCTGGAGCAGGGAAGACCATCCCCCCGAGTAGACAACCCTGGCGACTTGGCTTTGGTTGTGGCTCCCCAAGTTGGTGGGTACACCCTTTCCAAGGTCCTTATGGACGGAGGCAACAGCATCAACATCTTATATTTCGACACTTTCCGACGGATGAACCTCTTGGAGAAAGACCTGATGCCATCATCCACGGTTTTCCACGACATCGTCCCCGGTAAGTCGGTGTATCCAATTGGGCGGATTAAACTTAATGTGGCCTTTGGCATGGAGTCAAATTACAGGAGTGAGTCTCTCCTATTCGAAGTGATCAAAATCAAGAGCCCCTATCATGCATTGTTTGGCCCGCCCATGCTATGTCTATCTCAAACTCAAGATACCCGGCCCCAAAGGTCCTATTACCATCAGCGGAGATATGAAGATAGCTCAAGAATGTGAAGAAGGAGACGCAGCTTATGCCGAGTCGGCTTGCATGGCTGAGGAGCTCAAGTTTCACCGAGCTAATGTTGACCCGGCGGACATGACGCCGCTCAACAGGCCGACCATCAATTCTGAGCCCCTCCTCAAGTTTAAACCAATGGACGACACCAAGGTTACAGACTTTACACCTCGCGACTCCACCAAGCAGTTCACTATTGGGGCGGGTCTCGGCCCCAAATAGGAAAGCGCGCTCATCAAATTCATCCGTGAGAATCGGGACATCTTTGCATGGAAACCTTCTGACAAGCCAGGTGTAATGAGAGAATTCGTTGAGAACCATCTTAATACTGACCCTAAAGTTAAGCCAGTTCGACAGTACCTTCGCAGGTTTAATGAAGAGCGTCGTAAGGCGATTGGAGAGGAAGTAGCCCGGCTCCTGGCCGCCGAGTTCATCATCGAGGTTTTCCATCCTGAATGGCTGGCTAACCCGGTCCTAGTGCTAAAAAAGAACGGCACTTTCCGCATGTGCATCGACTACACTGACCTCAACAGAGCCTGTCCGAAGGATCCCTTCACCCTTCCCCGCATTGATCAAATTATTGACTCGACAGCGGGTTGTGAACGTCTGTGTTTCTTGGATGCTTATTCGGGATACCATCAGATTAAGATGGTGTTGGCGGATCAGGAGAAGACATCCTTCATAACCCCATTCGGGGCCTTCTGTTATGTGTCTATGCCATTTGGGCTCAAGAGTGCAGGGGCGACTTATCAGCGTTGCATCAAAAACTGCTTGCACAACCAGATAGGCCATAGTGTCCATGCTTATGTGGATGACATCGTGGTCAGGTCCCACCAAAAAGAATCGCTCTTGGAGGATCTCAAAGAAACCTTTGACAACGTGCGTGTTTACCAGATGAGGCTTAACCCCACCAAGTGCGCTTTTGGTGTCCCTGCGGGGAGTAATTGGGTTTCTTGGTATCGGAGCGTGGCATTGAAGCCAACCCGGACAAGATCGAGGAAATTACCTCACTGGGGAAGCCGGCCAATGTTAACCAAGTCTGGCATATGGCGGGTCGAATCGGAGCTCTGAACGGTTTGTAAGTCGCTTCGGGGAGAAGGCCATCCCTTTCTATCAGTTGCTCAAGAAAACTGATCGTTTTGTGTGAATGGACGAAGCCGACGAAGCTTTTGAAGCGTTGAAGCGGCAATTAATTAACCCACCAGTGTTGGCGGCTCCAGCGGATAAGGAACCTATGCTCCTGTAGATTGCAGCCAATTCCAAGGCAGTCAACATGGTAGTAGTTGTCGAGCGGAAGGAAGAAGGAAAGGAGTATCCGGTCCAGCGACCGGTGTATTTCATTAGCGAGGTCCTCACCCTCTCCAAGCAACGTTACCCACATTGGCAGAAGCTTGTTTTTGGGGTGTTTATGGCGAGTCGGAAGCTGAAGCACTACTTCCAGGAACACCCGATCATGGTCGTCAGTTCCGCCCCCCTCGGCGACATCATACAGAATCGAGAGGCCACCGGCTGGATTGCTAAGTGGGTCATCGAGCTCGGATCTCATCATGTGCGGTATACGCCTCAGACGGCCATCAAATCTCAAGCACTCATGGATTTCATCAATGACTGGACCGAGTTACAAATCCCGGAGGAAAGGCCCGATCATACTTAGTGGACCATCCATTTCGACGGGTCCAAGCAATTGGAAGGCTCGGGGGCTCGCGTGGTGATAACTTCGCCTTAAGGTGATAAGTTCTGTTAGGTCCTTCGGCTCATGTTTTCATGTACCAATAATGCAGCGGAGTACGAAGCCTTGCTCCATGGTTTGCGACTCGCCAAAAAGATGAACCTCACGCGAGTCAGGTGTCTAGGCGATTCAGATCTGGTGGCATAGCAGGTTTCTGGTACCTGGGATTCACGAGACCCTTTGATGGCGGCTTACAAACGAGCTGTGTCGGATGTAGTGGGTCACTTCAATGGTTATCAAGTGGATCACATCGATCGGCGACTTAACGAAGCATCAGATGCTCTTCCCGTCTCGATTCACAACGTAAGTCAGTTCCTCCCAATGTCTTTTCGGATGTATTGCATAACCCCTCGGTAAAATTACCTTCAGAGGAAGATTTAGCGGTACCGGACCCCGAGTCTCAACTCGTGGCGGCTCTTCACGCTACTCCAGACTGGGCGACTCCTTACATGGCATATCTCACCAAAGGCGAGTTACCAGCTGACGAGCTATTAGCTCGCCAAATCGCCCGTCGGTGTAAATCCATGGTAATACACAATGGCGAGTTACACAAACGAAGCACCTCGGGGGTATTTCAAAGATGCGTCTCTCCTGAAGAAGGATGTATGATCCTCAATGAGATTCACGCGGGCGACTGTGGTCATCATGTTGGGTCCCGATCTTTGGTCTCTAAAGCCTTCAGACATGGGTTCTATTGGCTGACGGCTCACACAGACGTAGAGGAGATCGTTCGCCGATGTGATGGTTGCCAAAAATTTGGACGCCAGATGCATGTGCCGGCTAAGGAATTGCAGATGATACCAATCACTTGGCCGTTTGCAGTCTGGGGCTTGATATGGTTGGCCCTTTCAAGATGTATTCCACAAAAAGACTCACCTATTGGTGGCGGTTGACAAATTTACCTAGCAGGTGGAGGCGGAACCTGTTAGCAGTTGTGATGCAGATACGACCGTCAAATTCTTGAAGAAACTAATTTTCCGATTCGGATATCCTCATAGTATCATTAGTGACAATGGTACCAATCTATCCAAAGGTGCAATGCAACAGTTTTGTTCACGAGAGCATATCCGGCTTGATGTTTCCGCGGTTGCACATCCTCAGTCTAATGGGAAGGCGGAGAGGGCGAATCAGGAAATATTGCGGGGGATTAAGCCTCGGCTCATGGTACCTTTGGAACGTACTCCAGGATGTTGGGTGGAGGAGTTGCCGTCGGTACTATGGAGTATCAGGACAACTCCAAATCGCTCCACGGGTTTTACTCCCTTCTTTCTGGTCTACAGAGCAGAAGCGGTGTTACCAAGTGACATCAAACACGATTCCCCATGAGTCGCCGCCTACGTGGAACAGGACAATGAGCTGGCGCGACAGGACTCACTGGACGCCTTGGAGGAGGAACGTGACTTAGCCGCATCATGATCGGGAATTTACCAACAAGACTTGCGACGTTACCATAGTCATCGGGTCAAGAGCCGGACTTTCCAAGAAGGCGACTTGGTGCTCCGTTTGATTCAAGATCATACTGGTATGCACAAGCTATCACCTCCGTGGGAAGGACCGTTTGTCATCAGCAAGAATCTTCGGAACGGCTCATATTACTTGGTGGATCTTCGCCCGGATCGGCGGACTACAAAGGTTGAGACAACTCGCCCCTCGAACATATCCCATCTACGGCCTTGCTACACTTAGAGCCATGAGCTCCCTTTTTTACTAGTTTTCAGAAAATTGTAAACCAATGAATTATGAAAGCAATAAATCCGGCACCCACGAATTTCAGGGTCCTTTGCCGTTTCAACTTTTGAAAGCATGAGTCTTTATTGTTCTATAAGTCGTCCAAACATGGACACTATCAAAGTCAAAGAGCGTAAGTCGCCATTCTGCACTTACTACAAAACTGGGCCTTGATAAAGCCAAAGAGGACCAACATTGCCACGTCGCACGGTTCAAACATAGGCGCCTTATGTGGTTTTGAGAATTTAGTCAGCTTACTTGGGGGCTACTAGTCCCCAAGTCGTTTCGTAGTAAGAGCGTATACGCTTCTGTGATCCTATGCCCGGCTTTTTCCTGAATCATAGGTCACTTGGGGGATTCCACTCATTGAGTTCAGCCTGAATACCCTCTTGGGTAGCGAAAAATTACAGCATTAGAAATGGTTATACTTGACTATGTGTTGAACAACTCGCCACATGGACCTATGTACTCAGGGCGAGTCAATCCGTTATATGGACCCTGAACTCGCCTTGGCTAAAACGTAGAAGGTACCGGCCAGAGTCACACATGGGAAATAGAGAAACCATTGGTTCATTGAACCTGCTTCATTGAAGCTTGACTCGCGCCTGATCAGCCAGTCTAAAACAACAAGGCTTTTTGCAAAAGCTTTCTAAGGGTAACACTAGAGTTTTGCAAACTGGTCTTATCCTATCATAACTCATTGAGTCAATAAATTTTTATTTCTTTATGGCAAGACCACAATATTTCCTAATATATTTGTGTCGGCTTTTGGTTATAACTCGCCCCGACTTATTTTTTAACCACTATTTGCCATAACCCGGGGGGCAGATCTATTTTTTGCCATAACGCGGGGAGGGTTGATATATTTTCTTTGCCATAATCCAAGGGGCTGGTCTATTCTTTACCATGCACTCACTGAGTCGGCTCATGTTTTTCCTGACACATAAGGCGATTCACGCATAGATTCAAGGAATAAAAGTGGTTCTGGAAAGGTTCAATCAAGAGGTACTACTGACTGATCGTTGTTCCACAAAATCTAACAAGCTATTACATGGCTCGCATGGCCAAAACGGGTGTTATCCCCCAGTGAAGAAAGGATCAGTGGACGGATCAAGCCGCCTCCGAGTCACCTTGCCTTGAGCTCTCTCCGCCTTCAATTCGTAAGTCGCCCAGTTTCCAATTTCACTTGGATAGGGCAACAAACTCATATTCATCATCATGGAAGAGGGATAGGTCCATGTCAAGATCAAAAGGATTCTTGGGTCGGCGAGGAACCAAGCTAGCAGTTTCGTACGAAGGAGGCGTCACCTTCTTTTTCATCTCATCATAGGCGGCTTGGTATTTGCTCAAATCCAAGCTGGCCGCCAGTTGAGTCGCCGCGGAGCGAGATTCTATGATAGCTCGGTGCTAGTCCACCTCGGTGAACTCTGACCCGTCATCCTTTAGCTCAGGGTAGCCGGCGGCTATTTCTTCTGGTTTGAGCTCTGGGCATAGGCTAAACACCGACTCAGGGTGTTCAGGACTCCCTTCCAGGCGGCTGATCTTTTCAGTTCCTCTCTTTGAGGAGGCAATGTGATCAAATAGCCGAGCATGTGCTTGATGGTTCTGACTAGCTCCTTGTTGCCCATCACTGCCTTAATCGTCAGCACGCCCCCAGTATATAGCTTCTCGGCGAAAGTATATATAGCCTTCAGCTTCAGCATGCAGTCGTCTGGAAGATTGGCGGCTCATGAACCTACAAAGGACATATCAGTATGTGATAGTTTTTCGGGAGACCAGATTATTTTTTCAACAGACAAGGGATAATACTTACCAAACATAGCAACAGTCATGTTGGAAATATGCTTTTTTAAGCCGGAAAGCTCTTGGTGGGCGGCTTCCAATTTTTCCTCAGCCTGCTCAGCATGCTTGAGGATGGCGGCTTGGGCAGCTTTGGCTTTCTTCTCCAGGTTTTGATGGTTTGCCTTCATCCTCTCTAGCTCAGCCAGAACCAAGCGGTATTTTCTCTCCGACTCAGATTGTGCATCTTGTTGTTCAGCCTGATTCTTCCTTAAGTCGGCTAAAGCCGACTCGGTCTGGGTCATAGACTCCTGCACATAAAATTTGGGGAGACAACTTTCAACATTATTGCAAGCAATACTCCTGATACTTGGGGGCTAACGTATGATTTTATTCAAAAGTCATACCATATTCAAGACCCGGCTCATATTTCAAAAGATGACCCGACCCTTGGGTGCTACAGGTTGAAGATTTTAACTCTATTCAAGACCCGACTCATCTTTCAAAAAGATGACCCGACCCTTGGGGGCTACAGGTTGACGATTTTAATTATATTCAAGACCCGGCTCATCTTTTCGAAAAGATGACCCAGCCCTTGGGGGCTACAGGTTGATGATTTTAATTATATTCAAGACCCGGATCATCTTTCGAAAAGATGACCCGGCCCTTGGGGGCTACAGGTTAAATATTTTAACTATATTCAAAGACCCGGCTCATCTTTCAAAAAGATGACCCGACCCTTGGAGGCTACATGTTGAAGGTTTTAACTATACTCAAAAACCCGGCTCATCTTTCAAAAGATGAGCCGGCCCTTGGAAGGCTAATGGGTGGAAGAGAATACATAAGTAGACGTACCTCATGCCTAACCCTCATAAGATGGATCAAGCTTTTGTTCATCTCATAATCCCACTCTAGGTGACTTGCGAAGCCAGAACAAAGTTGGTCAAACTCCAGCTTCTCATATTGGGGGAGCTTGAGTTTACTAGTGTCTTGATCAGGGGAAGGGCGAGATTGCTTGGAGGTATGCTTGGACAGTACCGCAACTGGAGGAGTGGAGTAGCCAGTACCGGTGACTACAACATCATGTGGATCTTCAGTCGCCTTGAGAGGGCTTGGCGGGTTAACTTTGTCAGCAGTTTCCTTCAAAATTATGGGCGAGTCATCCCGGACATCAGGAATATCGTCCGCAGGAATATCATGAGCTGCCGCTTGCTCTTTTTCAATCTCTGGGACAGAGGCGCTCATGCCTAAGGCTTTAGTGGTTTTAGGAGCAGAAGATAAGTCGCCAGCTTTCCTTCTCTTCACTTGTGCTCTGAGACAAAGGCACCAAGATTAAAACCACATATCGTTGTTTAGAAGAAATTGGAATTAACAAAGGGACTCACCCTTGCACACGAACCATCGGCGGGAGAGCTGATATTGCCGAGTCGCCAGATGTAGGGGGAGAAGTTTGGTAGAATAAAGGCTTAAAAGTTAAAAGAAGTGGCGAGTCATATTTTACACAAGGAAGGGTAAGATAAAAAAAAATTGTACCTCGCTGCTGCGCTTCCGACTGGTTGTCTTTTCAGGCAGTCCGGAGATTAAGTCGCCAGAGTGACTACGGATCTTGCGTTTGGGGGTATATCTTGCTTTCTTCAAAAGGAAATCAGGATCCATATAAGCATATGGATGAGACATGGGCACTTTTTGTGGGGACTCCGACTTACTAGTCGAGATCACCGTGCTCAGTGATCCCAGAGATCAATGCTCACCGAACACATATACTGATTAAAAGAGTTTTACATCCAAGTACCGATTATTACAAGGCATGACCGAAGGGTCAAGTTCACAAGACAGGGCCTAAGGCCAAATCACTCAGATACACTAGTAGCGGAAAACATACGGCTAAGCGGGTGCCCATGCCATCAAGCCTACACCGATAGGCATTCTGACTCGGAAGTGTCCTAGTTTGCAAGGGCATCTCCGAAGACGTACTCATCTTCAAACTCCGGCCCTTCCATGTCTGGTCAATAACATAACCAGTGGCAAGCCAATGAGTACTTTGAATGTACTCGCAAACAACCCATGATTTAAACAACGAAAGTGAAGGATAACAATATCATGCATCTTTAGAGTAACTCATCTGGGTGGAATGATCATGAATATGCATCAAGTTAAAGAACTACTCTTGAAGAATAGGTTACAAATATCATTATATCTGTCGAGAGCTGAACCATCCGGGTTCACCCTATATGCCAAGTCACCGAACTTGGTCATATCATTGCTATCATAGCAACACCTTTCTCAAAACCACACACACACACACACTCACACACAATTGGTTTATGCGGAAACAACTGGACGTAGTTTAAGCAGGATTACCCAACTCCCTTGACCGTGGACACAGCTATTCGAATAGTTTACACTCTGCAGAGGTAGTACGCCGGTCCCACGAGATCTGGGAAACTTCCGTGTCATCTACGACTCGCGGTATATCACACACCCGAGGTAAGTACCCGATCAATGTCTTTCCCCTGACGATACTTGACAAAGAGGTCCACTCGATTGGTACCCATCCCACATGTTGTACATCTTACGAGCACCAACTCTGGACTGTACCAACCATGCAGAGACCAACGGTGTGACTGGAACTCATAAAAATGGCATAGTCGTCCTACCCGGCACGGCCCCATCACGGGAGTGACCACACATCACTCCCGCCACTAGTAATGTGGCTCTTTGCTAGCACCGACCAGAGTAATTAACATAGCCCCGTCCCATATGGGGTAACGTGGTCGTACTGGTAAGGTTGGGACGGTCGACACATCATAAATCTATTCCCATTTCTGAAACCATACTCACACAAATACCGGGTGCATCACTTCACCAAAAGTGACCACCTAACTCATCATCAACCTCGGGCATTAGTGGAACCCTACGGGGTTTTAGTAAACTCTTGCTTTATGTCATCAACATGCTCATGATAATACTACATCTATCTTTATTTGTCAACATGGTATTAGCCTGACCCTCAAGGGGTAGGGTCAAGCTCAATGCATGTGCTCCGGGGGAGCCTTCGGTAAAATCATATCAAATGATTACCGGCACTTATGATCATATGCAACAAGGATTCTTGCTATCTTACCATGCTAAGTAACATATGCACAGTCATGGTCAAAGGGCTGCTTGCATTGGTCAGCTAAGTATCCGGGGTCTTCGAGGTCTTCCGCTCCGATTCCCTTGTCACACGGATATTCTATCGTCGATAAAACAATAAATAAGAAATAGCTCACACAGAAACAGACCACAAAGTTATTTAAAAATGTCCTTTATTACTGATAAATCTAAGGTATCATTTGAAAAATATTTTCCTTAGTTTTTCTTGAAGGAATATTTTTGAAATGAACCAAACAAAAGCAAAACTATTTCAATTTAGTCCTTTTTATCATTGTAACATAGTATAGTTGTTGGAAAAATTCATCCAGGCATAATATTAAATACTACACATTTTTAGAAGAATAACAGTGGAAGAATTACATTTTTACACTAGTTAAATGTTTGTATAAAAATCTTAGAAACCAGGGTTTAAAAATAACAGAAAAACCAGCTAAACTCCCGGCCTGGCTCGTCCCAGAGTTGGGCTGGCCTATGGCCAGCCGATAGCCTGCCCAGGCGCGCGCGTCGTCAGGTTTGACCCTGACGTGCGGGGCCTTGCGGTTAGCGATCGAGGTCAGCGCGGGGGAGGAGGCTGGGCCACCGACAGGTGGGGCAGACCTGTCGGGGCCGTCTCCTACCTCTGGCCAGAGAGGAGGAGGAGGACGCCGACAAGGTTGCCGACGCTCTCATGCCCCAACGAACACCGGAATGGGTTCTCCTTACTGTCGCCTACCTGCTGGTGGTCGGAACAACGACGGAGAGGCAGGGGTTCGCCGGCGACGAGGAGGCCGTGGCGGAGGGGTTTCGGGAGGTGGTCGAGGGGGTGGCTAGAGAAATGGAAAAGCTCGGGTGTGTTGGGGGAAAGCTTCCTGGGATCGAGAGGGTCAGTTTGGTGGGTCGAGGGGCGCAGGAGCCGTCGTGTAGCCGGAGATCGACCCGAGCTCCGAGGCGGAGGGGCCTCGGTCGATCTCGAGCACCGGGGCTCTACTGGTTTGCTGGGGTGACTAGGGAGGTACTAGTGATCGTGGTGAAGCTATCTGAGGGGTGCTGGAGCGAGGGGGAAGGATATTTATAGGCGGTGAGGAGATTCGGGAGCACCGATGACTCATCATGGTGCGCATGGGGGTGCAGTGAGAGGCTGGGGTCGAAACCACGGTCTCAGGACGTGGTTTTGGACTGCGCGAACCATCTGCAACAGGTGGAGAGAGAGGGAATTCGAGCATTCATGGCCGCGCAACCTTGGCCGGTTCTGGTGCGCGCGGGCATGCGTCGTGCGAGCTCTAATGCGGGGGAGGAGGGGCCCTGAGGCTTTCTCGATGCAGAAGGGTTGTCGGGGAAGAGGTTGGACATCTCGGGGGAGGCTGGAACTGGCCGGGGGCGTCGCCCCCACCTCGGTGACTCCCTATAGCGCGCCCAGAGCGCAGTTTTGGCATGCCACAGCATGCTGGTGCGCTCTAAGGCACTTTGGATGTGTCTAGCATGTCCTGGCATTTGCTGGGGGTGTGGCTAGCCGTTTGGTTCTTGTGGGAGCTTCGGCTGGTCCAGGGAGGCAAGAAATACTGGTGCCGTCAGTCATGAACTGAGATCTAAATTGGGGTTTTTGGCCTTTCCACTTTGAACCAGTGAGGGGCTAGTTGACTGGGGTTAGGCACAGGTGTTGGCCACCGAATCTATGAGTTCGAAGCAAAGGAGTTTGGTTTAGCTATGGCTAGGCTGGCTTTTTCCTATTTGTGAGAAGGTGTTCGACAATGGCTTAAGGGGGTTGCACCCCACCACTGGTGCAGCAACTTAACAGGTTTGGGTTTGGTGGTAAGCCATGGAGTTTCACCAAATTTGCGCTCCAAAGGACAAGTTTAGCTTTGTAAACTTGAAAATACTCTAATATGACCAGATCTGTCCCTTCCAAAGGGAGTGTGGGCAAACTAATTTCCACCAATCCCATTTTTGTTGTGGAACCCTCATTTGAGGCATTAGGCACTCGTGCAAAGTTTTAGCATCATTGGACAAACTTTGCTATGTAGAGTTGCTCTAACTTGATTCTGGACACACAAGGTTTTAGGGTTATTTGGGGTCATTATTCACCTTTGATCAAGGTGAAACTTTATGTGGACACCAAACAAGGCTTAGGGACATCACTGGAATTTTCTAGGAATTTATTGAGCATATTCCGTTTGGAAATATTTCAAAATGCCAAAACATATAGAAATAGCTTTCATAGTTTTATTCAAAAAATATTAATATAAAATGGGGTTTAAAATCCTATGTATGGAAAATATATGTCCTTTTGATCATCTCCAAATTTAATCAGATTTTTCTAAAGCAGAAAAGTATTTTTCCTTGTTGGAATACCAATTCTGGCTTTAGAAATGGACATGTTAATTAATTAGGAAAATAATCACAAACATAATTACTTCTGTGGTTTTGAAATAAAAATATAGGTTAAACTTAGATTACCAAATATGAGTAGAAACACTGCTCGCTATCAAGGACTGTAGTGCAACTTAAGGTAGGTTTTACCTTGATTATAAATAAGCAAAGGTTTTTGGAAATCAGTGTTATACCAAAAGAATTTTGGGTTTTAAACCTCAGATGATCAAGCGTACAAGCGTACAATGTCAATCATGGCACTCACAACATCAGTTTTGAAAAAGTTTTAACAAGCTCAGAATTTCTCAATACAGACAAGTGATAATAAAAATAGGGTGTGACAGACCTATCCCCCTTACAAGAATCTCGTCCCCGAGATTCCTAAGCAAGGTGCTAAAAAGGTCTGGAAACTCAGATCGGAGATAGTCTTCACGCTCCCATGTAGCTTCGGCTTCGGTTTGGTTGCTCCATTGAACTTTGAAATACTTGATAGTGCGGCTCCTGGTGCATCTCTCTGCTTCGTCCATATTGCGAATGGGCCACTCGCGGTAGGTGAGGTCAGAGTGAAGGTCAATGGCCTGGTGATCAATGTCCTTGTAAGGATGAGAACGACTTGGCGCTTGGAGACACTTCCGAACTTGTGACATGTGGAAGACGTTGTGCACAACCGAAAGTTCCGGAGGTAACTCCAACTGATAAGTGACCTCTCTACGCCTTGCCGTGATCTTAAATGGCCCAACGAACCTTGGAGCGAGTTTCCCCTTAGCGTGGAAACGCTTGGCTCCCTTGAGAGGCGTGACACGGAGGTACACTAGGTCTCCGAGATTGAACTCCACATCCCTGCAGCGAGAGTCCGCATAACTCTTCTGTCGTGACTTGGCTGCTTTCAGATTTTCTTGGACTAGTAGCACCTTCTCTTCTGCCTTGTGCAAAACTTCTGGTCCGAAAATCAGCTCGTCTCCGGTTTCAGACCAGTTGAGCGTGGTGCGGCATTTCCGTCCGTACAGTACTTCGAACGGGGACATCTGGAGACTGGACTGGTAGCTTTTGTTGTAGGAAAACTCAGCGAACGGTAGACAGTCTTCCCATTTGGTTCCGTGTGCTAGGACGGAGCATATCTTCGAGTATCCGATTCACCCTTTCCGTTTGTCCTCCCGTTTGCGGGTGGAAGGCGATGCTAAAGGAGAGTTTGGTATGGAGGGCCTCTTGTAGTTTCCTCCAAAACCTTGAGGTGAACTGTGTGCCTCGATCAGATACAATCTCCTTGGGAACTCCATGGAGGCTTACTATACGCTGAATATAGAGACTAGCCAACTTGTTCCCATCATAAGTGGTGTTGACAGGGATGAAATGGGCCACTTTGGTCAAATGGTCGACAACAACCCATATCGAGTTATGGCCCTTGCTAGACCTTGGTAAGCCAGTAATAAAATCCATCCCTACCTTGTCCCATTTCCATTCCGGCACCTTGAGAGGTTGTAGCAGCCCTGCGGGTCGTTGATGCTCAGCCTTAACTTGCTGATACACAACGCACTTGGCCACATACGTCGCAATCTCCCTCTTCATGTCGTGCCACCAGAATCTTCCTCGGAGATCTTGATACATCTTGGTACCACCGGGGTGAATGGAGTAGGGTGTATCGTGTGCTTCCCGTAGGATTAAATCCTTGAGTTCAGCCTTGTTGGGTACGCATAAACATTTCCCAAACCACACCACTCCTTGATCATCTTCCACGAATCATGGGGCCTTGCCTTCTTGAATCTTCTTCTTGATACCTTCAATGATCTTGTGACCCTTCTGGGCTCCTTTGATGTCGTCTTCCAGCGTTGGTTTGACTTCGAGGTTATCTAGGAATCCAAATTCCACTAGTTCCAACCCGAAGTTCTCTAGTTCTTCATATAAGGCGGGTTGCCTTTCCTTAAGCATGACGTTTAAGGTGTTGGTCTTCCGGCTCAAGGCATCAGCCACTACGTTAGCCTTACGGGGGTGATATTAAATGCTGAGGCCGTAGTCCTTGATTAACTCCAACCATCTCCGTTGCCTCATATTCAATTCCGTTTGGGTGAAGATATATTTTAGACTCTTGTGGTCAGTGTATATTTCACATCGCTTCCCCAGAAGGTAATGTAGCCATGTCTTCAGAGCATGCACTACTGCTGCCAACTCCAGATCATGGGTGGCATAGTTCTCTTCATGCGGGCGCACTTGGCGTGACAAGTATTCCACGACTCTGCCATCCTGCATTAGAACCCCACCTAGCCCGGTCCTTGAGGCATCACAATATATCACGAACTCCTTGCTGATATCTGGAGTGGCCAATACCGGGGCGGTGGTTAGCCTCTTCTTCAACTCTTGGAAGCTTGCTTCACATTCCGGCGTCAATTAGAACTTCTTGCCTTTCTTCAAGAGCTGAGTCATAGGTCGCGCGTTGCGGGAGAATCCTTCTACGAACTTGCGATAATATCCCGCGAGTAGGAGGAAGCTCCTGACTTTCTTCACGACGATTGGCGATTCCTAGTTGGTTACCTCGTAATCTTAGAGGGATCAACTGCCAATCCACTTGTCGTCATGGTATGACCCAGGAATCCAACTTCGTTCAGCCAAAACTGGCATTTGCTGAACTTTGCATACAGTTGGTGCTCTCGAAGCTTCTCCAATACTAACCTCAAGTGTTACTCATGCTCTTCTTTAGACTTGGAAAAGATTAATATGTCATCGATGAATACGACGACAAACTTGTCCAGGTATTCCATGAAGACCTTATTCATGAGGTACATGAAGTAAGGCGGGGCATTAGTCAATCCAAAAGACATGACAGTGCATTCGTACAAACCGTACCGGGTCACAAATGTCGTCTTTGGTATGTCTTCGGGTCGAATCTTTAATTGGTAATATCGAGATCGAAGGTCGATCTTGGAGAATACCTTAGCTCCATTTAGCTGGTCGAACAAGTCTTCGATCTTGGGGAGTGGGTACTTGTTCTTGGTCGTGACCTCATTGAGAGAACGGTAGTCGACGCAATTTCGGATTGTCCCATCCTTCTTGGACACGAAGAGAACAGGTGATCCCCAAGGTGACGCACTCGGACTAATAAACCCTTTTTGAGTTGCTCATCCAGTTGCTTCCTCAACTCCGCTAGCTCTTTGGATCCCATCCTGTAAGGCTTCTTATAGATAGGCCTTGATCCGTGCATGAGTTCGATGATGAACTCGATATCTCGGTCGGGAGGCATCCCTGGTAGCTCACGGGAAAGACGTCTGGGTACTCACAGACTATTGGCACTCGGTCGAGTCCTTCCTCTGATAGGCTGTTAACTCGTGGTACTCGAGTGGGTACTGGCTCAGAGACATACTTGACTTTGACCCCTTGGTCACTTGTCATGGTAATGCCCATGTTGGCACAGTCCAAGATGCTTTGATGCTTGGCCAACCAGTGCATGCTGAGAATTACTTCTAGGCCTTGTGACTTAAGCACAATGAGATCCACTGGGAAGCTCGTTCCATCGATAACTATCCCGACCTTCCTACACCCTAGGTTGGCCCTTAAAACTGCCCCGAGGTTTGAATTTACATATGCCCATGAAGCAGGGTAGGTTCTAGACCACACTTTTCTGCAAACTTTTGCGTAACAAAAGAATGCGAAGCACCACAATCAAACAATACTGTTGCTGGGGTAGAGTTGACGAGGAACGTACCCAGAATGCAGTCCGGGTCTTCGTGTGCCTCTTCTGCGGAAATGTGATTAATCCGCCCCTTGTTTGTGGTACTGTTGATTGAGGGGAGCCTCGTTCCTGCCTGGTGCTCCTTGGCCTGGATTTGGCGCATTGGGGCGCGGAACATCGGGTTTCTTGTTGGGGCACTACCTGGAATAGTGCCCTGTTTGTCCACACCCGAAACAGGTAACTTGCGCTGGGAGGTTGGTCTTGCCCCCACCGTTGTTTGGCGGAGTGCTTGCTGGCTTGGCATTGACTTGTTGCTGAGGTTAGTAATTCTGGCGAAATGTCGGATGCCTGTATTGCTGCTGCTGATAGTTGGGTCTTGCCGGGGCTGACTGCCATGGTCGTGGTTTCGGGCTAATCGGTCCTCCACTACCCATTAGCTTGCGCTTACGGGTGTCGTCCATTGCACGACACTTGTCTTCCAATATAAGAGCCTTATTAACCATGTCACTGAAGGTCCGACATTCACAAACAACCAGCTGATACTAGAGCGACTGTTGCAGTTCTTCCATAAAGCGTTCCACTTTGGCAGCCTCAGTGCTGACGTCTTCAGGTGCATATCTTGATAGGAGGTTGAACTTCTGCAAATACTCCTTGACTGATCCACTGCCTTGCCTTAAGGCTCAGAATTCTCGCTTCTTAATGGTCATCATTCCCAGAGGAATATGAGCACCGCAGAATCCATCCTTGAACACGGCCCAAGTGATGACTTGCCCGGCTCGCATGATCTGAAATCCATCCCACCATGCTCTGGTTGTGCCTCCGAGACAGGGAGTTGCATAGAGGACTTTCTAGTGATCATCAGTGCACTTGACGAGCGGGAGAAGGTCTTCAATAGTCCGAATCCAGTCATCAGCATCCAAGGGTTCAGTCGTGTCCGTGAATATGGGTGGCGTAGTCCGCATAAACTCAGAGAGAGTTGAGCGACCGTTGCCATTCCCGTTCTGTGGCGGGTGGTTCTCCAGGGTTTGATCCAGCTGCCGGATAGAGGCATTGTTGGCTTGACGCTCTTATCAAAGAGCTTGAAGGAACTGAGCCATGGTCAAGCTTTCAGGAGGAGGCAGTGGCGGTGGAACATCGTCTTGCTGCGTGTGGTGATCTCCAGCTTGAGCTCCCCCCGGTTCCCTGCTGCTGTCCTGAAGAGGCAGAGCCGGGGTTGCCGAAGGTGCTGTTGCGAGTTGCATTCACCATACTGTCAAGGGAGTAGACAGGTCAATTTTTTTGCCGAACTAGTTGCACTCGAAAGGGATGACGTTCTAGTAAAGGGGGTCTATGTCGTGCTTGTGTGCAAGATTTTTATGACAATGGTTTGAAAAGGACTACTGCATTAAATTTAAAACAAGTGATGTAGTCGCTCACAAGCTACTTAAGGTAGAATGCGACTTGCATCCAACAGGTTTTCACAACATCCGGGGTCATAAAATCCTGATACAAGAACTCCCACGCTCGGTACATCCTACGTTGCTAAGCGGTCGACTGCGCGGTCTCATAAGCCGGCTCTGTGGGATCTTCGTCTTCATCTTCCTCTCTATCTTCATCTTCATTAGTGCTTCCTTTCCTCGAGGGAGTAGGGGAAGGAAGCGGACCATCTCGACCGTCTCTTGGTTGGCGAGGTAGCGAAGAGTTCGATGTACTCTTCTGCAGTTAGGCAACGACTCTGAAGAGGAATAGCCTGAAGCGGGGGTATTCCTCCTCGGAAAGCAAAGCCAGGTGATATTATGGGTGCTCCTTCTTTCTTCACTTTGCGGTTCTTCATTTTCTCCATACGAAGTAGGTCCTTGACTTGGTACAGCTCTTGGCGGATCCTAGTCGACTCCTTGATCAAAAGATGCGTCAAGGTGTCTGAGGAGAGACTGAAGTAGGTCTGAAAGCTCAATGGCGTCATGTCCTCGGATGAGGGGTTGAGTGTCCAACTCCCGTCTACCTTATCTTTAACAAAAGGTAGGTAACGAGTAGCTGGCTCATCCGCCATCTCAGGAAGGATGTCACGGAGTCGCAAGAGTGCTTCTCGTGCTGCAGTCTCCATGGCCAGCATCAGATCCTCCATCTGTGGCCCTTCAAAGAACCACCTAGTTGGGGAGTCGTTAGCCTTCACTATCACATCCACGTGAT
Source organism: Hordeum vulgare subsp. vulgare (assembly GCF_904849725.1). Classification (NCBI taxonomy): domain Eukaryota; kingdom Viridiplantae; phylum Streptophyta; class Magnoliopsida; order Poales; family Poaceae; genus Hordeum; species Hordeum vulgare. Next base: position 221,692,022 of record NC_058522.1, read on the forward strand.
ACAACTTGGTGTCGGCGTTGACCCAGTGTTCATGGTAGAGGAAGATGGGCGTGCTACGTACTTGACACTTCTCGAGGTTATCGCTCAAAAGCAGAGGGAAGCCCGTTTCCAGAAGCATCTCAGGTACGGCGGCCATCTACAAGGTGTAGAGGAGATGGTTAGAAATATTTAGTGGGTGCGGTTCTAGGGACAATCTATGTGCACTAATTGTTTCGGCTATCGTCCGTGCTACCTAAGGCTTCCTATAGTCAGGATGGCTCTGATACCAGCTCTGTGGGGACCCCGACTTACTAGTCGAGATCACCGTGCTCAGTGATCCCAGATATCAATGCTCACCGAACACAGATACTGATTAAAAGAGTCTTACATCAAAGTACCGATTATTACAACGCATGACCGAAGGGTCAAGTTCACAAGACAGGGCCTAAGGCCAAATCACTCAGATATACTAGTAGCGGAAAACATAGGGCTAAGCGGGTGCCCATGCCATCAAGCCTACACCAACAGGCATTCTGACTCGGAAGCGTCCTAGTTTTCAGGGGCATCTCCGAAGACGTACTCATCTTCAAACTCCGGTCCTTCCATGTCTGGTCAATAACATAACCAATGGCAAGCCAATGAGTACTTTAAATGTACTCGCAAACAACCGATGATTTAAACAACGAAAGTGAAGGATAACAATATCATGCATCTTTAGAGTAACTCATCTGGGTGGAATGATCATGAATATGCATCAAGTTAAAGAACTACTCTTGAAGAACAGGTTACATATATCATTATATCTGTCGAGAGCAGAAACATCCGGGTTCACCCTATATGCCAAGTCACCGAACTTGGTCATATCATTTCTATCATAGCAACACCTTTCTCAATACCACACACTCACACACACTTGGTTTATGCGGAAACAACTGGACGTAGTTTAAGCAGGATTGCCCAACTGTCCTTGACCGTGGACACGGCTATTCGAATAGTTTACACTCTGCAGAGGTAGTATGCTGGACCCACGAGATCCGGGAAACTTCCGTGTCATCCACGACTCGCGGTATATCACACACCCGAGGTAAGTACCCGATCAATGTCTTTCCCCTGACGATACTAGACAAAGAGGTCCACTCGATTGGTACCCATCCCACATGTTGTACATCTTACGAGAACCAACTCTGGACTGTACCAACCATGCGGAGACCAACGGTGTGACTGGACCTCATAAAAATGGCATAGTCGTCCTACCCGGCACGACCCCATCACGGGAGTGACCACACATCACTCCCGCCACTAGTAATGTGGCTCTTTGCTAGCACCGACCAGAGTAATTAACATAGCCCCGTCCCATATGGGATAACGTGGTTGTACTGGTAAGGTTGGGACGGTCGACACATCATAAATCTATTCCCATTTCTGAAACCATACTCACACAAATACCGGGTGCATCACTTCACCAAAAGTGACCACCTAACTCATCATCACCCTCAGGCATTAGTGGCACCCGACGGGGTTTTAGTAAACTCTTGCTTTATGTCATCAACATGCTCATGATAATACTACATCTATCTTTACTTGTCAACATGGTATTTGCCTGACCCTCAAGGGGTATGGTCAAGCTCAATGCATGTGCTCTGGGGGAGCCTTCGGTAAAATCATATCAAATGATTACCGGCACTTATGATCATATGCAACAGGGATTCTTGCTATCTTACCATGCTAAGTAACATATGCATAGTCATGGTCAAAGGGCTGCTTGCATTGGTCAGCTAAGTATCCGGGGTCTTCGAGGTCTTCCGCTCCGATTCCCTCGTCACACGAATTTTCTATCGTCGATAAAACAATAAATAAGAAATAGCTCACACAGAAATAGACCACAAATTTATTTAAAATGCCCTTTATTACTGATAAATCTAAGGTATCATTTAAAAAATATTTGCCTTAGTTTTTCTTGAAGGAATATTCTTGAAATCAACCAAACAGTAGCAAAACCATTTCAATTTAGTCCTTTTTATCATTGTAAAATAGGATAGTTGTTGGAAAAAATCCATCCAAGCATATTATTAAATACTACACATTTTTATAAGGATAACAGTGGAAGAATTATATTTTTACACTGGTTAAATCTTTTTAGAAATTTTTTAGAAACCAGGGTTTAAAAATTAAAAAAAAACGGCTAAACTCCCAGCCTGGCTCGGTCCAGAGTTGGGTGGCCCATGGCCAGCCGACAGCATGCCCAGGCACGCGCGCCGTCAGGTTTGAACCTGACGCACGAGGCCCTGCGGTCAGCGACGGAGGTCAGCGCGGGGGAGGAGGCCGGGTCACCGACAGGTGGGGCACACCTGTCGGGGTCGTCTCCTACCTCTGGCCAGAGAGGAGGAGGAGGACTCCGACGAGGTTGCCGACGCTCTCATGCCCCAACGAGCACTGGAATGGGTTCGCCTTATTGTCGCCTACCAGCTGGTGGTCGGAACAACGATAGAGAGGCAGGGGTTCGCCGGCGACGAGGAGGCAGTGGAGGAGGGGTTTCGGGAGGTGGTCGAGGGGGTGGCTAGAGACACAGAAAAGCTCGGGCGAGTTGGGGGAAAGCTTCCTGGGATCGAGAGGGTCAGTTTGGTGGGTCAAGGGGCGCAGGAGCCATCGTGTAGCCGGAGATCGACCGGAGCTCCGAGGCGGAGGGGCCTCGGTCTATCTCGAGCACCGGGGCTCTACTGGTTTGCTGGGGTGACTAGGGAGGTACTAGTGATCGTGGTGAAGCTGTCTGAGGGGTGCTGGAGCGAGGGGGAGGGCTATTTATAGGCCCGCGATGGTGAGCAGATTCGGGAGCGCTGGTGACTCACCGTGGCACGCATGGGGGTGCAGAGAGAGGCTGGGGTCAAAACCACGGTCTCAGGACGTGGTCTTGGACTGCCCGAAGCATCTGCAGCATGGGGAGAGAGAGGGAAGTCGAGCATTCGTGGCTGCGCAACCTTAACCGGTTCTGGTGCGCGCGGGCACGCGTCGCGCAAGCTCTAGCCTAGGGGAGGAGGGCCCCTGAGGCTTGCTCGATGCAGAAGGGTTGTCAGGGAAGAGGTTGCACATCTCGGGGGAGGCTGGAACAGGCCGAGGGCGTCGCCCCCACCTTGGTGACTCCCTGTAGCGTGCCCAGGGCGTAGTTTTGGCATGCCACGACATGCTCCTGCGCTCTGAGGCACTTTGGACGTGTCTAGCATGTCCTGGCATTTTCAGGGGGTGTGACTAGCCGTTTGGTTCTTGTGGGAGCTTCGGCTGGTCAAGGGAGGCAAGAAATACTGGTGCTCTCAGTCATGAACTGAGATCTAAATTGGGGTTTTTGGCCTTTCCACTTTGAACCAGTGAGGGGCCAGTTGACTAGGGTTAGGCACAGGTGCTGGCAACCTAATCTATGAGTTTGAAGCAAAGGGGTTTGGTTTAGCTGTGGCTAGGGTGGCTTTTTCCTATCTGTCAGAAGGTGTTCGACAGTGGCTTAAGGTGGTTGCACCCCACCACTGGTGCTGTAACTTAACAGGTTTGGGTTTGGTAGTAAACCATGGAGTTTCACCAAATTTGAGCTCCAAAGGACAAGTTTAGCTTTGTAAACTTGAAAATACTATAATATGACCACATATGTCCCTTCCAAAGGGAGTCTGGGCAAACTAAGTCCCACAAATCCCATTTTTGGTGTGGAACCCTCATTTGAGGTATTAGACACTCCTACAAAATTTTAGCATCACTGGACAAACTTTGCTATGTAGAGTTGCTCTAACTTGATTCTGGACACACAGGGTTTTAGGTTTATTTGGGGTCCTTATTCACCTTTGATCAAGGTGAAACTTTATGTGGACACCAAACAGGGCTTAGGGATATCACTGGAATTTTCTAGGAATTTATTGAGAATATTCCCTTTGGAAATATTTCAAAATGCCAAAACAGACAGAAATAGCTTCGTAGTTTTATTCAAAAAATAATAATAATATAAAATGGGGTTTAAAATCCTTTGTATGGAAAATATTTGTCCTTCTGATCATCTCCAAATTTAATCAGATTTTTCTAAAGCAGAAAAGTATTTTTCCTTGTTGGAATACCAATTCTGGCTTTAGAAATGGACATGTTAATTAGTTATTAAAATAATCACAAAAATAATTATTTCTGTGGTTTTGAAATAAAAAGATAGGTTAAACTCAGATTACCAAATATGAGTAGAAGCACTGCTTTCTATCAAGGACATGTAGTGCAACTTAAGCTAGGTTTTACCTTGATCAGAAATAAGCAAAGGTTTTTGGAAATCAGTGTTATACCAAAACAATTTTGGGTTTTAAACCTCACATGATCAAGCATACAAGCATACAATGTCAATCATGGCACTCACAACATCAGTTTTGAAAAAGTTTTAACAAGCTCAGAATTTCTCAATACAGACAAGTGATAGTAAAAACAGGGCGTGACACTTTTCCACAGATCCGTGTGGCTGGTCTAGGAGAAGGAGAAGGTGAGTCAGAAGAAAGCGAAATTACCTCGACCGCATCATCTTGCCTCTCCTTGTCCTCTCCGACACATAAAGACGCATGGTATAAGCATAAGTTGGAATACATAGGTAATGAGTGAGGGGGAAGTCTTACCTCGGAGTGCTCATTGTCAGCTTGTGACTCGCCGACAACAGATGAATATTTGGCGGCGGCTTACCTTTGCTGGTTTTCTTCCTCTTCTTTGGTGGCGGCTTGGTGGTCTTTTGGGCGGTCACTTTGGGGCCCCTTCGCCAGAAGGGATCACTTTTCTGATGAATAAAAGTGAATTTTAAACCAAGAGCACTAGTGAGTATAAAGAAACGAAAGGCGACTTGGATTCTTACTGATGGCACCGGGTTGGAGCGGGAGAAGGCCTTGAGCCCAGTCTTGGCACATTCTTCCAAAGGCTCACCGGTGAGCTTCTTGATGATTCCAACATTATCACTCTCTAAGAGTCTTTTGTGGAGAAAGCAATACGGATGGTTTACCGTACCATCATATCCATACATCAGCCCGTCTCAGCGACTCAAGTGAAGAATATTCCACTCCACCCAGCAGCGGAACAAATCAATCCCGATGAGCATATCGTTGGTCAAAGACTTTAACTCGGAGAAAATGGGGATAAATTCCGACACTTCTTCTTCTCTGAGTTTCTCGGGCAGTTTGAAGCCCGGAAGAGGGTTTTCGCGAGGTCGAGAGGTGTCCCGGCAAGAAAACCATGACTAGGCCTAGCCCTTGGGATGGCTGGGCAGAAGGACTGATGGAAATCCACGCTTGCGATGTCTTTGAATGTTGACTCCTCCAAGTTCATGGTTGGGACCGTTGGGAAACTCGGTCTGGCGATTCAAATGGAAGAAGTTCCAAAATAAAGGAACTATGGGCTCTCTCTGCAGGTATACCTCGCAAAAAACCTGGAACTGGCAAAGGTTGCTGATGGAGTTGGGTCCCAGGTCTTGAGGATGAACGTTCAGGAAATGCAAGACGTCTCAAAAAACTTTGACCCGGGCGGTTTGAAACCTCGTTCAAGGTAATCGGTAAAGACGACTACTTCTCCTGTAGCTGGATTGGGAGTCAACTCGCCCGGGGCGGTTCTCCAACAAATGGTTTCCTTACTATCAAGAAGACCCGCCTTAACGAACTTCTGGAGAGCGGCATCATCGATTTTCGTTGGTAACCAATTGCACTTCGAAATGGCCATGACTACAAAAGAGAGGGGAACAAGGCGATTCAGTAAAAACTATGAAGTATTCTAACTCGCCAGTATGGGTCTACAGTATGTTCAAAAAGGATTTGGTGACTCTCAATGGGTGACATACATCATAACCCGCTACTCAGGCGATCCATGGAAGTATCTTTAAAGTATTGTAACTCGCCCTTCAATTGGAAAGGAATGGGGCATAGCGATGGTGATAAATTTAAGTCGCTTTGGAAGCTGGAGCTAAATGGCGACTCTCAAGGGTCCTTTTTTCCTTAGGGATGTTCTCGGGAGATGAACAAACATGTTTCTAAAAACAAGCAGTAAACTATGGATCTACGAGTGGATCAAAATAAGGGAATACTGCTCAAAATAATGGTGAAAAGCTACGAGCATAAGGCAGCGACGGCATTGGATCTACGACATGAAGGCTTAAGATAACAAGCAGACGCGATAAAGTGGCCGTAGTTTGCTACTGCCTAAGTCTATTACGAAGATATGAAGCGGATCTAAGGCAGGAAAGAACATTTGTCGCGTCATGGAGCTAGCTCGCAGGAACAATGGTCATGGTGTCCTTGGTGTAAGCCTAATAAGGGAATGTGTGTACCTAGGGAAAGGAGATCGGTGCCGAGGACGAAAGCGCAGAACATCGTGCTTCTTGGCGCCCAGAAGACCACGGTCAATGGAGGAGCTCTAGGAGCCGGTGACGATGCCCGGGTGCTGGTGCTCGAAGAGGAAGAGCGCAAGGAAGACGAGGAAGAGATGGAGGTAGGTGATGGGGATCCCCCCCCATTTCTCCTACAGTTATTTAAAGGGCAGGAAAGGGAATCGAGACTGTCAAGGCGGAGATCGAGGTGACAAGTCAGAAATTGGGATGATGGTGCCTAGATTTTCGGGATAAGTGATTATGGAGCAAAAGATCCGTTGGATGGTTGCGGTGTTAAAAACCCCGAAATTAAGGGGATGAGGTGATGTCATCAAAGATTACACGGCGGGTCAGATAAGATTACAACGAGTGGCGACTTATCGTTCGTCTAAAGATAGAAATGGTAAGAGCCGCCCCAAATTGGTGAAGGTTTATTGACATGAATGAATTCAAGACAATCTGGGGCCTAATGTTGGGGATATTACCCGCGGATAACCCGCCCTTAGTGGGCCAGGTCATCGAAGGGGCGACTTACCATTCAATGCGTGTCTCGTGGCCGAGAAGCTGGATGGCGGTTCAAGAGGTCATGCGGTTGGAAGATTATCAAGGGAATTCCCAATCGTGGAGAGCACGACGACTTAGAGATAAGAAAAGCCACGAGGAGTAGTATGGCAGGACTTTGTAAAACCCTAGGGCCTCGACCTGTATATAAAGGCGACTCCCGGGGAAAGATCAGGCGAGTTAGAGAGAATCGAGAGCTAGGTCAGGCGAGTTACGCCCTCCTTGTAATCAAAACCACCATTAATCCACACAAAGCAGGACGTAGGCTTTTACCTCCTCACGAGGGGCCGAATGTAGGTAAATCTGAGTCTCGCTTTCGCTCACCCCCTTCGAGTCGCCACCAAGGTGCGATGGCTCCATCTTTAAGTCCTTTCACGAGGACATCTGCCGTGACAAAACCACGACAATGTCTATTTCATTTCATCATGGTGACTATGATTTTGTTTTGTTGCGCTTACGCATGATTACTTATTCTGCTGCGAGCTGTTCGTGACTTAACAATGTCATCACAGAGAAATTCCTCAGTGATGAATTCATAAAAATTGCCTATTCACCCCCATCTAGTCGATATAACACACTTTCAAGTATCCACTGCCGGAGGTAACTAATGACGAAGCATATAATGTCTTTGTAGGACAAGTTGTAGGCAAGGTACGTGAACTCAATGATGAAAGGAAAAAACTCTAAAATAAGTTACCAGCTAAGCAAGAGGATGATTTTGAACCTACAAGACATATTGAGATAGTATGAATAAATTAAGTGCCTTATGTGATCTAGGGGCAAGTGTTTCCACTATCACAAAATCTATTTATGATAGTCTCAATCTTGGTCCTTATTCTAGTACCGAGATTATATTGAATATGGCTAACTCTACTTTTACTCACGCAATAGGCATTAAGCATGGAGTTATATTTCTATGTATTGTTTCGGGGCTAACCGTACAAGAAAATAATGAAAAAGAGAAGTTTTGTAAGAAACAAATCAAAAGATAACCTTTAAAACAATCGTAGCGGTCTTTCGGGCGGTTGTATGGCATGCTTTAGGTTCTGACGCAAAACAACCATAGACAGAGAAAGATTAACGACGCTTCAAATGAACACAAGCGCTTGTTTTGGCGGATGATTCATTTCTTTGTAGAAAATAAAGAAGGGTCCACATCGTTCGATGGCATTCCATGAGGGCGCATGCATCAATTCGAGCAGTCGCTTGACAGCTTCCACCAGAAGAAGAAAAAGAATAGAATAGAGGACGACATTCAAAATGGATCTTGTCGCTTGTTTCAACGATCATTTCAACTATGCACAGATGCAAGTAAGTCATAAGGGAGAACGACGACGTTCCATGCGGGCGCTTGCGCCAGTATGAGCGGTCGTTTTGACCCCTGGCGACTCCAATAAGCCCGAGGAAGAAGGTAAATCGCCTACCTCGCTCTCTTTCTTCTTCCTACTACAAACATCTACAAACCCTAGCAAAACTTCACCCGATATCTCTACTCACTCAATTTGAATTCAAATACTTCCGTGTGATCAATCCACGGTATGATTCTCATGTGATCCCCAATTTATTTTTAGTGATTCCATGTTCTACATGCCTAGCATTGCCATGACTAGGAGATGCATATTCTTTTATCCAAATTTGAGTTTGGCCTGAATTCATTGATGTTTTTGGAGGAGTATGATGTGGTAACTATAGTAGGATCAATATTTTCTAATTGTATTGGATTGAAAAATTGTTTTGTAGATGTTTACACGGAGGTCTTTCACATACGCGGTGCTTGACGTTCATTCACCGCACAGCCACAACAAGTTTTCACTCAGGGGATCATCTTAACCGACTGTGAAACAAGGAAGAAATTCCAAAAGCTTAGTACAAGGAAGATCAAAGAAACCAAATGGGCTTGTGAGACCACACTCACCAAGCTAGGTATTTATAATGATTTCAATTTGATTTAGCATAATGTCGGGTTACATCATTATATTTATGAGGTGTGTGAGACTTATGAACACATGTCACTTGAGTTTTTTAGAACTCTCTCGCATAATGTTTGGTTGATATTAAATACATATTAGGAGGAGAGGATCACTTTCCGTATCCTTGACCAAGACGTCAACATCACTCTTGAGGAATGGTGTAATTATTTTGGTTTCGCCAACAATGATGATCTTAGATATGTTTATGATTTCACTAACACACATCGAAGGCAATCCTTCTACTGTATGAGTCTTCATGGCTCGAGGCAAAGAACCAATTGCATTGAAAGTCCTACTATAGGTTATTGCTATTATGTTATCACTAACTCGTTGCAAGAACGAGGAGAAGTTTCTAGGGTGAACGATGAGAAAATTCTAGTTCTCGAGAAAGCAGCAAACCTTGACGTAGGTTACTCGCCCAACCTGGGGGAAATACTTTTGCTACGCCTCATGCATCAATAAAATCATGCAGAAGGAGATATCGTGTGTATAGGAGTGATCACCATGTTGGCCAACTCCCTTTGTTTGAACTACAATCACCTTCGCCCAATTGTTAGTAACAACCTTGTTAATAGTCATGTTCTCACTAGCGCTAGGAATGGTAGTAGTTTCTAATGGTCATCATACTATTAGAATTCCTAAAGTGGAACACTTATTGCCTACTCCTATGCCTAACAACTTTTCCATAGAGAATGGAAATTGCATTATTTTGCACATGAAGGAGATGCAACCTTTGACCAAGAAGAGCGAGAACCAAAATTTGTAGATGAAGAAGAAGTCACCCCCGACTAAGAAGAGGAGTGGCCTCAAGAGCATCCACAAAAAGACTAGACCACCCATGAGCACCTCAATAGCCTCCAGGGCTCTATAGGTAATATGAGCAACCTCGCTCCATCCCTTCAAGTCACGTCCGCTACACGAACATGAACTTCTTAAACTGGAGCCACGAGTGGGCTCCTAACCAACTGCCACAATGATCTCGCCCTCTTGGGCTTGTAAAAGCCTAAGCTTGGGGAGGTCATCCCGACTTCTACAATAAGATGTGGAGCTATTTGAATAAATTGTAATGAAGTTGTAGTTAAACTCGAGGAGCTCCAAAACACTTGTTTTGGGTTGCTCCAACACTTTGCTTTTATTTTCTATTTCTTTTTATTTTTATTTTACTTTGTGATTTTTTGGTTGCAAGTTAGTTTTCAGAACCAAAAAAAAGAATAAGCTTTACTTTGCTCTTGTTCTTTATTTAGCCCTTGGAGTTTATTTGCGTTCTCTTTTTAGAGGAGTTAATCTATGCCACGCAACAAAGAATGCAAGAGTAATGAACAGAAGTGTGTGAATTTGCAACCATGAAGGTATGTCCTATGACCCCCCATTTTTTGCACTTGAAATAATCAGAGTAGATGTAGTACTAGTAGTATGTGTGATATGTGTAGATGGGAGTAAATCTTGATATTTGTGTGATGCCCTAGATTTGATCATACTCTAATCATACACGCAAATGCGTACGACCAAGATCAAGGACTCACGGGAACATCTCACAGCAGAACTCTAGACACAAATAAAAACATACAAGCTTCATATTATAGGCGAGGGACCTCGACGGCTCGAATACTGAAGCTCGAGAAACACACGAGTCAGCGGAAGCAACAAATATTTGAGTACACACATACAACATAGAAAATGCCTTAGAGAAGGCTAGCACAAAAGGTACATCGATCGAACGAGGCGAGGCCTCCTGCCTGGGAACCTCCTAAACTACTCCTGGTCGTCAGCACTCTCCATGTAGTAGTAGGCACCGTCGGGGTAGTAGACGTCGTCAGCGGGATACGCCATCTCCTGGGATCCATCATTTTGTTGCAACAATCCTATCAAGGGAAGAAGGGGAAGCAAAGCAACGGTGAGTACTCATCCAAAGTACTCGAAAGACTGACATCAGATATATGCTAAGTATGCATCAATATCAAAGGAATGGGGTTATATGTGGATTGATTGCAGCAATGCGAGAATAGAGAGAGGGGACTAGTCCTATCGAATAGTAGCATCTTCAGTGTCTTGCAAGAATATAGGAGTGTAGAGCAAGTAACACAATTAAACAGTCATATTGTTGCAACAATATTAATTACGGCCATGTCTAGAGATTCTTCCTTGACTCCCTGTGAGAAAACAATCTCAGAGAAAACATTCCAATTAAGTAACAATTGGAGTCGTATAATATAAGGATACAATTCTAAGTCATTTTGTAACCATGGACACATCTATTCGAATAACTAATTTTCATCCGTGCGGGAGTGCACCACAGTACCCAGCACGCTTGATAAACTCTGGCCGGACACACTTTCCTGGGTCATGCCCGGCCTCGGGATAATAACACGTCGCAGCCCTACCTAGGCTCAATAGAGAGGCCAGCCTGCCGGTCTATTCCTAAGCGCACAAGGGTCATGGGCCCATCACCCTTTGGGCTCCTGCACGATGCAAGGGTGCCTCAGGTTAGTCCTGGCACCTCTTATACAAGATAATGCTTACGCGGACCACTCGGGCGCACGCCGCTCCATTGCTGACGTCTCAAGAGCTTCGGCTGATAAAACGACGTCGAGTACCCATAACTTCTCCCACGTGAAGGTTAGTGTGAAAAGGTCTCCTGACCAACTCAGATCAAATACCCAAATCCCATTAGCATTTTAATTAGGTATAATTGCATTTGTGCCCCTAGTTGGGTGACGCTCGACTGATTTGCCCCTATTTTTTCAATAATTGTGGTTTTGCCCAGCTCACTTCACCCGCATTGTGTTTTTGCCCTTCCGGCACGGTTCCATCCAGTTATCAATCGCCATGTGGCGAACCGTGACTGGACGGAACCGTGCCGGAAGGGCAAAAACATAAGGCAAATTAAGTGAGTTGGGCAAAACAGCATTTATTGAAAAATTATGGGCAAATCAGTCGAGTGTGACCCAACTAGGGGCACAAATGCAGCTATCCCTTTTAATTAACATTGCAGCGACGATCAGCAATCCACGATATCTGGTCCCGTTTCCCCGTCTCGAGGATGTGTGGCAAGGTCCAAGAATGCCCGGCCATGTCTCGTCACAACCAAGCGGGAATCCACCCGCAACACACCTCATGAACTCAGTAGCAAGGTCATTCTAACTGTGTGACTATAACATCAGAGGGATCCGTGACATCAGAATAGGAGCTAACCAAAACAGTAGCAAAATCTAATGCAAGCATGAGGGAGAAAGAATAGGCGATATAGGAATGATCAAGGAGGTTTGCTTACCTGGTTGCTCAGCGGACAGAAACAGATCCATGACCGGAAAGTAGTCGATCACCGGATCATCATCGGTCTCGTTCTCTATCGGAAAGTAAGTAACGTAGGGGAAACACAATAAATAAGAGAGCAATCAAATGTATCACAAAGCATGACATGGCTATAAGCAGAGCTAGGTATGAGCTAACACGGTACTACGGGTCATGGATAGATCGGGAAAATATCTGACGATATTTCCCGGGTCTTTGTCTACTACCGGACATGCGAAATCGATGGAAAACTTCCATGTTCGCTATGCTAGGCACGGATGACAGACGAACGGACATCGTATGCGGGCTCGTCTCGTTTTTCAAATCAACTTTCTTGTACAAAATATTTTGTAACACCCTGTGTTTAGCCTTCCTCACTAAATTACTTATTACAAAAATTAGGACCAATTTAAAATTTTTGTGAATGCTTGTGATGCTTGTTGTGAATATTGTTTGCCTGCTTGCTTGTATGCATGTGATTGCTCCCCAATAATTCTTGCTATTCTCCAACTCACCTCCTTATCCCATGTTCTCCTGCCTAATGATCATGCCATGTGTTTAGGACCAATATCTGTTTTTACCAAATATTATTTTCACCAAAAGCATTTCTCTGAATTAAACTTTCAAACCACTGAGATGAGATATGTATTACAAGTCCTCAAATTAGGGAACTTATTTTGCACCAATTATTTTATTTAAAACCTATTATCAAAATGTCTTTCAAAAACACAGTATTATTAATTTATAAGTTATTTTATTATTTTATTTAAATGCCTTTCTGTGAGGCCAGAAATGGTCTCTTATGAAGGAAAGTTATTGTTATTGCTTTGAAAATATTTAAGAAAATTTAGGGAAACTCAGTGGATATATTTATTCCATATATATGAGTTTCAACACATGGTCATGTTCAAAATATTGGGCAAGCCCCTCCAAAACCATTCCTGCCTATTTCAATCTTTTGGTATATTTCTATAAGAAATATTCTCAATAAATTCTAGTAAAATTCCAGCATGTCACCTAGGATATGTTTGATGATATTGCCAAGTTTCATCTCAATCCAAGTTGATTTGACTCCCCTAATTATTCTAAAACCCTATCTGTGCAGATTCAAATTTGAGCAATTCATCATTGTCAAGTATCTCCAAATGTGCTCAAATTTGGTGGACATGTTCTAATACTCCAATAATGCATCCACACCAAGTGGTGCATCAAGGAGAAAAGAAGAACTTGTCCCAAGCCCCTCAAAACCCTCCCTTTTGATTTCTGACTTTGGGAAACTTTACATTATAAAGTTTATCCAATTGACCCAAAAAAAATTGTGCATGCCTTAATGCTCAAATAATGCCCCACACCAAATATTGGATTTGTGGGAATTGATTTGAATGGAATTGTAAGCAGAAAGTCATTTATGCCCATTTCATGCGTTTTCCAAGTCTACATTGGAAACTTTCTCCACCAAGTACCAAATTTGGTGTCCACGCTTATTTTCATCTATTATTTGATCCTATTAAGTTTCATATCAATTGAAGTCCATCTGATTGCTCTGCCACTTATCAAACACCTTGTGTGCATTCACTTTATTGGCTACTTTGGCCTCTTCCACTTTAACCCTTGAGCTCAACTTTCTACCACAGCTTTATATAGTTACATTTTACCTCAAGTAACATTACCATGTCGACTGGTCAATTATTGGAGAGAGGCTCCATGTAAGTACTCCTCATTTTACCCTTGGAACCACACTTTTTACCCCTCTTGCCCCACTTCTTCTTAAGCCAAAGCCCCCACCTCCTGCCAGGGGGTTCCTAGCACCCTATGGCATTGTTTCAAGCCAAGAGATGGCATGCTCATGTGGAGAAAATGAGCAGCACATACTCATATTGATTTCTGGCTAAAAGGTAGCATTGTACAACAAGTGCTAGCTACACTTCCTTGCTTGAGCTGAAACTTTGCAAAAATGTTGTCCTTCCATGCCTAAGGCTGCTAGACATGTATTTTCCCCATTATCCCTCTTGTGAGTGCCCTCACCATTAGCCCTAACTTTGCTGCTGCAAACTTAACCTCTGTCAACATCCATTCAAACCAACTCCACTTGGGGCCAAATTTCACTAGTGCCTTGTGGCCTGCATGCTTTGCATGTTTGACACCTTGGCCTGGCAAAAGGGTGGCCCACGACAACAAGTGGGGTGGTGACCACCTCCCTAGAGTGCAGAAATGGTGCTCTGTAGTTTGTCTCCTTCCTTCATTCCATTTCTAGCTGGTCCAAGATGTTCCAGTGTGTCTCAGAGCTTCCTTTTGACCATTCAAACTATCTCCCCACACTAACTATCTTCCAAAGTTCCTGTGGAACGTGTGGTACCCATGCCCACGGGTGCACACGAGAGATTCCAAGCTCTCCTCCTCCCTCTAGCTCTCGTATCTCCCCTCTCCCGAGTCTCTCTTGCCTCCCCTTCCTTGTGAGCATCCCAGGCTTCCTTTTTGAGCATCTGCTCTCTCCCCAACCCCTTCTCCTCGTCCTGCCATGCCATGGCCGAAGCCACCAGGGGCCTTCGCTCAAGCCAGGCCAACCAGGAGGGTTTCCCCTCGCCTCTAGCTTCCCCTGGGATTCCTCCTAGCTGGCTCTGCTCCTACTGAGCACCTCCCGCTCCCTCCCTTCGCTGCTGGTGCCCAAGCTAGAGAAGTCATCGACCTCCCCACAGATGTTGCCGACGGCTCCCCTTCACAGCCTCTCCGCGGGCGCCTTGTATGGGAATGTGGGCGACGCGGTCTCCTGAGCCCGCCGGCGCTCTCACCTGGGAAGGGGTGGCCCAAGGCGCAGGCCCGTGCGGCAACCTCCATCCCCGCGGTTCCTCCGTGCCGGCATGAGGAAGGGGGCGACCCTGCAGGCGGGGCCCACTGTTAGTGAGCGGGGCCAGCCCGACCACCTCTAGTGGTTGCGCCTCTGTGGGAGTGCGCCATCCTTCGGCGAAGGCGCACTAGCGAAAACCGCATTCATCGTGTCCCTTCGCTGGCGGCCCGAGCTGCTGGGCTAGCCAGAAGGCCTACCTAGCGCCCTGAGCGCAAGATAGCCCGAGGCTGGGCTCTTTTTTTCTTTTCCTATTATGCTTAAACTTCAAAAATCCATCATAAATTCATTCTAGCTCCGATTCTCATGGTTCAAATTTCTGCAGGTTCCTAAAATAAAGACCTATCCAAATATGTGGCTTGCACATTTTTCCAAGCAACCTTTATGTGGTGTTTTTATTTAAATTCAAATCTGATTATATTTGGCCCCACTTTGTAAAAATCCTAGAGGACTCAAATCAGCTCCAAATGGAGTGATTCCAAATTCCAATGCCTTCTAATATCATGCCCTATTTTTGGAACCTTGGTTAACATTTTTGTCAGGCGTTGTTCTGTTGCAATAAATAAATAGCTCCCTATTGCTATTTATTCCATATTAGGAAATTCCTAGAATATTCATTTAAACTCCAAATCCAGTGAAACGACTTCCTAAATATTTCTAAGATTTTTCTATGTTAAATGAGTACCTCCACTCATTTCTATCATAATATTTTCTCTGGGCTGCATAAAGAATCCCCTACTCCTCCTTTCCTCCATACAGAAATCCCTGATGATCCAAACCTCCTATGGCAAGCTTCAGGTATTTTTCTTAAAACCAGAGTGGTCCAAGAAAAATATAACTTCTATTTTTTGTAGCACTTCTATTTTCTGCCTGCTGTGTGGCTTACCGTGGTGGTTTCCGACAATAGTTGACGGGTAGACGGAGTACTCGGAGTTGGAGCGGAAGACCTCGAAGACCCCGAGGGCTTATCTGTGCAAAGGCAAGCAACCCTTTGACCATGACTGAGCATATGCTATATTGCATGTTAAGATAGCAAGTATTTCTGTTGCATATGATCTTAAGTGCCGGTAAAGCACTCAGGTGATTTTTACCACTGGCTCCTCCGAAGCACATGCATTGAGCTTGACCCTACCCCTTTTTGAGGATCATGCTGTCATCATGTTGACAAGTAGTACTAGAATAATAGCATGAGCATGTTGTTGGTATAGGTCAAAAGTTTATGAAAACCCCGTTGGGTGCCACTAATGCCCAAGGGTGATGATGAGTTAAGTGGCCACTTTTGGTGAAGTGGTGCACCTGGTATTTGTGTGAGTATGGTTTCAGAAATGGGATTAAATTTATGATATGTCGACCGTCCCAACCATACTAGTATGACTCGTTACCCCTTATAGGATGGGGCTATGTTAATTACTCTTGTCGGTGCTAGCAACTAGCCACATTAATAGTGGTCGGAGTGATATGTGGTCACTCTCGTGATGGGGTCATGCCAGGTAGGACGACTATGCCATTTTTTTGAGTTCCAGGCACACTGTTGGTCCGTGCATGGTTGATACTGTCCAGAGTCGGTGCTCGTAAGACGTACAACATGTGGGCTGGATACCAATCGAGTGGACCTCTTTGTCTAGTATCGTCGAAGGAAAGGCATAGATCGGGTACTTACCTTGCGTATGATATATACTGCGAGTCGTGGATGACATGGAAGTTTCCCGGATCTCGTGGGTCCAGCGTACTACCTCTGCAGAGTGTAAAACTATTCGAATAGCCGTGTCCATGGTCAAGGACAGTTGGGTAATCCTGCTTAAACTACGTCGAGTTGTTTCCGCATAAACCAAGTGTGTGTGAGTTGTGATAAAATGAGCTATTATAAAGGTAATGATATGACCAAGTTTGGTGACTTGGCATATAGGGTGAGCCGGATGGCTCAGCCCTCCACAGATATATTGATATTTGTAACTTGTTCTTCAAAAGTAGTTCTTTAGCTTGGTGCATATTCACGATCAATCCACCCTGGTGAGTTCCACCAAAGATGCATATTGTTGTTATTCTTCACTTTCATTGTTCATATCATGGACTGTTTGCGAGTAAAATCATAAGTAATCATTGGCTTGCCACTGGTTATTTCATGACCAGTCAGAATGCCTGTAGGTTAAGGCTGATGGCATGGGTTCACGCTTTCAACCAATAATTCTTTTATTGGTCCAGTTTGGTGTGTTGGCCTTTAAGGCCCTATATATGTAAGACTCGACCGCAATGGTCATTTATTGTATCAAACGGTATGTATGGATGTAAGAATCTTATTATTCAGTTTCTGTGTGTTCGGTGAGCATTGATCTCTGGGATCACTGAGCACGATCATTCGGCGATATCGACTCGTAAGTCAGGGTCCCCACAGAGCTGGTATCAAAGGCATCCTGACTGTAGGAAGGCCTTAGTTAGCACGGACGTTAATTAGGATAAAACTGCTTTCCAGACTTTTCAAAGTATTTACAAACCCGTATCTTTCTCACCTATCCTAAATTTCAAAGGAATCAAGGTTTTGCCTTAGCACCCCCACTCTTATTTTCTTCACATCCCTCGTCTCCATCTTCAGAACTTGCAAATGGTCGCTAACACCCTCATGCCCTCTAACCACGTGATTATTTGAAATCCTCATGGGCAATTTGGAAGGAAACAACCTTTCCAAACAATCACCCCTATGCTGAAGGACAAAGAAGACAACTCTACGACCAGACGACACTAACAGAAGTACCTCCAAGAGGAACAAGGACCTCGAGGCTTAGAAGATGGCGAGACCCTCAACACTGTTTCGAAGTGATGTCACTTACACCTACGATAATCTGGACGTAATATCTGCAAGCCGTGATCTGCATCACTAATAGAGCGACCCTGTTAATAATAATTATTGTTTTGACCACCACCGGTGGATGAGAACCTATCCATTTGGTCCGCCTCACCTTAGTGAGCAGGAAAACGGTTCTCTTCATCCCCTGCTCTAGGTGTCGATATCGCAATTAGTATGATTGGCAGATTAGAACTCTATCATGTCCTGCAAATATCAATGCATGAAGATGCCCACTCGAGACTCTCGAAGCCTCAGAAGACAAGAAGACAAGACAAGATCACGAAGACGATGGAAAACACTGCCAATGACATCCATGAAGAACCACCTTCGTCAACAACTTCCCAAACGAAAAGTCATCAATGATTCTTTCAACTCAACCGAGTTGCTTCAACGAGCAACAAAAAGAGGCGTGGCAATGCCATGAGAAGGTCCAAAAGACTTAGCAGACTCATCCCCAAAGCACGAAGCAAGCACGACTGTTGAGTCCAAGAACCCTAGGTTAGGATGAGTCGTAAATCCCCTATGCGAAGTCGAGTCCGTGAAATGGTTCGGATGGACCACGTTGTGTGTTGCTTGTTTTTGTTGTTTGTGCTTTGGTATAAGACGCACATTTTCTTAGGCAACAAGCATACAGTTATATCACTTGTCTTATTTTGATGTTCGAAACGATTTTGGCACTTGTTTGGGTTGAATTTTCAACACTAGTTTGATTACACTTGCACTATAGCACCTTTTAGGCACTCTCCTATGTGCTGCTCCCTCTCTCTCTCTCTCTGTCTGTCTCTCACCCCTCTCGACAACCGAAGACCAGCAAGACCTGATACATCGGGAATCCACTTCGATGGATGGCTAACACTGAAGACACTGACTGTATTACGCTTAACCACACTCAATCCATAGAAGTTATGCCTTTCCCTCAAGGTTGGAAACCCCTCTAGACCAGACTAACCTCCGCAAGCCATTTCGGCTCAAGTATTCTGGTCGTGCGTCTAGTACGTGGACTTGCGAGAACACCTGTAGATCCCCGATAAACCCCGCCTAGCACAGGGTTCCTTATGGAACAAGTGATCGCGGTGAACTTGTATCCTTCAATCTTAAGCTAGCGCCATAACCTTGATGCTATAAGTAGGACCGTTCTCGGATATAGAGTATTAGACTAAGATTGTTGTGCGGATGATAGTTGTCTTGAAGATATAGCTAGACTATCTTGGTGGATCATGAGACACTTATAAAGGTAGGTGAACTTGGTGGAACAAGTTGATATAGTAGCATAACCTACATATTCCTGGAGTAAGGTTGGATTTAGTAGGACGATTATGATCGCAAACATTAAATTCTTGGTCGTATGCTTGACTTTAGAACGTAGTTGGCTTGACTTGCTACTTTTACCAAAATGACTTGGAGTATCGAGAAAGAGTTCTTATTGAACTTGAGATTGGATTTAAATAGGTAGACCGGCAGACTGTTGATGATATATGAGGCCACATGGTTCGGAGTGAATTGGATTTGGCCTGATAACCTCGATCATGATACCATGTTTGTCGGTGGATATTGAGTGCGTATACTTGGAGTTGTCAAATTGATTTACGTTCTATGTGGACAGGCCTTGGAGTTTAGATGGCCGTGGTATTGGAAATTGGTGGACATACTATGATTTAACCTTGGAACGATATGTGAATTAGGAGGACTCTGAAGAGTTTATGTAGAACGCCATCAATATTGGATTTGTAGGAGTGATGGTCTAGAAATGATTGATCGGATTGATGGACCACTTGATCGAATTCATAGGAAGGAAACAAGATATTGGATTGGTTTACTATGTGTTTCCTTAATATAGTAATGCACTACCTGCCCGTTGGATGACTTAGATGGACATTTGGATTTGCTATGTTTTAAATTCAAGCTTAGGAGCTTGTATGCCTCCCCAAGGTTCTTGTTCAGGAAGGCATGTGTATCGTAGCCACACCATACTGTAATGTTGGGTTAGTTTTTCCCTCAGCCCCGGAGTTGGGTAGCTTGAGTAGTGTGGAGTTGACCCATGGGAGATGGTATCTTGATGAGATAAGGTGATGTCGTCCCAAGTTAGAGGTCGAACTAGTGGCATCTAAGGAATGTTCTTAGAGATGAGATGATAACTATTCACCCACATCCTAAGTTCCTTGAGACCCTAAGCTTCACCGAGCCAGGATGGGCGGATTACGACCATGGGAAACAACTCTAAGTCGTTGGAATATGGCCAGTGCCGCCCACAGCAAGATTTCGTTCCCCTCTCCCGTCTGATGAGCACTTCTCTTACGAGATGCTTGGGAAAGATATCTTGTTGCCCTCGCGAATGACATGTTCATTCGCGAGTAAAAGGATAAATGCCTCAGTCCTATTGAGATGAGCCACAGACTCTGCAGACTACAATCCTTCAACAACCGAAGACAGTTTCCGCAAGCATGAAGAAGCATCAGCATGATCAAGGAGCCACGACAACGCAAAAGAAACAACACCTTTTATTGCAGGTCCAACATCAACTACACCGACTACGACAGGCAAGACGATAAGACCAGCCAGGACAGACGCACCGGGAGCAGCCTCCACTCGGACGATGACTATGTTCGCGGCTGCACACACATCAACACCTAACCATCGCCACTAGGGCACACCTCGGTTCCTTCATAAGAAGAAACCGCACAGACACCACTAGCACACTAACTACACATGTACACTGAGCAGATGCCTAATCTTCATGAACCCTGCCACCTCGGAGAGCCGTCGTGCGGGCGACAGCATCATGGCGATCATCGTGGATGATCGCGCAGTACAGCGTAGACCCCGACCAGCAACGCCACCATCTCAGACATGAAAATTCTGAGCCACCCCGGAGTCTTGTCCGCCATTGGCATCCCTCCTCTAGCACCTGCAAGGAGAAGAAGAAGGAGGAAGGGGACCGGAGCAGCAACAAGGAACAAGGCTGGGTGGGAGAACGAGGAGGAATCCCACTATAGGAATCTGAGAATTTTCCGTCTGCCATGGGTGACGGCAAAGGGGGGAACACCCGGCGGCAAAGGCTTTGTCGTTCGTCAGTTGACGGCAAACTAGTCGGCAAAAAAATGTCCGGTGAAGAGGTTATTTGCCGTCTGCTTTTGTAAGGCGGACGACAAAGAATATTTGCCATGAGGGGGCAGACGGCAAATAAAATGGGATGGCAGATCCACACACGCTCCCGTCGTGTGCTAACGTCAGGCTTCTCCTCTTTTCCATCTGCCCTACCCTCTTTGCCGTCAGCCATGTTTGAGGCCGACGACAAAGGGGGGCACCCAGCCCCTCTATCCCTCCCACCTTTGCCGTCAGCCCTCCCCCCTTTGCCGTCAGCCATGTTTGAGGCTGACGGCAAAGGGGGCAACCAGCCCCTCTCTCCCTCCATCTTTGCACTTAGCCCCTCCCACCTTTGCCGTCAACCCTTCCCCCTTTGCCGGTTGCCCTATGGCCTTTGCCGTCGGTGGGCGGACGACAAAGGCTCAAAACAGCCCCTGTTTATTTTATTTTCTATTATATCCAGCAATTTTCACAATAATCAGGATATATATATATATATTTGACAGAAATAAATTTGTTTTCGTACTCATAACCATATTAAAATAACTTTCATCCATAGTACATACATATTATGCAAGTTGCATCCGTACCAAACCATATATTACACCAGGTTCATCCATGCATACAAAGTTTCATATATATCCATATACTACAATAGTTTCAATACAAGCTTCCGTGAAGCCATGGTACACGAAACCATATTCAAGCATTCCATCAATATAATCCAAGCTTCCCGTGAAGTGAATGTAATCTGCAAAATGACAAATAAGAAAGTTAGAAGAAGAATAGTAGATGAAGAAGAGAAGTATAGGTTATTTCAGAGAGAACTTCGCTAAGTATAGGCTATTTAATAGCTAAGTTAGGTGGAATAGGTCATCTTGGAGCTACAGAGCATTATTATGTCATTTAGGAGAGAACTTAGCTAAGTATAGGTCATTCTAGAGCTAACTTGGATAAAATATGTCATTTTGTAGCCAACTATGATTATTAATCCATTTTGACCTTATTATGTCATTTTGGAGCTAAATTAGTCATTTTAATGAGCTAACCAAGGTTCTTATGATGTTTTTACCTAACTAAGCTAATTATGTCACTTTGGAGGATACTTAGCTAAGTATGTCTTTGTTGGGGAAAATAAGCTATGTAGAAGAACAAAGAGAAGAAGCAAGAAGAGAAGAAGAAGGTGAAGAAGAAGAAGAAGAAGAAGAAGGAGGAGGAGGAGGAGGAGGAGGAGGAAGAGGAGGAGGAGATGGAGGAGGAGAAGGAGAAGGAAGCGGAGAAGAACAAGAAAATAAGAAGGACATGAAGAAGGAGAACAAGGAGGACAAGAAGGAGAAGGAGCTTATCTCCTCCTTCTCCATCTTCTTCCTCCTTCTCCTTCTCTCTCTTCTTCTCTTCTTCTTATCTTCTTCTTCCTTCTTTTCAATTTCCCTCTTTCTTCTCCTCTTGTCTTCTTCTTCGGGCTAAATTAGCTAATTACGCCTTTTTGGAGCTAATTATGTCATTTTGGAGGATAATTAGATAAGTACATGACATTTTTATTAAATATGCTATTTTGGACCTAACTAATCTAATTATGTCATTTAGGTGGAAGCCAAGCTAAGTATAGGCCATTCTAAAGCTAACTTGGGTAAAATATGTCATTTTGGAGCCAACTATGATTATTAAGGCATTTTGGAGCTAAATTGGCTAATTATGTCATTTAGGTGGAAGCCAAGCTAAGTATATAATATTCATGAGCTAACCAAGGTTTTTATGCCATTTTGAGCTTATTATTTCATTTTGGAGCTAAATTAGTCATTTTAATGAGCCACCAAGGTTCTTATGATGTGTTCACCTAACTAAGCTAAGTATGTCACATTGTAGGATAATTAGCTAATTTAGTCTTTGTTGGATGAGTCTAAGCTACGTAGAAGAAGAGAAAGAGAAGAAGCAAGAAGAGAAGAAGAAGGAGAAGTAAAAGAAAAAGGAGGAGGAGGAGAAGGAGAAGGAGAAGGAGAAGGAGAAGGAAGAGGAGAAGAAGAAGAAAAGAAGAAGTAGAAGAAGAAGGAAAAGGAGGAGAGAAGAAGAAGGAGGGCTAGCTCCTTCTCCTACTTCTCCTTTTCCTTCTTCTTCTCTTCTTCTTCTTCTTCCTTATGTTCATTTTTCCTCTTTCTTCTCCTCTTGTCCTCTTCTTCGAGCTAAATTATCTAATTATGCCTTTTTGGAGCTAATTATGTAATTTTGGACGATAATTAGGTAAGTATAGACCATCTTTTATTAAATAGGCCATTATGAGCTTAATATGTCATTTTGGAGCTAAATTAGTCATTTTAATGAGCTAACCAAGGTTCTTATGATGTTTTTACCTAACTAAGCTAATTATGTCATTTTGGAGGACAATTAGCTAAGTATGTCTATCTTGGGGAAAATAAGCTACGTAGAAGAAGAAATAGAAGAAGCAAGAAGAGAAGAAGAAGGAGAAGAAAAAGAAGAAGAAGGAGGAGAAGGAGGAGAAGGAGAAGGAGAAGTAAGAGGAGAAGAAGAAGGAAAAGAAGGAGGAGAGAAGAAGGAGGGCTAGCTCCTTCTCCTTCTTCTTCTCTTCTTCTTCTTCTTCTTCCTTCTATTCATTTTCCTCTTTCTTCTCCTCTTGTCCTCTTCTTCGAGCTAAATTAGCTAATTAAGCCTTTTTGGAGTTAATTATGTCATTTTGGAGGATAATAAGGTAAGTATAAGTCATTTTTTTATTAAATAAGTCATTATGAGCTTATTATGTCATTTTGGAGCTAAATTAGTCATTTTAATGAGCTAACCAAGGTTCTGATGATGTTTTTACCTAACTAAGCTAATTATGTCATTTTGGAGGACAATTAGCTAAGTATGTCTATGTTGGGGGAAAATAAGCTACTTAGAAGAAGAAATAGAAGAATCAAGAAGAGAAGAAGAAGGAGAAGAAAAATAAGAAGGAGGAGGAGGAGGAGGAGGAGGAGGAGAAGGAGAAGGAGAAGAAGAAAAAAAGAAGAAGGAAAAGAAGGAGGAGAGAAGAAGAAGGAGGGCTAGATCCTTCTCCTTATTCTTCTCTTCTTCTTCTCTTCTTCTTCTTCTTCCTTCTTTTCATTTTTCCTCTTTCTTCTCCTCTTGTCCTCTTCTTCGAGTTAAATTAGCTAATTATGCCTTTTGTAGCTAATTATGTCATTTTGGAGGATAATTAGGTAAGTATAGGTCATTTTTTATTAAATAGGCCATTATGAGCTTATTATGTCATTTTTGAGCTAAATTAGTCATTTTAATTTGCTAACCAAGGTTCTTATGATGTTTTTACCTAACTAAGCTAATTATGTCATTTTGGAGGACAATTAGCTAAGTATGTCTATGTTGGAGAAAATAAGCTATGTAGAAGAAGAAAGAGAAGAAGCAAGAAGAGGGGAAGAAGGAGAAGTAAAAGAAGGAGGAGGAGGAGGAGATGGAGAAGGAGAAGGAAGAGGAGAAGAAGAAGAAAAGAAGAAGGAGAAGAAGAAGGAAAAGAAGGAGGAGAGAAGAAGGAGGATAACATACCATTATCGTCATCACGGTGGTGAAGCACGGTGGCTCTGGCTTGTTTCACTTGGAGAAGGCTGCCCTGGAGAAGGCGCCAGTGTAGAAGGGTTGTTCGATGCGTTTCGCGAGATATTCTGCACCAAACATCGTTTGCAATGTGTCGGTAGCATGATGACACTCTTAAGATCACTGCATTGAAATGAAACTCACCGTCCTCGCCATGTTAATGACTGGCATCGCTGGAGGGACTTGGCCGGTCTTCTCGCACATAGACTGTACATTTGATTTCGACAAGTCAAACTTTTTAGTTATTAATGAAACGGACATTAAAATGCAAGATTTGAAATAATATGAAGAAGAAACTTACCACGAAGAGCTCGTATATGGCCCTGTTAGAGGCATCATTCCGTGCCCTCTCCGCCTCCACCAATGCAGTCGTCCTCTCCTCCATCTCCTTCATCTCCTTATCCTTCTCCGCCAAAACCGCCTGCATTGCCTCTCTCTCTTTCAGAATAGCAGCCTGCAACACAACTCATTGTTAGCATTGTAATCATATTGGTTCCAACGCACAACATAATGCGGAAAGATAGTTGAGTCCATTAAACTAACCTCGATGACGAGCTCGACTAGCCGAGGACGAGGTGTTATCTCAGGATAGGAGCTCGTTTGGCGTGCCTTTATCTGCCGGAGAGTGCTAGGACAACGTATAAGGCTGTCTCCAATGGCGATCGAGCCATGGGGCCTCCCGTTGCCAGCTATCATCACCAGCTCTGGATCAATAGGCCCCTCGCTCGGGTTAAAGTCCTCCCCTTTCCTCGCCTTCCCGTGATCTCTGTACTTCACGAGCTTGTGGTGGGAGGAGATGTTGGTGAAGTTTTTTGGATGCTCGAGGCCAGACTTAGAGAATGCCTTGACCTTCTTGTACGAGGCAGTATGGGCCATCGCATACAGGTCGTACATCTGTGGCACCTCCGCCTTATTGTGACGCACCTAAAAGAGAGAGAGAGAGGAAACTTGTATTAGTAAAGGGCTCAAGATAGCATTAAGAATGAATTGCATGAGGCATGAAGCAAACCACATACCTAGTTCTCGCCAAATTGGATAAAGTTGATGCTCCCTTGATGGTGTCGCACACCAACCATTTTGCCACGCCTCTCATTGGCGTTTATGTGGCTGGCCTCCCATGTTTCGGAGCACCACTGATCCACCAAGGCGTCCCAACAATCCATCTTATCCACACACCATCTCGGGGGCACCTAAGTTAATAAAGAGAAATTTGAGCACGTAAGAACCAAATCAAGGAAACTAGCTACAAAGCCTTAATAATATGTAATTACCTTCATGTAATGCTCCTTCTCCATCTTAGAATCGTGGCACTTCGCCTTGTCCTTCCTAATACACCGCGAGGCACAGTAGTCTCGAACGGCCTGCACCCGAGCCTCGTGCCCAAAGTTTTCAAGTAGGCGACGACATTCCGTTTTGATAACCTATGTCGCGTCCTCCTCGTATCCCTCCTCACACCTGTAGTAGGTCTGCAAACGAGACAACACCGATTAGCACAATAACTAGCTACGGTTGATTTATAATTGTGTAAAGGAGAAATTACCCAGAATTGTCGGATCACCATGTCGGCCCTCGTGTGGCACAAAACATCGTTAATCTCCACCTCCGGCGGGGCCGGGGCACCCAAGTAGTGCTCCCAGGTCATTCCTACCTCCCGGTCCTGACTGGGCAACGTAACGAACCCCGGGAAGTTTTGACGGCAAAGCACACCAAGGATGTTGTTGGGCTTGCGGACACCCTTGGCAACAATCCAACCCCTGCAGTATGACAAATTAAAGCCAAAACATTAGATATTTCAGAAAACATGGAGGCAAAAGGTTAAATAAGAGTAAATTAACTTACTTGTCCCCATTTGGCTTAATCGACCATCTCTGCTCGCGGGTCGCCGACACGAGCGGGAGCCCTGAACTACCAAACTGGTAGACGGCACCCTCCTCACCCAGCTCCTCGATGCTATCAGCATGGCCACTTGGCTCAGCCCAGGTATCCCACTGGGTCTTTCGGGACGTACCGTCATCCCTGCTTTGCTCCGGAGTCGCCTGGAACGAAACCTCTGGGACACGAGTCTCATGGGTCTAAGGCTCGTCGACCTGAGGCTCGTGAACCAGAGACCATGTAGCCTCCACCTCAGATGAATCCACCCTAGAAGTCTTGTGCTCAGGTGCATCAGCTTGGGGTGGCGGCGAGGAAGGCATGGCAGCCACCGCTCTTCCTCTCCCGCGGCCCCGTGTACCTTTAGTACAACATAAATACCAACATGAGTAATAAAATTTATATAAATACCAACATGCCTACAATATAAATACCAACATGAGTACAACATAAATACCAACAGGAGTAATACCTTGAGTACCTCTCGGCTTCGCGGGGGGTCGACCTCCTCTCACGGGGGCCGCGAGAGTCGAAGAAGTGGCCACTCCATGCAGAGTAGAGAACAACGCTCTCTGAAGAGGCGAGGCAGGAATGGAGGTACCCATCCCACCACCCGCCGACGAAGAAGGAGCCGCGGAGTGCTTTCGACCCTTTCCCACCATCTTTCAACACCTTTCATGACAAAGAGTGAATGAAATTAGTACAACATAAATACCAACATGAGTAATAAAATGTATATAATTTAAGTGTATCATCGTCATAAATACCAACATGACTAATAAAAATTGAATACCTAACATGAACTCAAAATTTATATATAGTAATAGTTGAATACCTGACATGAACTAATAACAATCGTGCTCGTCTATATATGCCTCAGGGTCAATAAATGCATCATGATCATCACTATCATCAATAAATGCATCATCATCATCACTATCAGGAAGAACATGTGGAAGGCCACCATTATGTAATTGATCAAGAAGTGACAGGTCGTCCGCAGCAATAACCTCTTCTTCTTTCGGCTCTTCCTGTTCGGGCTCAGGGGTTAAGATGGATTCACTGTCGCTGTCTACTTCAATGTTCTGGGGTGAAGTAGAGCGGTTCTTGAAACGTTTCTTGGACATACGTGTTTCTTGGAAGAATTCTCCTTCATATGTGTCTGGGTTAATGTGAGGTTCGTAATCCTCTTCATTGAGGGTAGGTGGTCTAAAATGTGGTGGCACTTCATAATCGATATCCCAACCTTTGAGATTTGGATCAGTTTGGCAGGCCCACGGTAGATAGAAAACTTGTGTCACCTGTTGAGCCATAATATAGACATCGGGAACATCTAAGTGGGTGTTTTGGTTGATTTCGAGTAGTCCTATATGTTCATGAGTCGTTCTAGTCTCCCTCGGCTCAAACCAATAACATCTGATGACTACGACTGTCGGTGGGTTTTCACCATAGAATAGAAGTTCATAAATTGCTTCAACTCTTCCATAATACTCGGTGCCTCCTTCACCGATAGCAGAGACAGAACAATTTGTAGTCTTTAGGTCAGGCATAGATAGCTCTTTGCCAAAGGTACGAAAGTGATACCCATTGATGTTGTATTTGTCGAAAGAACATACCTTATAGTCAAAACCATTAGCGACTTGTCTCAACTCGGCGTCCATAGAAGGCCGAAGAGGTGTCGGGGGTCGGGGGTCCATAGAAGGCCGAAGAGGTGTCGGTGTCCATAGAACACTAATGGGGATATTGGTCTGATAATTCTCACCCATACCGTTGTCTACCACAATATACCTGGAAGAATTGCAGATGGGGCAATAGTTCAAGCCCTCATACTCAAGCCTAAATAAGGCACATCCATTCTCACAGGCATGTATCTTCTCATAGGGCATCTTAAGTACACAGAGGATTTTCTCTGACTGGTACATGTTTGCAGGCAGTACATGGCCTTTGGGTAGAAAGCGTCCAAATATCATGATCATCACGTCGTAGCATTCTCTGCCTAGGTTGAATTGAGCCTTCAGAGCCATTACTTGCGCGATGGCATCCAGCTGACAAAGCTCAGTCTGCTCGTGGAGAGGACGTTTTGAAGACTCCAACATTTCATAGAAGGCCTTTGCAGATTCCTCCATCTCATCGTCTGAATCCCGAGCATCATCAAAGTCTTGCACCACGTCTTCGATCCCGGTACCATGCTCGTCGGTGCAACGACGAATCACCTCACCTCTGGCACGTTGGTCAGACTCACCATGAAAATTCCACATCGTATAATTAGGCGTAAAGCCCCACTTCTGCAGGTGTTTACCCATTTCAAACTCTGTCTTCTTTTTCCAGTTGTCACAGTTGGGACAGGGCACCATGTTTTTTGCTGGCCATTTGCAAATGCAGCTCTCACAAACCCCCTGGGTTTTGTTAACCATTCATTGGTCATGTCTTTCTGACTAGGGTGACCAGTGTACATCCAAGCATGATCACTCATGTTGCCTAGCTACCTATGTGCTCACAAGAAATAAATATATAATTCATCATATATATTCATGCGCTAATCAAGTTCGTCAGTTTTATTACGTCCATGCAAACTACACGCTAATAGGTAAAGATAGGTCCTAATCCCACCCGAGTATGTGTAGATTGGGTTCGTTTTCCCATGCTCTGCTCCAGTTGCGACGCAGAATTTCGGCAGCACCTCCCGGTTGTTCTCCTGATACACGTCTCGGCAATAAGCAGAGAGGATGTGTACCCGGAGAACAACAGGGAGGCACTTACGAAATTCCGCATCGGATCTGGAGCACAGCATACGGGAAAACGAACCCAATCTACACATACTCGGGCTGTCCATGGATAACGTTGGACAATTCAAAAGGATGGCGGTTATAAATATGCAAAGACATGCGTATTTATAGATGTCGCCCTTTCGAACGGGAGACGCATACTGGTCACGCATACTCATGATTGAAGAAACCTATGACTAGCAAGTTTCATCACCACGAAGACCGGAACAGAGCAAATTAAGGGGGTAGGAGGAGAAGTCATTTGTGCTCACCAACAAACGCAGGGGCGGAGCTCGTCCAATGCACGTGGAGGTCGTTGAGCAACTTCACATTGAAATTCACACGATCAACACAAATATGATGTTTTTATAATTAACATAATCAGAAAATATGTGATGTAACTCATAATTTAAAAAACTATGACCCCGTCGGGGCTTAGTGGCATCGGGAGTCAGTGTCGTCGAGGGTCGGCGGTGTCGGGTGTCGATGGCGTCGGGGGTTGGGGGTTAGTGGCGTCGGTGGTCGGGGGTCAGTGTCGTCGGGGGTCTTTTCGGTTAACAAGAGGCCGAAGAGGTGTCGGGGTCGGGGGTCGGGGGTTGCGGGTTAGTGGCGTCGGGGGTCGGGGGTCGGGGGTTGGGGCTTAGTGGTGTCGGGGGTCTGGGGTTGGGGGTTGGGTGTTAGTGGTGTCGAGGGTCGGGGGTTGAGGGTTAGTAGCATCGGGGGGTCACGGGTAGGCGGTCGGGGGTCGGGGGTCAGGGGTTGGGGGTTAGTGGCGTCAGGGGTCAGGGGTAGGGGTCGGGGGTCGGGAAGCATTCTCTACAATTATCAACTAGAGCCCAAGTAGAGCCCTAGAAAACATAACTAATTCAAATGTCTACACAACTAGAGCCCATTTTCCCACAGAGAAAATGCAAGCATCCTCTACAATTATCGACAATATGGGGAGTCATGTGCCCACACTTACACCACTTAACATTTTATATCAGCGGCTTACATTAATAAAAACAAGCATAGCAACCATAAGAATGTCAAAACGGACACATACTCATCCTTTACACATGTTCTATGAAAATGCTGCAAAAGAATATTATGCTTAATCCTACAATACACAATAGGACAAAATATGCAAGCCGATTGTTCTACTCCCTCTACTCAAATGACTACTAGTGCCTACATGAAGGGACTATTTGATATTCATTAACAAGTCAAAACCCTATCATAGAGATCCTACTATTAAAGATTGTAGCAAATCTGAGAAAGAGAGAGAGATGACTGACCTGAACCAAGGAAGAGGCGATCACCATTGTCGTAGTTGAGGAGGCGAGGAGGGGGTCTGGCCGGCGATGGGAGGGCGAGGATGAGGGCGAGGGAGGCGGTGAGGGAGGACGACGAGGAGGGCGAGGGCGCGGGCTTAGGGTGGACGGCGCGGGAGGACGAGGGCGAGGGCGCGGGCGGAGGGAGGACGGGGAGGAGGGCGAGGGCGCGAGCGGAGGGAGGACGGCGAGGAGGGCAAGGGGGAGGGCGCGGGCAGCGGGAGGACGGCGAGGAGGGCGAGGGCGAGGGCGCGGGCAGAGAGGGGACGACGAGGGAGGCGGCGCTCACACAGAGAGGGGGTGAGAGAGACAGAGAGAGGGGGAGAGGGCGATGGCTGGATCTGTCGGAGAGAGGGGGACGTGGGGTGGGGGAGACGGCCGTTAGGGGGCCCCTCTCTTTGCCGTCCGCCCCCCGACGTCAAAGAAGTGTAAGGCAGACGACAAAGAGAGTGGCCGTTATGGCGTGGGAGGGGGTGTGTGGTGGGCCGCCCCGTCCTCTTTGCTGTTTGCCCTCCTGCTCTTTGCCGTGCGCCAGCAGTCGGCAAAGATAAGACTGATGGCAAAGAGTATCTTTGCCATCAGTCTGCTCTTTGCTGTCTGTTTTTTGGTGACTGGCGGCAAATAGGGTCTTTTCCATCAGCCACCAGACGGCAAAGAAGAGGCTGACAACAAATAACTTAATTCCAGTAATGTCCCTGGCCAATTTATAGCCAGGCTCGGAAAGCCACTAGCAAGGCCACCAGCCCCGTTTGCCGCTCGGTCGTTGGTGCTCACTCGGAATCCTAGAGCAGTGCCGACATGCCCAGGCACGCGAGGTGAGTGCTCGCTGCGCCGGCAGATGGCTCACCGAGCAGCACCGCAGGGCGGCCCTGGACACCCTACGCCCTAGGCACCGCAAGTGGAGGTATCACATGGGACTCACCCAGAAAAGAAGAGTCACAGGAAGAAGAAGAGGCTGACGGCGGCCCGTGGGCCCACTTGTCAGCTGGAGAATGTGCCAAGCACCAGGTACGATTAGCAACCAGGTATTGCAATTTTCCCTTACGCCAACATCCTCGTAGAACACAGATGCAGCAATAAGTGTCACTCTTGAGGTAACCACGTCGAACCGCGTATCTAGATTATTGATACTCGTGAATCCAGCAGCATAGCAGGAGCAGACCATTGATTTCACCTTAACAAATCTCAGGGACGAGATTTTCTTAAGGGGGTAAGGTCTGTAACACCCTGTGTTTAGCCTTCCTGACTAAATTACTTATTTGCCTGTTTGCTTGTATGCATGTGATTGCTCCCCAATAATTCTTGCTGTTCTCCAACTCACCTCCTTATCCCATGTTCTCCTACCTAATGATCATGCCATGTGTTTAGGACCAATATATATTTTTACCAAATATTATTATCACCAAAAGTATTTCTTTGAATTAAACTTTCAAACCCGTGAGATGAGATTTGTATTACAAGTCCTCAAATTAGGGAACTTATTTTGCACCAATTATTTTATTTAAAACATATTATCAAAATGTCTTTCAAAAACCACAATATTATTATTTTAAAAGTTGTTTTATTATTTTATTTAAATGCCTTTCTGTGAGGCCAGAAAATGGTCTCTTATGAAGGAAAGTTATTTTTATTGCTTTCAAAATATTTAAGAAAATTTAGGGAAACTCAGTGGATATATTTATTCCGTATATATGAGTTTCAACACATGGCCATGTTCAAAATATAGGGCAAACCATTCCAAAACCATTCCTGCCTATTTCAATCTTTTGGAATATTTCCATAAGAAATATTCTCAATAAATTCCAGTAAAATTCCAGCATGTCACCTAGGATATGTTTGATGATCTTTCCAAGTTTCATCTCAATCCAAGTTGATTTGACTCCCCTAATTATTCTAAAACCATATCTGTCCAGATTCAAATTTGAGCAACTCATCATTGTCAAGTATCTCCAAATGTGCTCAAATTTTGTGGACATGTTCTAATACTCCAATAATGCATGCACACCAAGTGGTGCATCAAGGAGAAAACAAGAACTTGTCCCAAGCCCCTCAAAACCCTCTTTGTTGATTTCTGACTTTGGGAAACTTTACATTATAAAGTTTATCCAATTGACCCAAAACTTTTTGCGCATGCCTTAATGCTCAAATAATGCCCCACACCAAATATTGGATTTGTGGGAATTGATTTGAATGGAACTGTAAGCAGAAAGCCATTTCTGCCGATTTCATGGGATCTTCCAAGTCTACATTGGAAACCTTCTCCACCAAATCCCAAATTTGGTGTCCAGGCTTATTTTGATCTATTATTTGATCCTGTTAAGTTTCATATCCATTGCAGTCAATCTGATTGCTCTGCCACTTATCAAACACCTTGTGTGCATTCACTTTATTGTCTACTTTGACCTCTTCCACTTTAACCCTTGAGCTCAACTTTCTACCACAACTTCATATAGTTACATTTTACCTCCAATAACATTCCCATGGCCACTGGTCAATTATTGGACAGAGGCTGCATGTAACTACTCCTCATTTTACCCTTGGAACCACCCTTTTTACCCCTCTTGCCCCACTTCTTCTTAAGACAAAGCCCCCATCTCTTGCCAGAGGGTTCCTAGCACCCTAAGGTATTGTTTCTAGCCAAGCGATGGCATGCTAATGTGGAGAAAATGAGCAGCACATCCTCATATTGATTTCTGGCTGAAAGGTAGCTTTGTACAGCAAGTGCTAGCTACACTTCCTTGTGTTGAGTTGAAACTTTGCACAAATGTGGTCCTTCCACGCGTAAGGCTGCTAGACATGTCTTTTCCCCATTATCCCTCCTATGAGTGCCCTCACCATTAGCCCTAAGTTTGTGCTGCAAACTTATCCTCTGTCAACAGCCATTCAAACCAACTCCACTTGGGGCCAAATTTCAATAGTGCCTTGTGGCCTGCATGCCTTGCATGTTTGACACCTTGGCCTGGCAAAAGGGTGGCCCAGGACACCAAGTGGGGTGGTGACCACCTCCCTAGAGTGTAGAAATGGTGCTCTGCACTTTGTCTCCTCCCTCCAATCCATTTCTAGCTAGTCCAAGATGTCCTAGTGTATCTTAGAGCTTCCTTTTGACCATTCAAGCTATCTGCTCCCACTAGCTAGCTTCCAAAGTTCCTCTAGAACGTGTGGCACCCATGCCCACGGGTGCACCCGAGAGCTCCAAGATCTCCTCCTCCCTACAACTCTCGTATCTCCCCTTTCCCGAGTCTCTCTTGCCTCCCCTTCCCTGTGAGCATCACAGGCTTCCTTTTTGAGCCTTTGCTCTATCCCCAAGCCCTCCTCCTCCTCCTCCCAAGCCATGGCCGAAGCCACCAACGGCCTTCGCTCAAGCCAGGGCAACCGGGAGGGTTTCCCCTGGCCTCTAGCTTCCCCTGGGGTTCCTCCTAGCTGGCTCTGCTCCTCCCGAGCACCTCCCGCTCTCTCCCTTCGCTGCTGGTGCCGAAGCTGGAGAAGTCGTCGGCCTCCCCCTAGATGCCGCCGCCGGCTCCCCTTTACAGCCTCTCCGCGGGCGCCTTGCATGGGAATGGGGGCGGCGCGGTCTCCTGAGCCCGCCGATGCTCTCACCTGGGCAGGGGGTGGCCCGAGGCACGACGCCTGTGCGGCAACCTCCATCCCAGTGGTTCCTCCGTGCCGGCGTGAGGTAGGGGACGACCCTGCAGGCGGGGCCCACTGTCAGTGAGCGGGGCCAGGCCGACCACCTCTAATGGTCGCGCGTCCATGGGAGTGCACCATCCCACGACGAAGGCACACTTGCAAAAACCTCCTTTGGCGTGTCCCTTCGCTGGCGGCCCGAGCTGCTGGGCCAGTCCGAAGGCCTACCTAGCGCCCTAGGCGCAAGCTAGCCCGAGGTGGGCTCTTTTTCTCTTTTCCTATTATGCTTAAACTTGAAAAATCCATCATAAATTCATTCTAGCTCCGATTCTCATGGTTCAAATTTCTGCACATTCCTAAAATCAATACCTATCCAAATATGTGCCTTGCGCATTTTTCCAAGCAACCTTTATGTGGTGTTTTTATTTAAATTCAAATCTGATTAAATTTGGCCCCACTTTGTAAAAATCCTAGAGGACTCAAATGAGCTAGAAATGGAGTGATTCCAAATTCTAGAGCCTTCTAATATCATGCCCTATTTTTAGAACCTTGGTTAACATTTTTGTGAGGCTTTGTTCTGTTGCAATAAATAAATAGCTCCCTATTGCTATTTATTCCATATTAGGAAATTCCTAGAATATTCATTTCAACTCCGAATCCAGTGAAACAATTTCCTAAATATTTATAAGATTTTTCTATGTTAAATGAGTGCCTCCACTCATTTCTATCATAATATTTTCTGTGGGCTTCACAAAGAATCCCCTACTCTTCCTTACCTACATCCAGAAATCCCTGATGATCCAAACCTCCTATAGCAAGCTTCAGGTATTTTTCGTAAGACCAGAGAGGTCCAAGAAAAATATAACTTCTATTTTTTGTAGCACTTTTATTTTTTGCTTGATGTGTGGCTTACCGCGGTGGTTTCGGACAATAGTTGACGGGTAGATGGAGTACTCGGAGTTGGAGCGGAAGACCTCGAAGACCCCGAGGGCTTATGTGAGCAAAGGCAAGCAACCCTTTGACCATGAATGAGCATATGTTATATTGAATGTTAAGATAGCAAGTATTTCCGTTGCGATCATAAGTGCCGGTAAAGCACTTAGGTGATTTTTCCCGATGGCTCCTTCGGAGCACATGCATTGAGCTTGACCCTACCCCTTTTTGAGGATCATGCTATCGTCATGTTGACAAGTATTACTAGAATAATGGCATGAGCATGTTGTTGGTATAGGTCAAAAGTATATGAAAACCCCGTCGGGTGCCACTAATGCCCGAGGGTGATGATGAGTTAGGTGGCCACTTTTGGTGAAGTGGTGCACCCGGTATTTGTGTGAGTATGGTTTCGGAAATGGGATTAGATTTATGATGTGTCGACCGTACCAACCTTACCAGTACGACCACGTTACCCCTTATGGGATGGGGCTATGTTAATTACTCTGGTCAGTGCTAGCAAAGAGCCACATTACTAGTGGCGGGAGTGATGTGTGGTCACTCTCTTGATGGGGTCATGCCAGGTAGGACGACTATGCCATTTTTATGAGTTCCACGCACACCATTGCTCCCGACATGGTTGATACTGTCCAGAGTCAGTGTTCGTAAGACGTACAACATGTGGGCTGGGTACCAATCGAGTGGACCTCTTTGTCTAGTATCATCAGGGGAAAGGCATTGATCGGGTACTTACCTCAGGTATGATATATACCGCGAGTCGTGGATGACACAGAATTTTCCCGGATCTCGTGGGTCCAGCGTACTACCTCTGCACAGTGTAAAACTATTCGAATAGTCGTGTCCACGGTGAAGGACAGTTGGGTAATCCTGCTTAAACTACGTCCACTTGTTTCCGCATAAACCGAGTGTGTGTGAGTTGTGATAAAATGAGCTATTATGAAGGTAATGATATGGCTAAGTTTGGTGACTTGGCATATAGGCTGAGACGGATGGCTCAGCCCTCGACATATATATTGATATGTGTAACCTGTTCTTCAAAAGTAGTTCTTTAGCTCGATGCATATTCATGATCAATCCACCATGGCGAGTTCCACCAAAGATGCATATTATTGTTATTCTTCACTTTCATTATTCATATGATGGGCTGTTTGCTAGTACAATCGAAAGTAATCATTGGCTTGCCACTGGTTATTTCATTGACCAGGTATGAAAGAGCAGAATATGGTGAAGAGTAACTCGGTGACGTTTTTGCGAGCTAGGACGCTTCCCAGTCAGAATGCCTGTAGGTTAAGGCTGATGACATGGGTTCACGCTTTCAACCAATAATTCCGTTAATGGTCCAGTTTTGTGTGTTTGCCTTTAAGGCCCTATATATGTAATTCTAGACCGCAATGGTCATTTATTGTATCAAACGGTATGTATGGATGTAAGACTCTTATTCAGTTTCTGTGTGTTCGGTGAGCATTGATCTCTGGGATCACTCAGCACGATCATTCGGCGATCTCGACTCGTAAGTCGGGGTCCCCACATATTTTCATCCGGATTACAGATTACTTTATCTTGATTTTTAAAGTTTTATTAATATATAGGAATTAAATAGATTTATTTTAATACAATAAATAATTATGACATCAGCATGATGTCATGGTGACATGAGCACTCAACACTCGGGTTGACTGGTCAAACTGACGAGTGGGCCCCTCTTGTCATTGACACACACGCAAATTATTTTTAATCAATATTAAACAGATTTAATTAGGGGGGATGACACCCATATGTCATTGACATATTATTTTAATTAATTAGCAGATTTATTTAAACACATTTAGTTAGTATTAATTAATAGGGCCCACATGTCATTCTATACTTAACTTAACAAAGTGTTAAATTGATCTAATTACTCTAATTTAGTTAATTAATTAATTATCGATTTATCTATTTTTATTTTATTTTCTAAAAACATTTAGAGGGGTGGGCCACCTTTGTAATTATAGTGTGGTTGATTAGTGGGGTGGTTAATCCCCCACTAATCCAGCGAGGCCAAAGCCAGCCGAGGGGAACTGTCGGGGCCAGCCAAGGGGAGGCGAGGCCCAGGGTTCGCGGCCAGTGCCCGGAGTTCGATCGAGGTAGGCCATCAAGGGGGCATGGTCGCCAGGCGGCGGCCGAAGCATGGGGGTACATGGGGGTGCGGGCGCGGCCAGGGGTGCAAGCAACTGGGCGAGCGGTGACGCGGGCACGCGTTGGCGGGCGAGCCGGGGCGCATCCGATGTCAGCGACGGTCAGGGCTGAGGGGGCCACCGGAGTAAGGGTGAAGGAGGAGAGGGGGTGGAGCCCGTGGCTCACCGGCGCTTCAGTCGGAAGCAGAGGCTCGGGGAGGGTCGGTGGCGCGGTCTCGGACGGTGAGCGCCAGGGCGGTGACGACCATGGCGCCGGGGCGAGTCAGCATCGAAGGAGGCGGAGAGGAAGAAGGCGAGGGGACAGGCGCTGATGGGGTGGTGCCGGTGGGGAGGCGGACGGTGGGGGCGACAGCGGTGGTGCCAGCGGTGGCCAGCGGCCTGTCGGGGCCGCGCGGGGTCGTTTCGGTTTGGGAGACCGGCCACGAGGGGGGTGGCGGCTCGGAGGTGAGGGGAGTGGGGAGTGGGACTGGGTAGGTTAGCTTAAGTGCGGTTTTTTATACCCTCGCTGGGGTATATGGTCCAGCTCGGGGTTTAGGTGGGCCGGCCTGGTGGGCTGGCCGGTTGGGGAGGTCAGGTTCGGCCTCAGCCCAAGGGGGCTTTACCTTTTTATTATTGTTTTTTAATTTTTATTTTCTTTTATTTCTTTTTTTCCTTGGAATTCTTAATGCAAAACACTTTGTAAAATATGGCACTTGGTCCTTTATTATAAGGGTATTTTAGGCAGTGGCACCAAAAGTATGGGAGTTATTTGAAAATGTTTGGGGATTTCCCATAATTGAAAAATGGCATTTAAATTATTATTTTCTCCTCTATTTTAATGGTTTTAAAACTTTAAATACTCACAAAAAGGTTGTCTACAATTTTATATTTACCACGGGATTATTTGTAACCCATTCATGATTTTTAACTTGAAGTTTGCAAAACTTTTAAATCCACTTTTTGAAACGAATTTGAATTCCGAAGGAATTGAATCAGAGTTCAATTTCTTTAGTTATCATAATTGGATTAGAAAAATGGATTAGCCTAATCGTCAAGTTACTGTAGCTTGATTACAAGGATTATTGTAGCATGATCCGGGGATGTCACAACTCCCCACCACTAAAAGAAATTCGCGTCCCGGGAATTAAGAGGTAGAGGTAAGGGGTAAACGTTTGGTTACGAAATTCTAACGAGTCTTCTTGTGTTTGTTGCTCTTCATCGAAGGGGTTGGTCCTTCTTGTCGATATCTTCATTACTCCGATTATCGTCAACCAGATGGAGTCATCATATTTCCTTCAGGATCTTCGTCAACCTACGAATGTGATTAGAGGGGAAATTCTAGGAGAACGTAGCTACACAAAGTTGGGCATCTCACGACAAAATCAGGAAAGGTGACATGAATTACTTCTCAAGTTGTAACTCATGAAATTCATTGAGAGTAACATGCGATGGTACAAAGGTTTGAAACTGTTACACAATCATTTTATGCCTAAACATAGATGAAAGGGGGGTTTAGAGCAACGAAAATAAATATTGTGTCTGATAATAGAATAGATCATCACATTGGACGGTGGCTCTCGGATTTGACACGAAGCCAAGTACCAAGGATAATTTGGAGTCAAATATATATAGAAGCGCCAGGTTTCGATCTTGTGGAACTTTGGATATGGGCCAACCATGTGAGGTGCGAGTAGGCAGATCGATGACATCTTGTACGGTCTTGGTAGCAAGACATGTCAGAGGATAGCTTGTTAGTTATGTTGGTTACAACATCGGTACCAAGTGAGGGGGATGAATAGAACCATTTCCTGCTTGCTGGAATGAGGCGGGCCAATAGGCTAAGTTCTCGTGCGTTGGCGGCTACCGAAATGTTATCCACTATAGTAATTGGGTCTTACTGACAGAGTTGTTCACCGAGGTTTTTACCTAAGTAGGGAATTGCCACTACTCAGATAAGTTTAGATTTTAAGAAAGGCTAAACTGACCAATGGGAAAGAAAACGTGACTGTCACATCAAACAGATCAATGGAAAGGAATATGTGTTCACACACAAGTATTAGAGTATACCTTCCCCAAGGCATACAGATCATGGTATACATGATGGGTCATCAAGTTCATAACCATTTAGATAAATGGGCAAGGAGAATCATGATGCTTACCCATACAACACTATTTGGATAATTGATCAAGAACTATTTAGCATTGCGTTTCCAATGTTCCTGTTCACATTTGAAGAACCACATTCATGCTTTGAGGTAGCATCGACATGGTCATCATATAAGGGTCAGAATTTGGGTACACAAAGGATCCATCAGGAACAACTTACGAAAAGTTCATACAATTTACGCATGGAAGAATGGCGAATCTTGTTGAACAAGATACTATAACAATAGGTCCTCCGGCCAGGTATGCTAGACAAGACATCACCGTACCATATTACATAAAGACCAAAGTTATAATTATTGGAAAATGTTCCAACCATCATTTATGCCCGAGATTGAGCTCTGATTAGTGTCAAGATACCTCAGGCTCTAGATGTCTGAGAATAAAAAGGGGCAACAAGAATTTACAAGATGATTATGCAAGATTTCTTGGGAAATGAACTATGGAAGACGGTCTTGAATCATTAGTTTGATTGTAAGACACATGAACACAATGTGAATACATTCGTGCCCATATGGGATTCTTACCATGAAATGCCACCAAGTTCTAATTTGGGAACCATCATCGAGGATATCAAGGTCCTTGTGTAAGCTTGGATTAGCTCTTATGAAAGAACATATTTTCCTTGATCAAATCAGGAAGTGGCTTGGGGTGCTAAGAAAATTCATATGAAGTGAAGATAGTAAATGTTCAAAACATATAACACTTCGCACATGTGTGAATGATTTGGGATGATCCTAGAGGAAGTGAAACAAAACTTTGTCACATTCACGGCGGCAAGAGCTTGTTACGCTTCAATGTGCGGGTTACTCTCTGTATCAGCACGAACGCGTGGTCATCAGTGCACCTCCGCCGGCTGAACTCCGATGGACGACGGCGTCCCCACACATCACTTTCGGGACGGTTTCTCAACCATCGTTGCCTTGTGAAAATTTTGGGATTCAGGCTCACCGATGCGATAATCATGGGATTTCTTCCGCACTTGGCAAAGATTTTGTTACCCCCTCAACTGCTGGCGGGATTTCTAGAATTTTCAAATCGGTGCCACACGCAAGTTTGACCCATGGGCCTTCCTCTCCACGGATTGATTAGAAGGAGACCAGCGGGCTGGCTGGGGGAGAATCTTCACCAACTAGGCCTGACACTCAAATACCTTCTTCCTAGGAGGCCCATGAGCTCTTTGAGGACATGGTAAAAGATAAGGTCACTCAGTTTTATTCCTGCTCGATTTGTTTGAACCAAGGGTATCTTGCTTCAAACTGCACATCCACAGAGATTTGCTCTTCATGCTATCGTGTGGGCCACACCAAATCTAGGTGTGCTTCTTTTGCAATAAAAAATTGTATTACATGGAAACGGAAGAGTCCCACCCCTGTTTCAGATTTTTCGAGAACCTCTACCGGTCTCGGGGATACCGCGCAACCTGTAGAGCTGCTCTCTCCCGTCCCATCGCATTCAACCTCTCGCTGGACTCCGTTTGAGCCGCATCCATTGACACCAGCTCCCCCATCTTCCCTCTCTGTGATGTACAACTTCGAGCTTGACCCCGAGCGATACAGTCCTACGGGCCACCACATCATCGACGACGGTCCGCGTCGCCTGTCGCATTCCTTTGTCACTCCGGCGGCTCCCTTTGCCCGACGACATGAGCATTTCTTGGTGGCTGAGGTCATGCCTGCACTGCCGACCAACCAGATAGGCTAGGTACGATAGGCGGTCGTTGAACTTTTAACAAACAGGGGGTTTCATGTCCGTTCTGCCCAGCCTTGGATCGCGAGGGTAGGCTTGTTTGAACTTATGGATGCCTCGGAAAGGTTTGTTGTTGTTGAAATGGTTCCTCAAGATTTAGGGAATGACTCCTTTGTGAGATTTATGAAGCACAATGAAGGCGAGTGTTTTCTGGGTGCTACAGGGTTTCATCAGGGTTGTGTGATGTTTTTGGGGGTACCGCTGGATTTACGCAATACAAAGGATCTTCGTGTGGCGGTTAATACGTTCGGTGAATTTCATCATTGGGTCGGTGACAACGCGTATCTTGTGCGCTCCATTGTATTTGCTTCCTTCCTAGATGATAATCTGGTGCTTCGTAGGGTTACATTTTCTGAATATGTTGGTTGGGGAGGAGCGAGGGTTTCTTGGTCCACACTGCTTTACATCTTAGGGGCGAAATTTGCTGAGCAGATGCACCAAGATGAAGACCACATGCCCCTCAATGGCAACCCCCACCCAATGATGGGCCTGCTTGAGAAGGATAACCTACTGTTTGCTCTATCGCCCTACCCTGCTCTGGGTTGGAATGATGTTCCCCCACCTCCAATGCAGGAGCAGCCCTAGGAACCTCTGCATGAGCAAGATGACGATGGTTGGGGTTGGCATGCTGAGGTGTCAGTAGCTCAGCTGTCGGGACCCCGAACCTAAGCCATAGGAATCCAGCTTGTAACACATCGCGTCATTTTGCGGTCTAACGCACGGTTAAACCCACTGTTGCCACCTTACCTTGGCCGGGACCGTTTGCATCTTTTGACTCACGTATGCAATTGTGTCGCTAGCATTCCAATGTCAAAGAACCAGGGTCAACATAACAAGTCATAAACCCAAGTGGCACAACTATACATAGACATGCATACATAACCCA
The DNA here is from genome assembly GCF_904849725.1 of Hordeum vulgare subsp. vulgare. Taxonomy (NCBI): domain Eukaryota; kingdom Viridiplantae; phylum Streptophyta; class Magnoliopsida; order Poales; family Poaceae; genus Hordeum; species Hordeum vulgare. Next base: position 221,733,998 of record NC_058522.1, read on the forward strand.
GCAAAGCAGGTGTCGGTCATCAGCGTGTGTAGATGAGTCGTAGCAAGCTACAAGGACTCCATTACACCACGTGGCATTTCCCCGTAGGGACAGACACGACAGCTAAGAAGGATAGATGCCTATCAACCAATGTGTCCGGAGCAGTAGCGAGCTACCAAGGCTCAGTGGAAGCACAGAGGGGCATTTCTCTGTAAAGAGGGCTACTAAAGGCACACGACTAGGTGTCGAACCCCATACATATCACAACACATCACATGTACGCATGACATACTCAATATGCATAGATACAACAATGGCATCACAACATAACCATACAACATCACAACATTTATTTAGAAGACTCAGAAGAGCCTTGCATAATAAGTTCATACAGGTAGGGGTAACATGACCCGACACTCAAGTCATACAAACAAAGTCATACAATCCATGTGGAAGCATTAAGGTTGTCTGAGTACAAACAGTCGAAAGGAAAAGGCATAAAGCCTCACTATCTACAGATCCCTTATGAAAGGACCATGTCATAGCTGGGACACCAGCTACTCGTCATCATCAACGTCTAGATAGAACCCACCAGATGGTTCCTGGTTATATTCTACAAAATTTATTAAGAAAACGTGAGTACGAAGGTACTCAACAAGACTTTAAATCAGATCTATCTACTCATGCACAAGTATCAACAAAGGGGGTTGTGGGGTTTCATGCAGCAAGCCAGCTTTGACTCTTGGCTAATCTATACTACGACTCCAATGACTTCGAACAAGTTTTGATAAGTCGTACACGAGCCCACTACCACCACAACAATACACTATCACGGATTCTTTCTCGTTTCCCTACAAGAATGTCGTCCATGATACTCACACTTATCGTGATACTTTTACGAGTAGCCATTAAAGTTATCTATGAACAATATATGTCTCCAAGTAGTCCATATCCACGGATGCGGCTATTCGAATAGATCATAACCCTGCAGGGGTGTACTTCTTCACACACGGTCTCGCCACTTATCGCCATGTGCACTTTACGCACATCGCCAACCTTCAAGCGTAAGCCCAGCAAGGGAGTCGTCCACAACCGTTAACCACACTAACACCTAGTCTAGGTTTATCACCTATTTCAGAGTGAACCCGCACGAAAGTCCGGTCGAAGCTTCCGCTACAGCCCCAAACGATGTGCGAGGGTTCCCAAGCCCACCATCGGGGTGCTACTTGGTACACCATGCCACTGCCTACCGCGTCATAGCCCACCTCTAAGGTCAGCACCGTGCACGGCCTCCAACATGACTACCAACACCAGAAACTACTTGCAACTCCTGGACCGTGTATTAGACGATTAATAAGCCGAGAGGGGTCGAGTTACCGGGAATCCAATGTGTGGTAGCATCTGGTCTCGTATCACATACACGGAACTCAGTTCCTAAGGATGGTCCCAATGAGACAACCTGCCATGTACTCCTACATAGCCTCTCATCGGTACCTTTACCAAGTCAGGTTCAACACTTAACCTTTTGTGACTAGAACACATTCATTTATTCCTGTTCATCACCGAGATGAAAAAGGCCTGACACAACTCTAAGCATAGCAAGCATAGTAGGTAAGCACATCATGGCTGAAGCATCTACCAGGTATGCTAGGTTGCAAGGTTTAGTTATTTACTGTGACAAGGACAAGTCATGCAAAGGAAATAGGTTGCCTTTTATCAGTATGATCAAAAGGGGTGCTAATGCAAAAGCATTTATCATGATGTGTCCTAATGCAATAAATGAGAGCAGGAGCGAGAACATGGGATTTTATCAGTATGATCAAAAGGGGTGCTTGCCTTGTTGCTCAGCAGGGGAATATATCCCTTCAGTCGGCTAATCCGAGGTATCCGGTGGAGTAGGGCCTACCGAAGTAAACAACAACAATCAATACAATTCAAGTGCAGCAATATGATGCATGATCATGGCATGAAAATGAAGTGTGACATGGGCTAATGTAGCTACTATTTCTTTAATTAAAGCTAATTTGAATCATAGTTCAAATATCACTTCAAATAAGGTATTTTTCAAATACCCTTTTAATTGATTTGACCTGATGCTCAGGTATAACTTGTTTTATCATGCATGAAAATAGAACCATTGGATTCTTTGGATTTTTCCCATCAATTTTCATATATAAATTATTTTGATGTGAGTTACAGATTAATTTCTATGGATTTTCGAAGTTTTAAACTATTTCTGGAATTATTTTTATTACAGCATTCTATTTATTGCGCCAACATGACATCAGCATTGCATCAGCTCGGCTCACTAGCCGGTGCAAGTCAAACTTGACCAGTGGGACCCACTGGTCAGTGTCTCTTGCTTAAACCAAATTAGAATCTGAGTTAATTATCTAATTAGCTGGGCTGGACCCACATGTGAGTGTCTGTTTAATAATTAATAAATTATTTATTTTTATTTAAATTCATATAGTTAATCCAGGGGCTGGCTCCACCTGTCATAGGCTCAGGGGGTAAAACCCACCAGCGGTGAGGTCAAACTCACCGGCGACGAGGTCAAACTCACCGGCGGCGAGCCTCCGGCGACCACAGGAAAGATGGAGGGCTTCAGAAACGCGTCTCCGACAACCATTTGAGCGGCGGAGAGCACTGGAAGAACGGCCACTCGATGGCGCGTTCAATCGTACCAGCCCGAGGGGATGGGGTGGACGGAATCAGCGCCGAGGACGAGCTCGGTGGCTGCCGGAGCTTGGGCCTCGTCGAGGTCATCGAAGCAGGGCGCAAAACAAGCAGAGCTTGGCTCCAAAAGCATCTACATGATGGGATGGAGCTGCTGGTGGCCTCAGATGGACCAGCCGATCAGCGGAGCCTCGCCGGCGGCGAGCTCCCCCGGTGGATCTCGTCGGGCTCCAATGGAATCTGGGGCTTCAACTAGGGGGAGAAGGGGCAAATGATGGGAATGGGTTCCTCAGCTCACGATGGGTGCAGGGGCGTCGAAAGCTAGCTCGGCGACGGCCTAGAGATTTCGAATCGACGGCGGCGAGCTCAGTGGCCGAAGGTTGAAGACGACGACGATCAGGCGTCTCGGGGACTCTCGGCGTCTTGTGGTTTGCTGGAGAGCTTCAGGACGTCACGTGGAGCTTTTGTGAAGCTCAGAGGCAGGAATGGGCGACCGGAGCAAGCTGTCGATGGTGACCCTGCATGGCGGCGATGGCGGACAGAGAGGGAGAAGAGGGAGAGAGCGAATGGCGAGGTGAGCGCATTGGAGACGGCTTCGGAGGGAGCTTATCCGCAATGCCAGCGCGACGGAGGAGCCAGGCAGGCACGTAGCTGTGTGCTGCTGCCGGAGCAAGCGGCGGCCACCTCCCCCTTTGCCGACTGGCAAAGGAAGAAGACAACAGGGGACAGGAGGTGGGCTAGACTTGGTTGACAGGTAAGCCTCTCCCCTCTCTTTCATTTTATTTCTATTATGTTTTGTGTTTCTGACATTTGTTTTATTTATTTTTGGCTCCAAACTATTCCTAAAATATGGAATATATTTGTGGGGGTTTATTTGGAATATTTCCAAGCTCCACAAAATAACTCAACATTTTAAAATAATTCAAATAGTTATAGCTATTTATTTTTTCAATTTCAGTGAGTTTCTTGGATTAATTTAAATGCCAAAATTGTTTGAAAAATAATAATCATCCATGAAATATTGTTGCCAATATTTATAAAAAAGGATGAGCTTTTATGAAGTCCATGTTGGGTTCATTGAATAATCACATCATTTGAATTGGTTTAGTTAGGATGAGGTGCTAGGGTTTCTTTAATCCCCAATTCCATTTTAATGCAAAAATAAAATATGATGCACATTCTAGCTAAACACCAACTAGTGAAATCTAGGGATGTGACATCAGCCAGCTGTGCCTGATCAAGATCAAGAATCCATGGTTATTGAACAACCTGCTTCTTCAGATTCAGTGCAAGAGGTAGAACATGTGGACCCTCAGCCGGACAATGCTGATGCCAATAAAGAAGCTCATGAGGATCAAATTCAGTTTAATCATCTGGCAATTGTTCCCTACCAGCAGCCCATCATTCAGCCAGTCAACTTGATGATCGGATTGGTCCGGATGGTTTATGGTGCACCACTCCCCCCTGTTATGACTTGGATAAGATCATTTGAATCTCTGATGGGGGTCTTCAGTGCACGACACATTCCACGCAATCTTCCAATGGTCGTCGCTGCACCTATTATACTCTTTAAGCGTTCCTAGTCCATTGGTTTTGATGAAGCCAATGGGGAGTCTAGTATTGTTTATACTGACTGCACCCGTACTCCTTGCACTATGATAGCTGGAGTGCTTCACGCTGATGATAGCAACTTGGCATCCACAGAGAGTCTTTTCTCCTTCTCAACCCCAGGTGCCAAGAAAAAGATGCAGCGCAAAAAGTAAACTCCTCTTATTGAATCGGTTGTTCGGAGGTGCACCAGAGGCTCGGGGAAACAAGATGTCTTTAAACTGTTCTGCAGGAACTGCCGATGCCAATGCCAAATAAGCGAAAGCCTCACACTAAGCCCCTGGAGTTTCCCACTGACAATGAAGAGACAACGCCATCACCGCAGGAGGAACCCATCCCACCAGCAACGCCTGTTCATGTCATCCAAGCTGTCGGCCAGAGTCTTGGCATAGCACCTGAGAAGCTAACGATGGAACTTCTTATGGAAGAACCTGCTGCCACCAAGCCCGCACCCTAGAATGATTAGAAGATCATTTATGTATTGGGGGTTCATATGGTGTTCTAAATATTTTGTTGTTGATTGTTCTGTGCTACAACCTTTTGAATTCTGTTTGTGTCAGTTATTATGTAACTACACCGCTCCTTTTAAACTTTGTTCCTATGGATATTCGATCTAAGAGAAGCTGGCGGGTTCTTTGCTGGAATGTACGTGGGTTAAATTCACATGCGCGTCAAAGAGCGGTGCGTAACAAAATTGATGAAAGTCTGGATTCGGTGGTTTGTCTCCAGGAAACTAAAATGCAGCATATTGATCATCGAAGTATTAGGAATTTTTGCCCCAAAAAATTTGATCGATTTTTATATAGTCCATCGCATGGAGCCTCTAGTGGCCTGATCACTCTGTGGAACTCTTCGATCTTTACTTGTAGCCTCATTGACTCCCAAAGTTTTGGAATAATTTTGTCTTACACCTCCAACCACAATAGTGACACATGGACTTTGGTAAATGTTTATGGACCCTGCCATGGTGAGGCGAGAGAACAATTCGTTAGCTCGCTGTATAACCTAAATATAAGTGTCAATGAAAATTGGCTGCTACTAGGAGATTTCAATTTTATTCGCTCTCCATCCAATAGAAATCTTCCTGGTGCTGATGTCAATGATATTTTCATCTTCAATGAGATTATTGCTCACCTTGGTATTCTTGAATTACCCCTCAAGGGTAGGTCATACACCTAGTCAAACATGCAGGATACTCCACTCCTCGAGCAGTTGGACTGGTTTTTCACCTCTGCCAATTGGATATCTTACTATCCCCTTACACACGTCCTACCATTGGCTAAATCTGCATTAGACCATTTTCCATGTGTAGTGTGTATAAACACAACCATTCTCAAGTGCAACCTTTTTCGTTTTGAAAATTACTAGGTGGAAATGGCTGGTTTTCTTTACTGTGTGGAGAAATCTTTGAAGGTTCCCTCTCAAAAAGGTCATATCACTGCCATTATAATGGATAAATTTAAAAGTCTGAGATAGGCACTAAAGGGATGGCAGAATAGTATTTCTAAGATCAAAGACCTTATAGGTAAATGCAATGAGGTGATCTTACTTCTGGACAACCTTGAGGAGCTGAGACCCCTCTTCAGACTTGAATCCAATTTCAGGGTGATTGTAAAGCTGCACTTAGAGCACCTCCTCCACTTACATTTTCTTTACTAGAAAAAGAGAGCGACTATCAGATTTATCAAAGTTGGAGAAGAATACACAAAAAAATTCATGTCATGGCAACCGAAAGATATAGAAGGAACTCCATTTCACCTCCAAAGCTTGATGATGGAACTGTCATCATTGACCATGAGCAAATTGATATTGCTTTTGGCCAGCCTTTAAGGGTAGGATGGGTTCCTCACTAGGAATAAACCTAGCTTTTGACCTTCAGTCTCTACTTCATAGGGTTGAAGGGTTAGAGGTTCTTACCATACCTTTCACAAAGGAGGAGATGGGCAGAACTATCAAAGAAATGCCCACTGATAAAGCTCCAGGAAAAGATGGTTTCAATGGTTTATTCTGAAAATAAGTTGGCATATCATCTGTGAGGATTTTTATAATCTTGCAAATGCATTATGATACGTCCATTTTGCATCATGCTTTTATGTTGATATTTATCGCTTTATGGGCTGTTATTACACTTCACGGTACAATACTTATGCCTTTTCTCTCTTATTATATAACGTTTACATGAAGAGGGAGAATGCCGGCAGCTGGAATTCTGGTCTGAAAAAGGAGCAAGTTTGAGATACCTATTCTGCGCAACTCCAAAATCCGTGAAAATCAACGAGGAATTATTTTGGATTTTATAAAAAATACTGGGCGGAAGTACTAGAGGGGAGCCACCAGGAGGCCACAAGCCTGCCACGCGCGGCCTACCCCCTGGCCGCGCCTAGGTGGCTTGTGGGCCCCCTGTTGCCCCTCTGGCTCCCATCTTTTGCTATAAGGAGGGTTTCGTTCAGAAAAAATGAAGAGGAGGCTTTCGGGAGGAATCGCTGCCGCCACGAGGCGGAACTTGAGCAGAACCAATCAAGAGCTCCGGCAGGGCCGTCCTGCCGGGTAAACTTCCCTCCCGGAGGGGGAAATCATCGCCACCGTCATCACCAACACTCCTCTTATCGGAGGGGCTCATCACCATCAACATCTTCATCAGGACCATCTCATCTCCAAACCCTAGGTCATCTCTTGTAACCAATCTCCGTCTCACAACTCCGATTGGTACTTGTAAGGTTGCTAGTAGTGTTAATTACTTTTTGTAGTTGATGCTAGTTGGATTACTCGGTGGAGGATCTTATGTTCAGATCTTTAATGCTATCCAATACCTCTCTGGTCATGAACATAATTATGCTTTGTGAGTAGTCACTTTTGTTCCTGAGGACATGGGATAAGTCTTGCTATAAGTAGTCATGTGAGTTTGGTATTCGTACGATATTTTGATGCGTTGTATGTTGTTTTTCATCTAGTGGTGTTATGTGAACATCGACTACATAACACTTCACCATTATTTGGGCCTAGAGAAAGGCATTGGGAAGTAATAAGTAGATGATGGGTTGCTAGAGTGACAAAATCTTAAACCCTAGTTTATGCGTTGCTTCGTGAGGGGCTGATTTGGATCCACTAGTTTAATGTATGGTTAGATTTTGTCTTAATTCTTCTTTCGTAGTTGTGGATGCTTACGAGAGGGGTTAATCATAAGTGTGATGTTTGTCCAAGTAATGGCAGCACCCAAGCACCGGTCCACCCACATATCAAACTATCAAAGTAGAGAACGCGAATCATATGAATATGATGAAAACTAGATTGACAGAAATTCCCATGTGTCCTCGGGAGCGCTTTACCTCCTATAAGAGTGTGTCCAGGATTTTCTTTTGCTACAAAAGGGATTGGGACACTTTGCTTCACCTTTGTTACTTGATACTTGCTACGAATCATCGTATCACACAACTATCTGTTACCGATAATTTCAGTGCTTGCAGAGAATACCTTGCTAAAAACCACTTGTCATCTCCTTCTGCTCCTCGTTGGGTTCGACAATCTTACTTATTGAAAGGACTATGATAGATCCCCTACACTTGTGGGTCATCAAAAATCTTTGCTGGCGCCGTTACCGGGGAGTGAAGCGCCTTCTGTAAGTGGGATTTGGTAAGGAAACATTTATATAGTGTGCTGAAATTTATTGTCACTTGTCACTATGGAAACTAATCCTTTGGGGAGCTTGTTCGGGGTATATTCACCTCGAACGGAAGCACAAGGAGTTGCTCCTCAACTTGCTGCACCTACTGAAAATATTTGTTATGAAATTCCTTCGGGTATGCTAGAGAAACTGTTGGCTAATCCTTTTACAGGAGATGGAACATCACATCCCGACTTGCATCTAATCTATGTAGATGAAGTTTGTGGTTTATTTAAGCTTGCAAGTTTGCCCGAGGATGAGGTCAAGAAGAAGGTCTTTCCCTTATCTTTGAGGGATAAAGAATTGACATGGTATAGGCTATGTGATGATACTGGATCACGGAACTACAACCGATTGGAATTGGAATTTCATCAAAAGTTTTATCCTACGCATTTGGTACATCATGATCAGAATTATATCTATAATTTTTGGCCTCGTGATAGAGAAAGTATCACTGAAGCTTGGGGGAGTCTTAAGTCAATGTTATATTCATGCCCCAACCATGAGCTCTCGGGTGAAATTACTATTCAGAACTTTTATGCTCGGCTTTCTCATGATAATTGCACCATGCTTGACACTTCTTGTACCGGTTCTTTTATGAAGAGAGATATTGACTTCAAATAGAATTTATTGGAAAGAATTAAATGCAACTCTGAAGATTGGGAGTTTGATGAAGGTAAGGATTCAGGTATGAATCTTAAGTTCGATTGCGTTAAATCCTTCGTTGAAACAAATACTTTTTGTGATTTTAGCGCTAAACATGGACTTGACTCTAAGATAGTAGCTTCATTATGTGAATCATTTGCTGCTCATATTAATCTCCCTAAATAGAAGTGGTTTAAATATCATCCTCTCTTAGAAGGCAATGTAGTTAAACCCAATCCAGTTGAAGAGAAAATCATTGCTTATAATGATCCTATTGTTCCTTGTGCTTACATTGAGAAACCACCTTTCCCTGTTAGAATAAAGCTTCATTCTAAAGCTTCAACTGTGATACGTAGGAGCTACATTAGAACACCTACACCCCCTGAGAAAATTAGAGTTGAACCTAGCATTGCTATTATCAAAGATGTCCTGTCCGACAATGTTGATGGCCATGATATTCACTTTTGTGAAGATGCTCCTAGAATTGCTAAACCTCATGCTAGAGACAAACATAGGAATGTTGTTGGCACGCCTGTTGTTTCTGTTAAGATAGGAGATCATTGTTATCATGGTTTATGTGACGTGGGTGCTAGTGTTAGTGCAATACCTCAATCTTTATATGATGAAATTGAAGACGAGATTGCACCTATCGAGATGGAACCTATTGATGTCACTATTCAGCTTGCCAATAGAGATACTATCTGCCCTTTGGGAATTGTTAGATATGTTGAAGTCTTGTGTTGTAAAACGAAGTATCCTCCTGATTTTCTCGTTCTTTCTATCACACAAGATAGCTTTTGTCCCATCATATTTGGTAGACCCTTCCTTAATACTGTCAACGCTCATATTGACTGTGAGAAGCAAACTGTCACTGTTGTCTTTGAAGGTGTGTCACATGAATTCAATTTATCCAAGTTTGGTTGACAACCTCATGAAAAAGAATTGTCTAGTAAGGATGAAATTATTGCCCTAGATTCTATTTTTGTGTCTCCTACTGATCCTTTAGAGAAATACTTGCTTGAGCATGAAAATGATATGCATACGGATGAAAGGAATGAGATAGATAGAGTTATCTTTGAACAACATCCTATCCTTAAGAATAATTTGCCTGTTGAACTGCTTGGAGATCCACCCCCACCAAAGGGTGATCCTGTGTTCGAGCTTAAACATTTACTGATACTGTTAAGTATGCTTATTTTGATGAAAAGAGATATATCCTGTTATTATTAGTGCTAGCCTTTCAGAGCATGAAGAAAAGAAATTATTGAAATCTCTGAGGGAGCACCCTGCTGCTATTGGATATACTCTTGACGATCTTAAGGGCATTATTCCCACTCAATGCTAGCAGAAAATAAAAACCGATCCTGATTCAAAACCAGTTGCTGATCATCAACGGAGATTAAATCCTAAGATGAAAGAGGTAGTAAGAAAAGAAATACTAAAGCTCCTGGAAACAGGTATTATCTATCCTGTTGCTCATAGTGATTGGGTAAGTCCGGTGCATTGCGTCCCTAAGAAGGGAGGTATTACCATTGTCCCTAATGATAAAGATGAATTGATCCCATAGAGGATTATTACTGGCTATAGGATGGTGATTGATTTTAGGAAATTGAATAAAGCCACTAGGAAAGATCTTTACCCTTTGCCTTTTATTGACAATATGCTAGAAAGATTGTCTAAACACACAAACTTCTGCTTTCTAGATGGTTATTCTGGTTTCTCCCAAATACCTGTTGCGCAATCTGATTAGGAGAAAACCACTTTTACCTGCCCTTTCGGTACCTTTGCTTACAGACGTATGCCTTTTGGCTTATGTAATGCACCTGCTACCTATGAAAGATGTATGATGGCTATATTCTCTGACTTTTGTGAAAAGATTGTTGAGGTTTTCATGGATGAATTCTTCGTTTATAGGTCTTCTTTTGATGATTGCCTCAGCAACCTTGATCGAGTTTTGCAGAGATGTAAAGATACCAACCTTGTCTTGAATTGGGAGAAGTTCCACTTTATGGTTAGTGAAGGCATCGTCTTAGGACATAAAATTTCTGAAAGAGGTATTGAAGTCGATAAGGCTAGGGTTGATGCGATCGAGAAAATGCTATGCCCTACAGACATTAAAGGTATAAGAAGTTTCGTTGCTCATGATGGTTTCTATAGAAGGTTCATTAAGGACTTTTCTAAGATTTCTAGGCCTTTTACAAATCTCTTGCAAAAGGATATTCCTTTTGTTTTTTATGATGATTGTGTGAAAGCCTTTGAAATACTTAAGAAGGCCTTGATAACTGCGCCTATTGTTCAACCACCTGATTGGAACTTACCTTTTTGAAATTATGTGTGATGCTAGTGATTATGCTATTGGTGTTGTTCTAGGACAAAGAGTTGATAAGAAATTGAATGTTATTCATTATGCTAGTAAAACTCTAGACAGTGCCCAAAGAAACTATGCTACTACTGAAAAGGAATTTTTAGCACTCGTGTTTGCATGTGAAAAGTTCAAATCTTACATTGTTGATTCCAAGGTTACTATTCCCATTGATCATGCTGCTATTAAGTATCACATGGAAAAGAAAGATGCTAAAACTAGACTTATCAGATGGGTTTCCTTGCTAAAAGAATTTTATTTGCATGTTGTTGATAGGAAGGGTGCTGAGAACCCCGTAGCAGATAACTTATCTAGGTTGGCGAATGTTCTTGATGACCCACAATCTATTGATGATAGCTTTCCTGATGAGCAATTGAATGTCATCAATGCTTCACGTAGTACACCTTGTTATACTGATTATGCAAATTATATCGTTGACAAATATATACTACCTAGTTTCACATACTAGCAAAAAAAGAAATTCTTCTTTGATTTGAGACATTACTTTTGGGATGATCCACACCTTTATAAGGAAGGAGTAGATGGTGTTATTAGACCTTGTGTACCTCAGCATGAACAGGGATAGATCCTACAGAAATGTCACTCTGAGGCTTATGGAGGACACCATGCGGGAGATAGAACTGCACACAAGGTATTGCAATCAGGTTTCTATTGGCCTACTCTCTTCAAGGATGCCCGTAAGTTTGTCTTGTCTTGTGATGAATGTCAAAGAATAGGTAATATCAGTAAACGTCAGGAAATGCCTATGAATTATTCACTTGTCATTAAACCATTTGATGTTTGGGGTTTTGATTATATGGGACCTTTTCCATAATCCAACAGGTATACTCATATCCTAGTTGCTGTTGATTACGTTACTAAGTGGGTAGAAGCTATCCCAACTAGTACTGTTGATCATAACACCTCTATTAGGATGCTTAAAGAAGTTATTTTCCCTAGATTTGGAGTCCGTAGATATCTAATGACTAATGGTGGTTCACATTTTATTCATGGTGCTTTCCGTAAAACGCTTGCTAAGTATGATGTCAACCATAGAGTTGCATCTCCCTATCATCCTCAGTCAAGTGGTCAAGTAGAGATAAGTAATACAGAGATTAAACTAATTCTGTAAAAGAATGTTAATAGGTCTAGAAAGAATTGGTCTAAGAAGCTCGATGATGCACTGTGGGCTTATAGAACTGCTTATAAGAATCCCATGGGCATGTCTCCGAACAAAATGGTTTATAGTAAAGCATGTCATTTACCTCTTGAGCTAGAGCATAAGGCTTATTGGGCAATCAAAGAGCTCAACTTTGATTTCAAACTTGCTAGTGAGAAGAGGTTATTTGATATTAGCTCACTCTATGAATGGAGAACTAAGGCATATGAAAATGCCAAGTTGCTAAAAGAAAAAGTTAAGAGGTGGCATGATAAAAGGATACAAAAACGTGAGTTCAATGTAGGTGATTATGTATTGCTATACAATTCTCGTTTAAGATTTTTTGCAGGCAAGCTTCTCTCTAAATGGGAAGGTCCTTACATTCTTGAGGAAGTATATCATTCCGGTGCCATCAAGATCAACAACACGGAAGGTAATTTCCCGAGAGTGGTAAATGGGCAAAGAATCAAGCATTATATCTCAGGTACTCCCATAAATGTTGAGAGCAATGTTATTAATACCATAACTCCGGAGGAGTACATAAGGGATATTTATCAGCCTGTTTTAGACTCCAAAAACGAAGAGGTATGTGATTCGGTAAGAAAACCGACTCCAAAACTTTTCCAGTAGCAATTTTTCTCCGTTTTGGATTTTTTAGAAAAATAGAAAAATTTAAAGTAGTCCGAAAAGCGCACGAGGAGGCGACAAGCCTGCCAGGCGCGGCCTACCCCCTGGTCGCGCCTGGGTGGCTTGTGGGCACCTCGTGTGCCTCCCAGACTCCATTTTCTTGCGGAGTACTCCTTTTGGCCGGGAAAAATTCATTATATATTCTCCCAGAAGGTCTGACCCTCGTATCGTGCGAATATCCTCTGTTTTCGTTTCGAGCATGTTTCTGCCGCAGATTGAGAGCAAGATGTCTTCTCAAGATTTAGAGGGGGAGAGCTATGTGGCCGATTACCTTGCTAACCCCAAGGTCTATGGGGACTTGGATCATTATGGTTGGACCATTGATGAGGAAGAAGATTATCATCCCAAGGGGAAGGAAGGAACAAGTTCCGATGAAGAGGAATTTCCTTTCCCCCAATCTGGAAACACACATGTGGAGCTCAAGAAGTCAAGCCGCCCTGACTCAAAGAAGAAGCCTAAGATTTTGTTTAACCCTTCTCGCCTTTTGCAGGAGAGTAAGGAAGAATTATGCCAGAGGGTGTTGAGGCTTGAAGAGGAAATTCACGATCTGAAGGAGCAAAATATGGTGCTCAAGAGGAAATTAAACAAGTTCAAGAACTCTGGAACAACTCCACCACCATCACCTTTGAAGGAAGACAACTAAGCACGGGTATGGGCACTCCCCTTGTCTTGTGCCAAGCTTGAGGCAGTTGCCCCGGTATCGTATCACCATCACATCTTTTGCCTTTAGCTTTTTCTTAGTTCGATCCTTTTTGGTTTTATCCTTTTCTAGTAGAATAAAGTTCTTAGTGTTCTAGGCTTGAGTTTTGCTTTGTGTTACCCCCAATGTATTCGAGCTCATGAGTCATATAATAAAGAGTGTTTTAGTTAAGGGCCTTGCCTCATGCCATGATCTAAAGAAAAGAATAATAAGAGAACAAAAACATGAAAGATCAAGTAATGATCTTATGGGAAGTGATGGCTTCACATATAAAAAGAATGTTGATTGAAACTTGTTGTGGGTGGAAAAACGTAGACCTTGGTCATTGTTGCAATTAATAGGAAGTAATAAAGAAGGAGAGGTTCACATATAAATATATCATCTTTGACACCATCTATGATTGTGAACACTCATTAAACTATTACATGCTTAGAAGTAGATGTTGGACAAGGAAGACAACATAATGAATTATGTTTTCTTGGTTCCGAACAATGTTATATGACTAGAGATCCCTTAGCATGTGACGCTTGCTTCCACCTCATATCAGCCAAAACTTCCGGACTAAGTAGAGATACTACTTGTGCATCCATAAACCTTCAACCCGGTTTTGCCTTGAGAGTCCACCATACCTACCTATGGATTGAAGAAGATCCCTCAAGTAAGTTGTCATCAGTGCAAGCAATAAAAATTGCAACCTAAATATGTATGCTCTTTTAAGTGTATGGAAAATAAGCTTTGTACGAACCTGTGATAGGAAGACATAAAAGCGATAGACTGCATAATAAAGTTCTTTATCACAGAAGGCAATATAAAGTGACGTTCCTCCGCACTAAGAGATCACACATCCAAACGTCAAAAGCGCATGACAACCTCTGCTTCCCTCTGCGAAGGGCCTATCTTGTACCTTTACTTTTTGTCCTGAAAAGAGTCATGGTGATCGACACCAATTCCTTATTTCGCCTTTATCTTGGCTAACGTCATGTGCTAGGGAAAGATCTATATTCGTATGTCAACTTGGAAGTAAGTATCCATGAATTATTATTTTTGACATTACCCTTAAGGTAAGTAGTTGGGAGGCAAAACTATAAGCCCCTATCTTTCTCTGTGTCCAACTGAAACTTTTATCTCATGAGTACCACGTGAGTTTTAGTAATTGTAGAATACGAAAGGATGATTATGTATGTGGATTTGCTTTACAAGCTTTATTTGACTCTTTCTTATGTTATGATAAATTTCAATTTCTTCAATGACTAAAGGCTATTGGTTGTTAATTCTCAATAAGGTTCTTGACCCATACATTACTTTGTGAAGGAATTGTAACTTTAGCATAAGAGTTTATATGACGATATTGATGTTCTAATTATGATCATGATGCGTGCATGTCTGTATTTTGTTTTACCGACACATCTATCTCTAAACATGTGGCCATATTTACTGATCTCGGCTTCCGCTTGAGGACAAGCAAGGTCTAAGCTTGGGGGAGTTGATACGTCCATTTTGCATCATGCTTTTATGTTGATATTTATCGCTTTATGGGCTGTTATTACACTTCACGGTACAATACTTATGCCTTTTCTCTCTTATTTTATAAGGTTTACATGAAGAGGGAGAATGCCGACAGTTGGAATTCTCGTCTGAAGAAGGATCAAGTTTGAGATACCTATTCTGCGCAACTCCAAAAGCCGTGAAAATCAACGAGGAAATATTTTGGATTTTATACAAAATACTGGGCGGAAGAAGTACTAGAGGGGAGCCACCAGGAGGCCACAAGCCTGTCAGGCGCGGCCTACCCCTGGTCACGCCTAGGTGGCTTGTGGGCCCCCTGTTGCCCCTCTAGCTCCCATCTTTTCCTATAAGGAGGGTTTCGTTTCTGAAAAAATCAAGAGGAGGCTTTCGGGAGGAATCGTCGCCGCCACGAGGCGGAACTTGAGCAGAACCAATCTAGAGCTCCGACAGGGTCGTCCTGCAGGGGAAACATCCCTCTCGGAGGGGCAAATCGTCACGATCGTCATCACCAACACTCCTCTCATCGGAGGGGACTCATCACCATCAACATCTTCATAAGCACCATCTCATCTTCAAACCTTAGTTCATCTCTTGTAACGAATCTCCGTCTCACGAGTCCGATTGGTACTTGTAAGCTTGCTAGTAGTGTTAATTACTTTTTGTAGTTGATGCTAGTTGGATTACTCAGTGGAGGATCTTATGTTCAGATCTCTAACGCTATTCAATACCTCTCTGATCATGAACATATTTATTCTTGAGGACATGGGATAAGTCTTGCGATAAGTAGTCATGTGATTTTGGTATTCGTTCGATATTTTGATGCGTTGTATGTTGTTTTTCCTCTAGTGGTGTTATGTGAACGTCGACTACATAACACTTCACCATTATTTGGGCCTAGAGGAAGGCATTGGGAAGTAATAAGAACATGATGGGTTGCTAGAGTGATAGAAGCTTAAACCCTAGTTTATGTGTTGCTTCGTAAGGGGCTGATTTGGATCCACTAGTTTAATGCTATGGTTAGACTTTGTCTTAATTCTTCTTTCATAGTTGCGGATGCTTGCGAGAGGGGTTAATCATAAGTGGGATGTTTGTCCAAGTAAGGGCAGCACCCAAGCACCGGTCCACCCACATATCAAACTATCAAAGTAGCGAACGCGAATCATATGAACATGATGAAAACTAGCTTGACAGAAATTCCCATGTGTCCTCGGGAGTGCTTTACCTCATATAAGAGTTTGTCCAGGCTTGTCCCTTTCTACAAAAGGGATTGGGCCACTTTGCTGCACCTTTGTTACTTGCTACGAATCATCTTATCACGAAACTATCTGTTCTCGATAATTTCAGTGCTTGCAGGGAATACCTTGCTGAAAACCACTTGTCAGCTCCATGTGCTCCTCGTTGGGTTCGATACTCTTACTTATCGAAAGGACAACGATAGATCCCCTACACCTGTGGGTCATCACATTCCATGGAGGCACTGCAAAGCTTGAGAATATGAATTCTTCTTACATAACCTTGGTTCCCAAAAGGAGATCCCCTTAGCAAGTTGGAAACTTTAGACCAATTTCGCTCACGGGGATGGGTCTGAAATTCTTGTCCAAAATGGTAGCCAATAGGCTGCATTTACAAATCATGAAATGCATTCACAAGAATCAATATGGTTTCATCAAATCCAGGACTATACAAGACTGTGTAGATTGGACCTTGGAGTACCTACACCAGTGTCATCACTCAAAGAGACCTATTGTTATTCTCAAGCTTTATTTTGAGAAAGCTTTTGACTCTATTGAACTTGAATTTCTCTTTCAGGTTCTGAGACACAAAGGTTTCAATCAAAAATGTATTTTATGGGTTCAGTAACTTCTCTCCTCATGATCTTCCTCTGCATTACTAAATGGGGTGCCTAGCAGAAAATTTATGTGCAAGAAGGGTGTCAGGCAGGGTGATCACATGTCCCATCTCCTTTTTGCCATTGCTACAGATTTCCTTCAAACCTTGATAAATGACTTGTTGAGGAGTGGAAACATTGAGCTACCAATCCCTTGTCATGATTAGGACTTCCCTATTTTGCAATATGCAAAGGACACTTGTCACATCCCTAACCCTTAAGCAAGATAGCATTGTGCTCATGTCTTCTTTGAATTTGCATCTAAGAAGTTTCAACAAAAGCAACAAAGTGGCAAGGAAAAAAAACTCAAAACCCTAGCCACCATTTCAATTAAAGGAAATCTCAAACTAGTTCAAAATCAATGAACCCAAAATGGCCTCAAGAAATGTTCAAACTTTCTGATAAATCATGCAAGTAAATGAGCATTGGAGAAAACTATTTTATTGACACTTTAAGCATTTTAAATAAATGCAAAAGGCTACTCGTTTCAAGTTTTAAATTTGAAATCAGAATCTATAAATTTCCAAAAATGTTGAAAATTTGGAAATGGTTGGGGATGTTATAACAATTATTTCAGGAGGTCTAAAATAGTTTTTACTTTTGTTTTGGAGCTGAATTAATTAGCAAAACAATAATTAGCAAAACAGAAAAACAAAAACAGAAAAAAAAATGGAAAAACCTTACCTGACGCCTAGCCTGGCCCGACCCATCTCCCTCGCTCGTCCCCTCCCTCGCGCCAGTAGGCAGCAGGAGGTGGCCGCCGCCCCCTCCGGCGCGGCCACGCACCTGCGTGCCTGCGTGGCCGCCGCCTCGCGCTGGCGACGACGGGGATAAGCTCCCCAGAGCCTCCCCTATCCATTCCCCGCCTCGGTTCTCCTCCTCCTCCCGGATCTCCTCCTCCTCCTTGCTGCCGCCATTAGAGCCGAGCTCGAGCTCGAGCTGCCCGTGCCCCTGGCCATAGGATTCCCTCCCAGAGCACGCCATTAGCTCCGCCTCATCGCCCTGGTCATCTCTACAGAAGCCGAAGCTTCCTCGAGCCCTGCAACGCCCGCAACGCCGTCGTCTTCCACCTCCGGCCGCCGGACCTCTCCCGTCGATTCGCTTCCTCCGGCGCATCCCGAAGCCCCTCTTCAGCGCCATCGGAACCGTCGTGAGCTCGTCGTCGTTTCCCCTCTCGCCCCACGTTCTCCCGTGCATCGTATACTAGTTCCCCACCAAGGCCGAGAGCTTCTCGCCGCCGGCCATGTCGCTGCCGTCGCTGTGATGACCGATCCATGCGCCCGAGCTAGGATTCGAGCTCCTAGAGCCTCCAGGAGCGTGTCGAGCCCTCCAGCTGCCCTCCCCGTGCCCTAGAACCGCCCCGTATAGAAGGCCGAGCTTCGGCCGCCGCTCCGGCTCGTCGTCGACGCCTCTTCCGGCGACCCTAGCCTCCCCAGATGGTCCTGCCAGATCGGCCACTTCGCGAGCATGCTGTAGCTGCAAACCGCGTGCGTTTTGGTGCTGTGCAGCGCCGTCTAGGTCGCCTCCGGCGAGCCCTCCGCCGCGGGCCTGGTCGCCGGCGACCACCCGTCGGTGGGGGTCGACGTGGCAAGCTAACCTAGCAGCTTAGGGACCTAATCACTCGCTGACAAGTGGGCCCAAGGCCAAGTCAAACCTCAGTTAGGGCTGGTCAGCGCGGGATTAGTCCCAGAGAGGCTGACCAGTGGGGCCCCCATGTCAGGTTTGACCTGAACAGGTCGGCTGACCTGCTGACGTCAGCCTGAGGCAATAAATAGAATTTCCAGTATAAAACTAATTCAGGAAATTGCTTAAAATTGTAAAAATCATAGAAATTAATCTGTAACTCCAATGAAAATAATTTAGATGTGAAAAAGTATCAGAAAAATTCAAAGATTCTGATTATGCTATTTTCAAGTATGTTTGAAAAAGTTACAGAACCCTAAATTGTGGAATAAGGAGTAATTCAATTCTTATAATTACTTTTTAAATGGAATTTGGAAAATTATTCAAATTGCATTATGAATACAATGATCACACACTGTCCTACTTATAAATCAGTACCATAACATGACATTTCATGCATGCTAACATCAAGTTGATCTGAGCATCAGGTCGAATCAATTAAAACGGTATCCGAGAATACCCCGTTTGAATTGCTATTTGAATGTGATTCAAATCAACTCTAAACCTAATACATGTTGGAAATAATAACTTATCACCTTGCATTCTCATGCCATGCTCATGCATCATTTTGAGTGCATATGATTGTTATTGAATGTTGCCATTCATTTCGGTAGGCTCCGCACCCCCGGATTCCACCGAATATCCGTCTGACGGATATCGTTCCTCCTCTGAGAAACAAGGCAAGCAACCCTTTTGATCATCCCAATAAATCCCATGTTCTTGCTCCTGCACCTATTTATTGCATTAGGATCAAATGCTTCAACTGCTTTTGCCACGATAGTTGGACCCACTTCCTTTGCATGACTTAACCTTGTCATAGTAAATAGCCAAACCTTGCAACCTAGCAAACCTGGTAGTTGCTTGAGCTATGATGTGCCTTATCCTGCTATGCATGCTATGCTTAGAGTTGTGTATGGTCTGTCATCTGGGAGATGAACAGAATTGTGGAATATGTTCGGTGAGCAAAGGTTGTGTGTTGAACTTGATTTGGTAAAGGTACCGATGAAAGGCTGTGTAGGAGTACATGGCGGGTTGTTTCATTGGAACCGTCCTTAGGAACTGAGTTCCGTGTATGTAATCCAAGACTAGATACTACCACATGCTGGGCCCTGAAACATGACCCCGCTCGGCCTATTAATCGCGTAGTACTCGGTCCAGGAGTTGCAAGTAGTTTCTGGTGTTTATAGTAATGCTGGAGGCCGTGCATGGTGCTGACCTGAGAGGTGGGCCGTGATGCGGTAGGCAGTGGCACGGTGTACCAAGTGGCACCCGGATGGTGGGCTTGGGAACCCTGCGCACATCGTTTGAGGCCATGGCGGAAACCTCGGCCGGACTTCCGTACGGGTTACTCTCAGATAGGCGATAAACCTGGACTAGGTACTAGTGTGGTTAACGGTAGTGGCCGACTCCCTCGCTGGGCTTCCGCTTGAAGATTGCCGAGGTGCATGACGTGCACATGGCGATAAGTGGCGAAAGCGTGTGTGACGAAGTACACCCCTGCAGGGTTATGATCTATTAGAATAGCCGCGTCCGCGGATATGGACTACTTGGAGACATATGTTGTTCATAGATAACTTTAATGGCTACTCATAAAATTGTCAAGATAAGCGTGAGTTTCGTGGACGGCATTTCCGTATGGAGACGGAATGATTCCACGATAGTGTATTGTTGTGGTGTTAGTGGACTCGTGTGCGAGAAATCAAGTTGTCAAAACTAATTTCAAAATGCAAGTTGTCTAGCCACGAGTCAAATGCCAGCTTCCCGCATGAAACCCCACAATACCTTTTGATACCTTGCATGAGTAGTTAGTTCTCCTAAAGTCTTGCTGAGTACCTTCGTACTCATGTTTGCTTAATAAATGTTGCAGAGATTGCTAATGACCCTAATGGAGGGTTCTTCGTAGACATCGACGACGACGAGTAGCTGGTGTCCCAGCTACGATCTGGCCCTACGTCGGCTCTGTAGTATAGTCAGGCCATGTGCCTTCTAGTTGCCCTGTCTGTACCCAGACAGTTTATAACTCTTCCTCTGGCTTGTACTTGTATGACTGCTATTGTGGGTCGAGAGACCTTAATGTGTAATATTATGTGTGTGGCTCTTCCGAGCCTCTTAAATAAAGGTCGTATGTTTATGGTTATGTTGTGATGCCATCGATGTATCTATACATATCGGTATGCCATGCGTACGTGTGTCTTACTTGATATGTATGGGGTTCGAATACGTAGTCGTGGACTTTAGTAGCACTCCTTACAAGGAA
This sequence comes from Hordeum vulgare subsp. vulgare, assembly GCF_904849725.1. Lineage (NCBI taxonomy): Eukaryota > Viridiplantae > Streptophyta > Magnoliopsida > Poales > Poaceae > Hordeum > Hordeum vulgare. The sequence goes on from NC_058522.1 coordinate 221,754,812, forward strand.
ATGCCCCTTTGTGATCCAACGAGCCTTGGTAGTCCGCTACTCCTCCGGACACATTGGTTGACCGGCATGTGTCCTTCTTAGCTGCTGTGTCTGTCCTCTTTGGGGAAATGTCACGCGATGTAATGGAGTCCTTGTAGCTTGCTACGACTCGTCTACGTTCGCAGATGACCGACACCTGCTTTGTTGGGTCATGTATGCCTGTCCTTGTGCGGAACTGCCACTTTGGTTTATGACTAGACATGTCGATCCGGGTTCTTTGACATTGGATTGCTAGCGACACCTATCGCATACGTGAGTCAAAAGACGCAAACGGTCCCGGCTAAGGTAAGGCTGCAGCCGTGGAGTTAACCGTGCGTGAGACCACAAAGAGATGCGATGTGTTACAGGCTGGATTCCTATGACTTAGGATCAGGGTCCCGACAACACTCTTATCATCTTACCTGCTGTGGAGTCCCAATTACTTGAGTTCAAAAAATGCTTCTATTATTCTCACAGTCTTCTGGCCTTCAAGTAAACTACCATAAATCTGCCCTATTGACAATCAACATTGATCAGGTGGATCTACAAAGGCTGGCTGATTCCATTGGGTGTAAGATTGGTTCCTTACCTTTCACATATCTGGGTTTGCCCGTTGGGACAACGAAGCCAAGAATTATATATCTAATGCCTCTGGTGGATAACATGGAAAGAAGACTTTCTACTAGTTCTTCTTTCTTGGCTCACGGTGGTAGACTACAATATCTCAACTCTGCATTATCTTCTGTACCCATCTTCTTCCTCTGTAGTTTGTATATACCTCCAGGAATTCTCAAGCAGTTGGAAATGATACAAAGGAAATGCCTTTGGAGAAGAAATGGTCAATATCATGCACCTGCTCTTGCTGCTTGGGACTTGCTATGCAGACTCAAGATCAAAGGAGGCTTGGGTATTATGAATCTGCCAATCCAAAATGATGCTCTTCTACTTAAACATGATGATAAGTTTTTTAACAAAGCAGAAGTGCCATGGGTGGACTTAATATGGAACACATACTACCATAACACAGTTCCACAAGGCACATCACTATGGATCCTTCTGGTGGAAGGATATCTACAAGAAGATGGACACTTTTAGAGCTGTCACTTACATTCAACCAAATACAGGAGATAATTTCCTCTTCTGGTATGATTCTTGGGCACTGGGTGACTCAACTTTGCCCCTGGCTCATAGGTTCCAAAGACTGTTCTCTTTTGCTATTGACACCTTCTGCACTGCTGAGGAGGTTTTCAAAGCTTTTGAGACAGGCACCATGATAAGTCTATTCCATCTACCACTTTCTGAAAGAGCCTTCCAACAATTGCAAACAGTTCAGAGCCCTCTTTAGAACCTGCATAGGGAGCAGTCAAGCAAGGATGTCTGGCTTTGGAGCGGGGACAGTAAGGGTTATTCTACCAAAAAGTAGTACATGCATGTCCATAAACCAATAATTGCCAACCCTCTTCTCAATTGTGTTTGTAAGAGTTGTTGCACCATGAAAATTATGATGTTTTCCTCGATGCTCATTATGGACAGACTGAACACCCAGGACATGCTTGAGAGACGACATTGGAATGTTTCAGACTCAAATTTGTGTGTTTTGTGTCATGCAAGGATCAAAGAGGACAGGGATCATCTTTTCTTTACGTGCATGGTCAGCACCAGGGTTTGGAACTATCTTCAAGTTTCATGGTAGGGAACATCCATGTGGGACATTACTCTGAGAGCCAAAAGAGAATCCCGTCATCCATTTTTTTTTCTGAAGTGCTTTTTACTGCATGCTGGAATATTTCCATTTTATCTTATAGAATTAAGGCTAGATTTAAAGATGATCTCCTCAAGTGGATCTCCTTTTTACCTCCCTAAGGTTTGTATACCCACACTCCCCCTCCCTTGTATATTATTGTCCTATCTTGTACATAAACATCTTGTGAGTTGAAATAAAGGAAAAGGCTGTGGGGTGTTTACCCTGCCGTAGTTAGTAAAAAATGCACATGAACTTTGGGAAAATAATTCTTAGATCAAACATATTCTTCATGAGCTAGTCACAAAGATAATTCTTTCAAGAGCTTAATCATAGAAAATGGAGAAGTTGAGGGTGTGGCTGATGGGCTCAACAATAATTCCTCAAGATTTTGATAGGGATGAATTTCCAAAATTATAAGGCCAAGGAGATACCTTTTGTAAGATCAAATGATATAATGACGTGTTCTCGAGAAAACATCAACAATTAAACATTGATCAAGGGTGCACTCGGAAATACAGACTGAGTAGCACGACCAATGCTAAAATGGTGAGTTAACAACCAACACACCAAGAATGAAACTATTAGTCATTAACTTCAAAGCAATAGGGTTGCCAGAAGTATTGGAATCGCATATCAGAGTTCACTTGTTGGTATTTCAGTTAGAAACAATACGGGGACCAAGAAATGAATGGTGATGACAAGAAGTATCAATATATCAAGAATTCTTAAGAGGTGCAACAATTCTCACAACATTCTTGACATACAATATGGTAATACTCCAAGGTTGAAGATAACATACGCCAAATATAAAGGAAATTAAGGGACAACACAAAACATGAACAAGATTTCGTTGGAGGGAAGGTAATAAGGTTGTCGATGATAACACAGATCATAGAGAGGCAAGGATGGTATTTGTTATCATAAGTTTGAATGATATCGTGGAAAAGCTCAGAATGTTGATGTTGATCATGACACATTTTTTGAGAGGTTTCATGAAGATGTAATCGTTCAGTGACAACATCAAGCAAAGAAATAATGAAGCAAAAGGTTGTCAGAGTCATAGATAAGATTCCTAGTTCAGAATCAAAATTTCCTTAAAATATAAGCAATTGTGATGTCGAAATCTCGATGTAAGCTTAATGCGCAGTTGGAAATGTGTTCTGAGGATGAAGGACGGAGACAACATGGTCAAGTTCTAGCATGACGATGATGATGTAGACTAACAACTTGGAATGACAAGATCAAGTACAACTCACAAGCAAAGAAGATTACTAAGAGTTTTGGAATCGTAGAGCATACACGATTCAGTTATCACTGTCCTTGAGTTTCCAATAACTCAGAACGCGAGAAAATCTAGAATCAGTGAAATATCATAGCTGATAAGGAGCTCATAAGAAGTTATACAGCTCCGTGATAATCTTGAGATAGCAGGGATAATACTTGGAGGTAGATCGGAATAGAGGTTAGACTAATGTATTGATCTGTGCAAGACAAGCACTCTAACTTGTTTAAGAATGAAATCAAAGTAGAACAACATGGTCGGAACCACGATTGCAAAGGTCAAGATCACAGATACCAGATCAAATTTTCACGAGGGTATTTTGTTTGTAACGAGAAGCTTCGATAATAGGACATACATCGGGTCCACAGGGATGAACACACAGTTCAAGGTGGACTACCACTTCATCAATACTTCACTTGACATTTACTTCTCACCTTCGATGAGGTGGTAGCTTTGAAGGATTATCTGGAAAAACACGAGAAGAGTAAGAATCATGAAAACTCTTAGGACCACACGGATTTAGGAAGGCATAGGTTCAACCCATCGGGGCATCTTAGGAACATATGAGTAATTAACAGATGCTTGACAATAGAGCATGGCTGAAAAAAGCATAGGATACAAATTATTAGAGGGAGAAGACACAATTTACCAATGGCATCGTGTATCAGGGGAATAATGTCACAAAAAAATTGAATGTGAAGGATGCCATGAGATAATAACCCAATAATAGGTCTGGCGGTCGAGAAAGGACCTGATGTGAGTATCGGTACTCAATTAGAGGAAGATAGAATGCAAGGCATCGGGTTATATAACATATGTATAAATTTGTTGCTTAAATACCAGAGGAATTATGATCTCCAGGTTGGTGTATTAGATTCGGATACTCCGATCAAATGCAAGTAAGTTGAATGGACATAGGTGGATAATCAATCAGAGTTTGATTTGCCGAGAACCAGCTCCAGTTTGGAAAGACTTCTGAGTCACACGGATAAGTTTATGAGGATCAACTGAAGATTGCGTGCCTTCACACACATGTTGAATCAATAAGATTAAAGGATAATCAGAAACATTGTAAATGAAGGTTGGTAGACATATGGAATTAACCATAATGCATGCAGGTGAGAAAGGTCAAGGGCAATAGGCTATATTGAGGATTTCAGACGATCGAATAGCATTTTGAACAATTTCATGAAAGACATGAACATCTGAGGACGAACGAATCCCCAGTAAGATAATTCGATGCACCTTGTAATAATAAGTGCAACTGTAGAAAAAGTATGGTTGAAATTTGTATGTAGTCATCCATAGGGGTTCACACAGGAAAGGAATCGCAAAAGCGACGAGGACAAGTCCTCGGAAGAACTTTGGACAATATCTTTGGAGTCTTCTAATGAATCAAGCCATCGTCTAAACTGTGGGGCTCTCCGGGAGAGCTAGTTATGAGAACCTAGAGTTATTGTTAGCAAAATCTTTAACCCGAAAGAGAAGAGAGATCAGAACCAAGATTATAGAACAGGAGAAAAAATACAAATACCACCCGATTGAGGTGTCGGCCCGTAAGCCACACAACAATATTAATAAATATTTTCAAGTACTAGACTCAACTTCATCCAAGTATTTGGAAAGGGTGCTACATACAGGGAGTCGACTCTGATACCATCTTGTGATTCCCTCGATTTGATCGTACGCTAATCATAGACGCAAATGCGTACCACCCAGCTCGAGGACTCACGGGAATATTTCACAACACAACTCCAGACACAAATAAAAACATACATGTAAGTGCAAATAGTGCCCCTTAGTGATTTTGGTGGTTTGAAGACTTATAGGTTAAGTATCTAATGTGTTCATGAGTGTACACCTGATCTATAAGTCAGTGAGGAATTTGAAATATTTGACGAATATCGACCCCTAAAAATATATATGTTCGGTTGAAGAAATTGGTCTGAAGCTGAAAATTGAATAGCGAAGAATCTGCGATGAAATTGATATTCCTCATGAAGATATTGAATTTGAGGAATTCGCTGTATCCTGAAGAAAATCATTCTGAAGACTTTGAAGCATGAATATTTACTCTTTCTGTTTTGTTTTCTTCACACTTGAGTAATAGGAACACCGTACTGTCAAATGGGGTCGAAGTTACACTTTGGAATGAATTTCCTCATGATGCTCAACCCAAGCCTAAACCTACCAAAAGCCTCAAGTGAGGAATACGAGTGACATGAGGACTCTCACAGTTGAGGGTTCCGACCATTTCGATAGCCACACCACATCATTGGTCTTATCCACACCAACGGTCATATTATTTAAGGGCATTAGTGTCAAATCATGTTGGGATGCTCCCAGGCTATAAATAGCCACCCCCACAACCATTAGCTGGTTGGCTGCTCCGTTAGAAACTGACACTTGTCATAAGAGCAACCTAATCCCTCAGAGTCTTTGAGAGTAATTCATCAGTGAGGAAATACCCTAAACACCAAACCAGAAACCTAGAACCAAGTGATTGAGCATCACTGAAGAAGTTGTTCCTGTGTGGAACTGAAGGCTTTTACCTTTGAGGACTGTGCATCCTCTAGACGGTTAGGCGTCATGGCTAGAGCAATCCAACACTCAATTGTGGATCGCCGGGTGACCAAGTTTGTGAGGGTTTGGAAGTCTTCCCTGAAGACTTACCACGAGTGTTGGGCGAGGACTCTGTGTTCATAGCCCAAGGAGAATACGGTAGGGACTGTGTGTCCCGGGACTGTGTGTCTTTCGGTTTCAATACCAAGCCGCTCCAAACCAGATGTACAACTGTCACAGCAGTTGGAACTGGGTCATCAACTACTGTCTTCGCTGTGAAACGGGTTCTAATTCCTCATCTCTTTACATTCCTCAGATTATGTGTTGATGACTTTCACTGTCACTGTTTGAAGAATTTGCTGAAGACTTTCCCTGAAATTCCTCAACCCCAAATTCTTCATGCTAGTTAATCCTCATCTGTTTCCTGCGTGCCTGCTCACTGTTCAATCTGTTTTCACATTCCTCACTCTAAAAAACTGTTGTTGTAAAACTTTGCACTCCTAATCCTTTACTGTTTCCGCTATAAGTTAGTCATCAGTGAGGAATTTCCACAAAAGGAATTTCCTCAATGATGAAATTCTTAAAATCTCCTATTCACCCCCCTCTAGTCGATATAACGCACTTTCAATTGGTATCAGAGCAAGGTACTCCCTTGTTTTGTGTGATTTTGGTTTAACCACCTGTAGTTTTAGTTATGTCGACTGCAAGCATGATTCAGGTTACTGCAGCATGTCCTACTTTTGAAGGAAAGAACTTTCCCTTCTGGAAGACCAAGATGCAGATGCATCTACAAGATATTGGCAATGATCTCTGTTATATTGTGGAACATGGCGTCCCCATCATCTCTGCTAGTGTCTCTCCTGCTGATGTGAAGAAATTCAAGCAACTTGATTCTCAAGCGAAGAATATCATCTGTGGCCATCTGAGCCCAGGCCAGTTTGGAAGAGTGAGTGCTTTGGGCTCTGCAACTCTTATTTGGGAGAGACTGTGCAAAGTAAATGAAGGAGTATCAACCCAGCGTGACTGTCGTGTTGATGTTCTTCGCAATCTCTTCAATCGCTTCAAGAGGCATGACAATGAAAGCTGCCAAGATAACTGCAAGCACTGGGAGCTCGAGACATCACTGATCACGAAGTTGTGAAGAAACTGCTAAGATCTTTGGATTCTTCATTTGATACTTTAGTCCTGATTATTCAAGAAAGACCAGACTACAAGATGCTTGATCCAGCTGATATACTCGAAAGGCTCAATACTCATGAATTCCAGCAAGAAGAAAAGAAAGATCTATATGGACCAAGCTATTCTAGACCATGTGCACTGAAGGCTAGAGCAATTTCCCCATCTGAAGAAGAAGACTCAGATGACAGCATTAGTGACCCTGAAGAATTTGGACAGGAGCTTGCAATGCTCATGAGGAAATTCCAGAGGTTTACACGACGTGGCCAGTTCGGTAAATCTTAAAGAAGAGACATGAGGAAATCATAATCTTCATCTGAGGACTACAAGAAAAGAACCTGCCACAAATGCAAGAAATCAGGTCATTACATTGCTGATTGTCCCCGTTGGGGAAAGGAATCAAAGAAGAATAAATACAAGGATGACAGTTCTGATGACTCGAAGAAGAAGAAGAAATCTTCAAAATCCTCATCTTCAAAGCCCTCATCGCACAAGAAGACTAGTTTCAGAAAGGCTCGGGCACTTATTGACAAGGAAATGGATTCCGAGGCAGAATCAGAGGAATGTGATGAAGAAGAGGGTTCTGATGAAGACTTAGAATCCGGACAGGCCAGTCTTGCACTTGCAACCACTTTCGTCAGCAAGTCAATCTTCAACCTTGAAGAAGATGATAACACCATCCACACTGATGACTATGCTGATGACGTCGCTCCAACCTATTGCTTCATGGCAAAAGGTTCAAAGGATGACAAACCCAAGAATACTGAGTGGGTTCTTGATATGGCTGCACACATCACATGACTGGTGATAAAAGCTTGCTGATGAATATGCCACTAACTCCATCACCTCTGAAGCAAATCACATATGCTGACAAAGGTAAAAGCAAGGTATTGGGACTTGGCAAAGTGGCTATTTCCAAGGATAGGCATATGGACAAAGTTATGCTTGTTGAATCCCTTGGTTTTAACCTCATGTCAGTCTCGATGCTTTGTGATCTTGATATGATTGTTATCTTTGGTAGATATAGATGTGTAGTCATCATGGAATCTGACAGATCCAAAGTCTTCAAAGGTGTAAGAAGAGGGGATCTGTACATTGTTGATTTCTCTACAGGTCCCCAACCAGCCACTTGCTTACTAGCAAAAACCTCAGAAGGATGGTTGTGGCACCGAAGACTAGGTCATGCAGGCATGAGGAATTTGCACACGCTTGCGAAGAATAAGCATGTCATCGGCATCGAATCAGTCAAATTCCTCAAGAATCATCTCTGCGGTGCATGTGAATCTCGGAAAATGACCAGATCCAAGCATCCCTCGGAGACTATCATGACCACTACCCGTCCCTTTGAATTGCTTCATATGGATCTATTTAGACCTACTCACTATACCACACTAACCAATGCAGCATCTTTATATGGCTTCGTCATAGTTGATGATTATTCCAGATATACATGGGTGCATATCATCGTATATAAAACTGAAGTGCAGGAAATCTTCAAACGATTTTCTTCAAGGGCCTCGACGAACTTTGGCATCAAGATCAAATATCTCAGGAGTGATAATGGAACAGAGTTCAAAAACACTGGTCTTGATGATTATCTTGATGAACTTGGTATTACTCAAGAATTATCTGCTCCTTATACTCCTCAGCAGAACAGTGTCGTCGAAAGGAAGAACAGGACTCTGGTTGAGATGGAAAGAACTATTCTTGAAGAATATCAGAATCCTCGTCGTTTTTGGCCTGAAGAAATCAACACTCCATGCCATATCATCAACAGGGTATATCTTCACAAATTCCTCAATAAAACCTCATATGAACTCCTCACTGATAACAAACCCAATGTAAGTTATTTCAAAGTCTTCGGTGCAAAATGTTGGATTAGAGATCCTCACCATAGCTCAAAATTTGCACCTAAGGCACATGAAGGTTTTATGCTTGGTTATGGAAAGGACTCGCACACCTACAGAGTCTCCAACAACTATCACAACAAAGTTGTTGAGACTGTACATGTGCGGATCGATGAAACTAATGGCTCGCAAAGAGAGCAATTGCCTTCTGATCCAGATAAGCTGTCTCCTGAGGAAGCAATAAAGCTCAAACCTACTGAAGACATTGTTCCCACTGAGGAAATTGATGAAGAAACTATCCCCATCACTGATGAAAATCCAGAAGGTGCTCCTGAGGAAATTGCTCCAGAATCACTTCCTCAGCCTAGATGAAATCATCAACCACCTCATCCAAGGATTGCAAATGAAGTACAACTTGACAAAATCCTCAATGACATCAACGCGCCAGGTCCTCTCACTCGCTCAAAAGCTTCACATTTAGTTAACTTTTGTGGGCATTTCTCCTTTGTATCTATCACAGAACCCTCAAAAGTTGCTGAGGCTTTCTTGGAACCGGAGTGTATCCAAGCTATGCAAGACGAACTTCTTCAATTCAAGCTGAATGACGTATGGGAGCTCGTCAAACGACCAGATCCTCGCAAGCACAACATCATTGGAACCAAGTGGATTTTCCGAAACAAGCAAGATGAGGATGGTAAAGTGGTGAGGAATAAGGCACGACTTGTAGCCCAAGGCTACACCCAGGTTGAAGGAATAGATTTCGATGAAACTTTTGCACCTGTTGCTAGACTTGAAGCTATTCGAATACTACTTGCTTATGCTAATCATCATAACATCATATTATATCAAATGGATGTGAAAAGTGAATTCCTCAATGGTAAGCTTGAGGAAGAAGTATATGTTGCTCAGCCCCCAGGTTTTGAGGATCCAAAGAATCCAGACAAAGTCTTTAGACTCAAAAAGGCGCTCTATGGTCTCAAGCAAGCCCCTCGGGCATGGTATGATACATTGAAGGAATTACTCATGAAGAAAGGCTTCAAACCTGGTTCACTCGATACAACTCTTTTCACTAAATCCTATGATAATGAGCTATTTGTGTGCCAGATATATGTTGATGATATTATATTTGGCTGTACTGACAAACGATATAGTGATGAATTTTCTTACATGATGAGTGAAGAATATCAGATGTCTATGATGTGAGAGCTGAAATTCTTCTTAGGTCTTCAAATTCGTCAACAACACAATGGAATCTTCATATCACAGGAGAAATACCTCAAGGATATTCTGAGGAAATTCGATATGCACGAATGCAAAGGTGCCAAGACTCCAATGCCAACCAACGGCCACCTCGTTACTAATGAAAATGGTAAAGAATCCAATCAGCAGGTATATCGCTCTATGATTGACTCTTTATTGTATCTATGTGCATCTAGGCCAGATATAATGCTTAGTGTTTGCATGTGTGCACGTTTTCAAGCAAAACCGAAGGAATCACACCATAAGGCCGTGAAGCATATTCTTCGATACTTAGCTCACACGCCAACACTAGGATTATGGTATCCCAAGGGCTCAAATCTTCATCTGGTAGGGTATTCAGATTCTGACTATGCTGGTGACCGTGTGGATTGCAAGTCAACATGTGGCACATGCCATTTCCTCGGAATATCACTAGTCTGCTGGTCCTCAAAGAAGCAGAACTGCGTATCACTCTCCACTGCCGAAGCTGAGTATATTGCTGCTGGTTCATGCTGTGCTCAATTACTATGGATGAAGCAAACCCTCAAGGACTATAGCATCAACATGAAGAATGTGCCCCTCTACTGCGACAATGAGAGTGCAATCAAGATTGCATACAACCCAGTACAGCACTAGAAGACTAAGCACATCCAGATTCGTCATCATTTTCTTTGGGACCATGTTCTCAAGGGCAATATCCTCATCGACCACGTGAAGACTGATGATCAACTGGCAGATATCTTCACTAAGCCCTTGGATGAGAAAAGGTTTTGCAAGTTGCGGTGTGAGCTAAATATCTTAGAATCTTCAAATGTTTTGTAAAAACATGCACACATCCTAACACTTATGCAAAATTGATGACTTAGATGTGCAACACATGATGAATCGATTTTCTTCAATTGATGAAGAATATCACTCTGAATGTGAAGGAAATAACGAAGAAATTGATTCTCAGGGCCCTACGACAATTGTACGCGGCGTCTGTAATCAACATTCTTATATGGTGGATCACGCCACTGCCCAACATGAAATTCCTCAAGTTGATTTTCTTCAAAGTTACATTTCCTCAAAATTTGTTTTTCCTCAAAACAGTTGTTCTTCACTGTGACGATTTATCACAAAATCCTCAAGTTAGTCAAATCTTCAAAAACACTTGATGACTTTCGTTTAACTAGATAGACTGTGATTTTAAGTCCTCAACAACATTCACTTATAGCTATTTCTTCAAGTTGATATTTCATCTAAGTGAATGTGATCGGACCCTACTTTCCCTCTATGCTATTCTCATCCAGTCTATTCAATTCTTCATATGCGTGCTACTTGAAACTTTGTTCAAAATCCTCACTGCGTCCTTGTCAGTTGATGATTTTGTAACAAAATCCTCACTACGTCCTTGTCAGTTGATGATTTTGTAACAAAATCCTCAAATCTTCAAAAATATTTCTTTAATGCATAGTAACTGAACCCCACTACCCTCTTTCGGATAACCACGATCTCCACGATCTCCACCGCTTTGCTCGGGAGCTACACGTGTCATGCGGAGACGTAGAGGCAGGGGCTATTTGGTCTGATTTCTTCGTGCCAACAGTAACTGCCTGGCTATAAATATGTCCTTATCCCCCTCGGCAAACATTTCTTCGCTCCATCGCTCTCCTACTACACCAAAAGCCCCGAACCCTAGCACCACCGCTGGAAGTCTCGTCGCCAGCGAAGAAGGGCTTCACTGCCTCGACTATTCCGTCGCCAAAACTACGCCGGAGTCGGACCATCTTGGTCCGCCACCGCCGTAGACGTCCTCTGCTGCCGGGTTAGGGCGCATTGGACACGCACCGAAGAGCTTCTCCCTGCAACTCTTCTCTGTTCTTCGTGTGCGCCATCTAGGGTAAATAAAAACCCTATTTTTACGGCAAGTTAGATCAACTATTTTACATCTGAGATGTGAAATCTGTTTTTCCTCAAGAATCCATATGCATCTGATTCCTCAAACACTGCCTATCAGCACACTATTGATGAACTTCACTAAGCATCTAAGATTTTCACGAGATTCCTCAATTGTGCGAATTTTCGGATATGTACAACTCTCGAACCCAAGAACAGTATGCTTAGGCAAATTCCTCAACCACTGGTTAAATTCCTCAACTGTCAAACTTTTTCATTTTCTTGAAATCTGAGAACGCATATGACCTCTCCAAATTCCTCGCAACTATACTGTATTCACAGGTACACATATGTCAGCTGATGAATCTCTCGGTTCTCATCACATTAACTCATTTGCAGCGATTCTTGAAGAAAATCTTCAAGTCTCATCAGAATCTTCAATAGTTCAATCTCATCAGCAAAATCCTCAGCTGAAGAAAATGGAGGATGACAGGAAGCAGAAGGGAGGCAAGAAAGTTGAGCAGAATACAGCTTTGGACATCCCTGAGGATATTTACTTGGACTACTGCACACGTGATGAAAATGAAACAATGGCCAAGAGAAAGATTCCGCTTCAGAAGATAGAACGCTGATGGGCTAAGGAGTGGAAGGAATACAAATTTGTCACTCCCAAGTATGCGAAGAAATTCACTCTGAAGCCTCCTGGCAAACGGGCTCCACTTGAGGATCATCAAGTAGCACATCCCTCAAGCCTCAAGACCCTTGATGACTATCCTCATGAAAAGGACAAGCACTTGGCTAAGCTTAAGAAGTAGGCAGATGCTGTTGTGAGGAAATTCAATGAATCATCTGCTGCTGCTTCAACTATAGCTACTTCCTCTACTGCTGAGACCTCTGGTTCGGCAATTCCTCAACAGAAGTCTGTGCCATCAAAACCAAAGGCTTCAAAGCCTCAAGAGAAACCAGCTCTGGCATCAGCTACAAATCCCTCAGCGCCAAAATCCTCAGCGCCACCACAGGTTTCCAAACCAGAACTGAAGCCGATCATGAAGCCACTGCCCGCTACCTCCAGCTCCTCACTCCCAGCTGCAACCAGCTCGGAGACAAAGTCTTCACCACCTCCTATGAAGACTAAGGTGTCTGCTGGAAGAGGAACAAAACCAAGCCCCAGCAAAATCATCACAGTCCCTTCTGCATCAGAGGCTAGTGATGAATATGATGATGAAACCTTGCAAGCTATTATCAGAAACAAGCAGGAGAGGGTAGCTCAAGCTTCCGGTGGCGCCATTCCTCTGGCCATGGACCCCAAAGTCCTCCTAGACTACATAAATATCTGGTATGAGGACCCCAACACTCCGGTTGATGATTTGAAACTTCCCCTGGCATCAGCCACATGGTGGCCACATTCATCAACGAGGCCAAGTGGAAGGAGCAGCAAGCCAAACAGGCCAAGGTTGCTAAGCTCAAGAAGGAGAAATTCCTCGGGCAAAATCTCCTCAACCTGGCGCCTAATGCACTGGTGTCAACACAGGCTGAGTTGAAGACTTTGACAGATAAGTACTCCAAGCTATGTGATCGTCAAAGTCTCAAAAGCAATTTCATCAAACTTGCCACTGAAGCTGTTGACAACTACAACAAGAAGGCTGCCCCTCGAGTACCAACTCCTCAGCCTCTGATTGAAGAACCAGCTGATGGAACTCCTCAGGCTGATGAAACTCCTCAAGCTGAGGAAATACCTCAAGAAAGCCGTGTGGACGTACCGGAAATTGAAGAAATCACCACGGAAAATCCAGCTGATGAATCTGCTATAGCTGGTGAGACTGCCCCTGATCCAGCTGTTGCTTCGAAGCCAGCTGATGACTCTGTTCGAGCTGGTTCCTCAAAGCCAGCTGATGAATCTGCTGAGAAAACACCTTCATCAAAAGCTTCAAAGGTGAAGAAGATGACTCTGTCTGCATAAGACGTGAAGAAAACAAGGGCTGCTGAAAAGGAAGCCAAGAAGAGAAAGGCTTCTTCAGCAGAAGAAAACACTGAGGCCAAGCGCCTCAAAGCACTTGAAGAAAATGCTCCACTGGACCCTGTGCCCCTCAACATTGCTCCATCTTATGAAATGGTCACCTTTGAAGACCAAGAGAAAGGGCCAGATGAGGAAATGAAGGATGCTACGTCTGAGGAACATACTGACGAAGAAATTCGTATGGACGACAATCCTTAGCCCTCTATTCCTCAGGAAGAAACTACACAAGGATCAGCTGCACCAGCTGATGAATCGTCCTTTGTCACCAAGCAAGCTGAGGAAGAGCAAAGTGAAAATCCTCAAGCTGATGAAATTCAGAGTCCTAAGAAAAATCCTCAAGTTGAGGATCAGGCTGACCCAACTCCTCCTCCTGAGCAAGATCTTCACACCGAGGCTCAGAATGAACCTATTCCTCCTCCGGGGCAGAACCCTCAACATGATGCTCCAGTTGATGAAATTCCTCTGCCTGATGCCTAGCCAGATCCCATTCCTCAACATGAAGCACAACATGAGCATGCTCCTTAGCCTAAAGCCCAAGCTGATGAAATTCCTCACCCTGAGGACAATGCTGAGGAAAATGCACCAGACCAAGACAATGCTTTCGTCGTGCTCAACCCAGAGACTGCAATTGTTGTCTCCCCTCCAGTTCCACAGCAAAATCTTCAGCCAATGCAGCGTCAGCCATTCTGCAAGCGACCACAGTTTGAAAAGGAGAACTTCTTTGAAGAACGCATGTACATCATTGAGGAAATTCCCTATGACAAGCCTCAAATCAGACATCTGAAGTTTTGGACGAGGACACAACTGAATTACTATGCCTCTATGCTGTGTGGAAGAAATAAGATATTCCAGCACAGGCATATTCCTCATGTTGAACTTGAAGCAATACCATGCCTGGCTCCAGTCCTCAACATCCTTCATGAAGCTGGACTGCTACCAATGTGCTCAGACATCTCTGATTGGAACAGTGAGCTAATTCTTCAGTTTTACGCCACTCTTCACATATCTGGCGATCCTGAAGATATTAACACATGGGTGTTTGACTAGATGACGCAAAACACTCACTACAAGGCTCCTGCTACTGAGCTACTGCGTGAGTTGCCAGTATCAATTCCCTCAGAGGAGGCCGTGAAGCTTTATGGTGAGCGTGAGCTGCCCAACGGGATGATGGAAGTCCTCATGAAGCCTTTGGCTAAAGGGCAACCACCGAGAAAAACCTTCCTCGTCCACGAGCTCAAATATGCACCAAGGTCTGTTTATAGAATCCTCTGCAGTGTTCTTGCGCCGATCAAAGGCCATGATGATGAAGAAGATGTTGTAGGCATCATGAAGAATATCCTCTTCAACATCATCCATGGTATTCCTATCAACATACATGATTTCTTATTGAGGACTTTGGCCGACAATGCCATGTGTCCCTTTGATCACAAGATATATGCCCCATGGATCATGAGATTCATCAGGACAAGGACAGGCATCAACTTCCACGCTGATTTCAACAACCATGTTGGTTATATGCCTCCTATCAGGGTCAACAAGAAGACTTTCGAGCCAGTTGAAGGAAAAGGCAAGTCAGTTACTGATGAAGGTCATAGGCCCCTTGATGGCCAGTTCAGAGAGCCGGAAGCATATTCTTCATGGGATGATACTGAGACTCACCCTCCAAGCCCTGTTGCTCCTCGTGTGATGAATACCATAGAGCTTCTCCTCAGTCCTCACCAGAAGGTGGATCGGAGTCACAAGTGGGTCAAACGCCAGTTCAGCGCCATTGTGAAAACCCTCACTGAAACACAGAATTCTGTGAAGCTTAACCATCACTATCTTCATGAGGTTTTTGATCGCACCTAGGCTACACTTGCTCATCTGAAGACTCAGACAGAACTTGAAGAATTGGAGTTCAAGCAAGACTTTGACTGGTCGTGGCCACCCAAGAAGAAGTTCAGGCCAATTCCAGTTCCAGACCTTGAAGACAGTTCCTTTTCTTCATTCCGCACTACTGAGTCTGATGAAGAACAACTCAACACTACCACCAGTCCAAGGAAGAAGACTACTCCCAAGAAACCTCACACATCTTCATCAACTGCCAAGAAGTGAAGTCCTCACGGGCGTTAGTCCTCAGTTTGTCCCTTTTTGTCACTTGATGACAAAGGGGGAGAAACTTGAGATTTAGTCTTCAAGCGGGATATTTTGGGGCTTATGAACTATATTTAAGTTACAAACTCTTGGATCTTCTGATGTTTTTAGGTAATGAGTTGTAACTTAAGCCCGATGGTACTCTGACGCTTTTGAACATTTTTCTTCCCATGCTTATTCCTCAAATTTTTAATGCATGCATGCTGGAATTAGTCAGATAACATTTGTCATCATGCATCTTCAATATCTTCATACTATATGTCATATGTATGCATGATTTAAAAGACTCAGGGGGAGATCTCCATGATATAAATCATCAATGTGCATTTGCTGTGAAAAGCAAAATCCTCAAGATATGCACATCTTCAGGGGGAGTCTCTCTGAATCTTGATTTCAAATTCCTCAAATGAGTATTTACACTTCATATTTTTATCCCTGTTGAAGACTTAACCTAATTGTCATCAACCACCAAAAAGGGGGAGATTGTAAGTGCATCTAGTGCCCCTTAGTGATTTTGGTGGTTTGAAGACTTATAGGTTAAGTATCTAATGTTTTCATGAGTGTACACAGGATCTATAAGTCACTTAGGAGTTTGAAATATTTGACGAATATCGAGCCCTAAAAATATATATCTTCGATTGAAGAAATTGGTCGGAAGCTGAAGAATTGAATCGCGAAGAATCTGCGATGAAATTGATATTCCTCATGAAGATATTGAATTTGAGGAATTTGGTTTGTCCTGAAGAAAATCATTCTGAAGACTTTGAAGCATGAAGATTTACTCTTTCTGTTTTGTTTTCTTCACACTTGAGTAATAGGAACACCGTACTGTTAAAGGGGGTCGAAGTTACACTTTGGAATGAATTTCCTCATGATGCTCAACCCAAGCCTAAACCTACCAAAACCCTCAAGTGAGGAATACGAGTGACATGAGGACTCTCACAGTTGAGGGTTCCGACCGTTTCGATAGCCACGCCATATCATTGGTCTTATCCACACCAACGGTCATATTATTTAAGGGCATTAGTGTCAAATCATGTCGGGATGCTCCCAGGCTATAAATAGCCACCCCCCACAACCATTAGCTGGTTGGTTGCTTCGTTTGAAACTGACACTTGTCATAAGAGCAACTCAATTCCTCAGAGTCTTCGAGAGTAATTCATCAGTGAGGAAATACCCCAAACGCCAAACCACAAACCTAGAACCAAGTGATTGAGCATCACTGAAGAAGTTGTTCCTGTGTGGAACTGAAGCCTTTTACCTTTGAGGACTGTGCATCCTCCAAATGGTTAGGCGTCATGGTCTAGAACAATCCAGCAGTCAATTGTGGATCAACGGGTGACCAAGTTTGTGAGGGTTTGGAAGTCTGCCCTGAAGACTTACCATGAGTGTTGGGCGAGGACTGTGTGTTCTTAGCCCAAGGAGAATACGGTAGGGACTGTGTATCTTTTGGTTTCAATACCATGCCGCTCCAAACTAGATGTACAACTGTCACAGCAGTTGGAACTGGCTCATCAACTATTGTCTTCGCTGTGAAACCGGTTCTAATTCCTCATCTCTTTACATTCCTCAGATTATGTGTTCATGACTTTCACTGTCACTGTTTGAAGAATTTGCTGAAGACTTTCTCTGAAATTCCTCAACCCCAAATTCTTCACGCTAGTTAATCCTCATCTGTTTCCTGCGTTCCTGCTCACTGTGCAATCTGTTTTCACATTCCTCACTCTGAAAAACTGCTGTTGTAAAACTTTGCACTCCTGATCCTTTACTGTTTCCGCTGTAAGTTAGTCATCAGTGAGGAATTTCCTCAAAAGGAATTTCCTCAATGATGAAATTCAAAAAATCTCCTATTCACCCCCCTCTAGTCGATATAACGCACTTTCAATACAAGCTTCATATTACAAGCCAGGGGACTCGATGGCTCAAATACAAAAGCTCGACAGACACACAACTAAGCGGAAGCAACAAATATCTGAGTACAGACATACAACATGGAAAATGCCTTAGAGAAGGCTAGCACAAAAGATACATTGATCAAATGAGGCGAGGCCTTGTGCGTGGGAACCTCCTATATTACTCCTGGTCGTCAGAAACCTCCACATAGTAGTAGGCACCATCGGGGTAGTAGACGTTGTCGGCGGGATACACCATCTCCTGGGCTCAATCATCTGGTCCCAGCAATCGAATCAAGGGGGAAATGGGGGGCAAAGCAACGGTGAGTACTCATCCAAAGTACTCGCAAGACTGACATCAGACTATGCTAAGTATGCATCAGTATTAAAGGAATGGGGTTATATGTGGACTGACTGCAACGATGCGAGAGTAGATAGAGAGGGGACTAGTCCTATCAAATACTAGCATCGTCAGCGTCTTGCAGCAATAGACGAGAGTAGATCAAGTAACACAATTAAATAGTTATATTATTGGAGCAATATTAATTAAGGTCACGCCCAGAGATTCTTCCTCGACTCCCTACGAGAAAGAAATCTTGGAGCAAACATTCCAATTAAGTAACAGTTGAAGTTGTATAATATAAGTATACAATTCCATGCCATCCTGTAACCATGGACATGGCTATTCAAATAGTTAATTTTCATCCGTGCAGGGGTGCACCACAGTACCCAACATGCTTGATAAACTCTTGTCGAACACACTTTCCTGGGTCACGCCCAACCTCAGAACATCAACATGTCGCAGCCCTACCTAGGCTTAACAGAGAGGCCAGCCCACCGGTCTAAGTCCTAAGCGCGTAGGGGTCATGGGCCCATCGCCCTTTGCGCTCCTGCACGATACAAGGGCGGCCGAGGTCATTCCTGGCACCTCTTATACAAGAACGATGCTTACGTGGACCACTCGGGCGTGTGCCGCTCTATTGCTGACGTCTAAAGAGCTTCGCCTGATACAACGATGTCGAGTACCCATAACTTGTCCCACGCGAAGGTCAGTGCGAAAAGGTCTGTGGAACAACTCAGATCAAATACCCAAATTCCATTAGCATTTTAATTAAGAGTGCAGAAAGGATCAAAAATCCACGATATGTGGTCCCATCGCCCAGTCTCGAGGATGCGTGGCAAGGGCCAAGGATGCCCGGCCATGCCTCGTCACAACCACGCGGGAATCCACCCAAGACACACCTCATCAACCCAGTAGCAAGGTCATTGTAACTGTGCGGATGTAACATTAGAGGGATCCTAGGTATCACCCTCGATAGATTCCGAATGATGTAATCATCAAGGTGGCCTGGGAGTAATCACCCTCGATGGACCATGCTTCATGGGTTGTATGACAGAGTCGTTATCTGGGGTGGTGAAGGAGGAATCACCCTCCACGAAGCACCACTGGTCAACTACACTACAACTCCAGCGTCGGAGTATGTAACGAGGTGTCACCCTCGATACTCGATAGTAGTTCTGTAGAGTCGTACAACTAAGGGGGGTGAGTGATGTGATGGGTCTTTGCTCGTCGATTAGGAGATCGAGACTTTGATGAAAAATAGGGGGCAACTGGACTAAGGGGTCAATGGGGATCAGTGCTCCACCTATACTAAACAGTAAAAGTGCGGTAGGGTAAAATAGAAGTTCATCAAAAATTGGTTATGCATCAGAATAGGAGCTATGTAAAACAGTAGCGCAATCTAATGCAAGCATGAGGGAGAAAGAATAGGCTATATAGGAGTGATCAAGGGGGGTATGCTTGCCTGGTTGCTTTGCAAACATATACTAATCCTCAACCGGGAAGTAGTCAATCACCGGATCATCATGGGTCTCGGGGTTTACGGGAAAGGAAGTAACGCACGGGAAACACAATAAATAACACAACAATCAAATGCATCGCAAAACACGACATGGCTATAAGCAGCGCAAGGTATGAGCTAAAGAAGTACTACACGTCATGGATGGATCGAGAAATTATGTAACAATATTTCCCGGGTCTCTCGCTACTACCACACACGCGAAAATGGTGGAAAAGTTCCATGTTCGCTATGCTAGGAACGCGTGACAGACGAACGAACAACATATCCGGGTTAATCTCTTTTTTTGATGAACTTCCATGTACAAAATATTTTCATCCGGATTACGGATTACTTTATGTTTATTTATAAAATTTTATTAATATTTCGAATTAATTAGATTCATTTTAATTCAATAAATATTTATGACATCAGCAAGATGTCATACTGACATCAGCAATCAAAAGCGGGGTTGGCTCGTCAAACTAACCCATGGGCCCCTATTGTCATTAACATGGGTTAATTAAGTTTAATTAATTTAAAACAGATCTAAATAGGGGGTGGGACCCATATGTCATTGACACATTATTTAAATTAATTAGTAGATTTATTTAAACATATTTAGTTAGTATTAATTAATAGGGCCCACATGTCATTCTGTGCTTAACTTAAAATAGTGTTAAATTCATAAAATTACTCTAATTAAGTTAATTAAGTAATTATCTATTTATTTTATACGTTTATATGGGGGTGGACCCCCTCTATCATTCGGTGTGGGGGGGATTAGTGTGGGTGGTTAATCCCCCACTAATCCAGCGGGGCCGAAGCGAGTCGAGGGGAACCGATGGGCCAGCCAAGGGGAGGCGAGGCGAAGGGGTCACGACCAGTGGCCGGAGTTCAGCCGAGGCCACGGCAGCGAGGGGGCGGTCGGAGCATGGGGTGCGTGGGGGTGTGGGCGCGGTCGGGGCACAAGCAACTGGGCGAGCGGCACCGCGGGCGCGACTGGGCGGCCGAGTAGGGGCGTTGCACCGGGGCAGCGGCGGACAGGGCCAAGGGGGCCGCCAGAGTGGGGGTGGAGCCCGTGGCCCACTGGCATTGTAGTGGGAAGAAGAGGCATGGGGAGGGTAGGTGGGCCGTCCTGGTACGGCGGCTGCCGGGGCAGCGACGACCGCGGTATTGGGGCAGGTCGACATTGAGGGCGGCGAAGAGGAAGAAGGCAAGGGGACGGGCGCCGATGGGGCGACGCCGGTGAGGGAGGCGGACGGTGGGGCGGCGCCGGTGGGAGGGCCAGTGGTGCGAGCGGTGGCCAGCGGCGTGCCGGGACCATGTGGGGTCAGGCCGAGTTTGGAGAGCAGCCGCAAGGTGGGTGGCTGCTCGGGGTTGAGGGGAGTGGGGCTCGTTAGGTAAGGTTAAGTGGGGGTTTTAATACCCCCCGGTGGGATATGTGGGTCGGCTGGGGGTTTAGGTGGGCCGGCCTGGTGGGCTGGCCGGGTGGGGAGGTGAGGCTGGGCCTCAGCCCAAGGGGGAGAGGGCTTTTCCTTTTTATTGTTTTTGTATTTTTCTTTTCTTTTATCTCTGCTTTTCCTAGCAATTTCGAAGTCAAATGGCTTTGGAAAATATGGCACTTGGTCCTTTAATTACATGGCCATTTTAGGCACTGCCACCAAAAGTTTGGGAGTTATTTGAAAAGGTTCGGGGATTTTCCATAATTTAAAAAGGGAATTTAAATTATAGTTTGGCCTCTATTTTAATGGATTTAAAGGTTTTAAATACTTACAAAAAGTTTGGTTACAATTTTATATTTACCACGGGATTATTTGTAACCCATTCATGATTTTTAATTTGAAGTTTGCAAAACTTTTAAATCCACTTTTTATAATGAATTTGAATTGCAAAGGAATTTGAATTAGAGTTTGATTCCAACAGTGATCATAATTGGATTAGTAAAATGGAATAGCCTAATTCTCGAGTTACTCTAGCTTGATTACAAGGATTACTGTAGCATGATCCGGGGATGTCACAATTTGAGACAAAGGTTTTGTCCTAGTAGGTGAAATAATTTTTCAGCCTTTGTTCTGTTTAGTTTAGACAACCAAAACTATGCACAATAGAAAGTCTTTCAAGACTTGGGAGTTGAGAAAATTATAGTGGATGTGATGTTTGTAATGATCAACCCCATGTTGTTAATACTAATAGACCTAATAGGACTTGTGGAATAAAATGGCTAGACACATTTAGTTGAAGGGTGAATGAGATTATGGCAGAAATCTATGTTGTATCTCAAACATGGTAGTTCAACGCCATGCTGGTACGATGGCCCCGCTACTCTATGCATGTGTATGTGTGTAAATGTGGCTTTCTCACCTTTCTTGATGTTATGTTGAGGACTCCGGTAGCCAATGAACAATCCACAAAAGATATAGCTCGGATTTTAGCTATGAGTTTGTTAACATACGTAGTGGCAGTAGTACAAACATATATTATTTGGCTATCTCTTGAATGAGTGTGTATGAGATAAATAAACAGGAATGGTCAAAAAGAGATCGAAGGAAACAAATTGCTAAGGTCCATTGTTCCCAAACATTAACCCATAGCGAAAACATATGCATGATAATTTTGTTGGCATAATTCCTTCATGTGACAATCAAAGCTCCAGCAAACAACGCTTGAAATGAAGTGCTTGAGAGCTTAGACGAGGAAATAGTTGTGGGTGTTCTTATGAGCAATTGAGCATCATATTTTAGTACATGCTTTCTACTCCCTAACTATTGTTTTATGGCTCTACCGAAAGAAAACTCTTCCGTGCATTCCTATCGAGTAAGTGTTGCCTAGAATAAATAGAATATAGTGTTGCAAAGTTGTTTTATCCAGTAGATCAAGAACTTTGTGTTGAGTATGTTTGCTTCACTAACACTTGCACTATAACCTACGTTCACAAGTTTGTATGCCTAACGGTGGAAAAAGTTTGTATGCCTAATGGTGGACATGCAACTAGCCAACAAACCCTTCCATTTATGGTCCCATTTGTGGCTAGTTAAATATATGTTAGCTCGCAACTATATGTCTAATGGTAAGCATACAACTAGCATGTAAGCGCATCTAGTGCCCACTTGGAGGTTTGGAGTATCGAAGAACTAAAACGTGAAGATTTTTTTCGTAATTCTTACGTCTTCATTTTGAGTCATAGAAAACACCGAACCGTTAAAGAAGATCTAGGTGATATATAGGCGTATTTCTGAAGTGATGGTCAAACCTACCTATTTCTTGGAGTGAACACTTTGGAAATCTAGTTGACAAAATTGGTCTAACTGAAGAGTTAAGATTCGCGAGTGCGATTATCCTAATGTGAGGAATTTGAGAGCTCAAATTTTTTACCGTAGCTGAGCTAGTGCCAGTTGTCCATCCTATCCTGACAACAGTCTTGTCTCAAGGGCATGAGAGTCATTTCATGAAAGGTTGCCCCTAAGCTATAAGTTGCCACCCCACAATAATTTGTTGGTTGAATGCCACAAATGATTAATTCACAAGTGTCAACTAGAGAAGCTCATCTTCTGAAGAATTTGGAAGAATCCTAAAGGAGGAAAAGCCCAAACAACCAGAGCCAAAGTGATTGAACATCACTAAACAGATTGTCCTTTTATGATCTGACACTTGTTATCTATGGAGATTCTGACCGGTCACACGGTTAGCCTCACCTTTTGAACATCCAAGAATAAATTATGAAGTGTCATTGAACAAGTCTGATGATTTTTAAAGTCTCTTATGAATTAAATCAAAAGTTTCACTAACCACATGTACTGATGAGGACATCAATACCATAGTTACACCCACAGCCCCTGCTGCTATACATATTGGACCAGTTACTAGAGCTCGCGCACGCCAATTGAACTATGAGGTACTTTTGTTTCTTGGAAATCCTTCTAATGTTCATGAACATATGATGCTGCCTAAATTAGATACTTTTGTTTTACTTATGAATGAAGGACCTACCATGGACAAGAAGTATGGCCATTTGAGCTGGATCAAGCATGGAGGGAAAGTGCGCATGCGAGAAAGTAAAATGGAGCTTCGAGTGATGATTTTCAGACTTTGAAGCCACCATAAGGGGAGCATGAAGGTTTGGACCAAATATACAAGATGCCACTTCATAAATTTCATCCATAGGCTATTATAGGTGATGTGTCACCTTATTTTTCATCCATGCTCATGTAATTTAGAAATACTACATTATATGCTGTTTTTAGAGTCTGTGTGTGTGGCTAAACCGAGTTAGGGTCGTTTTCGGACCCCTCCTCCTAGGGGTCACGAAAATCCCTCTCTATTCCCCCATATATACAGCCCTTCGGGCACCATTTAGACTTGGGTTTTGTTTAGATTACAAGTTCGCCATAGCTGCAACTTCGCATTCTTTGTTTGTCTTCTATGACCAGACCAAGACATCACATAACCCCACTTTCATCAATAAATCTTTCCTCTTATATTCGCAATATTCAGATTGCAATTTCAGTTTCTTGCTCGTTCTTTGTTTGCGTGCAGGAAACAGACCCTCGTGGTCAAGTTGATCGTGCTCTGATGTGGTCAATAACCCCTCAGAGTTGGTTGAGTTATTGCGAACGTGTGACGTCGTCACACGTTCGTATTCAGATCGTAAAAGTGTACTCCACTGAAAACGATAGACACCATCTCATTGAAAGACACGGACAACTTTGACTCTATCAAGTGGTATCACATTTTTAGGTGGCTCAGTGAGATTTTAGTAGTTTTTCCTAGTTTAGATCGCATTTGCTCCTCATACCTATAGTCCATCAAAAAATCCACACAAAAATTAGGGTTAGTTCATCCTATCTGAACCAATATGAGCCTTTTGCAATTTACTGTTCGTTGTTTTTCTTTGTTAAACTTGTGGTTTGCATCGTCATGTCGAGTTGCTAGTCTTAGGGTCTAGTCCTTTAGACTTTCGGGTTCTATCCACAAGTTATCACACCGTCGCCGCTGCCACCCACCACCATCATCACCACTGCCACATACCATCACCCACCACCATCATCACCGCTGCCATATAGGATCACCCATTATCATCGTCATCACTACCATATATCACCACCCCATATCCGCCTCTAATCTGAATTCTTTAGTTATTCGGTTTGATATCGTGATCCTTCTGTTTTCAGTTTCATGTTTCCTTGCCTAAGTAGATTTCAGAAGAAAAAAATTCTAGAGACCCCCGAACAATTTCTAGGCCAAAATTTAGGTGTGTGAATTTTTCTTCTATCCTCTTTTAGGCATTGCTGAGCATTTTGAGATACTCGCGACCATAGTGATTTTTTGTCACACTTTTTGGTCTTCGCAACCCCGAATTATTCTAGACAAAAATAGTCTTATTTTTTTGTGTGACATGTTTTTAGACCTTTAAAAGAGTTTTGAGACACTTGCCATTATAGTGATTTTCGGTAGGAAAGAAAAAAGAGCGCAAAAAAATGAGGCGCCAAAAAAAAGAGAAAAATCAAAGTGTGGCCTTCCTTTGATTATGAGTAGAGTCGTGATTTTGTTGGTGTTCAAGGCTTGTGTCTCCTGTACGATCTAGCATAGGACCAGCACGGTACCTTCGTTGAGCGTCTTTTCAACTTTGCATCTCCAAAGTGATTATTGATGACCCTTTTTGCTACCATGTTCTAAGCCTTCCTATCTCCACATAGATCTTAGTCACGTGTTTGACACTGCCTCGCAGTTACTCTATCCTAGCTTTGAGTGTTTTGACTACAACGGTTGTCGATCACCACCTGCTACTGTGTAAGAACTCGTAAGAATTAGAAGTTTTCTTGACGGATTTTTGATACACACCACCACCACTTCCTAGTAGTTTGTAGGTTTCATATTCTTGTGTCTTCCTACTACTGCTAACCATGCCAGGATCACAAGCTGACAAGATCGACTAGGAGGGTATGACAAACAAGGATCTCCATGGTAAATTTCAGCAAATGATGGGTGACCACATACAAGACTTCGTGACCAACCTTGGAGAGGCCTTGGAGAAGCTACATGGTTTTGTGACCATGCCAAGATTGATGCTAAATTCAATGAGGTGCTTGCACGTATACCACCACTAGCTGCAAATATTGTCCCTATCCAACAACAACAACAACAACAACAACATCAACAACACCCAAATTTTGTGGGACGGGCACAACGTGTGGCTCTCGACCAAGGCCATAATTCTTGTGTCATTGCTACTGCTATGACTTCTGTGGCTACTGCTGCTACTATTTTTGAGCAACATGCAGATTATGGTGGTGATTACTATGATGAGGGAGAGGTTGCTCCAAATCAGCTCCAGGGACAAGAACCACCACCACAAGCACCGAGTCGTCCACATGGATACAATCGCAATAGTTGGGCTATACCACGCCCCCGGGCACGGGATCATGACCATCTCCCTAAACTTAAATTGAATATTCCTACATATGATGGTAGAAATGTTCGTATATATATCTTACTTGGGAGTTAGAAATAGAACAATATTTTACATGCTTAAAATTTCCCGAGGATAGACGTGTTGTTGTAGTTGTTTGTCCATTCACAAGTTTTGCTTGTGTTTGGTTGTCTGAACATTGTAGAATACATAATGCTAATATTCAACTACTTGTGCAGCTTTGAAAACTGATAAGCATACTCGTTGGATTCCACCATATTATCAACATGAATTACTTAAAAAATTGCAGCGTTTAAGACAAGGAAAAAAATTCTATAGAAGAATATTATCACGAATTACAAACTGGCATGATTAGATGTGGTATTGTTGAGGGCAATGAAGCTATGCTTATATGTTTTCTGGATGAATCAAATAGAGATATTCAGACTATTATAGAGTATAAGGAGTATAACCCCATCACTCATTTATTCCATCTTGCTTGCAAAGCATAACGTGAAGTGCGGGATCAATAGGCATTGGCGAGAACAAATTTTTCTGCATGTCACACTTCATGACGGATGCCACGAACCTCATCTACTTCCACACGTCCTGCTGTAGCACCACCTACTTCAGCCACCAAATCCAACCAAGATAGCAGGAAACAGGCACCTGCCCCACCCTCCGCGAAGAACACACTTTCCGGGCCTGCAGAGAGCTCTTCTTCATCCATTGCATCCACAGGGCGAACACATGATGTTATATGTCGTCGTTGCCAAGGAGGAGATTAATATGCAAGAGACTGCCCATCCTAGCATGTGATTATTATTATTGAGGATGGTGGATATGACTCCCTAGTGATTATGATGAGTAGACTTTTACTCTTACTGTAAGTGAAGAACAGGGTGTCGATGATACTGAACAAGAGATACAACACATGGCTGTTGAATACGCCGACGGGTATGAAAGTTTAGTTGATCAACGTGTTTTGAGTGTGCAGGTAACATGTGTTGAGCAAAATCACAAGCAAAATTTGTTCCATAAAAAGGGAGTTGTGAAGGAACGTTCTGTTTGCGTCATCATTAATGGAGGGAGTTGCAACAACTTGGCTAGCATGGAGATGGTGGAGAAGTTGTCACTCACCACCACACCACAACCTCATCATTATTACATCCAATGGTTCAACAACATTAGCAAGGTTAACGTAACACATATTGTTCGTGTGCATTTTAGCATTGCTACATATTGTGATTATGTTGATTGTGATGTGGTACCCATGCAAGCATGCTCTGTTTTACTTGGTAGACCATGGCAATTTGAGAAAAAAAAATTGTAGACCATGGCAAGACAAATCAGTATACACTTGTTCATAAGGATCAAAATATAATTTTGCTTCCTGTGTCTCCTAAACATATTATGAAAGATGACATTGCTAGATATAGTAAAGCAAAAAAGGAGCTAATTAAGATTGAAAATCAGATTGTGGCAAAAGGAATTTGAGCAACACAATAAGCTTAATAAACCATCGTCTAGCGTTGCATCAGAAATAAAATTGAAGATTGGATGTTTACTTGCTACTAAATTTGATATTACTGATATGTATTTGACTAGATCTGTTTCCTTTGCATTTGTGTTCAAAGAGATATTATTTTCATTCGAGGATGTGCCTTCCTCTTTGCCTCATGCTGTAACTAACATCTTGCAGGAGTTTGCTGACGTCTTTCCACAAGATATGCCATCAGGATTACCACCTATTAGCGGGATTGAGCATCAGATTGACCTAATTCCCGATGCGTCACTACCCAATTGTGCGCCATACCGTACCAATACACCGGAGACAAAGGATATTATACGTCAAGTACATGAGCAACTCTACCAAGGTTATATACGTGAATCTCTTAGTCCTTGTGTTGTTCCTATTATTCTATTGCCGAAAAAGGATGGTACAATGTGTATGTGTGTTGATTGTAGAGACATTAATAATATTACTATTCGTCATCGTCATCCTATTACTAGGCTAGATGATATGCTTGTAAAATTAAGTGGCTCTACAATTTTCTCCAAAGTTGATTTGCATATTGGATACCATAAATTCGTATGAAATTGGGAGATGAATGGAAAACAACATTTAAACTAAGTTTGGATTATATAAGTGGTTAGTCATGCCATTTGAGTTAACTAATGCATCTAGCACTATCATGGGATTAATGAATGAGGTTTTACGTGTTTTCATTAAACGGTTTGTGGTAGTCTATTTTGATTATATATTGATTTATATTAGATCTTTGAAGGAACATTTGGAACATTTACGTGTTGTTTTTCTTGCTCCACGTGATGCATGTTTGTTTGGTAACCTTGGGAAGTGCAGCTTTTGCACCGACCGAGTACTTTTCTTGGCTATGTTGTTACTCTAGTGAGAATTCAAGTTGATAAAGTCAAGATTGAAGCTATTTAGAGTTGGCCGCAACCCAAAATGGTCACACAAGTGAGGAGTTTTCTTGGCCTTGCTAGTTTCTATAGGCGTTTTGTGAGACATTTCAGCACCATTGCTGCACCTCTCAATGAGCTTACAAAGAAGGATGTGCCTTTTTCTTGGGGTACCGCACAGGAAGAAGCCCTCACGGTATTGAAAGATATGTGAACACATGCTCCTTTGCTCCAACTTCCTGATTTTAATAAGACTTTTGAGGTTCAATGTGATGCTAGTGGAATTTTATTAGGAGGTGTGTTATTACAAGTTGGTAAACTTGTTGCATACTTTTATGAAAAGTTGTGTGGGCCTAGTATGAATTATTCTAGTTATGATAAGGAATTGTATGCTCTTGTTTGGACTTTGTAAACATGGCAACATTATTTATGGCCCAAAGAATTTGTTATTCATTCTGATCATGAATCTTTGAAACATATTAAAAGTCAAGAAAAACTACACCATACACATGCTAAATGGTTTGAATTCATTGAGATTTTCTCGTACGTTATTAAACACAAGGAAGGTATAGAAAATGTTATTGTTGATGCATTGTCTCGTCGTTATACTATTCTTTCAGAACTTGACTTTAAAATATTTGGTTTGGAGACCATGGATGATCAATATGTGCATGATGTGGAATTTAAAGATGTGTTGGATTGTGTTTCGTGCTAACAAGCTATGCATTCCAGCTAGCTTGTTCGTCTTTTCTTGTTGCAGGAGGTGCATGGAGGAGGATTAATGGGACAATTTAACGTGAAGAAGACGGAATACGTACTTGCTACACATTTCTTTTGGCCAAAGATGGGATGAGTTGTTGAGCGTTTTGTTGCTCGCTACACTACATGTCAAAAATCTAAGTCATGAGTCAATCCTCGTGGTTTATATATGCCTTTGCATGTACCTAGTGTTCCTTAGGAGGTTATATATATGGAGGATATAGATATGGACTTTGTTTTGGGTTTACCTCGAACAAAGAAGGGGAGGGATAACATATTTGTTGCCATGGATAGATTTTAAAAAATTGCACACTTCATACCATGTCATAAAAGTAAGGATGCTCCTAATGTTGCTCATTTGTTCTTTCGTGAAATTATTCGCTTGCATGGTGTGCCAAATACAATTGTTTCAGATCGTGACGCTAAATTTCTTAGTCATTTTTGCAGATATTTATGGGCTAAGTTGGGGACTAAACTTCTTTTTAGTACTACATGTCACCCCCAAACTGATGGACAAGTTGTAGTAGTCAATAGATCATTGTCTACTATGCTTACGACTATTTTGAAGAATAACTAGAAGTTGCATTGAATTTGCTTATAATTTTTCATTGCATTGTACTACTATGATGTGCGCTTTTGAAATTGTGTATGGTTTCATACCTTGTGCACCTATTGATTTGTTGCCTCTTCCATCTTCGGAGAAGGTTAATTTTGATGCTAATAACATGCTGAATTGATATTAAAAATGCATGAGGTAACTAAGGAAAACATTGAATGTATGAATGCTAAATACAAACTTGCTGGGGATAAGGGTAGAAAACATATTGTCTTTGCACCTCGAGATCTTATTTGGTTCCATTTGTGTAAGGATAGATTTCCTGATTTGCACAATTCAAAGCTAATGCCACGTGTTGATGGTACTTTTAAGGTGTTAGAGAAAATAAATGATAACACATATATACTTGATCCTCCTGCAGAATTTGGGGTCAGTCCCACTTTTAACATTGCATATTTGAAGCCTTATTTGGGTGAGGAAGATGAACTTCCGTCGAGGACGACTTCATTTCAAGAAGGAGAGGATAAAGAAGACATCAATACCAATGTTACACCCATAGGACATGCTGCTATATATACTGGACCAGTTACTAGAGCTCATGCATGCCAATTGTATTACCATGTACTTCCATTTCTTGGAAATCCTTCTAATGTTCGTGAACACATGATGCTGCCTAAATAGATATTTTTGTTTTACTTATGAATGAAGAACCTAGCATGGACATGAAGGATGGACATTGGAGTGGGATCAAGCATGGAGGGGAATGTGTGAACATGGGAAATAACAATGGAGCTTCCAGTGGTGATTTTCGGACTTCGAAGCGGCCATATGGAGAGCATGAAGGCTTGGTAAAAATATACAATAAGTCACTTCATAAATTTCATCCATAGGCTATTATAGGTGTTGTGTCACCTTATTTTTGGGCCAGGCTCATGTAATCTCGAAATGTTGCATTATAGGCTGTTTTTTAGTTTGTATGTGTGGGGAAACAGATTTGGGGTTGTTTTCGGACCCCTCCTCCAAGGGTTCGGGAAAACCCCTCTCTGTTCCCCCATATATACAGCCCTTAGGGCACCATTTAGACTTGAGTTTTTTTTCGATTACAAGTTCGCCATAGTAGTAACTTCACGTTCTTTTCTTGTGTTCTACGACCAGACCAAGATGTAACATAACCCCACTTTCATCGACAAAGCTTTCCTCTTATATTCGCAATATCGAGATTGCAATTTCAGTTTCTTTCTTGATCTTTGTTTACGTGCAGGAAACAGACCCTCGTGGTCAGGTTGATCATACTCTAGCATGGTCAACAACCTCTCAGAGTTGGTTTAGCGATTGCTAAGGTGCGACCTTCTTACACATTCGTAGTCGGATCGTCAATGTTTACTCCATCGAAAACGATAGCCACCATCTCATCGAAAGACACGAACAACATCACCTCTATCATGTATAGTTGTCACAGAAATTGTAATTGATCAAACAAATTCATTGTCTTGACTAATCTACCTTATTAAATTCATCAACCCTGTACTTTCAATACTTCTATGTTGAAGAATTTTACTCTCCTTTAAAGACTTTCATCATGATATTTTGCCGTGTCTTCCAATTTGTTCTCGTTCTTAAGGTTTTAAGTTTTATGTTCACCTATCTTCCAGTTTGTTGTCATTATTAAGTTTGTTGTCTTCTGATGCCGTTGTCTTCATTCTAATTAGTCATGTATTTTGTCACTTTGTTATTCTTTAAGAACTCGTGTTTTTGAAGAATTTAGTAAAATCTGCTCATTCACCCCGCCCCCTTTGATCAATAACTTGAACTTTCATGGCCACATCCCCCTGACATACAACTAGTACCATCTTTAGCGATGGGCATGCAACTAGTCTGACATTTCCTTTCCCACAATTGCAGTTGCATTATGGATAATGCATTTGTTGGGAACATTGCATGGGAACAAAAAAAACCTACACACACTCAATATCTATCTATGGAGGTCAATAGCTACGAGAGGGGAGTGCATCTACATACCCTTAAGTGGAAGCATTAAGAAACACGATTGATGTAGTCAAACGTCTTTGCGATCCAATCATGATCCGCCCCGCTATCCAATCACGGTCCCTCCCGATCTAGCGCCAAACGGACGGCACCTCTACATTCAGTACACATGCAGATCGATGACTCCTTCACCACCTTAATTTATCGAGCATTAGTGAAGTAGTGGTTCAGTTCTCCGGCACCACGATAGCGTGGTAGCGGTGGTGGTGGAGCTGTATAGGCAGGGCTTTGCCAAAAGCTACCGCGGCATGATCGAGGGAGAAGTACTATGAGAGAGAGGAGGGATGCGTCGTGGCTTTCTCTATGCAGATGCCCTCCCTCTTCTATAGTATATATAAGGAGAAGGGAGGAGGGATGACGCCCTAGGGTTTCCCCTAGGGGTGGGCGTCTTCCATGGGAGGTTGGCCCCCAAGTTGGGTGGCCGGTCCCCTCATGGGATTGCCCTCCACCAACTCAAAGAAGCATGGGCCTAGGTGGGAGGGGCGCCCTGCCCACCAGGGGCCGGTGCACACCCCTCTCACCCCATGTGCCCTCCCGGAGCGGTGGACCCCTTCTGTTGGACCCTCGGAACTCTTCGGCACTCCCGATACATTACCGGTGAAGCCCGAACTCTTTCCGGTGACCAAAATGGAACTTCCTATATATCATTCTTTACCTCCGGACCAATCAAAGCTCCTCGTCATGTCCAGGATCTCATCCGGGACACTGAATAACCTTCGGTTACCAACATAATAACTCAAAATGCTATGTCATCACCGAACATTGAGTGTGCGGACCTGCGTGTTCGAGAACTATGTAGACATAGCCGAGACACCTCTATGGTCAATAACCAACAGCGGCACCTGGGTGCCCATATTGGTTCCTACATATTCTACGAATATCTATACTGGTCGAAGCACGATGTTAAAGATTAAGTCAATCATGTATATAGTTCCCTTTGTCCACCAGTATGTTACTTGCCCGAGATTCAATCATCGGCATATCCATACCTGTTAAACCTCGTTACCGGCAAGTCTATTTACTCATTTCGTAATACAACATCTCGTGACTAACTCCTTAGTCATATTGCTTGAAAGTTCATTGTGATGCTGTATTACCAATTGGGCCCATAAATACCTCTCTATCATACGGAGTGATAAATCCCAGTCTTGATCCATGCCAACCCAACATACACCCTCAGAGATAACTGTAGAGCATCTTTATAATCACCAAGTTATGTTGTGATGTTTGATACACACAAGGCATTCCTCCGGTATCACGGAATTGCATAATATCATGGTCTTAGGAACAAATACATTAACATGGAGAAAGCAATAGCAATAAACTTAGTGAAATGATCAAATGCTATGCTTATGGTTTGGGTCTTGTCGATCTCATCATTCTCCTAATGATGTGATCCCATTATCTAATCAGAGCTCATGTCTATGGCTAGGAAACCTTAACCATGTTTGATCAACAAGCTATTCTAGTAGAGGCTTACTAGGGACACTTTGTTGTCTATTGGAATTACAATTGCTCCCTAAGGTGGTTTTGGTAATTAATCACAACATATGTATCATTGAACTAATGATCTTATCCAAGTATATTTAAGAAAAGTTCAAAGATGCATTGGCTAAAGGATTATGAGGAGAAACCCCTTGATGCAAGGAAAGGAATAGGATTGGCTCAAGCTTCGAGCAAGAGGACTCTACATTTTACATTTGTGAGAAATCACTTCAGAGTCCATAGGAAAGCCAATACTATTAAAAGCTATTGCGGTATTGTAATGAATTGGTTGCTCGAGTTCTTAGAGATAGCCTCCAAAAATATTCAGTCATTCTCCCTCAAATATCTCGGTCCCAAGCCAAAATAGAAAAATCGATGTCACAAAGTTTTCCCACTCGGCCCTACCGATTTTTTGAGTTGTAGGTCCTTTGCCAAACCCTAATATCTCCGTACCACAATTTTCATATCTATGTCACTGAAAGAATGTGACCAACTTTCTATTCAGAAGATTCAAAAATCGGATTTTCTGAGTTTGAAATCGGTCTCATCGAGATTTGGAAACTGCCATAGGTCATCATATCGGTACCACCAAGGTTTATATATCAGCCTCACCGAGAATTCAAAAGTTGCCACATTTAGTGTAACTCGATACAACCGAGGTTCATTTTGGTGTCACCGAGTTGGGCAATAGTGTTGCAATAGTTGGATTTTGGAGGATGCCTATATATAGACCTCCACCTCCTCTCATTCATAGAGGAAGCACTCAGAATAGACACACAGACACACACACACACACTTGCCCGATACAATTTTCTGAGAGAGAGCCACCTACTAATGTGTTGAGATCAAGGATTCCAATCGAACCATTTCAAAGTTGATCTCTAGCCTGCCCAAGTTCATTTCCACAAAATCAATCTCTTCTACCCATGCCAAATCTGTAAGAGAGTGACTGAGTGTTGAGGAGACTATCTTTTGAAGCACAAGAGCAAGGAGTTCATCGTTCTACCGCATCTATTACCTTTTGGAGGGTGGTGCCTCCTAGATTGGTTAGGTGTCGCTTGGGAGCTTCCTACTTCATGTTGTGGAGTTCAACCAAGGAGTACGTATGGGCAAGGAGATCACCTACTTCGTGAAGATCTACCGTAAGTGAGGCTAGTCATGTGTGGATGTAAGCCATGGTGGAATAGACAAGGCTGCTTCTTCGTGGACCCCTTGTGGCTAGAGCCCTCCGTGGACTCTCATAGCCATTACCCTCCATGGGTTGAAGTCTCCACTAACTTGGACGTACGATAGCACCACCTATTGGAATCACGCCAAAAATCACCATTTCAACATTTGCGTTTGACCTTCCTTCCCTATCCTCTACATTATGTTTGCATGTCTTCACATTCCACTGCTATATTCTTAGATATGCATGTGTAGGGTGAACTTGACTCGTCATAATTGTAAAACTGTCCCCCAACTAAAATTCGGAAAAAGCTAAGTTTTTATTTGGTCAATTAGTCTAATCACTCCCCCTCAAGACATACTTCGGATCCTACAAGTGGTATAAGAGCTTTGACCTCCACTGCATTCGTTTCACAACCTAGGAGAGTATGACATCTAGTGAGGGAAATTATCACCGTAGAGGTCCATATTTTGATGGTACAAACATTGCTAGTTGGAAGCATAATATGAAAATGCATATTCTTGGTCATAACCCTGCCGTTTGGACTGTTGTTCGTGTTGGTGTGCAACGTGATTTCTTCGGAGAAGGAAGAGAACCGAATCGTGATCGACAGTGGAAAAATTGACGATGTTGCAATACAATGCTCAAGCCCGCGACTTCCTGCTTAACTGCTTGTGCCTCAAAGTATTCATCAAAATCAGATACCTTGAGAATGCAAAGGAAATTTGGGACACTTCGGTTGATATGACCAAAGGTACAGAATATGTCAGGGAATCTATGTTGGATGTGCTTGACTGTCAGCTTGATAAGTTCAAGATGAAGGATGCTGAAGGAGTTTCTAAGATGTATTCTAGTCTAGCTCTAATAACAAATGGGATTGTCGGCTTAGGAAGCAAAGAGATAACTGACAAATTCATCATCAAGAAGATACTTAGAACCTTAGATGGAAGATACAACACCGTGTGCACATTGATCCAAATGATGCCAAACTACAAGGATCTCAAGCCAACAAAAGTCATTGGAAGGATTGCTCCTCATGAAATGTCACTCAAGGACAAAGATGAGCTGCACAACAAGTCAAGCAGTGCTTACAAAGCTTCGAGTGATGATCCCACTACTTCAAATGACAACCCTGTTACCAATGAAGAGATAAGCTTCGTGGTGACGAAATTCAACAAGTTCTACAAGAGTAGAGCCAAAGAAAGAAAATCAAGCCCAAGATATGATGAGAAGCGTTCATGTAGTCATGAAAGAAACTGCTACAATTGTGGAAAGCCCGGACACTATTCCAGTGAGTGCTCAGCTCCCCACAAATGAAGATAAGAGTCACCTAGAATATGTAGCTCAAGAGATGAGTCACCTCACGGAGAGAGAAGGAGTGGAGAAGATCGTTATGAATGAAGACACTCCCGGAGACGCAAGGAATCAGAGAAGAAGGACAAGTACACTAAGAGCATCTCAAGAAGAAGACATCAAGCTCACGTTGGTGAATAGGTATCTGGCTCCGAGTCCGACAACCAATCTGAGAGAAGCTACCACTCTGAGTCCGACTATTGTCAAGATGAAGGTGTTGCTAGTCTTGCACTCATTTCCTCCAAGTCCTACGAATTATTTGATTCACCAAATGAAGGGATTGGAAACTGCTTCATGGCAAAAGGCCCCAAGGTATCACACACGGAGTATTTTAACTTTGATAGTGATGAGGATGACTTGTTAGGAGAAGATGACTTGCTCTTTGATTATACTAGTGATCACAGTAAAAATGAACTTGATAATAATCATTCTAGTCAAGAGAAGTCGAATGATGATACGAAAGAGACTGAATGACTAACTTGATAATAATCACTCTTAAGTTAGCTCATGAAACTACTCTAGAATATTGTAGAGAGCTTGCAAGAACTCATGAGAAGCTACGCTTCGATAAGCTAAATTTAGAGCAAGAGCATGAGTTTCTAAAAGCAATCAATGATGATCTTCAAAAGAAGAGTTCTTCTCATCTAGAAAAATTATTACTCTTGTCTACTTTTGTCCCACAAGTTAAACCTCAGAACAATAGTAACCAAGACAAGAAAGTTTCTTCATATAGTAACAACAGCGCGGAAGTTAAATCAAATGATGTTGTTACTAGTAGCTCTCTTGATTCCACTAAAGATTCTCTTGGCCAAGTTACTCTTGAGCAAGAAAACGATTTATTGAAAGGAATTATAGAGAGAGGTGTCTTGAGGAGTCTTGATGGAAGTAAGCAACTCGAGGAAATTGTGAGCAAGCAAGGAGGACATCGGAAGGAGCAAGGTGTTGGCTATTTCAAAGACGATGGAGTTGAATGAGAAGAAGGTCAATATCCCACCCCAAAGTTTGTTCCTCAAAAGGATAACTATGATCCTACTCTCCCCAAGGGAACAAGCTCTCAAGATGACTTTCTACCACAAGACCACAAGATCAAGGGCAAGCTTCAAGAGGAGATTGACTCATTTGAGGAAGAATGCCAAGACAAGGTCAAGTGGATTCCCAAGGACACTACTAGCTCTACTTCATCTAGTGCTACCACAACTCCAAGGATCCCCATCAAGTTGATGTGGGTCACCAAGAAGAAGAACTAGAGAAGTTCTTGATGGTTGACTCCGCCAATGAAATTCACTCCTATTCATTTTGGCAAGAACTGTATGCAATCAACTCCGACCATATGCATTAGTTCAAGGAGTCACACATTCACTCAAAGGTAAGTAAGGGATAAGGTAATTTATGTATCTTTGGACATCATATCACACGCATTTCATTCCATGTCCATAGATATCTTTGTATATGTTCCTTGTGCTTTAGGACTAACCCATGTAGGCGAGAAGATTAAGAAAAATTAAGGATTTCTCCCAACTCAAGATGATCTTCGTCAACAATGAGCATCCATCACTACTACACCTACATGAAGTCTTCTACGACAAAACCCAAGGTTAGTTTATCCCTCTTAGGGGGATGTCACATCAAGGGGAGCTTTACTCTAAGACTTCAGAATAAGCATCTATTAAGATGTGAACACATTGAAAGCTTTATGTATAAGTGGTAACCCACTTGTGCTTAAGCGATGAGTATGACCTATGATCAAGTATTCTTGCTTGGCTCCTAAGTCAATATACTCATATATAGATGACTTAGTCATCACAAAAGTGCTTGGTAGATACTAGAGTGGTTCTGCATGTTCACCATGTTTTATTTGACATGTTATTGTGTGAGCATGTTGGTATGCATATTTTTCTCATTCGAGAAAATCCAATTGTTGTTATTTGGCTTTCTATTTTATTTGGCCAATCAGATATACAAGAATACCTAAGTACCTCTCTCTAGCTATTTATGCTTTCTCGTCTCAAATTCTTTTCATGCTACATCACAAACTTTGAGCAAGCAATTTAGGGACACTCGGATATGACCAAAACTTCCAAAAGCAACTTGGTGTGACAAGCCTCGACACCTATTTGAGCGAGCACTCGGATATTCGTCTCGACAAGGGAAGACTTCCAAAACTTCCCAAAAGCAACTTGATGTGACCAGCCTCAAAAACTCGGCCCCACCAAAGCCTAGCGTTGACCAGGTAATTCATTCTTGGTACCACCGATTGGTGTCGGTGAAGGATTGACACCTATGGGGGCCTCAACGGTCCCCTTTTTTCTGGTTTCGCGGGGAGAGGGGTCACGGCAAGAGCAGAACCAACAGTCAGGGCCCGGCATGATCTTTTTACCCAGGTTCGGGCCGCGTGGTGCGTAAACCCCTACTCCTGCATGTGTTTAGTAATTCGTTTTGGGTTACTGTATATCTGTCCCTTTTTACAGCCTTTCGATGGGTCAACAAGCCAAAAGTCCCTACTACTGAGCCTCGGGCCTCCTTTTATAGGCGAAGGGGTCACCACAGTGGCTCAGTTGGTGAACGGTGGGTTCACGAGTGAAACAGTGCCGACCGACAGTTATAGTATTACTGCCTTGTCAGAGGTGCATTAAATGCTTCGACAGGCTTCCGTGACTTCGTCAGGGGGGGTTGGACACGTACCCACACGTGCCAACTTCGGGGTGTTGCGCTGGCATGCGGGTGGACGCGTGGCTCATGCATCGTCAGTGGCGTGCTCGTCGGTGTTGGCGTTCGTAGGTTGCAAGGGCACCCTGGGCCCGTGCCTCTCCTCGGGCCTTCTCTTTCTTCTCGGCAGCTTCAACTTGCCGGGGGTCTTCCTGTTCCTCTCGGCAGGGAGGTGACGGCCTGCCAAGGCCTTGCCTATGTTCCCGGCAAGGGTTGCTTGCCGGGGCTCAGTCCTTCTCCCTCGGCGAGAGGGTCTCGCCCTGACATTGTCTATCTCCCCAGCAAGGAGCTCCTTCAAGGGTCTCTTTTTCCTTCCCAGCAAGCGAGTGCTTGTCGGGGCTTGCAATCAGCACTTGGTGGCTTCTGAGTCTTGCTTCCGCCCTAAGCCCCAGCGACGCACCTTGCCGCTGTGGAGGGGATGCCGGAGTCCGCTGATGTCCCACAAGTATAGGGGATCTATCGTAGTCCTTTCGATAAGTAAGAGTGTCGAACCCAACGAGGAGCAGAAGGATCTGACAAGTGGTTATCAGCAAGGTAATATCTGCAAGCACTGAAATTATCGGTAACAATTAGTCGTGTGGTGAGATGATTCATAGCAAGCAACAAGTAACAAAAGTAACAACGGTGCAGCAAAGTGGCCCAATCCCTTTTGTAGCAAGGGACAAGCCTGGACAAACTCTTATAGGAGGTAAAATACTCCCGAGGACACATGGAAATTTCTGTCAAGCTAGTTTTCATCATGTTCATATGATTCGCGTTCGCTACTTTGATAGTTTGATATGTGGGTGGACCGGCGCTTGGGTACTGCCCTTACTTGGACAAGCATACCACTTATGATTAACCCCTCTCACAAGCATCCACAACTACGAAAGAAGAATCATGAAAAAGTCTAACCATAGCATTAAACTAGTGGATCCAAATCAGCCCCTTACGAAGCAACGCATAAACTAGGGTTTAAGCTTCTGTCACTCCAGCAACCCATCATCTACTTACTACTTCCCAATGCCTTCCTATAGGCCCAAATAATGGTGAAGTTTTATGTAGTCGACGTTCACATAACACCACTAGAGGAAAAACAATATACAACACATCAAAATATCGAACGAATACCAAATTCACATGACTACTTATAGCATGACTTATCCCATGTCCGCAGGAACGAAAGTAACTACTCACAAAGCATAATCATATTCATGAACAGAGATGTAATGAATAGCATCAAGGATCTGAACATATAATCTTCCACCAAGTAATCCAACTAGCATCAACTACCAAGAGTAATTAACACTACTAGCAACCTTACAAGTACTAATCGGAGTCGCGAGACGGAGATTGGTTATAAGAGATGAACTAGGGTTTGGGGATGATAAGGTGCTGATGAAGATGTTGATGGTGATGAGTCCCCTCCAATGAGAGGAGTGTTGGTCATGACGATGGTGACGATTTCCCCCTTCGGGAGGGAATTTTCCCTGGCAGGATCGTCCTGCCATAGCTCTAGATTGGTTCTGCTCAAGTTTCGCCTCGTAGTGGCGGCAAATCCTCCGAAAAGCCTCCTCTTGATTTTTTCTGGAACGAAACCCTTCTTGTAGCAAAAGAGGGGGGCTAGAGGGCCAAGTGGGAGCCCACAAGCCCCTTAGGCGCGACCAGGGGGGAGGCCACGCCTAGCAGGCTTGTGGCCCCCTGCTAGCTCCCCTCTGGTACTTCTTCGGCCCTGTATTTTTATAGATCCCAAAAAATCCTCGTTGATTTTCACAGCTTTTGGAGTTGCGCAGAATAGGTATCTCAAACTTGCTCGTTTTTCAGGCCAGAATTCCAGCTGCCGACATTCTCCCTCTTCATGTAAACCTTGCAAAATAAGAGAGAAAAGGCATAAGTATTGCACCGTGAAGTGTAATAACAGCCCATAAAGCAATAAATAACGACATGAAAGCATGATGCAAAAGGGACGTATCAACTCCCCCAAGCTTAGACCTCGCTTGTCCTCAAGCGAAAAGCGCGATCAATAAATATGCCCACATGTTTAGAGAGAGAGGTGTCAACAAAACAAGATACGGACATGCAGGCATCATGATCATAGTTAGAATAGCAATATCATCATATCATGTCTTATGCTAAAGTGACAATTCCTTCACAAAGTAAAGCATGGATCGAGAACCTTACCGAGAATTAACAACCTATAGCCTTTAGTCATTGAAGCAATTGCAATTTATCACAACATCGGAAAGAGTCAAATAATAGCTTGTAAAGCAAATCCACATACTCAATCATCCTTTTGTCTTCTACAATTGCTACAACGCACGTGGTACTCATGAGATCAAACTTTCAGTCGGACACAGAGAAAGATAGGGGCTTATAGTTTCGCCTCCCAACCATTTACCTCAAGGGTAATGTCAACAGTAATAATTCATGAATGCTTACTTCCAAGTTGACATATGAATATAGATCTTTCCCTAGAATATGACGTTAGCCAAGATAAAGGCGAAATAAGGAACTGGTGTGGATCACCATGACTCTTTTAGGGACAAAAAGTAAAGGTACAAGATAGTCCCTTCGCAGAGGGAAGTAGAGGTTGTCATGCACTTTTGAGGTGGATGTGTGTCCTCTTAGTGTGAAGTAACGTCACTTTATATTGCGTCCTGTGATAAAGAACTTTATTATGCGGTATGTCTCTTTTATGTCTTCCTCATCACATGTTCGTACAGAGCTTATTTTCAACATACTAATAGATCATACATATTTAGGGAGCAATTTTTATTGCTTGCACTGATGACAACTTACTTGAGGGATCTTACTCAATCCATAGGTAGGTATGGTGGACTCTCATGGCAAAACTGGGGTTGAAGGTTTATGGATGCACAAGTAGTATCTCTACTTGGTGCGGGAGGTTTGGCTAATATGAGGTGGAAGCAATCGTCACATGCTAAGGGATCTCTAGTCATATAACATTGTTCAGAACCAAGCAAACACAATTCATTATGTGGTCTTCCTTGTCCAACATCTACTTCTAAGCATGTAATTGTTTAGTGAGTGTTCACAATCATAGATGGTGTCCAAGATGATTTATTTATATGTGAACCTCTCCTTCTTTATCACTTCCTATTAATTGCAACAATGACCAAAGTCTACGTTTGTCTACCCTCAACAAGTTTCAATCATCATTCTTTCTATATGTGAAGCCATCACTTCCCATAAGATCATTACATGATCTTTCATGATTTTGTTCTTTTCTCATTCTTGATCATGGCATGAGGCAAGGCCCTTAACTAATACACTCTTTATTATATGGCTCACGAGTTCGAATACATAGGGGGTGACACAAAGCAAAACTAAAGCCTAAAACACTAAGAACTTTATTGTACTAGAGAAAGAGAAAACTGAAAAGGAACAAACTAAAACAACGGTAAAGGCAAAAGATGTGATGGTGATACGATACCGGGGAAACTCCCCCAAGCTTGGCATAAGCCAAGGGGATTGCCCATGCCCATGCTTAGTTGTCTTCCTTTGGAGGTGATGGTGGTGGAGTTGTTGCAACATGGGTTTGATCCTCCGTCTTCCAAGGCATTGGTGCTCCATCATGGAAATATGACCGAGTCTCCGGAATCCTCAAATCTGCAACGAACCGTATTGATTTAAATCTATACTCATACTCACAGTTTTGGTTCTGCAGGTCATAGATCTGGGCTTGGAGGTGATCAATTCCGTCATAGAGCCTGGAGAGGTGCTTCCCGATGTCATTGGCATCGATCTTGTGCTTGTTGGTGAACTCCATGATCATCATGTGGTTGACGTTGAGTCCACGCTCCACCATGCCTTGGCACTTTAAGACTTGATGCTCTATTGCTTCGAGCCTCGCCTCCATGCTTCCGGTCTTCTTGGCCCCTCAACATCACGGATGTGCAACATTCCCTCACGCATCTCGATAGATTGAGGTTATTGCAGCACTCCCGCGAGGTAGGGATTGATGACCTTCTCGAAGATCTTGTCCTTCCGAGCTTTTGGGGACGTCATAGCGATCTAGATCTGCAGCAGAAACAAGCTCGAAACAAAAACAGAGGAAATTTGCGTGATACGAGGGTCAGACCTTTCGAGAGAATATATAATGATTTTTTTGAGACCAGAAGGAGTACTCCATGCGCGGCCAGGGGGTGGCCCACGCCTGGAAGGCTTGTCGCCTCCTCGTGCGCTTTCCAGATTACTTCAATTTTTTCTATTTTCTCAAAAATTCCAAAACGGAGAAAAGTTCCTACTGGAAAAGTTTTGGAGTCTGTTTACTTATCGAATCACATACCTCTCCGTTTTCGGAGTCTGAAACAGGCTAATAAATATCCCTTAGGTACTCCTCCAGAGTTATGGTATTGATAACATTGCTTTCAACATTTATGGGAGTACCTGAGATATAATGCTTGATTCTCTACCCATTTACCACTCTCGGAAAATTACCTTCCGTGTTGTTGATCTTGATGACACCAGAATGATATACTTCCTCAACAATGTAAGGACCTTCCCACTTAGAGAGAAGCTTGCCTGCAAAAAATCTTAAACGAGAATTATATAGCAAGACATAACCCCCTACATTGAACTCACGCTTTTGTATCCTTTTATCATGCCACATCTTAACCTTTTCTTTGAATAACTTGGCATTTTCATATGCATGAGTTCTCCATTCATCAAGCGAGCTAATGTCAAATAACCTCTTCTCACCAGCAAGTTTGAAATCAAAGTTGAGCTCTTTGATTGCCCAATAAGCCTGATGCTCTAGCTCAAGAGGTAAATGACATGCTTTATCGTACACAATTTTGTACGGGGACATGCCCATGGGATCCTTATAGGCAGTTCTATAAGCCCACAGTGCATCACCAAGCTTCTTAGACCAATTCTTTCTAGACCTGTTGACAGTCTTTTGCAGAATTATTTTCATCTCTCTATTGCTTAGCTCTACTTGACCACTAGACTAAGGATGATAGGGAGATGCAATTCTATGATTGACATCATACTTAGCAAGCGTTTTACTTAAAGCACCATGAATGAAATGTGAACCACCGTCGGTCATTACATATCCAGGGACTATAACTTCTTTAAGCATCATGATAGAGGTGTTGTGATCAGCACTACTAGTTGGGATAGCTTCTACCCACTTGGTGACGTAATCAACAGCAACGAGGATATGAGTATACCCGTTGGATTTTGGAAAAGGTCCCAAATAATCAAAGCCCCAAACATCAAATGGTTCAATGACAAGTGAATAATTCATAGGCATTTCCTGACGTTTACCGATATTACCTATTCTTTGACATTCGTCACAAGACAGGACAAACTTACGGGCATCCTTGAAGAGAGTGGGCCAATAGAAACCTGATTGCAATACCTTGTGTGCAGTTCTATCTCCCGCATGGTGTCCTCCGTAAGCCTCAGAGTGACATTTCTGTAGGATCTGTCCCTCTTCATGTTCAGGTACACAATGTCTAATAACACCATATACTCCTCCCTTATAAAGGTGAGGATCATCCCAAAAGTAATGTCTCAAATCAAAGAAGAATTTCTTCTTTTGCTCGTATGTGAAACTAGTTGGTATATATTTGGCAACGATATAGTTTGCATAATCAGCATACCATGGTGTACTACATGAAGCATTGATGACATTCAGTTGCTCATCAGGAAAGCTATCATCAATAGGTTGTGGGTCATCAAGAACATTCTCCAACCTAGACAAGCTATCTGCTACTGGTTTATCAG
Source organism: Hordeum vulgare subsp. vulgare (assembly GCF_904849725.1). Taxonomy (NCBI): domain Eukaryota; kingdom Viridiplantae; phylum Streptophyta; class Magnoliopsida; order Poales; family Poaceae; genus Hordeum; species Hordeum vulgare. Next base: position 221,799,077 of record NC_058522.1, read on the forward strand.
CACCCTTCCTATCGGTAACATGCAAATCAAATTCTTGTAGCAAGAGAACCCATCTGATAAGTCTAGGTTTAGTGTCTTTCTTCTCCATGAGGTACTTAATAGCAGCGCTATCAGTGTGAATAGTGACTTTGGAATCAACGATGTAAGATCTGAACTTTTCACATGCAAACACGACTGCTAAAAATTCCTTTTCCGTAGTAGCATAGTTTCTCTGGGCACTGTCTAGAGTTTTACTAGCATAGTGAATAACATTCAACTTCTTGTCAACTCTTTGTCCTAGAACAACACCAACAGCATAATCACTAGCATCACACCTGATTTCAAAACGTAAGTTCCATTTAGGTGGTTGAACAATAGGTGCAGTTATCGAAGCCTTCTTAAGTATTTCGAAGGCTTCCTCACAATCATCGTCAAAAACAAAAGGAATATCCTTTTGCAAGAGATTAGTAAGAGGCCTAGAAATCTTAGAGAAGTCTTTAATGAACCTTCTATAGAAACCAGCATGACCAATGAAACTTCTTATACCTTTGATATCTGTGGGGCATGGCCTTTTCTCGGTTGCATCAACCTTAGCCTTATCGACTTCAATACCTCTTTCATAAATTTTATGTCCTAAGATGATGCCTTCATTAACCATGAAGTGGCACTTCTCCCAATTCAAGACAAGGTTGGTGTCTTTACATCTCTGCAAGACCCGATCAAGGTTGCTGAGGGAATCATCAAAAGAAGACCCGTAGACGGAGAAGTCATCCATGAAAACCTCAACAATTGTTTCACAAAAGTCAGAGAATATAGCCATCATGCATCTTTGAAAGGTGGCAGGTGCATTACATAAGCCAAAAGTCATACATCTGTAAGAAAAAGTACCGAAAGGGCAGGTGAAAGTGGTTTTCTCCTAATCAGATTGTGCAACTGGTATTTGGGAGAAACCAGGATAACCATCTAGACAGAAGAAGTGCGTGTGTTTAGACAGTCTTTCTAGCATTTGGTCGATAAAAGGCAAAGGGTAATGATCTTTCCTAGTGGCCTTATTCAATTTCCTAAAATCGATCACCATCCTATAGCCAGTAATAATCCTGTGTGGGATCAATTCATCCTTATCATTAGGGACAACGGTAATACCTCCCTTCTTAGGGATGTAGTGCACCGGACTCACCCAATCACTATGATCAACAAGATAGATAATACCTGATTCCAGGAGCTTTAGTATTTCTTTTCTTACTACCTCTTTCACCTTAGGATTTAATCTCCTTTGATGATCAGCAACTGGTTTGGAATCAGGATCGGTTTTAATCTTGTGCTGGCATAGAGTGGGACTAATGCCTTTAAGATCATCAAGAGTATATCCAATAGCAGCACGATGCTTCCTCGGAGTTTTTAGTAACTTCTTTTCTTCATGCTCTAAGAGGCTAGAACTAATTATAACAGGATATATCTCTTTTTAGTATCAGGCAACTATTTAAGCTCGAACACTGGATCACCCTTTGGTGGGGGTGGATCTCCAAGTAGTTCAACAAGCAATTTATTCTTAAGGATTGGATATTTTCTAAGACAACTCTATCTATCTCATTCCTTTCATCCATATGCATATCATTTTCATGCTCAAGCAAGTATTGCTCTAAAGGATTTGTAGGAGGCACAGCAATATAAGCTAAGGCAATAGTTTCATCATTACTAGGAAACTCTTTGTCATGAGGTTGTCTACCAAACTTGGAGAAATTGGACTCATGTGACACACCTTCAAAACCAACAGTGACTGTTTGCTTCTCACATTCAATATGAGCATTGACGGTATTGAGGAAGGGTCTGCCAAATATGATGGGACGAAAGCTATCTTGGGTGTTAGCAAGAACGAGGAAATCAGCAGGATACTTCATTTTATCACACAAGACTTCAACATCCCTAACAATTCCCACAGGGCAGATAGTATCTCTATTGGCAATCTGAATAGTGACATCAATAAGCTCTATCTCAACAGGTGCAATCTTGTCTTTGATTTCATCATATAAGGATTGAGGTATTGCACTAACACTAGCACCCACATCACATAAACCATGATAACAATGATCTCCTATCTTAACAGAAAGAACAGGCGTACCAACAACAAGCCTATGTTTGTCTCTAGCGTGTGGTTTAGCAATTCTAGCAGCATCTTTACAGAAGTGAATATCATGGCCATCGACATTGTCGGACAAGAGATCTTTGATAATAGCAATGCTAGGTTCAACTCTAATTTTCTCAGGGGGAGTAGGTGTTCTAATGTAGCCCCTACCTATCACAGTTGAAGCTTTAGAATGATCCTTTATCCTAACAGGGAAAGGTGGTTTCTCAATATAAGCACTGGGAACAATAGGATCATTATAGGCAATGACTTTCTCTTCAACTGGATTGGGTTTAACTACATTGACTTCTAAGGGAGGATGATATTTAAACCACTTCTCTTTGGGGAGATCAATATGAGCAGAAAATGATTCACACAATGAAGCTACTATCTCAGAGTCAAGTCCATATTTAGCTCTAAAATCACAAAAAGTATTTGTTTCAACAAAGGATTTAACACAATCAAACTTGAAATTCATACCTGACTCCTTACCTTCATCAAGCTCCCAATCTTCAGAGTTGCATTTAATTCATTCCAATAAATTCCATTTGAAGTCAATATCTCTCTTCATAAAAGAACCGGTACAAGAAGTGTCAAGCATGGTGCGATCATCATGAGAAAGCCGAGCATAGAAGTTCTAAATGATAATTTCTCTCGAGAGACCATGGTTGGGGCATGAATATAACATTGCTTTAAGCCTCCCCCAAGCTTGAGCGATGCTTTCTCTATCACGAGGCCAAAAATTATAAATATAATTCCGATCACGATGTACTAAATGCATAGGATAAAACTTTTGATGAAATTCCAATTTCAACCGATTGTAGTTCCATGATCCAGTACCATCACATAGCCTATACCATGTCAACGCCTTATCCCTCAAAGATAAGGGAAAGAACTTCTTCTTGACCTCATCCTCGGGCAAACCTGCAAGCTTAAATAAACCACAAACTTCATCTACATAGATTAGATGCAAATCTGGATGTGATGTTCCATCTCCTGTAGAAGGATTAGTGAGCAGTTTCTCAAGCATACCCGAAGGAAATTCATAGCAAATATTTTCAGTAGGTGCAACAACTTGTGGAGCAATTCTTTGTGCTTCCGTTCGAGGTGAAGATACCCCGATAAAGCCCCTCAAAGGATTAGTTTCCATAGTGACAAGTGACAATAAATTTCAGCACACTATATAAATGTTTCCTTACCAAATTCCACTTACCAAAGGCGCTTCACTCCCCAGAAATGGCGCCAGAAAAGAGTCTTGATGACCGACAAGTATAGGGGATCTATCGTACTCATTTCGATGAGTAAGAGTGTCGGACCCAATGAGGAGCAGAAGGATCTGACAAGTGGTTTTCAGCAAGGTAATATCTGCAAGCACTGAAATTATCGGTAACAAGTAGTTGTGTGGTGAGATGATTCGTAGCAAGAAACAAGTAATAAAAGTAAAAACGGTGCAGCAAAGTGGCCCAATCCCTTTTGTAGCAAGGGACAAGCCTGGACAAACTCTTATAGGAGGTAAAATGCTCCCGAGGACACATGGGAATTTCTGTCAAGCAAGTTTTCATCATGTTCATATGATTCACGTTCGCTACTTTGATAGATTGATATGTGGGTGGACCGGCGCTTCGGTACTGCCCTTACTTGGACAGTCATCCCACTTATGATTTACCCCTATCACAAGCATCCTCAACTATGAAATAAGAATTAAGACAAAGTCTAACCATAGCATTAAACTAGTGGATCCAAATCAGTCCCTTACGAAGCAACGCATAAACTAGGGTTTAAGCTTCTTTCACTCCAGCAACCCACCATCTACTTACTACTTCCCAATGCCTTCCTCTAGGCCCAAATAATGGTGAAGTGTGATGTAGTCGACGTTCACATAACACCACTAGAGGAAAAACAACATACAACACATCAAAATATCGAACGAATACCAAATTCACATGATTACTCATAGCATGACTTATCCCATGTCCTCAGGAACAAAAGTAACTACTCAAAAAGCATAATCGTATTCATGAACAGAGATGTAATGAATAGCATCAAGGATTTGAACATATAATATTCCACCAAGGAATCCAACTAGCATCAACTACAAAGAGTAATTAACACTACTAGCAACCTTACAAGTACCAATCGGAGTCGCGAGACGGAGATTGGTTACAAGAGATGAACTAGGGTTTGGAGATGAAATGGTGCTGATGAAGATGTTGATGGTGATGAGTCCCCTCCGATGAGAGGAGTGTTGGTGATGACGACGACGACGATTTCCCCCTCCGGGAGGGAATTTCCCCGGCCGGATCGTCCTACCGGAGCTCTAGATTGGTTCTGCTCAAGTTCCGCCTCGTGGCGGCAGCGAATCCTCCGAAAAGCCTCCTCTTGATTTTTTCTAGAACCAAACCCTTCTTGTAGCAAAGGAGGGGGCCAGAGGTCCAAGTGGGAGCCCACAAGCCCCCTAGGCGCGGCCAGGGGGTAGGCCGCGCCTAGCAGGCTTGTGGCCTCCTGCTGGCTCCCCTCAAGGGAGCCCCTAGGGCGCCGGCCAATGGGAAGAGGTGGACTCCCAACCCAATTCTGTTTGGGGGAAGGAGTCCACTCCTTCCTTCCCACCTCCCTCTTTCCTTGTATTTTCTTTTCCTTTGGTTTTTCCACTTGTGACACCATAGCCCTCTTGGGCTGTCCTCACCAGCCCACTAAGGGCTGATGCGCCACCCTAGGGTAACTGGGCTCACCCCCGGGTGGGCGGGCCCCTCCCAGTGAACACCCGGAACCTATTCGTCACTACCGGTACACTGCCGGTAATGCCCGAAAACATTCCGGTAACCAAATGAAACCATCCTATATATCAATCTTCTTTTCCGGACCATTCGGAAACCCTCGTGACGTCCGTGATCTCATCCGGGACTCCAAACAACCTTCGGTCACCAACACATATAACTCAACTATACTAAAACATCATCGAACCTTAAGTGTGCAGACCCTGCGGGTTCAAGAACTATGTAGACATGACCCGAGATACTCCTCGGTCAGTATCCAGTAGCGGGACCTGGATGTCCATATTGGATCCGACATATTCTACGAAGATCTTATCGGTTGAACCTCTGTGCCAACAATTCATATAATCTCGTATAACATTCCCTTTGTCCTTCAGTATGTTACTTGCCCGAGATTTGATCATCGGTATTCCTATACCTATTTCAATCTCATTACCGGCAAGTCTCTTTTATCGTTCTGTAATACAAGATCACGTGACTTACATTTGAGTCACATTGCTAGCAAGGCTTGTTTGTGATGTTGGATTGCCGAGTGGGCCCCAAGATACCTCTTCGTCACACGGAGTGACAAATCCCAGTCTTGATCCATGCTAACTCAACGAACACATTCAGAGATACCTATAGAGCACCTTTATAGTCACCCAATAATGTTGTGATGTTTGGTACACACAAGGTATTCCTCCGGTGTCAGTGAGTTACATGATCTCATGGTCATAGGAATGAATGCTTGAAATGCAGAAAACACTTGCGTATGGTCACATGGTATGTTTATAATATGGGTCTTGTCCATCACATGATTCTCCTAATGATGTGATCCAGTTATCAAGTGACAACACTTGCGTATGGTCAGAAAACCTTAACCATCCTTGATCAACTGGCCAGCCAACTAGAGGCATGCTAGGGACATTGTTTTGTCTATGTATCCACACATGTATCTATGTTTTCATTCAATACAATTATAGGATGGATAATAAACGATTATCTTGAAACAGGAAATATAATAATAACTATTTTATCATTGCCTCTAGGGCATATTTCCAACAATCTCCCACTTGCACTAGAGTCAATAATCTAGTCTCACATCGCTATGCAATTTACATTGGAATGAATCTAACACCCATACAGTTCACGTGTTGATCATGCTTCGCTCGTGGAAGAGGTTTAGTCAACGCGTCTGCTACATTTAGAACCGTGTGCACTTTGCAAATATTTACGTCCTCTCCTTCGACTTAGTCGCGGATGAGGTTGAAGCGTCGTTTGATGTGTCTCGTCTTCTTGTGAAACCTTGGTTCCTTTGTTAAAGCAATGGCTCCAGTGTTGTCACAAAACAGAGTTATTGGATTTAGTGCATTCGGCACAACTCCAAGATCCGTCATGAACTGCTTCATCGAGACACCCTCCTTAGCTGCCTCCGAGACAGCCATGTACTCCGCTCACATGTTGAATCTACTACGACGCTTTGCTTGGAACTGCTCCAGCTTACCGCACCCCCATTAAGAATTAATACGTATCCGGTTTGATACTTAGAGTCATTCGGATCATTTTCAAAGCTTCCGTCGATGTAACCCTTTACGACGAGCTCTTTGTCACCTCCATAAACGAGAAACATTTCCTTAGTCCTTTTCAGGTACTTCAGAATATTCTTGACCGCCGTCCAGTGATCCACTCCTGGATTACTTTGGCCAAGCTGACGTCCGGTCTAGTGCTCAACATTGCATAGATGATAGACCCTATGGCTGAAGCATAGGGGACGATACTCATCTTTTCTCTATCTTCCACAATTACTGGACACTGAGTGTTACTGAATTTTATACCTTGTAATACTGGCAAGAACCCCTTCTTGGACTATTCCATTTTGAACTTCTTCAAAACTTTATCAAGGTATGTGCTTTGTGAATGTCCTATCACGCGCCTCGATCTATCCCTATAGATCTTAATGCCTAGAATGTAAGCAGCTTCTCCTAGGTCCTTCATAGAGAAACACTTCTTTATGTAATCTTTTGCGCTCTCTAAAAAATAGACATTGTTTTCAATCAGCAATATGTCATCCACATATAATACTAGAAACGCCAAAGAGCTCCCACTCACTTTCTTGTAAATACAAGATTCTCCAACAACTTGTATAAACCCAAACGCTTTGATCACTTAATCACAACGCTTATTCGAACTCCGAGATGCTTGCACGAGTACATAAATGGATCGCTGGATCTTGCACACTTTTTAGCATTCTTTGGATCGGCAAAACCTTCGGGTTGCATCATATCCAACTCTTCCTTAAGAAAACCGTTAAGGAACGCTGTTTTGACATCCATCTGCCAGATTTCACAATCGAAAAATGCAGCTATTGCTAACATGATTTGGACGGACTTAAGCATCGCTACCGGTGAGAATGTCTCATCGTAGTAAACTCCTTGAACTTGTGTAAAACCCTTTGCCACAAGTCAAGCTTTATAACGGTCACTTTACCGTCCGTGTTCGTCTTCTTCTTAAAGATCCATTTGTTCTGAATAACCTTGCGGCCTTCAGGTAATACTTCCAAAGTCCACACTTTGTTTTCATACATAGATCCTATCTCGGAATACATGGCCTCCACCCATTTTGTTGGAATCCGGGCCCACCATTGCTTCTTCATAATTCGCAGGTTCATTGTTGTCTAACAAAATGATAGATAAGACAGGATTACCGTACAACTCAGGAGTAGTACGTGATCTTGTCGACCTGCGAGGTCCGATAGGAACTTGATCTGGAGTTTCATGATCTTCATCATTTACTTCCTCCTCAACCGGCATCGCTTACATAGAGGTTCCCCCTTGCCCTGTGCCACCATTTAGAGGGAGTAGAGGTTCTACAACCTCATCAAGTTCTATCTTCCTCCCACTCAATTCTTTCGAGAGAAACTCCTTCTCAAGAAAAGCTCTGTTCTTAGCAGCAAACACTTTGCCCTCGGATTTGAGATAGAAGGTGTACCCAACAGTTTCCTTTGGGTAACCTATGAAGACGCACTTTTCCGCTTTGGGTTCCATCTTTTCAGGCTAAAGCTTTTTGACATAAGCATCACATCCCCAAACTTTAAGAAACGACAACTTTGGGCTCTTGCCAAACCACAGCTTGTATGGTGTCATCTCAACGGATTTTGATGGTGACCTATTTAAAGTGAATGGAGGTGTCTCTAATGCATAACCCCAAAATGATAATGACAAATAGGTAAGAGACATCATAGATCGCACCATATCTCACAAAGTACGATTACGACGTTCGGAAACACCATTACGATGTGGTTTTCCACACGATGTCAACTGTGAAACAATTCCACATTGTCTTAAGTGAGCACCAAACTCGAAACACAGATACTCACCCCCACGATCGAAACGTAGGAACTTGATCTTCTTTTTATGATGATTTTCAACTTCACTCCGATATTGCTTGAACATCTCAAACGTTTCAGACTTGTGATTCATCAAGTAGATATAACCATATCTACTCAAATCCTTAGTGAAGGTGAGAAAATAGCTATATCCGCCGCGTGCCTCCACACTCATCGGACCGCACACATCAGTATGTATGATTTCCAACAAGTCACTTGCACGCTCCATTGTTCCGGAGAACGGAATCTTAGTCATCTTGCCCATGAGGCATGGTTCGCATGTGTCAAGTGATTCAAAATCAAGTGACTCCAAAAGCCCAGCCGAATGGAGTTTTTTCATGCGCTTTACACCAATATGACATAAGCGGCAATGCCACAAAACGTGGCGCTATCATTGTTAACTCTACTTCTTTTGGTATCAATGTCATGTATATGTTTATCATCACAATAAAGTTTCAATATGAACAATCCTCTCACATTGGGTGCATGACCATAAAAGATATTACTCATAGAAATAGAACAACTATTATTCTCTGACTTAAACGATCAACCGTCTCGCAATAAAAAAGATCCAGATATAATGTGCATGCTTAATGCAGGCACTAAATAACAATTATTTAAGTTCATAACTAATCCTTATGGTAACTGAAGTGAGACTGTGCCGACGGCGATTGCATCAACCTTGGAACCATTTCCCACGCGCATCGTCACTTCATCCTTCGCCAACCTTCGTTTATTCCGCAGTACCTGCTTCGAGTTGCAAATATCAGCAACAGAACCGGTATAAAATACCCAGGCACTACTACGAGAGTTGGTTAAGTACACATCAATAACATGTATATCACATATACCTGATTTTTCTTTGTCCGCCTTCTTATCAGCCAAATACTTGGGGCAGTTGCGCTTCTAGTGACCCATTCCCTTGCAATAATAACACTCTGTTTCCGGCTTAGGTCTAGCCTTGGGTTTCTTTGTCGGATTGGCAACAGGTTTGCCACTATTCTTGGAGTTACCCTTCTTGACTTTGCCGTTTCTCTTGAAACCAGTGGTCTTATTGACCATCAACACTTGATGCTCTTTCCGGAGTCCCGACTCTGCGACTTTCAGCATCGTGAATAACTCGCCAGGTGACTTGTTCATCCCTTGTATCTTATAGTTCAACACAAAGCTCATGTAGCTACGTGGTAGTGATTGAAGAATTTTGTCAGTGATAACCTCTTGCGGGAGTTCAATCCCTAGCTTAGCCAGATGGTTTGAGTACCCAGAAATTTTGAGCACATGTTCACTGACAAACGAATTCTCCTCCATCTTGCAAGCATAGAATTTATCGGAGGTCTCATACCTCTCGATCCAGGCGTTCTTCTGAAAGATAAAATTCAACTCCTGGAACATCTCATATGCTCCATGACGCTCAAAGCAACGTTGAAGTCCCGGTTCTGAGCCATACAAGACTGCACATTGAACTACTGAGTAGTCCTCCTTACGCGATTGCCAAGCATTCAAAACATCTTGGTTACACGTAGCGGGTGGTTCATCTCCTAGCGCAGCATCAAGGACATAATTATTTTTCCTAGCTTGTAGGATGAGCCTAAGATTACGTGCCCAGTCTACAAAGTTGCTTCCATAATCTTTCAACTTAGCTTTCTCTAGGAACGTATTGAAATTCAGGGTTGCTACTGCATTAGCCATTGATCTACAACATAAAATATTGCAAAGTGGACTTAGACTATGTTCAAGAAAATTAGAGTTTAACTAATCAAATTTCTATTAAACTACCACTCAAAAAATACATCCCTCGTCTCATTTGAGTGGTGCATGATCCAAATTCACTATAACTCAAGTCCGATCATCACGTGAGTTGAGTATAGTTTCAGTGGTAAACATCTCTATGCTAATCATATCAACTATACGATTCATGCTCGACCTTTCGGTCTCTTGTGTTCCGAGGCCATGTCTGCACATGCTAGGCTCGTCAAGTTTAACCCGAGAGTTCCGCGTGTGCAACTGTTTTGCACCTATTGTATGTGAATGTTGAGTCTATCACACCCGATCATCACGTGGTGTCTCGAAACGATGAACTGTCGCAACGGTGCACAGTTGGGGAGAACACATATTCTTCTTCAAATTTTAGTGAGGGATCACCTTATAATGCTACCGTCGTTCTAAGCAAGATAAGGTGCATAAAAGGATTGCCATCACATGCAATTCATAAGTGACATGATATGGCCATGATCTTGTACTTCTTGATCTCCATCACCAAAGTACCGGCATGATCTTCTAGTCACCGGGTCACACCATGAAATCCATCATCATGATCTTCATCATCGTGCCGCCATCGAGGTTGTCGTGCTACCTATGCTATTACTACTAAAGCTACAACCTAGCAATCTAGTAAACGCATCTGCAAACACAAACATTAGTTTAAAGATAACCCTATGGCTCCTGTCGGTTGTCGTAGCATCCACGTGCAAGTCGATATTAACTATTAAAACATGATCATCTCATACATCCAATATATCACATCATGTCTTAGAACATATCACATCACAAGCATACCCTGCAAAAACAAGTTAGACGTCCTCTAATTTGTTGATGCATATTTTACGTGGCTGCTATGGGTATCTAGTATGATCACATCTTACTTACGCAAAAACCACAACGGAGATGTGCAAATTGCTATTTAACCTCTCTCCAAGGACCGCCTCGGTCAAATCCAATTCAACTAAAGTTGAAGAAACAGGCACCCGCCAGTTATCTTTATGCAACGAGTTGCATGTTGGTCGATGAAACCAGTCTCTCGTAAGCGTACGAGTAATGTCGGTCTGGGCCCCTTCAATCCAACAATACTGCCGAATTGAGAAAAGACTAAGGAGGGCAGAAAATCGAACATCAACGCCCACAAAAACTTTTGTGTTCTACTCGAGATAACATCTATGCATGAACCTAGATCATGATGCCACTGTAGGGGAACGTTGCATGGGAAACAAAACATTTACTACGGACACGAAGACCTATCATGGTGATGTTCATCTACGAGCGGAGATTAGATCCACATACCCTTGAAGATCGCTAAGCGGGAAGCGTTAAGAAACACGGTTGATGTAGTGGTACAACTTCATGATTCAAATCACCATCGCCCCACGATTCGTTCCGATCTAGCGCCGAACGGACGACACCTTCGCGTTCAGCACACATACAGCTCGATTACGATCTCGGCCTTCTTGATCCAGCAAGAGAGACAGAGAAGTAGATGAGATCTCCGGCAGCATGATGGCGCGCCGGTGGTGGTGATGATCTACTGCTGCACGGCTCCGCCCGTGTTCTGCAGAAATCCGATCTAGAGGAAGAACTATGTGGTATAGGTTTGAGTTGCTCGTGGCAATGTTGTGTCTCAAAAGCCCTAAAACCAACAATATATATAGGAGGAGGGGAGGGGCCAGCCTTGGGGCTCAAGGGAGCCCCAAGGGTGCCGGCCGATGGGAGGAGGTGGACTCCCAACCCAATTCGGTTTGGGGGAAGGAGTCCACTCCTTCCTTCCCAGCTCCCTCTTTCCTTGTTTTTTCTTTTCCTTTATTTTTTTCCACTTGTGGCGCCATAGCCCTCTTGGGCTGGCCTTACCAGCCCACTAAAGGCTGATGCGCCACCCTAGGGTCACTAGGCTCACTCCCGGGTGGGTGGGCCCTCCCGGTGAACACCCGGAACCCATTCGTCACTCCCGGTACAATGTCGGTAATGCCCGAAAACTTTCCGGTAACCAAATGAAACCATCCTATATATCAATCTTCATTTCTGGACCATTTCGGAAACCCTCGTGACATCTTGATCTCACCCGGGACTCCGAACAACCTTCGGCCACCAACACATATAACTCAACAATACTAAAACATCATCAAACCTTAAGTGTACAGACCTTGCGGGTTCGAGAACTATGTAGACATGACCCGAGACATTTCTCGGTCAATATCCAATAGCAGGGCCTGGATTTCCATATTGGATCCTACATATTCTACGAAGATCTTATCGGTTGAACCTCTATGCCAAGGATTCATATAATCCCATATAACATTCCCTTTGTCCTTCGGTATGTTACTTGCCCGAGATTTGATCGTCGGTATAACTATACCTATTGCAATCTCGTTCCGTAATACAAGATCACGTGACTTATACTTGAGTCCCATCGCTTGCAAGGCTTGTTTGTGATGTTGTATTATCGAGTACGCCCCGAGATACCTCTCCGTCACACAGGGTGACAAATCCTAGTCTTGATCCATGCTAACTCAACGGAAACCTTTAGTAACGTTGTGACGTTTGATACACACAAGGTATTCCTCCGGTGTCAGTGAGTTACATGATGTCATGGTCATAGGAATGAATACTTGACACGGAGAGAACAGTAGCAACAAGAAATGACACGATCACATGTAAGTTTATAATTTGGGTCTTGTCCATCACATGATTCTCCTAATGATGTGATCCAGTTATCAAGTGACAACACTTGCATATGGTTAGAAAACCTTAACCATCCTGGATCAACTGGCCAGCCAACTAGAGGCTTGCTAGGGACATTGTTTTTTCTATGTATCCACACATGTATCTATGTTTTCATTCAATACAACTATAGCATGGATAATGAACGATTATATTGAAATAGGAAATATAATAATAACTATTTTATCATTGCCTCTAGGGCATATTTCCAACATTCTTTTCCCACGTCGTGCATTGAACTCGCGAAATGGGAGGGTTGGCGGCGTGCGCGCAGTGATTGTGGCAGCCGCGTGCACGTGGAACCGTTAGTTGGGCAACCAAGGGCCGGCCTGTGTTCCCCATAAAGGAAAAGAATGAGGGGCGTTGTTTCTTCCTTACTTTCCTGTTACTCCGCGTAGGTCGATCCTCCTTAAAAGACAAAGACTTTAGGTTAGGTCAACAATGCTTTGTAAGTGGAATCGAATGTATCCAGACAAATGAATGAATAGATGCATCCTATATTCGACTCTCATTTTGTATGATTATTTCTTTGCACTTTCCGGATGCTTGCCGGCTTGACTTATCCTGCCGCGAGTACTTAGAGGAGCAGATCCTGAGAAAACTCAGTAGAAGAGGTTGTCACCGGCAAAAAAAACCTTGCCGCACTCAGTGCCACCATAGAACTCGTTGCGCGCGGCTCGAGGCGAAATAAGTTGCTTCGTGGCCGTCCGAATAGTTGAGAGAGTTTGAAACGAGATAAGGGCGCTCGATGGCCTCTCAAGTCGTGGAACAGGCTCGAAACGGAGTCGGAGTGCACTGATCCTAGCAAGGTCCATCTGCGCGCGGGATTCTCATACAAAAGTCGATGCTTCAAAAGGATACAACTAATCTACCAAGAGCCTCGCAAGAAATTTGCCTCTGTACTTATCTAGTGCGTCACAGCATTCTTAGCCACAGCGTCTGAAGGTGCTGTCGCGGAGGAGTATCCATACCCCTGGCAAGCTGATGTTGCCTCCAGCAGCCTCCTTGCCGACGAGGTTTTGGCCGGTGGCCTTTGGCCACTCTGAAGGAAAGAGGCACGCTGGGGCGTATCACTTTCTTATCTCTTTTGCAAGAGATTTGCTGGGGGAACCCCCGAGCGCATCTTTGCAGCGTCAGAACAGTCCAAGGAGAAATGCGAGACGGAGGGTGCATGAAGGGGAGGTTCGGGGCCTCGGACGCGTCCTCGACGACCATGTAGCGCTCCGGAGATGTGCATCGGTCGGAGTAAGCGTCGGAGACCTGGTCGAAGCCCCCTGTCACGCCCTCGACAGCAGCGTGACGTTCCAAGGAGGTGTGTTGGCCGGGCGATGCGGAGCTCGGGGCTTCAGCTCCTTCCACCCACACTCACATAGAACCTAGGGAGGTGCTACGGGCTCTTGCGCGGCCAGAGCAACCACTACTTCCTCCCAATAAGGGAAGATGCAGCGGCGAATTGAGATCCATGGAGCCGACGAGCAGCTCGTCGGATCGGGGAGGCCAGCTTCCGGTGATCCCCCTACATTCCGTCGGCCAGCTTCCGGTGATCCCCCTACATTCCGTGCCAAATATGTTGGTGAAGGATCGACACCTATGGGGGCCTCAATGGTCCCCTTTTTGCTGCTTTGGCAGGGAGAGGGGTCGCGGCAAGAGTAGAACCAACAGTCAGGGGCCGGCAAGATCTTTGTACTCAAGTTCGGGCCGCGTGGTGCATAAAACCCTACTCCTACATGTGTTTAGTTATTTGTTTTGGGTTACTGTAGATCTGTCCCATTTTACAGCCTTTCGATGGGTCAAAAAGCGAAAAGTCCTTACTACTCAGCCTCGGGCCTCCTTTTATAGTCGAAGAGGTCACCACAGTGGCTCACTGGGTGAACGGTGGGTTCACGAGTGAAAGAGCGCCGACCGACAGTTACAATGTTACTGCCTTGTCACAAATGCATTAAATGCTTCGACACACTTCCCTGTCCTCGTCAGGGGGGTTGGACACATACCCGCACGTGGCAACCCCGGGGTGTTGTGCTGGCGTGCGGGCGGGCGTGTGGCTCATGCATGTCGGTGGCGTGCTCATCGGTGGAGGCGTTCGCAGGTCGCGAGGGCGCCCTGGGCCTGCGCCTCTCCTCGGGCCTTCTCATTCTTCCCGGCAGGGTCACCTTGCCGGGGGTCTTCCTGTTCCTCTCGGCAGGGAGGTGACGGCCTGCCGAGGCCTTGTCAATATTCCCAACAAGGGTGGCTTTCCGAGGCTCAATCCTTCTTCCTCGATGGGAGGGTCTCACCGTGGAATTGTCTATCTCCCCCAGCAGGGAGCTCCTGTCGGGGTCACTTCTTCCTTCCCAGCAAGCGAGTGCTTGCGGGGCTTGCAATCAGCACTTGGTGGCTTCTGAGTCTTGCTTCGGCCCTAAGCCCCAGCGACGCGCCTTGCCGCTGTGGAGGGGCTGCCCGTGTCCGTGCACTAGTCCAGGGATCTGGAGACCCCAGTCTTTAGTGCACCGACAGTAGCCCCCAGGCCTGGGCCACACACGCATGCAAGGCGTTGTTGGGCCAGGCCCAAAGAGGTGCGCGAACTCCCGGTCGCTGGGCTCATTGAAATCGAGCCATTACATGCTTTCTTTCCCCACGTCGCGCATTGAACGCATGAAGTGGGAGGGTGTGCGACGTGCGCACAATGGCCGAGGCAACCGCGTGCGCGTGGAGCCGTTAGTTGGGCAACCAAGGGCCGGTCTATGTTCCCCATAAAGGAAAAGAACGAGGGGCGCGGTTGCTTCCTCACTTTCCTGGTCCTCCGCATAGGTCGATCCTCATTAAAAGACATAGTCTTTAGATTAGGACAACAATGCTTTGTAAGTGGAATCGAATGTATCCACGCAAATGAATGAATAGATGCATCCTTTATTCGACTCTCATTTTGTATGATTATTCCTTTGCACTTTCCGGATGCTTGCCAGCTTCACTTATCCTGCCGCGAGTACTTAGAGGAGAGGATCCTCAGAAAACTCGGAAGAGGAGGTCGTCATCGGCAATACACCTTGCCGCACTCAGTGCAACCAATCGTTGAGCGCTGTTCGATGCAAAATAAGCTGCCTCGTAGCCGTCCTTAACATTGAGCAAGTTTGAAACGAGATAAGGGCGCTGTGTGTCCGCTCAAGTCGTTGAACAGGCTCGAAACGGTGTCAGATTGCACTGATCCTAGCAAGGTCCATCTACGCGCGGGATTCTCATACAAAAGTCGAGGGTTAGAAAGGATACAACTAATCTACCAAGAGTCTGGCAAGAAGTTTGCCTCTCTACTTATGTGGCACGTCGCGGCATTCTTAGCCGCAGCGTATGAAGGTCCTACCGGGGAGGAGTATCCATACCCCCGGCTAGCTGATGTCGCCTCCAGTGGCCTCCTTGCTGACGAGGTTTTGGCTGGTGGCCTTTGGCCACTCTGAAGGAAAGATCCACGCAAGGGGAGCCCCCGAGCGCATCTTTCCGGCGTCACAGCGCTCCAAGGAGAAATGCGAGTTGGAGGGCGCGTGAAGCGGCGGTTCGGGGCCTCGGACGCGTCTTCGACGACCATGCAGCACTCCGGAGATGTGCGTCAGTCAGAGTAAGCGTTGGAGTCCTCGTCGAAGCCCCCTGGCACGCCCTCGACAGCAGCGCAACATTCCAAGGAGGTGTGTCGGCGGGAGATGCGAAGCTCGGAGCATCCGCTCCTTCCACCCGCGCTCACATAGCACCTATGGAGGGGCTACGGTCTCTTGCGTGGGCAGAGCAACCACTTCTTCCTCCACTCAGGGAAGATGCAGCGGCGAACTGAGATCCGTAGAGCCGACGAGCGGCTCGTCGGATAGTGGTGGCGCTGACGCCGGCCTACTTCTGGCGATCCTCCTACCTGGCGCGCCAAAGATGTCGGGGAAGGATCGACACCTATGGGGGCCTCAACGGTCCCCTTTTTGTTGGTTTAGCGGGGAGAGGGGTCCCCGCAAGAGCAGAACCAACAGTCAGAGCCGGCCAAGATCTTTTTACGCATGTTCGGGCCGCGTGGTGTGTAAAACCCTACTCATGCATGTGTTAGTTATTCGTTTTGGGTTACTATAGATCTGTCCCTTTTTACAGCCTTTCGATGGGTCAAAAAGCCAAAAGTCCCTACTACTGAGTCTCGGGCCTCCTTTTATAGGCGAAGGGGTCACCACAGTGGATCAGTGGGTGAACAGTGGGTTCACGAGTGAAACAGCGTCGACCGACAGTTACAGTGTTACTGCCTTGTGAGAGGTGCATTAAATGCTTCGACAGGTTTGCATGACCTTGTTAGGGGGGTTGGACACGTACTCACACATGGCAACTTCGGGGTGTTGCGCTGGCGTGCGGGCGGAGGCGTGGCTCATGCATCGTCGGTGGCGTGATCGTCGGTGGAGGCGTTCGCAGGTCGCAAGGGCGCCCTGGGCCTGCGCCTCTCCTCGGGCCTTCTCTTTCTTCCCGGCAGGGTCACCTTGCCAGGGGTCTTCTTGTTCCTCTCGGCAGGGAGGTGACGACCTGCCAAGGCCTTGTCAATCTTCCCAACAAGGGTGGCTTGGCAGGGCTCAGTCCTTCTTCCTCGCCGGGAGGGTCTCGACGTGGCATTGTCTATCTCGCCAGCAGGGAGCTCCTACCGGGGTCTCTTCTTCCTTCCCAGCAAGCGAGTGCTTGCCGGGGCTTGCAGTCAGCACTTGGTGGCTTCTGAGTCTTGCTTCCGCCCTGTGCCCGAGCGACGCGCCTTGCCATTGTGGAGGGGTTGCCGGTGTCCACGCACTACTCCGGGGCACTAGAGACCCTAGTATTTAGTGCACCGACAATTGGTCCTTTTTGGCCTCATCGAGTTTCATAGTCTACTGACAGTTATGAAACTCACTGGCACAGAAGATTCCAACTCGGTGTCACCGACAGCTAGGGGGTATATATTTTCCACGGACCCGATGTTTGAAATAATCCTTCAAAATTTTCCTCCCGCACCTCCTCGCTGTCGTGCCCTTGTCCCCAGGACTCCATCAATTTTCTCATGTGTGCCCTCGCAATTGGAGTCCTCGTCGTCGACGGGAATCTACACTGCCATTGTCGCTGTAGCGGATCTGTCACTGCACTAGGGTATGGATCCGGCCCCTCTTTGTGCTCCCATCTCTGAATCATGTGCAAATAGGCTTCGAAGAAATCTGCCCACGATTGCACTGACTCCATCGAGAAGAATATTCTCACAGATTAGAGAACGAAGAAGTACTTAGGATTAGTAGTCCACAAAACCGAATCTCAGTATCACCGAGTCAGAAAAACCGGTCTTACCAATTTTGCTTTTAGGGATACCGAGAAAAGTCTCGGTGAAACAGAGTTTCCCTTTTCGGTGGAACCGAAAAGGGTTGCCAAGTTTGTGTTAAGGAGAATGTCAGTCTCGGGGGCTCCAAATTTTTTGTCTCAGTGGAACCGATATCCCATTTTGCAAAAATTTGAACTTATTTTTTTGAGAGTTCAAATATTTTATAAACTTTTAATTTGTGTGATGCTCATCCACTCCAGCTCTTCTAACTCTTTTCACATGGTCTGCTTGTCTACTTGGCTGTCTGCTAGTATGTTAGGATCACATGATAGTGAGAACAACTTCAATGAGCACAGTGTTTACATGGATTCACGCACTAGTCCAGATAGGAGAGCTTTTGTCCCACTTACACCTAGTTCCCATGGATTGCCCAAGGCAGCTACCAGCTCCAAGTAGAAGCTTAATTTAGATGAAGAAGATGCTGATTTTATCACAGGAGAAGAACACTATTAGAAAGACTGTGAGAAAAGAGTATGCCAAACCTGCTGATGTGAGAGCTCCAAAGGCAACTCAGAAAGGGATGAAGATCACCCTTGAAGGCACTTCTTCCATGTCCGGTTAGAAAAGATCTAGGAAGAGAGTTGTGCATGTTATTGGAAGGCCAACTTCTATGTATGCAAATCTAGCATAAGCTGTTGATGTAGAGGAGGAAGAAATCCCTCCTAAGAATCCTCCTACCAAGAAGAAGAAGCTCATGGATGATGTTATGCCAAAGAAGTCTGCACCCAAACCTTCAGCACCTAAGAAGCCGGTAGCTCCCAAGAGGACTACAAAGGACATACCTGTAGCAGAGAAAACCAAAGGCTCTACATCTAGAGAGTTTGCTACTGAGAAGGAAGAAGATGCACCAATGCTGATGAAATTAAGATCTCACTTGCCATTGCACAATGTTGCTAATACTGCTGTTGAGGACATGAAGAAGAGAAGGGATCGAGGTTTGAGGTAGTGGAGGACTGCAGATCCATATGGTGTCAGGAGAAGAACTACTGTTGATCATCGTTTCCACACTAAGGAGCAACAATATTTCAATGAGACGGTGTTGCTAGACAAGAGACCTATAGTCAGTGACATGTGATATGTTGATTGGGAACATATCAAGGACAATGAGGACTACTTTCCTCCTGTGAGAGAAAATTTCAAGCTAGTTGATATTGAAGATTTTGTTGGCAGAGAGATGATTGCGTGGAACGATGACATGATCATGCAATTCTATTCAACTAATCATTTTTATCCCGACGGAAGGATAGTATGGATGATAGAAGGTCACCAGTATGAGTCTATTGTAGATGAGTGGGCCACTATCATTGGTGCCCCAAAGGCACAAGAGGGAGACTAGTATGTGTACTCAGTATCCAAGATGAATCACAACACAATGTCAAACATGTACAATCCAGTGCCCCATCAGTATGTGAAGACACACAAATTTGGCTCTATCTAATTTCTACAAGCGAAAATACCTACAACAAACACTATTTTGAGACACACCCTGATGCCTAAATCAGGAGATGATAAGATGATTAGAGGTTGTTCCATTAACATGCTGTACCACTTAGACACCCACACCCGGTTCATAATGATGGACTTGATAGTAGAGGCTGTATGGAGGACTAATGTAGATCAGAAGAGATCTTGTGGGTATGCACCTTATATTCAGATGCTCATCAATGCCAAGATTGGCAAGCAAGCATATCAACTTGATCATCCGCACTTGCCACTTCAACCAGACTTCAAGGACAATGTAGTTCAGATGGACCCCATACATCCCAGCTCACCTTGAGAGTGTGAGGCAACACAGGCAGTAGAGGCAGCACAGGTAGAGGCAGCTAGAAATGCTCTAGCACCAGCTACACAACTCAAAACTAGAGAGCAGATGTCTTTTCTTGTCATCACCATCCAAGGGATGGAGAAGAAAATTTCAGAGATTTTGCTGAACTAGAAGAGCCTTGAGAGGATCGTGGAGACAAAATTCCATGACCTGGATGTTAAAGTGACGAATTTGACTACCAATGTTCGGTAACTCGAGCATGAAGTTGATTCTGTGCAGATTCCCCATTCCAGCAGTGATGATGAAGAGTCACCTCTTCACATGACTACCCAGAGTAAGTCAGCAGCTATGCTAGTGCCGGAAGCAAGACCAACTTCATCAGCCCAAGCATCAGCTCCAGCTCGTACGCCTCTAGTGTCTACACCTCGAGCTACAGGGACTTTCCCAAAAGCCTCCGCCGATGAAATTTTGTCCACTCCATCGTCTGCCATCGGAGGAGATCAAGCCCAGAGTGACGCTTAGTTCTAGACCTTTGAACTTTTTGGTAACTTGTTGCCAAAGGGGGAGAAGTGTATATATCAATTAGGGCTTAGAGAGAGAGAGAGATAGAGCTTTGCATTTTATTTTCTATCATTTTTTTACAAAACTTTTGGTCTTTTGGATGACTTAAACTTTGTTCTGTTTGATCATAAGCTTTGATAGTTGATGCTACTACGTTATACCATAAGCTATGTACATGATGATCATTCACTTATTTTGTCACACCCTGTTTTTCACCACAAGTATTTTATGTTGCAAAAATCAGAGCTTGTTAAAACTTTTTCAAATAATTATGTGAGTGCAATGTCAGACCTTGTTTGAGTGTATGCTTGTTTGCTTGATGACTCAAACCCATGGAAACTTATTATTTTGCTCTCTTCAAAAACCCTTTTTCCTTTATATCAAAATCACCTTCATCATGTTGGGATACACTACTAGCTCATGAAGCCAAGTGGCACTTCCAACCAAAGTTGGTGATCTGATCCAAATATTATTTTCATTCATTAAAAACATTAATTGGTGATTTAAAATATTATTTTCCTATTTTATATCTATGTCTGTTTCTAAGGCCAGTAATGATATTCCCACAAGGAAAATTGCTTTCCTGCCTTAGAAAATTCTGAGTAAATTCATGGAAGCTCAGAAGGACATATATTTTCCATATATAAGATTTTGAACCCTATTTTATATTAATATTATTTGAGTAAAACCCTCAAAACCATTTCTGTCTGTTTTAGCTTTTTGAGATGTTTCCAAAGGAAATTATCTCAGTAAATTCCCATAAAATTACAGGAGCCCTCCCAAGCCGTATTAGGTGCTCACCTAAAATCTCACCTTGATCCAAGGTGGGGAAGTGCACCTAATGAGCCCAAAACCCTCTCTGTCCACAGAAGAGTTGGAACAACTCTACATTGCAAAGTTTCTCCAATGAAGCTGAAACTTTGCAGAGGTGTTTGACACCCCAAATGAGGACTCCACCCCAAAGATGGAATTTGTGAGACTCTGTTTGGCCACACTTCCTTTGTAAAGGACAGTACTGGTCATTTTGAGACATTTTCAAGTTTGCAAAGCCAAACTTGTTCAATGGAGCTCAGATTTGGTGGAACCCCATGTTTTTACCCCAAGACCAAACCTGTTAAGTTTCATTTCGAGTGGTGGA
Organism: Hordeum vulgare subsp. vulgare; assembly: GCF_904849725.1. Taxonomy (NCBI): domain Eukaryota; kingdom Viridiplantae; phylum Streptophyta; class Magnoliopsida; order Poales; family Poaceae; genus Hordeum; species Hordeum vulgare. Next base: position 221,820,588 of record NC_058522.1, read on the forward strand.
GTGGAAGAACCCCAAGTCAGTGTCGAACACCTACTGACAGGAAGGTAAAAACCCTCCTAGCCACTGTTTTATCCAATGTCAAGGCCCCAAACTTGGTGGGTAAGAGCCCTAGAACACCCTGAGCACCCAGTCAATCAGCCCCTCCCCAACTCCAAGCACAAGTGACAAGAACTCCAATTTGAGCCGCAGGGCAGTACTGGCAACACTAGTATTCCTTGCTCCCTTGACCAGCTCGAGCTCCCACTAACCCACAACGGCTAGGCACACTCCCAGCAACACTCGGGACATGGAGGACACGTCCCAAGTGCCCCAGAGCAAGCCAGCATGCCATGGCATGCAAAAACTGCGCTCTGGGCCCGCTGCAGAGAGCCACCAGCAAGGGGACGACGCCCCGGCCGGTCCCAACCTCCCCAGTTATGTCCAAACGCTCCCCCGACAACCATTCAGTGCAAAGCTACCCCAGGGACCCTCTTCCCTCGCGCAAGAGCTCAGGCGACGCGTGCCCGTGCGCGCCCGACGCGGCCGAGCATGCACGGTCGCTGCGACTTGACCACACTCGCTTTCCCTCTGCGGCCGTTGCACCAGGAGGTCCTAAACCACGTCCCAAACCCGTAGTTTCGCGGGCAGCACCTCACTGTGCTCGCACGCGCGCCACGGTGAGTCACCGGCGCGCCCGAGTCGGGTCACCGTCGCTGGCCTATAAATAGGTCCCCCCGGCACCCCAGCACCCTCCAAGCAGCTTCAGGACAACCAGTAGACACTCCCTAGCCACCCAATCGAGGTCGCAGAGCCCCGGTGCTCGAGATCGACCGAGGCCCCTCCGCCTCGTTGCTCCGGTAGATCTCCGGCTACACGTCGGCTCCTGCGCTGCCCGACCTCCCATTACACTCCCCTGGACACCAGGAACATTTCTCCTAACTTCCCCGAGCGAATCCGTGCCCCGAGCCACTAGTTCGACGCCAACCCGAAACCCTTCCGCCACAGCCACCTCATCGGCGGCGACCCAGACCACCTCCGGTGACGTCCCGACCACGAGCAGGTATGCGGAGGTACGAGGGACCCATTCCCGTTCCTAGATTGGCCTGAGGACAACGGAAGCCTCGCCGGCATCCATCTCCACCTCTCTGGCTGGAGGTAGGAGAAGGACCCGATAGGTGGAGCCCACCCATCGGTGTCCTGGGGCGGCCAGCGCGCGCAGCCGCTGAGGCTGACCCAGGGGCCCGCAGGTCAGGTTTGAACCTGGCCCGCGCGCGCCTGGTGGCCAGGCCTTCTTGCTCGGCCGACTGGATCCAACCCCCTCGCCTTTTTTCCTTTTGTTTTAATCCAGTAACTTAAATGATTTTTATAAAAAGATTTAGCCAGTAGAAAAATATGATTCTTCCACCAGTAATTTTCTAAAAATGAGTACTATTTGATTCTGTAATATATGACATTTATCAAAAACAGAAACTATTTTGGTATAATAAAATGATATTAAAAGCATTTGTTTGCTTCTGTTTGCTTTTAAATAAATATGCTTAGCTAATAAAAACTGTAGGAAACATTTTCCAAAATAATAAACTGAATTTATTCAAGCCTTGCAACATTTTGAAAAGCACTTTGTGATTTGTTTTAGTGAGAGCTAGTATTTATTTATTCCTTTCTCGATGGTAGAGTTACCGAGTGACGGAGGATCCGGAGCGGAAGACCTCGAAGACCCCGGATACCTAGCTGACCAAGGCAAGCAGCCCTTTGACCGTGACTTAAGCATATGATATGATGCATGCTAGAATAGCAAGTACTTTTCGTTGCATGAGATCACAGTGTCGGTTCATCATTGATGTGATGGTGCCGAAGGCTTCTTCAAAGCCCTTGCATGTTGATGGTGTTAATCACATGGCTCCTCGGAGCACAAACATGATGAGCTTGATCCTACCATCTACGAGGATCGTGCTACTGTCATGTTGACCAAGTAAAGTTATAGGATCTTTGCACTGAGCTTGACCCTACCCCGTGAGGGTCATGTTATATGTTGACAAGTAATGATAGAGCATATTATCATGAACATGATGATGAGTTAAATAAAGAGTTTATGCAAACCCCGTCGGGTTCCACTAATGCCCGAGGGTGATGATGAGTTGGTGATCACTTTTGGTGAAGTGATGCACCGGTGATTTTGTGTGAGTATGGTTTCGGAAATGGGATTAGATTTATGATGTGTCGACCGTCCCAACCTTACCAGTACGACCACGATACCCCTTTATGGGACGGGGCTTTGTTGATTACTCTGGTCGGTACTAGCAATGAGCCACATTACTAGTGGCGGGAGTGATCGGTGTCACTCTCGTGATGGGGTCGTGCCAGGAAGGACGACTATGCCATTATTATGAGTTCCAGGCACACCATTGGTCCCTGCATTGTTGATGCATTCCAGAGTCGGTGCTCGTAAGACGTACAACATGTGGGCTGGGTACCAACCGAGTGGACCTCTTTGTCTAGTATCGTCAGGGGAAAGATGATGATCGGGTACTTACCTCGGGTATATGTGATATACCGCGAGTCGTGGATGACACGGAAGTTTCCCGTTTCTCGTGCGTCGAGCGTACTACCTCTGCGGAGTGTAAACTATTCGAATAGCCGTGTCCACGGTCAAGGACAGTTGGGTGGTGCTGCTTAAACTGCGTCCAGCGTTTCCGCATAAACCAAAAGTGTGTGTGTGTGGTGTTAAAAAGGTGTTGTTATGATAATCACTATAGTATGATCAAGTTCGGTGACTTGACATATAGGGTAAACCCGGATGGTTTAGCCCTCATTAATACATTGAGGTTATGACAAGTCCGATGACTTGGCATTTAGGGTGAACCCGGTGTGTTCAACCCTTAGCAGATATGATGATATCTGTAACCTGTTCTTAAAGAATAATTCTTTAACTTGTTGCATATACCTGATCATTCCACCACATCGCATTCCACTAAAGATACATGTTACTGTTATTCTTCACTATATATGTTTATATCATGGACTGTTTGCGAGTACATTCAAAGTACTCATTGGCTTCCCACTGGTTATATTATTGACCAGACATGGAAGGACCGGAGTTTGGCGACGAGTACGCCGTCGGAGATGAACCTGCGATCTAGGACGCTTCCAAGTCAGAATGCCTGTCGGTTTTGGCTTGATGGCATGGGCACCGCTAAGCCCTTACGAGTTTCTGCTACTCGATGTATCCGTTTAATTTGGCTTTAGGCCTTGCTTTTGAACCCGACCTTCTGGTCGTTTGATGTAATAATTTTGGTACTTGGATGTAAGACTCTATTATTCAGTATCTATGTTCAGTGAACATTGATCCTTGGGGTCAGTGGGCACGGCGAACTCGACTTGCTAGTCGGAGTCCCCACAGAACTGGTATCAGAGCCATCCTGACTATAGGAAGCCTTAGATAGCATGGACGTTAGCCGAGAACGTTAGAACGCCAGCCTTGCACAAGACTTTTGCACATACAACCTTCTGACTTCTCTCCTATGCCTTGTAGATGGCTGCCGTACCTGAGACGCTTCTGGAGAATGGCTTTCCACTACTCCTGGTGGATTGTCTCGAGAAGTGCCACGTACGACGCACGCCCATCTTCCTCTACCACGAGCACTGGGTCAACGCCGACACTAAGGAATATCACGTGGACGTGATAGTGAAATCTAATGACTCCCCGTCTAGTTGGTTCTTCGAGGGACCACAGATGGGAGAGCTGATGTTGGCAGTAGAGGCAGCTGCAGGAGAGGCGCTCGTGCAGCTCCGCAGCATCCTCCCTGAGATGGCTAATGAGCCTGTCACTCGTCACCTACCTTTCATTAAGGAAGGAGTGGATGGGAGTTGGACACTCACCCCCGCCACGGAGGATGGAATGCCATTAAGGTTTCAGACCTACTTCAGCCTCTCGTCGGATACCCTGACACACTTCCTGGTTAAGGAATCAGTCAAGCTTCGCAAGAGCTGCACCTAGTCAAGGGCCTACTCCACACTGAGAAGATGCAGAACCGCAAAGTAAAGAAGGCAAGCGCACCTGAAGGGAGGACAACTATTGCCACTAGCGGTGGTGTGTTACCCATCCAGTCAGTCCCTCTTCGGAGTCGCCGACTCACAGCGGAAGAGTACACCGAGATCTTCGCCGCCTCGCCTAAGAGACGCCGTGATGTGCGGATTCTTTCTTGCACTCCTATAAAGGAAGAAGATGTTGATGAAGATGAGGATCCTATTGAGTCTGCCTTTGAGACCGAGCAGTCCGCCGCGTAGGATTTAGCGTAGGCAATTAGGAGTACCCCGAGAATAGGGTATCCATGTATCCGTTTCTAATTTGCGTATGTGTGCTTGATGTAAGTCACATATTGCCTTAGGCAGCCTGTAAGTGACTACATCACCTAGTTGTTATGAATGCAATTTCCAGTTTATCAAAAACTTGGTTTTGAAAACTTGGCACATGCACGTATTGGACCCCCTCTTACTAGGAGCGAATCCTTGTATTCCCGAGCAAGGTGGCATTTTGACCTGTCTGTTTCTATGACAGGATGGTGAACGCAACCCGTAACAGCACCTTTGGCAACCCCGGCGCCGGCTCCTCAGGGACGCCGCAAGGAACTGAAGGAGAAGCTCACGCTGGAGGTCACCACGAGCAGCCTAGAGACCTTCCGCCACCACCTCCTCCTGAGAACTTGATGATGGCTCAGTTCCTTCAAGCTCTTCGGGAGGATCGGCAAGCCAGCAATGCCGCTATTCAGCAGCTGACTCAAGTCCTAGTGGACAACCCGCCGCGGAATGGGAATGGCGGTGGTCGCTCTACTCTTTCTGAGTTCATGCGGACTACGCCCCCCATATTCACGGAGTCGACTGAACCACTGGACGCCGATGACTGGATCCGCACCATTGAAGACCTCCTTGCGCTGGTCAAGTAAACCGACGATCATGAGAAGGTCCTTTATGCTTCTCACTGTCTCGGAGGCACCGCCAGGGCATGGTGGGATGGATTCCAGATCATGCGGATAGGGCAAGTCATCACTTGGGTGATGTTCAAGGAAGGATTTCGCGCGGCTCACATTCCACCTGGACTGATGACCATTAAGAAGCGGGAATTCCGAGCCTTGAGGCAGGGCAGTGGAACTGTTAAGGAGTACCTGCAGAAGTATAACCTCTTGTCGAGGTATGCGCCTGAAGATGTTAACACTGAGGCCACTAAGGTGGAACACTTCATGGAAGGGTTACAACAATCCCTGCAATACCAGCTGGTGGTTTGCGACTGCCAGACTTTCAGCGAGCTGGTTAACAAGGCGCTTATGCTGGAAGACAAGCGTCGTGCGATGGACGACACCCGCAAGCGCAAACTGATAGGCAATGGAGAGCCCAGTAACGCAAGACCAAGACCATGGCAGTCAGCACCTGCAAGACCCAACTTTCAGCAGCAACAGTACAAGTATCCGGTGTTCCGCCAGAATTATCAGCCTTGGCAGCAAGCCAAGCCAGTAGTCAACCCACCGAACAACGGTGGAGTCAAGACCAACCCTCCGGGGCAGGTCACCTGCTTTGGGTGTGGTCAGACTAGGCACTATTCCAGGCAGTGCCCCAACAAGAAGCCCGACGCACCGCGTCCCAATGCACCCAACCCCGGTCAAGGTGCACCAGGAAGGAACCAGGCCCCCCGCAACCAGCAGTTCAATGGCAGGGGCCGGATCAATCACATCACTGCAGAAGAGGCGCAGGAAGACCCGGACTGCATTCTGGGTACGTTCCTCGTCAACTCAACTCCAGCAACAGTGTTGTTTGATTGTGGTGCCTCGCATTCTTTTGTTACTCAAGGGTTTGCGGAGAAGTGTGGTTTAAAACCCACTTTACTCCGTGGGCAGATGGCAATTCAAACCCCGGGAGCAGTATTGAGGACCAACCTAGGGTGTAGAAGGGTCAAAATAGTTATCAATGGGACGAGTTTCTTGGCAGACCTCATTGTGCTTAAATAGCAAGGTGTAGAAGTAATCCTTGGCATGGATTGGTTGGCCAATCACCAGAGTCTTTTGGACTGTGCCAACAGGGCCATTACCATGACAAGCAACCAAGGGGTCAAGTTCAAGTTTGTCTCCGAGCCAGTATCGGCTCAAGCACCTCGAGTCAACAGTCTATCCGACGTACAGCTTGATCAAGTGCCTATTGTCTGTGAGTACCCGGACGTCTTTCCTGACGAGCTTCCCGGAAAGCCTCGTGACCAAGACATCGAGTTCATCATTGAGCTCATGCCCGGATCAAGGCCTATATATAAAAAGCCTTACAGGATGGGTTCCAAAGAGCTGGCAGAGCTGAAGAAGCAGCTGGATGAGAAACTCAGGAAAGGGTTCATCCGTCCGAGTGCATCACCTTGGGGATCACCTGTTCTATTTGTTTCAAAGAAGGATGGTACCATTCGACTCTGCGTCGAGTACCGTTCTCTTAATGAAGTCACAATTAAGAACAAGTACCCTCTCCCCAAGATCGAAGACATGTTTGACCAGTTAAACGGGGCCAGGGTGTTATCCAAGATCGATCTTCGATCGAGATATTACCAGTTGAAGATTCGACCTGAAGATATACCCAAGACTGCATTCGTGACCCGATACGGTCTATATGATGCACTGTCATGCCCTTCGGTTTGACGAATGCTCCAGCCTACTTCATGTACCTCATGAACAAGGTCTTCATGGAATATTTGGACAAGTTTGTCGTCGTGTTCATCGATGACATATTAATCTTCTCCAAGTCCGAAGAGGAGCATGAGCAACACCTGAGGCTAGTTCTGGGAAAGCTTCGAGAGCACCAACTTTATGCCAAATTCAGCAAGTGTCAGTTCTGGCTGAACGAAGTTGGATTTCTGGGTCATACCCTGACGGCACGCGGATTGGCCGTAGATTAGTCCAAGATTACTACAGTGACCAACTGGGAATCTCCAAAGGACGTGAAGGATGTCAGGAGTTTCCTCGGGCTCGCGGGATACTACCGCAAGTTTCTCGAAGGATTCTCCAGCATTGCTCGACCTATGACTCAGCTCTTGAAGAAAGGCCGGAAGTTCGAGTGGACACCGGCGTGTGAAGCAAGTTACTAGGAGTTGAAGAAGAGGCTAACTACCACCCCGGTATTGGCTACCCCAGACATCAACAAGGAATTCATGATATATTGTGATGCCTCTGGAACCGGGCTCGGTGGAGTCCTGATGCAAGATGGCAGGGTCGTGGCGTACTTGTCACGGCAACTGCGACCGCATGAGGAGAATTACGCCACCCATGATCTCGAGCTAGCAGCTGTAGTGCATGCTCTGAAGACGTGGCGACATTACCTTCTGGGAAAGCGATGTGAGATATATACAGACCACAAAAGTCTGAAATATATCTTCACTAAAAGGGAGCTGAATATGAGACAGCGGAGATGGCTTGAGTTAATCAAGGATTACGACCTCAGCATACAGTACCATCCCGGCAAGGCGAACATGGTAGCCGATGCCTTGAGCCGGAAGGCAGGCTCCTTGAACGTCACACTCAAGGAAAGGTTACCCGTCTTGTATGAAGAGATGGAGGGCTTCGGACTTGAGATAGTCGAACCAGGGTACCTGGCCAACCTCGAAGTCAAGCCTACTCTGGCAGACGACATCAAGGAAGCCCAAGAGGGGCACAAGAGTATCGAAGTCCTCAAGAGGAAGGTGCGAGAAGGCAAAGCACAGGATTCTTGATTGATGAGCAAGGAGTATTGTGGTACGGGAAGCGCTTATGCGTACCTAACAAGGCCGAACATAAGGACTTGATCCTGCAAGAGGCTCATGACACACCGTACTCTATCCATCCAGGTGGTACCAAGATGTACCAAGACATCCAAGAACGATTCTGGTGGCATGGCATGAAGAGGGAGATTGGCTCCTATGTCGCTAAATGCGATGTATGTCAGCGAGTTAAGGCTGAACACGAGCGACCTGCTGGATTACTGCAACCTCTTCAAGTGCCGGAATGGAAGTGGGATAAAATTGGCATGGACTTCATCACCGGGTTGCCCCGGTCGAATAAGGGTCATAACTCCATTTGGGTCATAGTCGATCATTTGACCAAGGTGGCCCATTTCATCCCCGTTAACACCACCTACGATGGCAGCCAGCTGGCCAGTCTGTACATTCATCGATTGGTGAGTCTCCATGGAGTTCCCAAAGAGATCATGTCCGACCGCGGCACGCAATTCACCTCAAGATTCTGGAAGAAGTTTCAAGAAGCTCTCGGAACCAAACTCTCCTTCAGTACGGCTTTCCACCCGCAGACGGGCGGACAGACCGAGAGGGTTAACCAGATACTTGAGGACATGCTCCGCGCTTGTGTTTTGGCTCATGGTGCCAAGTGGGAAGACTGCCTGCCATTTTTCTGAGTTTTCTTACAACAACAGCTACCGGTCCAGTCTTCAGATGGCACCATTCGAAGCGTTATATGGGCGGAAGTGCCGCACCCCGCTCAATTGGTCCGAAACCGGTGAAGGACTAGTTTTCGGACCAGAAGCACTGCAGGAAGCAGGGGACAAGGTTCAGCTTGTCCGAGAAAATTTGGAGGCAGCTAAGTCAAGGCAGAAGAGCTATGCGGACCCTCGCCGCAGAAACGTGGAGTTTGTTCCCGGAGACCAGGTGTACTTGCGAGTCACGCCTTCCAAGGGGACCAAGCGTTTCCACGTCAAGGGGAAGCTAGCTCCAAGGTTCATTGGACCCTCCAAGATCATGGCAAGGCGCGGGGAAGTAGCTTATCAGTTGGAGCTACCTCCTGAGCTTTCGGGTGTGCACAACATGTTCCACGTGTCACAGCTCCGGAAGTGTTTAGAAGTGCCGAACCGTCTCGATCTTTACAAGGACATTGACCATCAAGCTATTGACCTTCAACCGGATTTTACCTACCGCGAGAGACCGATCCGCATTCTGGATGAAGCCGAACGTTGCACCAGAAGCCGCACCATCAAGTTTTTCAAGGTTCAGTGGAGCAACCATACCGAAGCAGAAGCCACATCGGAACGTGAAGACTATCTCCGATCAGAATTTCCCGAGCTATTTAACGCTTAGCTTAGGAATCTCGGGGACGAGATTCTTGTAAGAGGGATAGGTTTGTCACACCCTGTTTTTCACCACAAGTATTTTATGCTGCAAAAATCAGAGCTTGTTAAAACTTTTTCAAATAATGTTGTGAGTGCAATGTTAGCCCTTGTTTGAGTATATGCTTGTTTGCTTGATGACTCAAACCCATGAAAACTTATTATTTTGCTCTCTTCAAAAACCCTTTTTCCTTTATATCAAGATCACCTTCATCATGTTGGGATACACTACTAGCTCATGAAGCCAAGTGGCACTTCCAACCAAAGTTGGTGATCTGATCCAAATATTATTTTCATTCATTAAAAACATTAATTGGTGATTTAAAATATTATTTTCCTATTTTATATCTATGTCTGTTTCTAAGGCGAGTAATGATATTCCCACAAGGAAAATTGTTTTCCTGCCTTAGAAAATTCTGAGTAAATTCATGGAAGCTCAGAAGGACATATATTTTCCATATATAAGATTTTAAACCCTATTAAATATTAATATTATTTGAGTAAAACCCTGAAAACCATTTCCATCTGTTTTAGCTTTTTGAGATGTTTCCAAAGGAAATTATCTCAGTAAATTCCCATAAAATTACAGGAGCCCTCCCAAGACATATTAGCTGCTCACCTAAAATCTCACCTTGATCCAAGGTGGGGAAGTGCACCTAATGAGCCCAAAACCCTCTCTGTCCAGAGAAGAGTTGGAACAACTCTACATTGCAAAGTTTCTCCAATGGAGCTGAAACTTTGCAGAGGTGTTTGACACCCCAAATGAGGACTCCACACCAAAGATGGGATTTGTGAGACTCTGTTTGGCCACACTTGCTTTGTAAAGGACAGTACTAGTCATTTTGAGACATTTTTAAGTTTACAAAGCCAAACTTGTTCAATGGAGCTCAGATTTGGTGGAACCCCATGTTTTTACCCCAGGACCAAACCTGTTAAGTTTCATTTCCAGTGGTGGAGTGGAAGCACCCCAAGTCACTGTCGAACACCTACTGACAGGAAGGTAAAAACCCTCCTAGCCACTGTTTACCCAATGTCAAGGCCCCAAACTTGGTGGGTTAGAGCCCCAGAACACCCTGAGCACCCAGTCAATAAGCCTCTCCCCAACTCCAAGCACAAGTGACAAGAACTCCAATTTGAGCCGTAGGGTAGTATTGGCAACACTAGTGTTCCTTGCTCCCTTGACCAGCTCGAGCTCCCACTAACCCACAACGGCTAGGCACACTCCCAGCAACACTCGGGACATGGAGGACATGTCCCAAGTGCCCCAGAGCGAGCCAGCATGCCGTGGCATGCCAAAACTATGCTCTGGGCGCGCTGCAGAGAGCCACCAGCAAGGGGACGACGCCCCGGCCGGTCCCAACCTCCCCAGTTATGTCCAAACGCTCCCCCGGGAACCATTCAGTGCAAAGCTACCCCCAGGGACCCTCTCCCCTCACGCAAGAGCTCAGGCGACGCGTGCCCGTGCGCGCCCGACGCGGCCGAGCATCCACGGTCACTGCGGCTCGACCCCACTCGCTTTACCTCTTCGGCCGTTGCACCAGGAGCTCCTAAACCACGTCCCTAACCCATGGTTTCGCGGCCAGCACCTCACTGTGCTCACACGCGCGCCACGGTGAGTCACCGGCGCGCCCGAGTAGGGCCACCATCGCTGGCCTGTAAATTGGTCCCCCCGGCACCCCAGCACCCTCCAAGTAGCTTCAGCAGAACCCCGGCCACCCAATCAAGCTCACAGAGCCCCGGTACTCGAGATCGACTGAGGCCCCTCCGCCTCGGAGCTCCGGTCGATCTCCGGCTACACGTCGGCTCCTGCGCTGCTCGACCTCCCATTACACTCCCCTTGACACCAGGAACATTTCCCCTAACTTCCCCGAGCGAATCCGTGCCCCTAGCCACTAGTTTGACGCCAACCCGAAACCCTTCCGCCACAGCCACCTCGTCGTCGGCGACCCAGACCACCTCCGGTGACGTCCCGACCACGAGCAGGTAGGCGGAGGCACGAGGGACCCATTCTCATTCCTAGATTGGCCTGAGGACAACGGCAGCCTCGCCGGCGTCCATCTCCACCTCTCTCGATGGAGGTAGGAGAAGGACCCGAGAGGTGGAGCCCACCTGTCGGTGTCCTGGGGCAGCCAGCGCGCGCAGCCGCTAACGCTGACCCTAGGGGCCCGCAGGTCAGGTTTGAACCTGGCCCGCGCGCGCCTGGTGGCCAGGCTTGCTGGCTAGGCTGACTGGATCCAACCCCCTGGCCTTTTTCTTTTTGTTTTAATCCAGTAACTTAAATGATTTTTATAAAAAGATTTAGCCAGTAGAAAAATATGATTCTTCCACCAGTAATTTTCTAAAAATGAGTACTATTTGATTCTGTAATATTTGACATTTATCAAAAACAGAAACTATTTTGGTATAATAAAATGATATTAAAAGCATTTGTTTGCTTCTGTTTGCTTTTAAATAAATATGCTTAGCTAATAAAAACTATAGGAAACATTTTCCAAAATAATAAACTGAATTTATTCAAGACTTGCAACATTTTTAAAAGCACTTTGTGATTTGTTTTAGTGAGAGCTAGTATTTATTTATTCCTTTCTCGATGGTAGAGTTACCGAGTGACGGAGGATCCGGAGCGGAAGACCTCGAAGACCCCGGATACCTAGCTGACCAAGGCAAGTAGCCCTTTGACCATGACTTAAGCATATGATATGATGCATGCCAGAATAGCAAGTACTTTTCGTTGCATGAGATCACAGTGCCGGTTCATCATTGATGTGATGGTACTGAAGGCTTCTTCAAAGCCCTTGCATTTTGATGATGTTAATCACATGGCTGCTCGGAGCACAAACATGACGAGCTTGATCCTACCATCTACGAGGATCGTGCTACTGTCATGTTGACCAAGTAAAGTTATAGGATCTTTGCACTGAGCTTGACCCTACCCCGTGAGGGTCATGTTATACCATGTTGACAAGTAATGATAGAGCATATTATCATGAACATGATGATGAGTTAAATAAAGAGTTTATGAAAACCCCGTCGGGTGCCACTAATGCCCGAGGGTGATGATGAGTTGGCGATCACTTTTGGTGAAGTGATGCACCGGTGATTTTGTGTGAGTATGGTTTCGGAAATGGGATTAGATTTATGATGTGTCGACCGTCCCAACCTTACCAGTACGACCACGATACCCCTTTATGGGACGGGGCTTTGTTGATTACTCTGGTCGGTACTAGCAAAGAGCCACATTACTAGTGGCGGGAGTGATCGGTGTCACTCTCGTGATGGGATCGTGCCAGGTAGGACGACTATGCCATTATTATGAGTTCCAGGCACACCATTGGTCCCTGCATTGTTGATGCATTCCAGAGTCGGTGCTCGTAAGACGTACAACATGTGGGCTGGGTACCAACCGAGTGGACCTCTTTGTCTAGTATCGTCAGGGGAAAGATGATGATCGGGTACTTACCTCGGGTATATGTGATATACCGCGAGTCGTGGATGACACGGAAGTTTCCCGTTTCTCGTGGGTCCAGCGTACTACCTCTGTAGAATGTAAACTATTTGAATAGTCGTGTCCATGGTCAAGGACATTTGGGTGGTGCTGCTTAAACTACGTCCAGCGTTTCCACATAAACCAAAAGTGTGTGTGTGTGGTGTTAAAAAGGTGTTGTTATGATAATCACTATAATATGATCAAGTTCGGTGACTTGACATATAGGGTAAACCCGGATGGTTTAGCCCTCATTGATACATTGAGGTTATGACAAGTCCGATGACTTGGCATTTAGGGTGAACCCGGTGTGTTCAACCCTTAGCAGATATGATGATATCGGTAACCTGTTCTTAAAGAATAACTCTTTAACTTGTTGCATATACCTGATCATTCCACCACATTGCATTCCACTAAAGATACATGTTACTGTTATTCTTCACTATATATGTTCATATCATGGGCTGTTTGCGAGTACATTCAAAGTACTCATTGGCTTGCCACTGGTTATATTATTGACCAGACATGGAAGGACCAGAGTTTGGCGACGAGTACGCCGTCGGAGACGAACCTGCGATCTAGGACGCTTCGAAGTCAGAATGCCTGTCGGTGTAGGCTTGATGGCATGGGCACCGCTTAGCCCTTACGAGTTTCCGCTACTCGATGTATTCGTAATTTGGCTTTAGGCCTTGCTCTTGAACCCGACCTTCTGGTCGTTTGATGTAATAATTTCGGTACTTGGATGTAAGACTCTATTATTTAGTATCTGTGTTCAGTGAACATTGATCCTTGGGGTCACTGGGCACGGTGAACTCGACTTGCTAGTCGGGGTCCCCACATATTTGTTTGGTGTTATGTGCATTACTAATCATTCATATCATTCATGCGCACCACCAAGATGTATGTTACATGGAAGAGTGACCCATGATCCTAATCGATTGTGCATCTGCATTCAAACGCAACTCAAAATAATGCACGAATTTAAGGGGAGATCTTGTTTTACACATACTTCTCAAAGCGATGATGCTAATCATTGATTATATATTTTGTTGAAGCTTTGAACTATATGTTGTCACCAATTACCAAAAATGGGGAGATTGAAAGCACAATTGCTCCCTAAGGTGGTTTTGGTAATTAATCACAACATATGTATCATTGAGCTAATGATCTTATCCAAGTATATTTCAAAAAACTTCAAAGATGCATTGGCTAAAGGATTGTGAGGATAAACCCCTTGATGCAAGGAAAGGAATAGGATTGGCTCAAGCTTCAAGCAAAAGGACTTTACATTTTACATTTGTGAGAAATCACTTTTGAGAACATAGGAAACCCAACTATTAAAAGGGGGTGAGGTATTATGATGAGTTGGTTGCTCAAGTGCTTACAGATAGCCACGAAAAATATTCAGTCATTCTCCCATAAATATCTTTGTCCCAAGCCAAAACAACAAAATCGCCGCCACCAAGTTTTCCCACTCAGCCCTACCAATTTTTCCTATGAGAGATCCTTTACCAAACCCTAATATCTCGGTACCAACAACTTTCATATCGGTGCCACCAAAAGCATGTGACCAACTTTCTGTTGAGAAAATTTCCATAATTGGAATTTCCAAGTGTGAAATCAGTCTCACCGAGATTTCGAAACTCCCCTATGTCATTGTATCGATACCACACATATTTATATATCAGTTTCATCGAGAATTCATAAGGCCACATTTAGTGTAACTCGGTACCATCGAGATTCATTTTGGTGTCACTGACTTGGGCAATAATGTTGTAATGGTTGGATTTCCGGGGATGCCTATATATACCCCTCCACCTCCTCTCATTTGCAGAGGAAGCACTGAAAAGACACACACGCTTTCCATATCCAATTTTCTAAGAGAGAGCCACCTACTCATGTGTTGAGATAAAGAGATTCCAATCCAACCATTTGAAACTTGATCTCTAGCCTCCCCAAGTTTCTTTCCACAAAATCAATCTCTCCTACCCATGCCAAATCTATGAGATAGTGACTGAGTGTTGAGGAGACTATCTTTTGAAGCATAAGAGCAAGGAGTTCATCATTCTACCGCATATATTACCTTTTGGAGGGTGGTGCCTCCTACATTGGTTAGGTGTTGCTTGGGAGCCTCCTACTTCGTGTTGTGGAGTTGAACCAAGAAGTTTGTATGGGCAAGGAGATCGCCTACTTCGTGAAGATCTACCGTGAGTGAGGCTAGTCGTTTGTGGACGTAAGCCATTGTGGAATAGACAAGGCCGCTTCTTTGTGGACCCCTTGTGGGTGGAGCCCTCCATGGACTCTTGCAACTGTTACCCTCCGTGGGTTGAAGTCTCCACTAACGTGGACGTATGATAACACCACCTATCGGGACCACGCTAAAAATCGTCGTGTCAACCTTTACATTTGATCTTCCTTCCCTACCCTCTACATTACATTTGATGTCCTTACATTCCGCTACTATACACTTAGACATGCATGCGTACGGTGAATTTGATTAGTCATAATTGCTAAAACTTGCCCTCAGCTAAAATAGGGAAAAGATTATGTTTTTATTTGGTCAAGTAGTCTAATCAACCCCCCTCTAGTCATACTTCGGATCCTACGTCTATATATCCACACATGTATTTGAGTTTCCAATCAATACAATTATAGCATGGATAATAAACGATTATCATGAACAAGGAAATATAATAATAACCACTTTATTATTTCCTCTAGGGCATATTTCCAACAGTCTCCCACTTGCACTAGAGTCATTAATCTAGTATTACATGGTAATGAATCTAACACCCATAGAGTTCTGGTGTTAATAATGTTTTGCTCTCGGAAGAGGTTTAGTCAACGGATCTGCAACATTCAGATATGTTTGTACTTTGCAAATGTTTATGCCCTCCTCCTTAATATAATCATGGATGGAATGCAAGCGACAATTTATGTGTCTGGTCCTTTTGTGAAATCTGGGTTGCTTGGATAGAGCAATGGCACAGGTGTTGTCATAAAATAGGGTCATTGGATCCAGTACACTCGGCACAACTCCAAGATCCGTCATGAATTTCTTTATCCAAACACCTTCCTTCTCTACTTACGGAGCAGCTATGTACTCTGCTTCACATGTAGAATCTTCCACCACGCTTTACATGGAACTGCACCACTTACCACTCCACCATTTATGATAAATATGTATCCGGTTTGAAACTTAGAGTCATTAGAATGTGTGTCAAAGCTAGCATCAACGTAACCCTTTACGACGAGCTCTTGATCACCTCCATAAATGAGAAAAATTTCCTTAGTCCTTTTTAGGTACTTAAGGATATTATTGACTGTTGTCCATTGTTCCACTCATAGATCACTTTGAAGCCATCCGGGCATACTTACGGCAAGGCTGACATCTGGTCTTGTGCACACCATCGCATACATAATATAACCTATGGTTGAGGCACAGGGGATGACACTCATATTTTCTCTATCCTCTGTAGTCGCGGGCATTGACTTACTCAACTTATTACCTTGTAGGACAGGCAAGAACCCCTTCTTGGACATATCCATTTTGAACTTCTTCAAAACCTTATCAAGGTATGTGCTTTTTGGAAGTCCTATTAAGCATCTCGATCAATATCTACAATTCTTGATGCCTAATATGTAAGCAGCTTCTTCGAGGTCTTTCATTGAAAAACTCTTGTTCAAATATATCTTCACGCTTTCCAAAAGTTCTATATTGTTTCCAATCAACAATATGTCATCCACATATAATATTAGAAGCACCATAGAGCTCCCACTCACTTTGTTGTAAATACAAGCTTCTCCATAAACTTGTATAAACCCAAACACTTTTATCACCTCATCAAAGAGAATATTCCAACTCCGAGATGCTTGCACCAGTCCATAAATGTATCGCTGCAGATTGCATACTTTGTAAGAATTTTTTGGATCGACAAAACCTTCCACTTGAATCATATAGAACTATTCCTTAAGGAAACCATTAAGCAACATTTGTAACAGCCCAGAACCAATGCTCAAGAAGATTCCCTTTTTATTATGTTGTTGTCGTGTCACACCGTGTGTTTAGCTTTCCTGACTAATTAACTTATTTCAAAAATTAGGACCAATTTAAGTTTTTTAGTGAATGCTTGTGATTCTTGAAGTGACTGTTGTTTGCTTGCTTGCTGGTATGTTTGTGTTGATTCTAAAAAATTCTTGCTACTCTCTAGACTCACCTTCTCATCCCTAACTCCTACCTAATGATCATGTCATGTGTTTAGGACCAAAAACTATTTTTACCAAATATTATTTTCAAAAAAGGCATTTCTTTGTATTAAGCTTCCAAAACCCGTGACATGAGATTGGTACTACAAGTCCTCAAATTAGGAGATTTATTTTGCACAAATTGCGGGGACCCCGACTAGAAAGTCGAGTTCGCGTGCCCAGTGACCCCAAGGATCAATGTTCACTGAACACAGATACTGAATAATAGAGTCTTCCATCCAAGTACCGAATTATTACATCAAACGACCAGAAGGTCGGGTTCAAGAGCAAGGCCTAAAGCCAAATTAAAGGGATACATCGAGTAGTGGAAACTCGTAAGGGCTAAGCGGTGCCCATTCCATCAAGCCTACACCGACAGGCATTCTAACATGGAAGCGTCCTAGATCACGGGTCTATCTCCGACGGCGTACTCATCGCCAAAATCCGGTCCTTCCATGTCTGGTCAATAACATAACCAGTGGCAAGCCAATGAGTACTTTGAATGTACTCGCAAACAGCCCATGATATATATATGGTAATGATTAACAGTAACAATTATCTTGAGTGGAATGCGATGTGGTGGTATGATCAAGTATGTGCAACAAGTTAAAGAATTACTTTTGAAGAACAGGTTACTGATATCAACATATCTGACAAGGGTTGAACACACCGGGTTCACCCTATATACCAAGTCATCGGACTTGTCGTAACCTCAATGGATTAGTGAGGGCTAAACCATCCGGGTTTACCCTATATGTCAAGTCACCGAACTTGATCATATTATTGTGATTATCATAACAACACCTTTTTTAACACCACGCACACACACTTGGTTTATGCGGAAACACTGGACGTAGTTTAAGCAGCACCACCCAACTGTCCTTGACCGTGGAAACGGCTATTCGAATAGTTTACACTCTGCAGAGGTAGTACGCTGGACCCACGAGAAACGGGAAACTTCCGTGTCATCCACGACTCGCGGTATATCACATATACCCGAGGTAAGTACCCGATCATCATCTTTTCCCTAACGATACTAGACAAAGAGATCCACTCGATTGGTAGCCAGCCCACATGTTGTACGTCTTACGAGCACTGACTCTGGACTGTCTCAACAATGGAGGGACCAACGGTGTGCCTGGAACTCATAATAATGGCATAGTCGTCCTACCTGGCACGACCCCATCACGAGATTGACACCGATCACTCCCGCCACTAGTAATGTGGCTCTTTGCTAGCACCGACCAGAGTAATCAACAAAGCCCCGTCCCCCAAAGGGGTATCGTGGTCGTACTGGTAAGGTTGGGACGGTCGACTCATCATAAATATAATCCTTTTCCGAAACCATACTCTCACCAAAATCACCGGTGCATCACTTCACTAAAAGTGATCACCAACTCATCATCACCCTCGGGCATTAGTGGCACCCGACGGGGTTTTCGTAAACTATTTATTTAACTCATCATCATGCTCATGATAAAATGCTCTATTATTATTACTTGTCAACATGGTATGATATGACCCTCACGGGGTAGGGTCAAGCTCAATGCAAATGATTCTACTCTACTAGTCAACATGACAGTAGCATGATCCTCGTAGATGGTAGGGTCAGCTCATCATGTTTGTGCTCCGAGGAGCCATGTGAATATCATTACTATCAATGCAAGTGCTTCGAAGAAGCCTTCGGTACCATCACATCAATGATGAACCGGCATCGTGATCACATGCAACGGAAAATACCTGCTATTCTAGCATGCATCATTTTTATATACTTAAGTCATGACAAAAGGGCTGCTTGCCTTGGTCAGCTAGGTATCCGGGGTCTTCGAGGTCTTCCGCTCCGGATCCTCCGTCACTCGGTAACTCTACCGTCCAGAAAGGAATAAATAAATACTAGCTCTCACTAAAACAGATCACAAAGTGCTTTTAAAAATGTTGCAAGGCTTGAATAAATTCAGGATATTATTTTGAAAAATGTTTCCTATTGTTTTATTAGCTAAGCATATTTATTTAAAGGCAAACAGAAGCAAACAAATGCTTTTTAATATCATTTTATTATACCAAAATAGTTTCTGTTTTGGAAAAATGCCAACTATTACAGAATGAAATACTACTCATTTTTAGAAAATTACTGGTGGAAGAATTATATTTTTCTACTGGCTAAATCTTTTTATAAAAATCATTTAGTTTTCTGGATTAAAACAAAAGAAAAAGGCCAGGGGAAACAGATCGAGCCGGCCCAGCCAGGAGGCCTGGCCACCAGGCGCGCGCGGGCTAGGTTCAAACCTGACCTGCGGGCCCCTGGGGTCACCGTCAGCGGCTGCGCGCGCTGGCTGCCCGAGGACACCGACAGGTGGGCTCCACCTGTCGGGTCCTTCTCCTACCTCCAGCCAGAGAGGTGGAGATTGACACCGGCGAGGCTGCCGTTGTCCTCAGGCCTAGCTAGGAACGGGAACGGGTTCCTCGTGCCTCCGCCTACCTGCTCGTGGTCGGGACGTCACCGGAGGTGGTCTGGGTCGCCGGCGATGAGGTGCTCATGGCGGAAGTGTTTCGGGTTCATGTTGAACTAGGGGCTAGGGGTATGGATTCGCTCGAGAGAGTTAGGGGAAACGTTCCTGGTGTCAAGGGGAGTGTAATGAGAGGTCGGGCAGCGCAGGAGCCGACGTGTAGCCGGAGATCGACCGGAGCTCCGAGACAGAGGGGCCTCGGTCGATCTCGAGCACCCGGGCTCTGCAAGCTCGATTGGACGACTAGGGAGTGTCTACTGGTTGTGCTGAAGCTGCTTGGAGGGTGCTGGAGTGCCGGGGGGACCTATTTATAGGCCAACGACGGTGACTCGACTCGGGCACGCGGGTGACTCACCGTGGCACGCGTGCAAGCACAGTGAGGTGCTGGCCGCGAAACCACGGGTTCCGGACGTGGTTTAGGGCCTCCTGGTGCAACGGTCGCAGAGGGAAAGCGAGTGGGGACGAGCTGCAGCGACCGTGCATGCTCGGCCGCGTCGGGCGCGCACGGGCACGCGTCGCCTGAGCTCTTGCGCGAGGGGATAGGGTCCCTGGGGTAGCTTTGCACTGAATGGTTGTCGGGGGAGCGCTTGGACATAACTGGGGAGGCTGGGACCGGCCGGAGCGTCGGCCCCTTGCGGGTGGCTCTCTGCAGCGCGCCCAGACCGCAGTTTGGGCATGCCACGGCATGCTGGCTCGCTCTGGGGCACTTGGGACGTGTCCTCCATGTCCCGAGTGTTGCTGGGAGTGTGCCTAGCCGTTGTGGTTTAGTAGGAGCTCGAGCTGGTCAAGGGAGCAAGGAACACTAGTGTTGCCAGTACTGCCCTGCAGCTCAAATTGGAGTTCTTGTCACTTGTGCTTGGAGTTGGGGAGGGGCTGATTGACTGGGTGCTCAGGGTGTTCTGGTGCTCTAACCCACCAAGTTTGGGGCCTTGACACTGGGTAAAATAGTGGCTAGGAGGGTTTTTACCTTCCTGTCAGTAGGTGTTCGACAGTGACTTGGGGTGCTTCCACTCCACCACTGTAAATGAAACTTAACAGGTTTGGTCTTGGGGTAAAAACATGGGGTTCCACCAAATCTGAGCTCCATTGAACAAGTTTGGCTTTGGAAACTTGAAAATGTCTCAAAATGACCAGTGTTGTCCTTTACAAAGGAAGTGTGGCCAAACAGAGTCTCACAAATCCCATTTTTGGTGTGGAGTCCTCATTTGGGGTGTTAAACACCTCTGCAAAGTTTCAGCTCCATTGGAGAAACTTTGCAATGTAGAGTTGTTCCAACTCTACTCTGGACAGAGAGGGTTTTGGGCTCTTTAAGTGCACTTCCCCACCTTGGATCAAGGTGAGATTTTAGGTGAGCACCTAATATGGTTCGAGAGGGCTCTTGTAATTTTATGGGAATTTACTGAGATAATTTCCTTTGGAAACATCTCAAAAAGCTAAAACAGACAGAAATGGTTTTCAGGGTTTTACTCAAATAATATTAATATAAAATAGGGTTCAAAATCTTATGTATGGAAAATATATGTCCTTCTGAGCTTCCATGAATTTACTCAGAATTTTCTAAGGCAGGAAAGTAATTTTCCTTGTGGGAATATCATTAGTGGCCTTAGAAATAGACATAGATATAAAATAGGAAAATAATATTTTAAATCACCAATTAATGTTTTTAATGAATGAAAATAGTATTAGGATCAGATCACCAACTTTGGTTGGAAGTCCCACTTGGCTTCATGAGCTAGTAGTGTATCCCAACATGATGAAGGTGATCTTGATATAAAGGAAAAAGGTTTTTGAAGAGAGCAAAATAATAAGTTTTTCATGGGTTTCAGTCATCAAACAAGCAAGCATACACTCAAACAGGGGCTGACGTTGCACTCACAACATTATTTGAAAAAGTTTTAACAAGCTCAGATTTTTGCAACATAGAAAACTTGGGGTGAAAAACAGGGTGTGATACAAATTATTTTACTTTAAAACCTATTATCAAAATGGCTTCCCAAAACCACAATATTATTATTTTAAAATTTATTTTACTATTTTATTGAAATGCCTTCCTGTGAGGCCAGAAATGGTCTCTTATGAAGGAAAGTTATCTTTACTGCTTTCAAAATATTTAAGAAAATTTAGGGAAACTTAGTGGACATATATACTCCATATATATGAGTTCCAACGCATGGTTATGTTCAAAATTATCGGCAGACCACTTCAAAACTCTTCCTGCCTATTTCAAGCTTTTCGAGTATTTCTATAAGAAATATTCTCAACAAATTCCAGTAAAATTCCAGCATATCACCTATGATATGTTTGATGATCTTGCCAAGTTGCATCTCAATCCAAGTTGATTTGACTCCCCTAATTATTCTAAAACCCTATCTGTCCAGATCCAAATTTGAGCAACTCTACATTGTCATGTGTCTTCAGTTGTGCTCAAATTGGGTAGACATGTTCTTATACTCCAATAATGCATCCACACCAAGTGGTGCATCAAGGATAAAAGAAGAACTTGTCCCAAGACCCTCAAAACCTTCTCTACTGATTTCTGACTTTGGGAAACTTTACATTATAAAGTTTCTCCAATTGACCCCAAACTTTATGGGCATGCTTTAGTGCTCAAATAATGCCCCCACACAAAATATTGGATTTGTGGGAATTGATTTGAATAGCTTTGTAAGCAGAAAGCCAGTTCTGCCCATTTCATGGGTTTTCCATTTCTACATTGGAGATCTTCTCCACCAAATCCCAAATTTGGTGTCCAAGCTTATTTGTATCTATTATTTGATCGGGTTAAGTTTTATATCCATTGTAGTCCATCTGGTTGCTCTGCCACTCATCAAACACCTTGTGTGCATTCACTTTATTGGCTACATTGGCCCCTTCCACTTTAATCCTTGAGCTCAACTTTATACCACAACTTCATATAGTTACATTTTACCTCCAGTAATATTTCCATGGCCACTGGTCAATTATTGGAGAGAGGCTCCATGCAACTATTCCTCATTTTACACTTGGAATCATCATTTTTACTCCTCTTGCCCCACTTCTTCTTAAGCCAAAGCCCCCATCTCCTTCTAGAGGGTCCCAAGCATCCCAAGGCATCATTTCAAACCAATAGAAGGCATGCTCATGTAGGAAAAATGAGCAGCACATCTACGACTTAATTTATGGCAGAAATGTAGCTTTGTACAGCAAGTACTAGCTACAGACCTCTGCCTGATCTCAAACATGGCATTGTTATAGTCCTTTCATGTTAAAGACCGGTAGACAAGGTTTCACCTCCATTCCCTTCGTGTGAAAACCACTTATGCCATCCCCAAGTTTGCTGTTGCAAACTTAATCAGAGTCCAAACCCATTCAAACCAGCCCTAGATGCAACCAAATTCCCGAGTCTCTTTCATGCATGTGTGCCCTACGTGTCGGACAACTTTTACTGGTCCTAGTAGCCTTGTGGACACGAGTGGCCATGGTGACCGCACTGGCATCATGCGGTAACGTTGCTTTGCACCATTTCTTCGTCCTACAGCTCGGGTCCCTCAACGGGTTGTGTGTCCCAGCGTACCAGGGCACTCCCCTTGACCAGTCCAACCCATCCCGATGCCTAGAAGCGGCCAAATATCCCATGGCACGCGTGCTCTCGCCATGCACCGAAACTCCAAGAGCTCCCGAGCTCTCTATTCCTATCCCCCTCTTATTCCCTCTTCCCCGAGCCCTCTCTCGCTCCCACAGATCCTCCTCTCTCCGTTGGATGTCCGTGTGCCCCCAATCTCATTCCCGTGCCCTTGTTTCCCGCCATGACCGAAGGAGCTCCAGCGACCTCCGCTCGAATTCGGGCACGCTGGGTGTCCCCTTCCCCTTTGAACCACTCCATGGGACCCCCTCGCCGTCTTGAGCCTTCCCCCGCAGCTCCCCATCCTCCTTGGTGGCCACGGAGCCGTGCCTCCGTCACCGCAGGTCGCATTCGCCATGGCAGGAGCTGGCCGCGACCAGGTCTTCCCTGGAGCGCGTGGAGCCTTCTCCTCCAGGTCGCCACCTCCCCCTAGGACCGTAGCTCGAGCGGCACCTGCGCCCCTCTGCTCGTCTCTAGTCGACCGAGGCGGGAGGTCGAAGAAGGCCAGTGCGCCCCACGCGTCAGCTGGCTGGTGAGGCAGCCAGGTGGGACGCACCACTTAAGTGGCAGAGCCTCCATCTTTACCGCCTCCCTGCAGTGAAAGTGCACTCGGGAGAATACGCCTCCGACGTGGCCCTCGCGCGCTCCAGCCGCTCGGTTGGGCCGGCCCGAAGGCCTGTTTAACGCCCTGGGTGTAAGATAAACCCCGAGGCTGAGCTCCTTTTTTCTCATTTTCCTATTTTGCATAATTCAGAAATCCATATGAAATCATTCTAACTCCAAATTGTTTGATTCAAACTCCTGCAGGTTCCTAAAATTCAGGACTATCCAGATATGTGCCTTGCACATTTTTCCAAGCAACCTCGTTGTGGTGTTTTAATTTAAATCCAAATCTGGATAATTTAAACCCCACCTTGTGAAATTCCTAGCGGATCCAAATTAACTCCAAATGGAGTTATTCCAAGTTCCAGGGCCCTCTAATATCATATCCTATTTTTAGAGCCTTGGTCAACATTTTTGTGTGACACATTTGTGTTGCAATAAATAAATTGCTCCCTTTGCTATTTATTCCATGTCATAAAATCCATAGAATATTCATGCCAACTCCAAATCCAGTGAAACAACTTCCTAAATATTTCTAAAATTGTTCTCTGTTAAATGAGTGCCTCCACTCATTTTATCATAATATTTTCTATGGGCTTCATAAAGGATCCCCTATTCCTCCTTTCGTCCATTCAAAATTCTGTGACGATCCAAAACTCTGATGGCAAGCTTTAGGTATTTTTATTATGACTAGGGAGGTCCAAGAAACATATAACTTCTATTTTTGTATCACTTTTATTTCTGCTTAATGTGTGGCTTACCGTGGTTGTTTCTGACGATAGTTGACGGGTACATGGAATAATCGGACATGGAGCGGAAGACCTCGAAGACCCCGAGGACTTATGTGAGGAAGGCAAGCAGCCCTTTGGCCATGTGTGAGGATATGTTATGATGCATGCTAGTGTAGCAAATATTTCTGTTGCATATGATCATAAGTGCCGGTAAATCATTGAAGTGATGTTACCGATGGCTCCTCCGGAGCACATGCATTGAGCTTGATCCTACCACCTATGAGGGTCATGCTAATATCACGTTGACATGTAAAGTTAGAGTAATATTAGCATGAGCATGTTGTTGGTATAAATCAAAGGTTTATGAAAACCTCGTTCGGTGCCACTAATGCCCGAGGGTGATGATGAGTTAGGTGGCCACTTTCGGTGAAGTGGTGCATCGGGTATTTGTGTGAGTATGGTTTTGGAAATGGGAATAGATTTATGATGTGTCGACCGTCCCAACCTTACATGTACGACCACGTTACCCCTTATGGGACGGGGCTATGTTGATTACTCTGGTCGGTGCTAGCAAAAAAGCCACATTACTAGTGGTAGGAGTGATGTGTGGTCACTCTCGTGATGGTATCGTGCCAGGTACGGCGACTATATCATTTTTACGTGTTCCAGGCACACCATTGGTCCCTGCAAGGTTGATACAATCCAGAGTCGGTGCTCGTAAGACGTACATTATGTGGGCTGGGTACCAATCGAGTGGACCTCTTTGTCTAGTATTGTCAGGGGAAAGGCATTGATCGAGTACTTACCTAGGGTATGTTATATACCACGAGTCTTGGATGACACGGAAGTTTCCCAGATCTCGTGGGTCCAGCGTACTACCTCTGCAGAGTGTAAAACTATTGGAATAGTCGTGTCCACGGTCAAGGACAGTTGGGTAATCCTTCTTAAACTACGTCTACTCGTTTCCGCATAAACCAAGTGTGTGTGAGTATGTGGTAAATGGATTTATATGAAACAGTTGATATGACCAAGTTTGGTGACTTGGCATATAGGGTGAACCCGTAGTGTTTAGCCCTCGACAGATATATATATTGGTATCTGTAACCGGTTCTTCAAATTCAGCATTTAGCTTATGTTGCATACACATGATAATGTTTATTACAACAAGTTGTTGTCCACCAAAGATGCATATTATTGTTATCCTTCACTTGCATTGTTCATATCATGGGCTGTTTGCGAGTACATTCAAAGTACTCATTGGCTTGTCAGTGGTTATTTCGTCGACCAGGTATGAGAGAACAGGGTATGGTGAAGAGTAACTCGGTGACGTTCTTGCGAGCTAGGACGCTTCCTAGTCAGAATGCATGTAGGTTAAGGCTGATGGCATGGGTTCACACTTTCGACCAATAATTCCGCTATTGGTTCAGTTTGGTGTGTTGGCCCTCAAGGCCCTACATATGTAAGACTTGACTGATAAGGTCATTTAATTGTATCAAACGGTATGTATGGATGTAAGACTCTTAATATTCAGTATTTGTGTGTTCGGTGAGCATTGTTCTCTGGGATTACTGAGCATGTTCATTCGGTGATCTCGACTCGTAAGTTGGGGTCCCCACAGAGCTGGTATCAGAGCCATCCTGACTGTAGGAAGCCCTTAGGTAGCACGGATGTTAGTCAGGGTAAAACTGATTTCCAGACCCTTCAATAGTGCTTACAAACCTATATATTTTCTCGCCTCTCCTAAATCTTCAAAGAAAATGAAGGTTATAATTTAGCCTTCCACCCTTATCCTCTGACACTCCTCGCCTACTTCTTCAAGACTTGCAAATGGTCCCTAGCACCCTTATGCTCTCTAACAACGGGATTATTTGAAATCCACGTGGGCAACTTGGAAGGAAGCAACCTTCCAAACAATCGCCCCTGTGCTAAAGGACAAAGATGACAACTCTACGACAAGACAACACCAACAAAAGTACCTCCATGAGGAATAAGGACATCGAGGCCCAGAAGATAGCGACACCCTCGACACTGATCCGCAGTGAAGCCACCTTCACTTACGATAATCTGGACGTAATATATGCAAGGCCATGATCTGCATCGCTAATAGAGCGACCCTGTCAACATTAAGGTTCTATGGACCACCACCGGTTGATGAGAACCTCGCCATTTAGTCCGCCTCACCCTAGTGAGCAGGAAAACGGTTCTCTTCATCCCCCGCTCTAGGTACCGATAACACAATGAGTTTTACTGACAGGTCGGAAGTCAATCATGCCTTGCTGACATCATTGCATACTGGTCGTCCACTTGAGACTCTCGAAGCCTTAGAAGACAAGAAGACAATGGCAAGGTTATGAAGACAACGGAAGACCCTGTCAATGACAGCCATGAAGAACCACGTTCGCCAGCAACTCCCCAGATGAGAATACATCAAGAGCTCTTTCTAACTCAACCGAGTTGCTTCGGTGAGCAACAACAAGAGGCGTGACAACACCATGAGAAGGTCCAGAAGACTTAGCGGACTCCTTCTTGGAGCACGAGGCAAGCACGACTGTCGAGTCCGAGAACCCCTAGAGTAGGAAGAGTCGTATATCCCTTATGCGAAGTCGAGTCCGTGAAATGGTTCGGATGGACCATGTTGTGTGTTGTTTATTTTTTTGTGCTTTGATATAAGTCGCACTTTTGCTTAAGCAACAAGCATGCGGTTATATCACCATTCTTATCTTGATGTTCAAAATGATTTTGGCACTTGTTTGAGTTGACTTTCCAACGCTTGTTTGATTGCACTCGCACAGTAGCATCCCTTAGGCACTCCCTCTCTCTCTTTCACTCCTCTTGACAACTGAAGACCAGCAAGAGAAGATGCACCTGGGATCCACTTCGACCGACACTGAAGACACTGACTATACCATGCTTAACCACACGCAACCCGTAGGTGTTATGCCTTCCCTCAAGATCGGACACCCTCTCTAGACCGGACTAACCTCTATAAGCCTTTCCGGCTCAAATTTTCTGGTCACGTGTGTAATACATAGACTTGCCAGAACATCTGTAGATCCCCGATAAACGCCTGGTTAGCACCAGGTTCCTTATGGAACAATTGATCACGGTAAACGAGAATCCCTCATTCTCAAGCTAACACCATAACCCTGATGCCATAAGAGGATCCGTTCTCGGATATAAGAGTATTAGGCTAAAGATTGTTGTGATGATGATACTTGTCCGAAGGATATAGCTACACTATCTTGGTGGATCACGAGACCCTTATAAAGGTAGATGAACTTGGTGGAACAACTTGATATAGTAGCATAACCTACATATTCCCGGAGTACGTTTGGATTTTGTAGAACGATTATGGTCGCGAGCAATAATTCTTGGTGGTATAAATGACTTTAACAAGTATTGACATGGTTTGATGATTTTACCATAATGACCTAGAGTAGCAAGTAAGAGTTATTATTGGACTTGAGTTTTGGATTTAAATAGGTAGTCCCAACAGACTATTAATGATGTATGAGGCCACATGGTTCAGAGTAAGTTGGTTTTAGCCCGATGATCTCGATCATAATACCATGTTTCAAGGTGGATAACGAGTGAGAATAGTTGGAGTTGTCGAATTGAGTTGCGAACCTATGTGGATTGGCCTTGGAGATTAGATGGACATGATATTGAAATTGGTGGATATGCCGTGATGTAATCCTTGCGATAATATGTGAATGCTGAAGACTCTAAGTGATTCTGTAGAACCCCATCAAATATTGGATTTGTAGGAGTGATGGGTCCAGTGGTGATCGATCAGATTGATGGACCAATTGATCAAATTCGTAGGATGGAAACAAGATATTGGATTGATATACTACGAGTTTCCTTAATATAGAAATGCAGTACCCTGTCCATTGAATGATCAAGCTGGGAAATTGGATTTATAGCATCCCAGTTCAAGCTTACCAACTTGTATGCTTCCCCGAGGTTCCCTCATAGGGACGCATGTGCAATGTATGATACTTGTAGTGTTTGGGTTTAGTTCTTCCCTCAACCCCAGAGTTGACTAGCATGAGCAGTGTGGAGTTGACCAATGTGAGATGGTATCTTTGATGAGATATGGTGATGCCGTCCCGAGTTAGAGGTCGAACTATTGGCATCTAAGGAATGTGCTTAGAGATAAGATAATAACTGTTCACACACATCCTAAGTACCTTCAGACCCTAAGCTTCACCAAACCACAAGATGGACAAATTACGACCATAGGAAATGACTCTAAGTCATTGGAATATGGCCAGTACCCCACACATAGCGAGTCCCCGTTCCCCTCACCTGTCTCATGAGCACTGTGCTTATGTGATGCTTGGTAAAATGTGTTGTTGTCCTCACGGATGACATACTTATTCCCCAGTAAGAGGATGAACGCCTCAGACCTGTTTAGATGAGCCACATACTCCGCAGACTGCAACCCTCCGGCAACCGAAGACAATTTCCGCAAGCATGGTGAAGCATAAAGATGATCAAGGAGCCATGACGACGAAGAAGAAACAACACGTTTTATTGTAGCTCGTACGTCAACTACGCCAACTACGACCTGCAAGACAATAAGACCAGCAAGGATACACGCACCGGGAGCAACCTCCACCCGGACCACGACTACGTTCACAGCCACACACTCATCAACACCTAACCACTTGCCACAATGGCACACCTTGGTTCCTTCGTAATAAGATACTACATATGTATTTATTCGTGGAGGCACCGCTAACACACTAACACCATACGTACACCAAGCACATGCCTAATCATCATGAACCCTACCGCCACGGAGAGCGGCCGTGCGGGCCACGACATCATGATGATCATCCTCGACGATCGCGCAGTACATCGTAGAAACCCCGATCAGCAACGCCACCATTCCGGACAGGAGGATTATGAGCCACCCCGGGGTCTCGTCCGCCATTGGCATCCTTCCTCGAGCCTGCAAGGAGAAGAAGAAGGAGGAAGAGGACCGGAGTGGCAGCAAGGGATGAGGCCGGGTGGGAGAACGAGAAGGACTCCCTGGCCAATTTATAGCCATGGTCGGTGAGCTACTGGCAAGGCCACCAGCCCCGCTTGCCGCTTAGCCGTCGGTGCTCGCTGGGAATCCCAGAGCAGTGCCGACATGCCCAGGCCCGCGAGGTGAGTGCTCGCTGCGCCAGCAGTTGGCTCACCGCGCACCACCGCACGGCGGCCCCGGACACCCTACGCCCTAGGCACCACAAGTGGAGGCAGCACATGGGACTCACCCAGGAAAAAAGAATCAGAGAAAGAAGAAGAGGGTGACGACGGCCCCTGGTCCCACCTGTCGGCGGAGTGGGTGCCAAGCACCAGGTATGATTAGCAACCAGGTGTTGCAATTTTCCTTCCTCCAACATCTGCGTAGAATGTGGATGCACCAATAAGTGGCATTCATGAGGTGACCACGCCGGACCCCGTGTTTAGAATATTGATATCGATGTGTTCAGCAGGATAGCACTAGGAGACCCTTGTATTCACCTTAACAAATCTAGGGGATGAGATTTTCTTAAGGGGGTAAGGTCTATCACACCCTCTGTTTAGCTTTCCTGACTAATTAACTTATTTCAAAAATTAGGACCAATTGAAATTTTTTGGTGAATGCTTCTGATGCTTGAAGTGATTGTTGTTTGCTTGCTTGCTGGTATGTTTGTGTTGATTCTCAATAATTCTTGCTACTCTCTAGACTCACCTCCTCATCCCTAAACTCCTGCCTAATGATCATGCCATGTGTTTAGGACCAAAAACTATTTTTACCAAATATTATTTTCACCAAAAGGCATTTATTTGAATTAAGCTTCCAAAACCCCTCACATGACATTGGTACTACAAGTCCTCAAATTAGGGGATTTATTTTGCACAAATTATTTTATTTAAAACCCATTATCAAAATGTCTTCCCAAAACCACAATATTATTATTTTAATAGTTATTTTACTATTGTATTTAAATGCCTTCTTGTGAGGCCAGAAATGGTCTCTTATGAAGGAAAGCTATTTTTATTGCTTTCAAAACATTTAAGAAAATTCAGGGAAACTCAGTGGACATGTATACTCCATATATATTAGTTTCAACACATGGTTATGTTCAAAATATTGGGAAAATCCCTTCAAAACCCTTTGTGCCTATTTCAAGCTTTTGGAATATTTCTATAACAAAAATTCGCAATAAATTCCAGTAAAATTCCAGCATGTCACATATGATATGTTTGATGATCTTGCCAAGTTTCATCTAAATCCAAGTTGATTTGACTCCCCTAATTATTCTAAAACCCTATCTGTCTAGATCCAAATTTGAGCAACTCTACATTGTCAAGTGTTTTCAATTGTGCTCAAATTTGGTAGACTTGTTCTTATACTCTAATAATGCATCCACACGAAGTGGTGCATCAAGGATAATAGAAGAACTTGTCCCAAGACCCTCAAAACATTATGTGCTGATTTCATACTTTGGGAAACTTTACACTATAAAGTTTCTCCAATTGACCCCAAACTTTTTGGCCATGCTTTAATGCTCAAATAATGCCCCCACACCAAATATTGGATTTGTGGGAATTGATTTGAATAGCTTTGTAAGCAGAAAGCCATTTCTGCCCATTTCATGGATTTTCCAAGTCGACATTGGAAAGCTTCTCCACCAAATCCCAAATGTGGTGTCCAAGCTTATTTTTATCTATTATTTGTTCGTGTTAAGTTTCATATCCATTGAAGTCCATCTGGTTGCTCTACCACTCATCAAACACCTTGTGTGCATTCCCTTTATTGACTACTTTGGTCCCTTCCAGTTTAACCCTTGAGCTCAACTTTCTACCACAACTTCATATAGTTACCTTTTACCTCCACTAATATTTCCATGGCCACTGGTCAATTATTGGAGAGAGGCTCCATGTAACTATTCCTCATTTTACCCTTGGAATCATCAGTTTTACTCCTCTTCCCCCACTTCTGCATAAGCCAAAGCCCCCATCTCCTTCCAGAGGGTCCCTAGCATCCCAAGCCATCATTTCAAACCAATATAT
Source organism: Hordeum vulgare subsp. vulgare (assembly GCF_904849725.1). Taxonomy (NCBI): domain Eukaryota; kingdom Viridiplantae; phylum Streptophyta; class Magnoliopsida; order Poales; family Poaceae; genus Hordeum; species Hordeum vulgare. Next base: position 221,851,905 of record NC_058522.1, read on the forward strand.
GGCATGCTCATGTAGAAAAAATGATAAGCACGGCTACACACCTCTACTTGATCTCAAACTTGGCATTGTTATAGTCCTTCCATGTATAGGACAGGTAGACAAGGTTTCACCTCCATTCCCTTGCTGTGAAAACCACTTATGCCAGACCCAAGTTTGCTGCTACAAACTTAATCAGAGTCCAAACCCATTCAAACCAGCCCCAGATGCAACCAAATTCCTAAGTCGCTTTCCTGCATGTGTGCCCTACGTGTCGAACAAGTTTGACTAGTCCTAGTAGCCGTGTGGACACGAGTGGCCATGGTGGCCGCGCTGGCAGCATGCAGTAACAGAGCTCTGCACCCATTCTTCGTACTACAGCTCGGCTCCCTCAATGGCCGCGTGTCCCAGCGAACCAGGGCACTCCCCTTGACCAGTCCAACCCATCCCGACGCCTAAAAGCGGCCAAATATCCCCTGGCACACGTGCTCTCACCGTGCACCGAAGCTCCAAGATCCCCCGAGCTCTCTCTTCCTCCCACCCCTCTTATTCCCTCTTCCCCGAGCCCTCTCTGGCTCCCCCGGATCCTCCTCTCTCCCCCGAATACCCCTGTGCCCACAATCTTGCTCCCGTGCCCTTGTTTCCCCGCCATGGCCGAAGGAGCTCCAGCAACCTCGGCTCGAATTCGGGCATGCTGGGCGTCCCCTTCCCCTTTGAACCACTCCATGGGCCCCCCTCGCCGTCTTGACCCTTCCCCCGCAGCTCCCCATCCTCCTTGGTGGCCACGGCACCGTGCCTCCGTCACCACAGGCCGCATCCACCATGGCAGGAGCTGGTCGCGACCAGGTCCTCCCTGGAGCGCGTGGAGCCTTCCTCTCCAGGTCGCCGCCTCCCCCAGGGGTTCCGAGCGGCCGGGCCTCGCCGAACACAGTGCAGGACGCTAGCTGGAGCGGCGCCAGCGCCCCTCTGCTCGTCTCCAGTTGACAGTGGCGGGCGGTTGAAGAATGCCAGCGGGCCCCGCGCGTCAGCTGGCTGGTGAGGTAGCCAGGTGGGCCACGCCACTTATGTGGCAGCGCCTCTGCCTTTACCGCCTCCCTGCAGCGAAATCACACTCGGGCGAATACGCCTCCGGCGTGGCCCTCGCGCGCTCCGGTCGCTTGGTTGGCCCGGACTGAAGGCCTATCTAACGACCTAGGCACAAGATAACCCCCAAGGTTGAGCTCCTTTTTCTCATTTTCCTATTTTGCATAACTTCAAAAATCCATATAAAAATCATTCTAACTCCAAATTGTTTGATTCAAACTCCCGCAGGTTCCTAAAATTCAGGGCTATCCAAATATGTGCCTTGCACATTTTCCAAGCAACCTCTCTGTGGTGTTTTTATCTAAATCCAAATAGGGATAATTTAAACCCCACCTTATGAAATTCATAGAGGATCCAAATTAAATCCAAATGGAGTAATTCCAAATTCCAGGGCCCTCTAATAGCATATCCTATTTTTAGAGCCCTGGTCAACATTTTTGTGTGACTTATTTCTGTTGCAATAAATAAATAGCTCCCTTTGCTATTTAATCCATGTCATAAAATCCATAGAATATTCATTCCAACTCCAAATCGAGTGAAACAACTTCCTAAATATTTCTAAAATTGTTCTTTGTTAAATGAGTGCCTCCACTCATTTTTATCATAATATTTTCTGTGGGCTTCATAAAGGATCCTCTATTCCTCCTTTCGTCCATTCCAAATTCTCTGATGATCCAAAACTCCTATGGCAAGCTTCAGGTATTTTTCTTATGACCAGGGAGGTCCAAAAAAATATAAGTTCTATTTTTGTAGCACTTTTATTTCTACCTGCTATGTGGCTTACCATCGTTGTTTCTGACGATAGTTGACGGGTAGATGGAATACTCGGAGTTGGAGCGGAAGACCTCGTAGACCCTGAGGACTTATGTGAGCAAGGCAAGTAGCTGTTTGACCATGTCTGAGCATATGCTATGATGCATGCTAGTGTAGCAAATATTTCTGTTGCATATGATCATAAGTGTCGGTAAATCATTGAAGTGATGTTACCGATGGCTCCTCCGGAGCACATGCATTGAGCCTGATCCTACCACCTATGAGGGCATGCTAATATCATGTTGACATGTAAAGTTAGAGTAATATTAGCATGAGCATATTGTTGGTATAAATCAAAGGTTTATGAAAATCCCGTTGGGTGTCACTAAGGCCCGAGGGCGATGATGAGTTATGTGGTCACTTTAGGTGAAGTGGTGCACCGGGTATTTGTGTGAGTATGGTTTCAGAAACGGGAATAGTTTTGTGATGTGTCGACCGTCCCAACCTTACATGTACGACCACGTTACCCCTTATGGGATGGGGCTGTGTTCATTACTCTGGTCGGTGCTAGCAAAAAGCCACATTACTAGTGGTGGGAGTGATGTGTGGTCACTCTCGTGATGGGGTCATGCCAGGTATGGCGACTATGCCGTTTTTACGTGTTCCAGGCACACCGTTGGTACCCGCATGGTTGATACTATCCATAATCGGTGCTCATAAGACGTACAACATGTGGGTTGGGTACCAATTGAGTGGACGTCTTTGTCTAGTATCATCAGGGGAAAGGCATTGATCGGGTACTTACCTTGGGTACGTTATATACCGTGAGTCGTGGATGAGAAGTTTCCCACATCTCGTGGGTTCACCATACTACCTCTGCAGATTGTAAAACTATTCGAACAGCCGTGTCCACAGTCAAGAACAGTTGGGTAATCCTGCTTAAACTACATCCAGTCATTTCCGCATAAGCCAAGTGTGTGTAAGTATGTGGTAAATGGAGTTTTATGAAAAGTTGAAATGACCAAGTTAGGTGACTTGGCATATAGGGTGAACCCGGAGTGTTCAGCCCTCGACATATATATATATATTGGTATCTGTAACCAGTTCTTCAAATTCAGCATTTAGCTTATGTTGCATACACATGATCATGTTTATTACAACAAGTTGTTGTCCACCAAAGATGCATATTATTGTTATCCTTCACTTGCATTGTTCATATCATAGGCTATTTGCAAGTACATTCAAAGTACTCATTGGCTTGCCACTGGTTATTTCCTTGACCAGGTATGAGAGAACAGGGTATGGTGAAGAGTAACTCGTTGACGTTCTTGCGAGCTAGGACACTTCCCAGTCAGAATGCCTGTAGGTTAAGGCTGATGGCATGGGTTCACGTTTTCGACCAATAATTCCGCTATTGGTTCAGTTTGGTGTGTTGGCCTTCAAGGCCCTACATATGTAAGACTTGACTAATAAGGTCATTTAATTGTATGAAACGGTATGTATGTATGTAAGACTCTTAATATCCAGTATCTGTGTGTTCGGTGAGCATTGACCTCTGGGATCACTAAGCACGTTCATTCGACGATCTCGACTCGTAAATCGGGGTCCCCACATGTCGCGTGATCCGGTTCTTTGTCACATTCATCATCGCATCATCAGCATCATCCGCATTGCATCGGCACTCTGTTGTAGTCATTTTTTCAAAACTTGCATATATTATTAGTTGTTGGTTCTCTCCGTTCTTGGCGTTGGCCGTTTCTAGACCAACCACACAGGCACGCGCCCGCGACATCATTTAAGTATTGCTTTTAAAGGTGCATGTAAAACTTTATCAGAATGGGTTGAAAGTTGGTGTGTGGTCTTAATATAGTGTATGTAGACCGCGTGCCAAATTTTGTCACATTCCGAGTCCATTTGTACCCGAACCGTTAAACCTATAGCGGCACTATAGTCAATCATATCGCAGATGTAAGAGCATAATTTCTCCTAGGAAATTTTGGTGGTTGATGACGATACCATTAGCAGACTAATCATGTGCCATATGCTTTCAAAGAATTATCAGGTGGCACAAGACGGTTTTATTACCCTCAGCTAGTAAAAGTGAAGACGGTTCTTAGCTATTGATTTAGGGTTGGTGGACTCAAGTCATAGATAATCCCGTACTATCAAGAGGGGATCCACGTTTGGAAAAGTTGGGTGGAACACTAACTCTCATTCTTCTCCCCATCCCTTTTTTAGAGAAAAGGAGCTGCCTTGTTTTAAGTGCCCAGGAAGTTCACAAGCTGTAGTACCTCCCTGGCAAGCGGTAGGACTGCTCCAGCAGTAGTACCGCCCTGGTGAGCGGTAGTACCGCTGAAGCAGTACGACCGCCCACCAGTGTTGGGACTTCTTCCACTTGTTTTTATTCTCTGGTATGAGGGGGCCTTTTATTTTTCCGGGAAGAAGTACCGCTCACGGGGGACGGTAGTATCGCTCTAGCGGTACTGCCTCCCTCTACTGTCGGGCCCACTTACTCTTAATTTTTCTCTCTCGCTTCCTACCCCCTTCGTCCTGGCTCAGCGGAAGTACTTCCCACGGGAGGTGTAGTACCGATCCAGCGGTAGTACTGCCCTAGTGCACGGTACTACCACTTAGTTTGGTCAATAAGGGGCTGGTAACGGACAGATCCCCCCCACTATAAATAGGGGTCTTCTTCCCCGAGGATACTTTACCTTTTTCCTCTTGAGCTCCATTGTTTCTCCACAAGCTCAAATTTGCCCTATCTCCCTCCCTAGCCATCAACTCTTGTTGATTCTCTAGGATTTGGAGGAGAAGGCCCTTCCCCACACTTCCACCAAGAGAAAATATGTTCCCCCATTAATCCCTTGTGGATCTTGTTACTCTTGGGTGTTTGAGCACCCTAGACGGAAGAGATCACCTCGAAGCCGTACTCCATTGTGGTGAAGCTTCGTGGTCTTGTTGGGAGACTCCAATTAAGTTGTGGAGATTGCCCCAACCTTGTTTGTAAAGGTTCGGTCGCCGCCTTCAAGGGCACCACTTAGTGGAATCACACGACCTCGCATTGTGTGGGGGCTTGAGGAGAATACGGTGGCCTTAGTGGCATGTTGGGGAGCATTGTGCCTCCACACCACTCCAACAGAGACGTACTTCCCTCCAAAGTGAAGGAACTTCGGTAACACATCCTCGTCTTCATCATTTCCACTTGTGGTAATTTCTTACATTTACTTGTATTTACTTCTTGCTTATTATTGTGGTTGTTATCATCATATATGTTCCTCACTTAGTTTCATATCTAGTCAACCTATTTGTTGCTAAATCTAATTTGGTTAAAGAAAAGATTAAAATTTGTTTGCTGCGTATTCACCCCCTAGTCAACCATATTGATCCTTTCAATTGGTAGCAAAGCCTCGTCTCTTTATTAAGGGTTTCACCACCCAAAGAGTATGGTTGACGACGTGGAACGGGTTGGGGAGGTGCCCGAGGGAGGTGCTGCAATCTCGACCACCCGAGAGAAATTAAATGAGGTCATGTCCACATTTAAATCCTAAGTGGCTATCGAAGTCAAGAACATGCTTAAGGATTTCCATGATATATACAGTCTGCCTATTGAATCGTTCTTGGTGGTGAGTCCCACAACTTCGGATTCGGGGGCAATTCCGAAAAGAAAAATGCTAGTAGTGAAAAGGATAAGACGCCTCAAGGAACGAGTGGGGCAAATTCATTTGCCTTTGTTCCTCCTCCCATGGTTTATGGTGGACCGGTCCACCCACCACATATTATTAATCTAGGTCCTCCACCAAAGCTTGTTAAGAATGATTTTGCTAACTGGGTTTTTCGTATCAAGTCCCATTTGCACCACACCTCAACACAACTTTGGAGAATCATTGAGCAGGGGTACTACCCGCATGATCCAAGAAACTTCATGCTAGGAGAAGAGGCCGACAATCAGCTCAATCACTCCACCTTGTTCATTCTTCAAGCAGTTGTACCTATTGAAGACAGTCCTTACTTGCGTCCCTTCATTCGTGCCAAAGATTGTTGGGAGAACATCATCTCTATGTACAAGGGAAGCTCTGGCATTCAATGGTCCAACTATGAAGTGTTGCTTGATGAGGCCGATAAATTTTCTATGATCAAGGATGAGGACCCTCGTGAGCTATATCGAAGAGTTACAACAATTGTTGTTGCTCTTTAGGATCATGGAAGTAAAGATGTGGATGACACTTGGATTAAGCGCAAGTTTCTCAAGGCCATCATGCCTTTCAACAAGTCCGTGTCCTCTATCATCCGTCAAAAGCCTGACTTCTATTCCTGGTTCTCAAGTGATGTGTTGGATGAGTTTATTGCCATGAACATTTTGAATAGTACTTCTCACAAGGATCTAGCCCGAGTTCAATGGACTAGAAAAGACTCCCCCAACCTTGCTTTGAAGGCCAAGGCTGCTTTGTAGGAAGATGAGGAAGACGAAGAAGAAACTTGTCCTGAAGACTCTAAGTATACTTACCACAAGCACATGGCTCTTGCATCAAGGCAGTTTTTAGGCAACAAGAAAAACTCAAGGCCCAACTTCTCCAAGAACAACTCAAATGGGTCCAAGGGAAAGCAACGCATGAGAACCTGCTACAACTGTGGCAATGTGAGTCACTTTGTGGCAGATTGTCCCTATGAGTTGAGGGAGGACAATGGTGTCAAGCTCATTCCCAAAGACAAGACCAAGTCATTCCCAAACAATAACAACTTCCCCAAGAAGGTGCCCTAGAAGGTGTTGGTGGCTCAAGAAGAGTACCTCTCCGATGAGGATTATGATGATGAGTCAAGTGGTGAAGCAATGGGAATGACCACGGTGGCCATTGCGTCCTCTTCTCCAAGCAAGGTGTCTCTCTTTAAGGCCCCCATTAAGAACCGCATCGCCAAGTGCCTAATGGCCAAGGCATCCAAAAAAGTAACCTCTAATGCTCAAACTGCCAACATCAAAGCGACCACTTCCACTACCATGGATATAGGAGATGAGAAGGAAGAGGTAGAGGAGGAAGAAGACTCCTTTGGTAAATTCATGAGAAAATTCAAGGATAAATCCAAGAAGCATTTTATTACTCCACTGGAACAACTCGGAGAGGCTAATGACCTCACTGAATCTCATGAAGAAACTATCTCTACATTACAAGGTCATAGTCGTGACTATGCCAATGATATTGCGGATCTTTCTATTGCTCTTGAAAAAGAGCGAGGACTTTGTTTGATTCTTGAGCATTCACCTAACGATGACCCGCTAAGTTAAAGAAAGATCTTGATCATGCTCTTGTCCTTAGCCGTGTGCTTCAATCTGAAAAGAATGCACTTGGGATTGATCATGTTAGACTCAGAAAAGAGCTTGCAACACTTGACAAGACTCACAAGGCCTTGAAGAGTGCTCATGTCACTTTAAAAGAGTCTCATGCTCAACTCCAAGTAAAACTCACTAAGGAAATAGCCACTTGCTCTCCATTTGTTTTGATTGATAGTGTTCATGCGTCTAACCCCTGTTGTGAGCATGCACATCTTGTGGAGGAGAAGTCCAAATTAAAAGATCGGGTTGAGGAAAGGTCGTGTGACATGCATCCAAGGTGAAAATAATCTTAATGAACTTTTGAGTAGTCAAAAGGAAGTGGTTACAAAGTAAGGAGTTGGGTTTGCACCCAAGTACAAGACGAACAAGAAGAAGAAGAAGAAGAAGAAGACCAAGCAACCTCCCTAGCTTATGGAAACCTTTGTTAAATCTGGGGAGGGTACAAATGAGGAGAAAAAGGACCAAGCTAAGGGTGAGAATGCCATGAAGGGCAATACCCATCTGCCCAACATAACTGACAACTTTAACCCATCTTATGTTTTGTGCCATGCTAGTGATGGGAATGTTTTTGCTAAGTTTGTTGGTTATTATGATGAGTACATTGAATGGTCTATTTGGGTTCATAAGACCCTTGTTACTAACATGAGAGGACCCATTAAAGAATGGGTACCTAAATCCAAGCATTGATCTTATGCAGGAGTTTGCTTCCGTTGGGGTTTTATGGTTGCTTGATAGTGGAGCAACAAATCATATGACCAGAAGCAAGGACTTGGTGGTGGACGTTCATCCCGACCCATCCATTACCACCCAAGTCTCCTTTGGTGATGATGCGATTTCAAATGTATTGGGTCTCGGTAAGCTGTTAATTTCTCCGGAACTTACAATTGAAAATGTTATGCTTGTTGAGACCCTCGCATACAATTTACTTTTCATTCTTGAACTTGCACTCTTGCTCTTTAGTACTTTCTTTGGCATTGATTCGATGGCCCTTTTGTGGAGAAACACTCTTAAAGTAGCCTTTCTTGGGCATGTTGATGTGGTTAGCCTTTGCTTGGCATGTTGTTGGACACAATCTCTACATGGTTAACTTTTTGGAGCGAGCCACTAAGACCGCAACTTGCCTAATGGCTAATGTTGATGTGGGATGGCTTTGGTATCGCCGTCTAACCCGTGTCAATATGAGATCTTTGCAAAGTCTCCTCAAAGGGGATCACGTTCTCGGAGTAACAAATGTGAGTTTCGCCAGAGATCATGCTTGCAGTGCATGTATTAAAGGAAAGATTCATGAGACAGCTCACCGCGCCATGATTATCATCTACACAAAAAGGACCTCAGAGTTCCTCGACATGGATCTCTTTGGTCCTCCATCCTATGATAGTCTTGGGGGAACAAAGTTTAACTTGGTGATAGCGGATGATTACTCAAGATATACCTGGGTATACTTTTTCAGAAGAAAGAGTGAGACTCAAAAAACCGTCATCAACTTTGCGAATAAATCTCAACGCCAACATAATGCAAATATATTGATGATCAGAAGCGAGAATGGCATCGAGTTCAATAACTACACCCTAAATTAATTTCTGAGTGATGAAGGAATCAAGCATCAATATTCTGCACCTTACACTCCTCAACAAAATGGTGTGGCATAAAGGAAGAACCAAACATTGATGGATGCAGCAAGAACCATGATGGTGGAGTTTAAATCTCCGTATAACTTTTGGGCCAAAGCCATCAACACCACATGTCATGCATCCAATCGGCTCTTCCTTTGAAAGGTTGAACAAGACTCCATGTGAAATTCTTATCGGAAACAAGCCCAACCTCAAGTACTTCTGGGGTTTGGCTGTAAGTGTTTCATTCTTAAGAAAGGTGCTCGATTGTCTAAATTTGAACCTAGAGCTCAAGAGGGCATATTTGTTAGTTATGCTACAAACTCTCGCGCTTACCGCGTCCTCAACAAGTCCTCAGGACTCATTGAGGAGACGTGTAATGTGGAGTTTGATGATAATAATGACTCCCAAGTGGAGCAAAGTGGTCTTTGTGATGTAGGTGATGAAATTACTCCCCAAGCCATAAGAAGAATGGGTGTGGGACAGTTCCTGCCCGTTGAGGAACCCCTTGTGGCTGAAGGAGAAGGACAATGTTCCACTCATACGGAACAATCACCAATGCAAGACCCACATGCTTCCGAAGAACATTCTAAAGTCCCTCATCCCCATGATCCTGATCAAGGAGAGATCAACGTCAAGATGGTCCTACACCAAATGATGTCCTTGATCCACCTCACCCCTTTGAGGATGCTCAAGATCAAGAGCAAGCTCAAGATCAAGACCAAGTTGAAGATCAAGACGAAGCGCAAGAAAAAAAAATCAAGCTCCAGATCAAGGGCAAACTCAAAATGGCGGTATAGATCTCAAACAGGTTTCTCAGCTTATCCCTTAGCAGATTCAAGAAACATGCGCTGCCAAGACTGCCAAAATGCTCAAAAATATTTCTCATATGCTGGAGAATGTCTACGGCAGCTTACAAAGAGGGGTAACCACACGTCATCAATTATCAAACTTTAGTGCACATCATGCAATGTTTTTCTTGCATTGAACCACTAAAGGTACAATAGGCTCTCGAAGACATGCATCGGGTTGAAGCCATGAGCGAAGAACTCAACAACTTCGAGCGCGAAAAAGTGTGGGGACTGGTTACAAGACCGAAGGAGAACCACAATATCATTGGGACAAAGTGGATCTTCAAGAACAAGCAAGATGCAAACGGTGTCGTCACTCCGAACAAGGCAATATTGGTAGCACAAGGCTACTCCCAAGTCAAGGGCATCGACTACGGTGAAACCTTTGATCATGTCACTCGCCTTGAATCTATTCGCATGTTGCTTGAATTTTCTTCTCATCATAACTTCATATTATACCAAATGGATGTGAAGAGTGCATTTCTTAATGGTCCCCTTAAGGAGTTGGTTTATGTCAAGTAACCCTCGGGGTTCGAGGATCCCAAGTTCCCTAATCATGTGCATGTTCTCGATAAGGCACTCTATGGCCTTAAACAAGACCCATGTGTGTGGTATGAGCACCTTACCGAGATGTTACATGACCGTGTATTTAAAATTGGGAAAATTGACCCCACTCTTTTTACTAAGAACGACAAGGGTAACTTGTTCATATGCCAACTATGTGTTGATGATATTATCTTTGATTCTGCAAACAAAGCTTTTAATGAATAGTTTGATGCGCAAATGAATAAAAAGTTTGAGATGTCTATGATGGGAGAGTTGAATTTTTTTCCATGGATTCGAAGGAAAGCAACAAACTCAAGGAACCTTCATCAATCAAGAAAAATAAACAGAAGACATGCTCAAAAGGTTCAAGATGGATAATATCAAATGAGCCAAGGCCAACACTCACATGCCTCTCAACTTCCATCTTGACCTCGATCCCGATGGTAAATGTAGGGACCCAACTTACGAGTTGTGTTCACCGAATGAACGTGTATAGTGATCCCAGAGGTTAATGCTCACATAACACACAAATACTGAATAACAAGAGTCTTACATCCATGATTAACGTCTGATACAAATAATGACCATTATGGTCAAGTGTTACATAGATAGGGCCATGAAGGCCAATCACACCAACTCAACTACTAGCGGAATCTTGGTAGTAAACATGAACCCATGCCATCAGCCTAACCAACAAGCATTCTAACTGGGAAGCGTCCTAGTTCGCGCGTTCGTCTCCGATGACGAATTCCTTTCCATGTTTCGGTTCCTCCATGTCTGGTTAATAACATAACCAGTGGCAAGACATTGAGTACTTTGATTGTACTCGCAAACAGCCCATGTTACGGGTTATGCAATTGAGCGAAATAAGAAGAATAATGCATCCTTTACGGCAAGCATGTTTTATTAATGCATAAACATGGTCAAGTATTTAGATGGTTATGCATCGCTAGGAAAAATAGAAACCATAAGAGTAGGATATATACATGAACATAAATATTCTGAGGGCTGAACACTTCATGTTCATCCTCCATGTCAAGTCATTAAACTTGACCAAGTAATCACTTTCTCATGTAACACCTTTATACACACGCACACTTGGTTTATGCGGAAATGACTGGACGTAGTATAAGTAGTGTTACCCAACTGTCCATGACCGTGTGCACGACTATTAGCATAGTTTGGCACTCTGCAGAGGTTGCATGTTGTACCCACGAGATTTGGGAAACTTCTGTGTCATCCACGACTCGCGGTATATAACATACCCGAGGTAAGTACTCGATCAATGCCTTTCCCCTAACGACACTAGAAAAAGAGTCCACTAGATTGGTACTCAGCCCACATGACGTGCGTCTTAGGAGCACCAACTCGGGACCATATCATCCATGGAGGGACCAACGATATACCCAGAACACGTAAAAACGACATAGTCGTCCTACCTGGCACGACCCCCTCACGAGAGTGACCATATCACTCCTGCCACTAGTAATGCGGGCTCCTTGCTAGCACGACCATAGTAATCAACACAACCCCATCCCATAAAGGGGTATGATGGTCGTACACGTAAGGTTGGGATAGTAGGAAATCTTAAATCTAATCCCATTTCTGAAACCACTCACACAAAACCTTTTAGGTACACCACTTCTTTCTCAAGTGGTCATCCAGCTCAACACCGTCACCCTCGGGCATTAGTGTCACCCGATGGGGTTTTTGTAAAACCTTTCTAATCACCTTTGTGTTAAAGTCACCATGCATATGCTCATCCTATGCATAAGACTACTGTCAACTTGTGAACTTTTATCAATGTGACCTTCATAGATGGTAAGGTCATGCTCAGTGCAAGTTCTCGAGAGTTGCCATCGGTAACACCATACCTGGGTGTACCGATTAATCATGACTATATGCATCGGAACAAAGTAATCAACATGACATGCATAAAACATTCTCACACGTGGTCAAAGGGTTGCTTGTCTTGATCAGCTAGGTATCGAGGGTCTTCGAGGTCTTCGGGTCCTAGTTCTCCGTCAATAGTGTGATCTATCGTCGTAATAGAAATAATAATAATAAAGATCACAACGAAACATAGAGTAAAAACACTCATAAAAAATGTTAACCTACTGTGTAAAATCCTATATTTATTTATAAAAATGTATGTTTCTGGTTTTGGACTAAAAAAGTATTTTGAAGTCTTTTTAACATAAGTTAAAAATACTTAAAGTAGGTTTTAAATTAAACCTCTACACAAGAGTTGTTATAATTTTTTTATAAACAACACTGTTAAATACTACATAATTTTACAAGAATTATGGTGGAAAAATATTTAAATTTGGATAAATATTTAATCTTGTGGATTTACTTTAAAAACAAGATTAAAATACAAAGAGAAAATCCAGCTCAGTGTCCTGGCTCGGCCGGCCCAGCTGGTCAACTAGCCAGCCAGCCATCCAGCCCACGCGCGCACGCCGCCGGGTTTAAACCTGACGCGCGGGGCCTTGCGTCCAACGACTGCGGGAAGGAAGAGAGAGATGATACGGCCGCTGACAGGTGGGTCCCCCCTATCGGGGTCGTCTTCTACCTCTGGACAGAGGGGAGGTAGAGCTCACCGGCAGCAGTTCCAGGGCTCTCGAGGTCAGGAGAGTGTGGGAATAGACTCGTGACTTCTCCACCTACCAGATGACGGTCAAAGGGACGATGGAGGTGTCCTGTGTCGCTGGCGTCAACGAAGCCGCGTAAGCGACCATTCGGGAAGGTATCGGAATCGATGCTGCGAGCAGGGGAAGGATGGGGGAGTGGTGAAGGAAGCTCAGGAGGTCTATTTGATCACGGGGAAGGAGAAATGAGCTTGGGAGCGTGCATGTATCCCGAGATCAAAGGAACCCCGACTCGGCGGCTCCTCGGTCGATCTCGAATACCGGGGCTCTCTTAGTTCCAATGGGGTACTGGGGTGGTCGATTGGAGTGGAGAGGGAGGTTCTGGTGGTGCAGAGGACTGCGAGAGTGTCCTATTTGTAGGCTAGCAACGCGTCATCGAGTGGAGGTGCGCCGGTGGTTTTGCTATGGCGGCAGGAGAGGGAGAGAGGACTCAAGCGCGAAACTGTGGTTTGCGGACGTGGTTTAGGACCGCACGACATCTTCCGGAGGAGCGGGGGTACCTCCTTGGCGTGTCGAGGTGCGCAGGGTCCTTCTGGCCACTTTGTCCGCACGCGGGCACGTGTCACCAGGGGCAGATGAGAGGCGGAAAAGAGGGGCCCGACGCTGTCGTGGATGCAGTCAATGGTGTGGTCAAAGAGGGGCAACTGGGGGAGGCGAGAACCAGACGGTGATATTCCCGTGGGGCTCAGGTGCGCCCTGTAGTGCGTCCAGAGCATAGTTTTTGCATGCCACGACATGTTGGCCCGCTCTGGCGCGTCTTGGCCGTGTCTAGCGTGTCTGGCAGACGGGGTAAATGCCCTTTGGGTGCTAGGAACTGGGAGGATCAAGCTAGCCAAAGAGAGAGGGTCAAAGGTGTTCTACCATCCTTGGTCCAGGAGCTAAATGAAGATTTTGGCTTCCTCTCTTTGAACTAGAGCTGGGCCTCTCACTTGCAGTTGAGGAGGGGCACATGCCATCCGTGACACGAATTTGGAGTGAAGGGAGTGAGTGTGGTGGTTGCTAAATGCTGTTTTACAATTCTGGCACAAGGTGTTTGATGCAAGTTTGGGGAATTTAACTTCCTCCAAATGCATTGAAAATGAACAGGAATTGTTTTCAGGCTTAATTAGGAGGCTCTACCAAATTTGAGCTCCATTGGACAAGTGTCACAATGCAAACTTTTAAATACCCACAAATGGGTTGATCTGCATTTTTGTGAGAAGATGTGAGTAAATCAATCCCAAAAAACAAATTTTTGGCATGATCCCCTTATTCGAGGTATTGAGCACTTCTGCAAAGTTTGAGAACAAATGGACAAATTTCATAATGTAGAGTTGCTCCAACTTGATTGTGGTCATACATGGTTTTTGAATGATTTGGTGATTCAAATCACCTTTGATGGAGGTGAAACTTGGCAGGATCACCAAATAGGGCATGTAGGACACACTTGAGTTTTCTGGGATTTATTGAGAAAATTTCCTTTGGAAATATTTCAAAAGATTGAAAGAGACAGATTTTATTTTCAAAGGTTTCTCAATTATTTTGAATAGAACTAGGAGTTGAAACTCATATGTACGGAAAATATATGTCCTCTCGGTATACCCAACTTTTTCTCAAATCTTTCTAAGGTTGAAAAATAATTTTTCATGCAGAAATACCATTTCTGGCCTTAGAAAAGGACATATAAATAAAATATATAAATAATTTTAAAAATAATTATTTAATGGTTTAGAAGAGTTATAATCACCTCGGAATCAAAATACAATCTTTGGTTGATGACACTCCCTTGAATTCAAGGGCTTGCAATGCAATCCCAAAGCAAGGTTTTGATTTATAAAAATAACTAAAAGGGATTTTTATGAAAATATTATTTTGAAAAATAACTTTAAAATATCTTCTTACAAGCACACACAGACAACAATGACAAACAAGTCACTCATGGCATTCTCTTAAAAAGTTTTAATTCATACCAAATTTTGAAGGAGAGACAAACTGAGGTGAAAACAGGGTGTGATAGTTAAGGTGTGGATCAAAAGGTATATTGCTCTATGATCGGATCTCTTCCTTACCTTTGTGCATCTAGACCAGATATTATGTTGAGCGTGGGAATTTGTGCATGATTTAAATCCGCACCTAAGGAAAGTCACTATGTAACGGTCAAGCAAATCTTTCGATATTTGGCTCATACCCATAACTTTGGCTTATGGTATCTGAATGGGGCTTCATTTGATATCACGTGATATTCGGAATTGGATTGGGCAGGAGACCATGAGGATAGGAAGTCAACTTTCGGAGGTTGCCAATTCCTTGGCCGCTCTCTAGTAAGTTAGTCTTCCAAGAAATAAAATTGTGTTTCTCTCTCATCCACCGAGGCTAAATATGTAGCTGCTGCGAGTTGTTGTGCTCAGTTGTTATGGATGAGGCAAACTTTAAAGGATTACATTGTGACTTGTGAAAAAGTGCCTCTTTACTGTGATAATATCAGCTCTATCTTAATCTCCAACAACTCGGTTCAACATTGCAAGACAAAGTACATCAGTAATCGTAACCACTTCATCCGGGAGGATACCAAGCGTGGGGAGATTGACCTCGTTTACCTCAACACTAATGATCAGCTCGCAGATCCCTTCATGAAGCCTTTAAATGAAGTAAGATTTCGTGAGTTCAGGCATGAGCTAAATATCGTTGATTTTGGAAATGTGGATTGAAATTAGGCACAACCACCACTCTCATCATTTCATTTTTTTTAGATGTAGGCATGAATCTAGGGGGTGTTGTTCTCTCAATGAACTCCCTCCCCTAATTATGCATGAATCGATCAAGTCTTTCACATTCATCACTGATGGTGATCCATGTGCTTCAAAGACGAGTTTTGGTCATGGGCCCAAGGTTAAAATCTTCGCGGTGCCATACCAACCGACTCAAACATAGGTGGCCTCGTCCACCGCCCCTCATACACACAAGTTCTTTTCATTAAATTGCTTGAACATTCACTCCACAATGCATTCTTATTCCCGTTGTGCATTCTTTCAAAGTGGAGTACCTTCTTTTATTTTGTGGCTTTATTCTCACCTCTGTGTTGCCAAATAAATTGCCATCTTATATGGTTCCTGTTTTTTGGGTTACACGCGGTACTACTGTGCTAATGGGCGGTACTACCGCATGAGCGGTACTACCATGCTGATGGGCCGCACTACCGCCTCCGGGACTTCGTGGGGAGTTAAGATCGGGGTAGGGGGAGTTCTAACTCCCCCATACCCATTCCCCCCTCTCCTCATGAGAGCTCTCTGTGGCTACCAAGAACATCATGGGAGGTCGGCTCCGGATCACTCTATCCGTGCCGCCCTCCCATTTTTCGTCCGGAGGGATCTCCCATCCCATCTCCCTCGTGCCATGGACCCCGATACTACCCTCGATCCCCATCTCTCTCATGGTATTTTATTGGATCTTGATCGATGGCAATTCAGTGGATTCCTTGTTTAGTTTGTTTTTCCATGGCATGTGTAGGATGGATGTATGATAGTGTGTTGCAATAAGTTTGGTACTTGCAGTAGAGATGTGTGAGATGGAGAGATCCGGCACTGCCACCTCCATTGACAACAGTTATATGCTATCGCCCATGGGGCGGTGCTACCTCTTCAGAACAAGTACCGCTCTTGCACAGCGGTACCGCTCCTGCACAGTTGTACTACCGCCCTGGCACCTGCACCATTTTTCCTTCCTGCATCTACCCATCTCTGTTCTAGTTTTCTATTTGACTCTTGTAGTTTGTTTACACATGTTTTCCTTCCATTCTTCTTGTGAGTTCCACGTGCTGGATCTAGTCCTATTTATCGTTGCATGAACCCCAAGCGTGTCTCCAAGCGGCCACGTGCATTTGAGCAGGAAACTGCTAGTTCCAGTGCTCAGCCACAAAAATGGACTATGAGGAGGATAGTCGGTAAGAAGAATAGACACAAAGAGCCCCAAGAGTTGCCTCAAGAAGAGTTTGTTGTGTTGCGCGAGTAGAATACCTATTTTGTGCCCAGGATGATGCTCTTGCACGGCGTCCGTTTTGGAACAAGACTCAGTCTCTTATCTATTCCAAGATCATCAAGACAACAACCAACCTCTTTGTGGACGTTAAGAGCATTGATATGGGACACATGATCTCTAATCCCCACACTACTTATTTTGCTAAAGCTCAGGCTCTCTGTGAGAAGTGGGGTGTTGGTCCTATCATCCACTTCAACAAGGACTTTGACAGCGAGATCGTGGCTCTATTTTATGCCACTGTTCACTTACCTGATGGTGAGGAAAGGCGCTTGACCTGGATGACTGGTGACCTGTGATGCACTCTGATTGGGCGATGTTTATAATCTCTCTGGGTATTGCTAACAAGGGTCTGGATGAGCCTACTAGCCCGAGGCCTCAAACTGAGGGTATTCCTGCTATTCATTAGTCCAAGCTCATTTGTTACTCGAGGATTGTGAGGACTGCCAAGGGTGATCATACCGAGCTTATGCCTTTTCTGGACATCATGCACATGATCTTTCACAACTCTGTGTTTCCTCGTGTTGGGAACAAGGACCAGGTGCACTCCTATCTTGTCAACCTCCTTCTTTTCTGCGAGAAGGAGCGTCAGCGCGAGTCCACCTTGGATATTTCCCACATTATGTGGATGGAGTTGAGGTCTGCTGTGTTTGACAAGAAGAAGGTGCACATATATGCTCCGTATCTGTTCAAGCTGATTCAGGACACCTGGAATGCTGCCTTTCCTACTGAGGTGATGGTGACTGATCACATGGTCTCTCATGGTGTGCTCAAGCTCCGTGCGAAGGAGAATTGGGGTGTTGCACGTGCTATCCCAGAGAATGTTGTTGTTGACTCAAATGACGAGCCTAAGCCCGACTAGGACTTTGTTCCCAGATCCGAGATTGGACCTTCTTGGGACACCAAGCTTAGGAAGAAGATGAAGGCTCTTTTCTACTTCCAAGCGAAAGGTTAGTACAAGGCGCATGTCCATTCCAAGAAGGCGCGCAGCCGTGACAAGATGATCATGCGGAAGGTTGGCCTTGATGTCCAGATTGGTTCAGAGGACAAGATCACTGATGAGGAGGACTGGATAAAGGCCAACTGTCAGTGGACGAAGTCTCACGAGGAGGTGGCTGCTGAGGAGGAGGTGTCTACCGAGGAGGAGTCTGCTGCTTCAGATGAGTCTGAGGGAGATGATGACAAGGACTACACAGGTTCTCTTGTCTCCTCTTTTTGGTGTCTCTATGCCAAAGGGGGACAAAGTATCATAGTTTAAGATGGATTTGCCTTGCTGAGTCATGAGTGTGTTTATTTGCATTTGCTTTCTCTATCTTGTTAACTCGTTTATTACTTGGTTTGGTTTGTTTTTGTCCAAGACTTGTGTGTGAAGTTATGTATGGTGTAAGACATATGCTATCCCATCTATCATGTTATGTCTTTACCTTTGTGATATGTTTGCTTATTATTATTTTTACTACATTCTGTTCTCACGAGTATATAGCCTTGTCTATAAAATATAGGAGGAATATTGATCCTAGTGTGTGCTCTTTGCATTCCAAAAGCATATTTAAATAGAGCACACATCTAGGGGGAGCCCGTCTATATTTTGTAGGTTTTGGGATTGCCTAAGAATTCTTAGTTCATTTTTTGGCAAATCCCGTATTGTCATCAATCCACCAAAAAGGGGGAAATTCTAAGAGCATAATTTCTCCTAGGTAATTTTGGTGGGTGATGACGGTACCATTTGCGGACTAATCGTGTGCGATATGCTTTCAGAGAATTATCACGTGGCACGAGACGGTTTTATTCCCCTTAGTAAAAGTGAAGACGGTGCTTAGCTATTGATTTAGGGTTGGTGGCCTCGACTCATAGATAATCCCGTACTTTCACGAGGGGATCCGCGTTCGGAAAAGTTGGGTGGAAAACTAACTCTCGTTTTTCTCCCCATCCCTTTTCTAGAGCAAAGGAGCTGCCCTATTTCACGTGCCCACAAAGTTCACAAGTGGTAGTACCGGCCTCGCAAGCAATAGTACCGCCCTCGTGAGCAGTAGTACCGCTCGAGCGATACTGTCGCCCACCAGTGTTGGGCCTTCTTCCGTTTATTTCTATTCTGTGGTATCGGGGTGGGGGGGCTTTTATTTTTCTGAGCGGAAGTACCGCACGGGGAGGGGTGTGGAGCGGTAGTATCGCCGGAGAGGTCGTACCGCCCTGTGCACGGTATTACCGCTTAATTGGGCGAGTAAGCGGTTGTTAACGGACAGATTCTCCCCCACTATAAATAGGGGTCTTCTTCCCCGAGGAGACTTTACCTTCTTCCTCTCCAGCTCCATTGTTGCTCCACAAGCTCAAACTTGTCTGATCTCCCTCCCTAGCCATCAACTCTTTGTAATTCTCTTTCTTTTTCTTCTCTTTCCTTTTCTATTCGTACTTCTACTTTTTATGCCATTTTTGAGCTTATTATGTCATTTTGGAGGAAAATAAGCTAAGTATATGACATTTATGAGCTAGCCAAGGTTATTATGCCATTTGTGACCAAACTAAGTTAATAATGTCATTTTGGACGAAAATAAGCTAACTATATGAAATTTATGAGGTAACCAAGGTTGGTATGCCATTTGTGAGTTAACTAAGTTAATCATGTCATTTTGGAGGAAAATCAGCTAAGTATATGACATTTATGAGCTAACCAAGGTTATTATGCCATTTTTGACCTAACTAAGTTAATTATGTCATTTTAGAGGAAACAAGCGAAGTATATAACATTTATGAGCTAACCAAGGTTATTATGCCTTTTCTGACGTAACTAAGCTAATTATGTCATAAATTAACTAAATAAGCTAATTATGTCATTTTGAAGGATAATTAGCTAAGAAGAAGAAGAAGAAGACTAGAAGAAGAAGAAGAAGAAGAAGAAGAAGAAGAAGAAGAAGAAGAATAAGAAGAAGAAGAAGAAGAAGATGATGATGAAGAAAAGAAGACAAGAATAAGACTAAGAAGAAGAAGAAGAAAAGAAAAATAAGAAGAAGAAGAAGAGGAAGAAGACTAGAAGAAGAAGAATAAGAAGAAGAAGAAGAAGAAGAAGTCTAGAAGAACAATAAAAATAAGAAGAAAGAGAAGGAAAATAGTAAGAAGAAAGAAATAAGAAGCTCATTTTTCTTATTTTCTTCTTTTTTCCTTTCCTCTTCTATTCTTTCTTTTTATTTTTATTCCATTTTTGAGCTTATTAAGTCATTTTGGAGGAAAGTACGCTAAGTATACGATATTGATGAGCTAACCTAGGTTATTATACCATTTTGGAACTAACTAAGCTAATTATGCCATTTTAGAGGAAAATAAGCTAAGTATATGGCATTTATGAGCTAAGCAACGTTATTGTACCATTTTTGACCGAACTCTAATTATGTTATTTTGTAGAAAAACAAGCTAAGTATATAACATTTTTGAGCTAACCAAGGTTATTATGCTATGTCTAACTTATCTAAGCTAATTACGTCATTTTGGAGGATACTTATCTAAGAAGAAGAAGAAGAAGAAAAAGAAGATGATAATGATGATGATGATGATGTGATGAAGAAGATGAAGAAGAAGTAGAATAAGACGAAGACTCGAAGAAGAGGAAGAAGAAGACAAGAAGAAGAAGAAGAAGAAGAAGAAGACTAGAAGAAGAAGAAGAAGAAGACTAGAAGAACATGAAGAAGAAGAAAAAGAAGACGAAATAGAAGGATAATAGTAAGAAGAAAGAAAGAAGAAGCTCATTCTTCTTCTTTTATTCCTTCTTTTTCTTCTCTATCCTCTTCTACCATTTCCTTTTATGCCTTTTTAGCTTATTATGCTATTTTGGAGGTATATAAGCTAAGTACATGAAATTTACGAGCTAACCAATGTTATTATACCATTTTTGACCTAACTAAGCTAATTACGTCATTTTGGAGGATAATAAGCTAAGTATATGAACTTTATGAGCTAACCAAGGTTATTATGCTATTTCTGACCTAACTAAGCGATTTATGTCATCTTAGAGGAAAACAAGCTAAGTATATAACATTTATGAGCTAACCAAGGTTATTATGCTTTTTCTAGCCTAACTAAGCTAATTATGCAATAAATGAACTAAATAAGCTAATTATGTCATTTCGGAGGATAATTAGCTAAGAAGAAGAATAATAATAATAAGAAGAAGATGATGATGATGATGATGATGATGAAGAAGAAGAAGAAGAAGATCATGATAATGAAGAAGACGAAGATGTAGAAGAAGAAGAAGAAGAACACTAGAAGAAGATAAAGAAGAAGAAGAAGAAGACTAAAAGAAGAAGAAAAAGAAGAGGAAAGAGACGGAAAATAGTAAGAAGAAAGGAAGAAGAAGCTCATTCTTCTTCTTTTACTCTTTCTTTTTCTTTTTCCTCTTCTATTCTTTATTTCTCTTTTTATGCCATTTTTTAGCTTATTATGTCATTTTAGGGGAAAACAAGATAAGTATATAATATTTATGAGTTAACCAAGGTTATTATGTCATTTCTCACCTAACTAAGCTAATTATGTCATAAATGAACTAAATAACACAATTATGTCATTTTGGAGGATAATTAGCAAAGAAAAAGAAGAAGAAGAAGAAGAAGAAGAAGAAGAAGAAGATGGAGAAGAATATGATGATGTTGATGTGGCGAAGAAGATGAAGAAGAAGTAGAAATCAAAGAAAAAGAAGACTAGCAGAAGAAGAAGAAGACTAGACGAAGAAGAAGAAGAAGAAGAAGAAGAAGAAGAAGAAGAGAAGAAGAAGAAGCCAAAAGAAGAAGAAGAAGACTAGAAGAAGAAGAAGAATAAAAAGAAGATGAGTGAGAAGGAAAATAGTAAAAATAAAGAAATAAGAAGAATAAGAAGACTAGAAGAAGAAGAACATGAAGAAGAAGAAGAAGAATAGAAGAAGAAGAATGCTAGAAAAAGAAGAACAAGAACAACAAGAAGAAGATTAGAAGAATAAGAAGAAGAATAAGAAGAAGAAGAAGAAGAAGAAGAAAAAAGAAGAAGAAGAAAGAGAGGGGAAATAGTAAGAAGAAAGAAAGAAGAAGCTCATTCTTCCTGCTTTATTCTTTATTTTTCTTCTCTTTCCTCTTGTATTCTTTCTTTTACTTTTTATGCCATTTTTTAGCTTATTATGTCATTTTGGAGGGAAATAAGCTAAGTATATGCCACTTATGATCTAGCAAAGGTTATTATGCCATTTGTAACCAAACTAAATTAATTATGTTATTTTGGAAGAAATAAGCTAACTATATGAAATTTATGACGTAACCAAGGTTGTTATGCCATTTGTGATGTTGAGGAAAATAAGCTAAGTATATGACATTTATGAGCTAACCAAGGTTATTATGCCATTTTTGACCTAACTAAGCTAATTATGTCATTTTAGAGGAAACAAGCGAAGTATATAACATTTATGAGCTAACCAAGGTTATTATGCCTTTTATAATCTAACTAAGCTAATTATGTCATAAATGGACTAAATAAGCTAATTATGTCATTTTGGAGGATAATTAGCTAAGAAGAAGAAGAAGAAGAACAAGATGATGATGATGATGATGATGAAGGAGATGAAGAAGAAGATGATTAACTAGAAAAAGAAGAAGAAGATGATGATGATGATGATGATGAAGAAGAAGATGATGATGAGGATGAAGAAGAAGAAGAAGAAGAAGAAGAAGATGATGATGATGATGATGATGATGAAGATGAAGATGAAGAAGAATAAGAGGAAGATGATGATGAAGAAGAAGAAGAAGAAGAAGCAGATGCAGAAGAAGCAGAAGCAGAAGTAGAAGAAGCAGAAGCAGAAGAAGATGAAGTAGAAGCAGAAGTAGAAGTAGAAATATAAGAAGGAGAAGAAGAAGCAGAAGAAGCAGAAGAATAATAAGAAGAAGAAGAAAGAGAAGGAAAATAGTAAGAAGAAAGAAATAAGAAGCTCATTCTTCTTCGTTTATTGTTTTTTTCTTTCCTCTTCTATTCTTTCGTTTTCTTGTTATTCCATTTTTGAGCTTATTATGTCATTTTCGAGGAAAGTAAGTTCAGTGTACGACATTTATGAGCTAACCGAGGTTATTATGCCTTTTTTGACCCGACTAAGTTAATTATGCCATTTTGGAGGAAAATAAGCTAAGTATATGACATTTATGAGCTAAGCAATGTCATTATACCATTTTTGACCGAACTAAGCTAATTATGTCATTTTAAAGGAAAACAAGCTAAGTATATATCATTTTTGAGCTAAGCAAGGTTATTATGCAATTTCTAACTTAACTAAGCTAATTATGTCTTAAATGAACTAAATAAGCCAATTATGTTATTTTGGAGGATAATTTTCTAAGAAGAAGAAGAATAAAAACTAGATGATAATCATGATGTGATGAAGAAGATGAAGAAGAAGTAGTAGAAGAACAAGACTAAATGAAGAAGAAGAAGAAGACTAGAAGACGAAGACAAAGAAGAAGAAGAAGAAGAAGAAGAAGAAGAAGGAGAAGAAGAAGATGATGATTATGAAGAAAATAAGACTAGAAGAATAAGAAGAAGGAGAAGAAGAAGTAGAAGAAGAAGAAAAGAAGGCTAGAAGAAGAAGAAGAAGAAGACTAGAAGAACAAGAAAAACAAAGAAGAAAGAGAAGGAAAATAGTAAGAAGAAAGAAATAAGAAGCTCACTCTTCTTCTTTTATTCTTTTTTCCTCTTCTATTATTTCTTTTTCTGTTTATGCCATTTTTTAGCTTATTAAGTCATTTTCGAGGAAAGTAAGCTAAGTATACGACATTTATGAGTTAACCAAGGTTTTTATGCCATTTTTGACCTAACTAACCTAATTATGCCATTTTGGAGGAAAAAAAGCTAAGTATATGGTGCTTATCAGCTAAGCAACATTATTATACCATTTTTGACCGAACTATGCTAATTATGTCATTTTAGAGGAAAACAAGGTAAGTATATAACATTTTTGAGCTAACCAATGTTATTATGCCCTTTCTAACTTAACTAAGCTAATTACGTCATCAATGAACTAAATAGGCTAATTATGTCATTTTGGAGGATAGTTATCTAAGAAGAAGAAGAAGAAGAAGAAGAAGAAAAATAAGATGATAATGATGATGATGATGATGTGATGAAGAAGATGAAGAAGAAGTAGAAGAAAAGAAGACTGGATGAAGAATAATAATAATAAGAAGAAGACTAGAAGAAGAAGAAGAAGAAGAAGAAGGAGAAGACTAAAAGAAGAAGAAGAAGAAGACTAGAAGAACATCAAGAAGAAGAAAAAGAATAAGAAAGAGTAGGAAAACAGTAAGAAGAAAGAAAGAAGAAGCTCATTCTTCGTCTTTTATTCCTTCTTTTTCTTCTCTATCCTGTTCTACTATTTCCTTTTTTTGCCTTTTTAGCTTCTTATGCCATTTTGGAGGAATATAAGCTAAGTATATGAAATTTATGAGCTAACCAATGTGATTATGCCATTTTTGACCCATCTAAGCTAATTATGTCATTTTGGAGGAAAATAAGCTAAGTATATTAACTTTATGAGCTAACCAAGGTTATTATGCCTTTTCTAGCCTAACTAAGCTAATTATGTAATAAATGAACTAAATAAGCTAATTATGTCATTTTGGAGGATAATTAGCTAAGAAGAAGAATATGAATAAGAAGAAGAAGGAGGAGGAGGAGATGATGATGAAGAAGAACAAAAAGATGATGATATTGAAGAAGATGAAGAAGATGTAGAATGTGGGGACCCCGACTTACGGGTCGAAGTCGCCGAATGAACGTGCTCAGTGATCCCAGAGATCAATGCTCACTGAACACAGAGATACCAACTATTAAGAGTCTTACATCCAAGTGCCGAATAATTACATCTCGTCAGGTTCACAAGGTAGGGCCTATAAGGACAAATCACACGGATACAACTAGTGGCGGAAATCTTAGGGTTAAGCGGGTGTCCATCCTGTCAGCCTACACCAACAAGCATTCTAACTGGGAAGAGTCCTAGTTTGCAGGGCCGCTCCGAAGACGTACTCTTCTCCAAACTCGGGTCCTTCCATGTCTGGTCAATAATATAACCAGTGGCAAGCCAATGAGTACTTTTGGATGTACTCGCAAACAGCCCATGATTTGAATGATGCATTTGAAAGGATAACAAGTAATATGCATCTTCGGTGGGTAACATCTTGGTTGTAAATAAACATGATCATGGATGTACAACATAAGCTAAATGCTGATTTGAAGAACAGGTTACAGATATCAACATATCTGTCAAGGGCTGAACACTCCGGGTTCACCCTATATGCCAGGTCACAAAACTTGGTCATATCAACCATTTTAAATTAACACCATTTACCACATACTCACACACTATTGGTTTATGCGAAAATGACTGGACGTAGTTTAAGCAGCACCACCCAACTGTCATTGACCGTGGACATGGCTATTCGAATAGTTTTACACTCTGCAGAGGTAGTACGCTGGACCCACGAGATCCAGGAAACTTATGTATCATCCACGACTCGCTGTATGTAACATACCCGAGGTAAGCACCCGATCAATGCCTTTCCCCTGACGATACTAGACAAAGAGGTCCACTCGATTGGTACCCAGCCCACATGTTGTACGTCTTACGAGCACCGACTGTGGACAGTAGCAACCATGCGGGGACCAAAGGTGTGCCTGGAACACGTAAAAATGGCATAGTCGCCCTACCTGGCATGACCCTATCACGAGAGTGACCACACATCACTCCCGCCACTAGTAATGTGGCTCTTTGCTAGCACCGACCAGAGTAATCAACAAAGACCCGTCCCATAAAGTGGTAATGTGGTCATACATGTAAGGTTGGGACGGTCGACACATCATAAATCTAATCCCATTTCCGAAACCACTCACACCAAAATACCCGATGCACCACTTCACCAAGAGTGGCCACCTAACTCATCATCACCGTCGGGCATTAGTGGCACCCGACGGGGTTTTCATAAACCTATGATTTATACCAACACCATGTTGATGCTACTACTATTCTACCTTTACTTGTCAACATGATATTAGCGTGATCCTCATAGGTGGTAGGATCAAGCTCAACATGCAAGTGCTCCATAGGAGCCATCGGTAACATCACTTTAATGATTTACCGATACTTATGATCACATGCATCGGAAATATTTGCTACACTAGCATGCAATATAACATATACTCAGACATGGTCGAGGAGTTGCTTGCCTCGGTAAGCTTAGTATCCGGGGTTTTCAAGGTCTTCAAGTCCAACTTCTTTGTCACACGGGTTTTCTATTGTCGTAATAAATAAAAGCAATAACTAGCTCACGCACAAACATATCACAAAGTTACTTTAAAAATGTTGTTCAATTCTGATAAATCAATATTATTATTTTAAAAATATTAGTAACTGGTTTTAGTGAAATAATATTTTTAAAATCAATATAACATAAGCAAAACTATTCCAAATTAACCCTTTTTATAATTATAAAACAGAATAGTTGTTATAAAAATTCATCCAAGGGTTCTGTTAAATAGTACACATTTTTAGGAAAATAAAAGTGAAGGAATCATAATTTTTCATTCGCTAAATCTTTTTATAAAAATCATTTAAAATCAACTTTTAAATGAAAATAAAAGGACAACATCCCTCGCCTCGCTTGGCGTCGTACTGGGCCGACCGAGTGGCCAGCCAACAACCCGCCCAGGCGCTCGCCATCAGGTTAGAACCAGACGCACGGGCCCCTGCGGTCAGTGGGTGCGGGCAGCGATGGACAGAGAGATGGGCCACCAACAGGTGGGGCACACCTGTCGGGGTCGTCTCCTACCTCTGGCTAGAGAGGAGGAGGAGCACGTCGGCGTGGCTACCGACGTCCTCAGGCCCTAACGACGACAGGAATGGGTCCGACTCGTCATCGCCTACCTATTGGTGGTCGAGTCAGCGACGGAGGGGCTCTGGTTCACCGGCGACGAGGTTGCCGCGGTGGAGGGGTTTTGGGTGAAGATGGAGCTGGCAGGTACGGGCACGAATTCTCTCTGGGAAGAGAGGGGAAAGCTTCCTGGGGTCACGGGGAGTGTTTTGGTGGGCAGAGGGATGCGAGAGCCGACGTGTAGCCGGAGATCGATCGGAGCTCCGAGGCGGAGGTGCCTCGGTCGATCTCGAGCACCGAGGCTCTGCTTGCTCAACAGGGTGGCTAGGGAGGTGATTGAGGTCTCGGTAAGGTGGAGTGAGGGGTTCTGGAGCGAGGGGAGGTGTTATATATAGGTCCACGGCTGTGAGCTGACTCGGGAGGGTCGGTGATCCGCCGTGGTGTGCATGGCGTGCAGAGAGAGGATGGGCGAAACCACGGTCTCAGGACGTGGTTTTGGACCTCCAGGACTCACTGCGACAGAGAGGGAGAGAGGAGAGGTGCGCTATTGTGGTCGCGGTCCTCTGGCGCTTCTGGTGCGCGCGGGCACGCATCGCACCGGCTCTTAGCACGGCAGAGAAGGGGCCCTGGGGGCTTCCTGATGCAGAGAGGCTGTCGGGGGATAGGAGAGACACCGCGGGGAGGCTGGAACTGGCCGAGGGACTCGCCCCCACCTCGGTTGTTCTCTGTAGCGCACCTAGAGCGCAGCTTTGGCATGCCAGGGCATGCTGGCGCGCTCTGGGGTGCCTTGGACGTGTCTAGCGTGTCCTGGGCACTGGCTTGGAGATTCCTAGCCGTTGGAGTCCCGTGGGAGCCTCGGCTGGTCAAAGGAAGACAGGAAAACAGGTGCTGTCAGCCTTGGGCTGAAGCTCAAATTGAAGGTTTTGGTTTATCTACTTTGAACAAGAGAGGGGCCACTTGACTGGAGTTAGGCACTGATCTCAGCCACCTAATCTATGAGTTTGAGAGAAAGGGATTGGGTTTAGCTGGGGTTTGGAGGGGTTTTACCCAACTGTTAGAAAGTGCTCTAAAGTGGTTTGAGGTGGTTGCACCCCACCATTCGCTATGCAACTTAACAGGATTGGGTTTGGTGCTAAAACATGGGGCTACACCAAGTTTGACCTCCATTGGACAAGTTTAGCTTTGTAAACGTGAAAACATCCCTAAATGACCAGATCTGATCCTTCCAAATCGAGTGTGGGAAAATCAAGTCCCACAAATCCCATTTTTGGCACGGAGTCCTCATTTGAGGTACTAGGCACTCCTGCAACATTTCAACTCCATTGGATAAACTTTGCTATGTAGAGTTGCTCTAACATCATACTGGACAGAAGGGGTTTTGGAATTATTTGGTAACCATAACCACCTTGGATCAAGGTGAAACTTTATATGGGCACCAAATATGGCTTAGGGAATCTACTGGAATTTTCTAGGAATTTATGGGGAATATTTCCTTTGGAAATATTTCAAAAGGTCAAACCAGACAGAAAAGGTTTTCAGGGTTTTACTCAAATAATTGTAATATAAATAGGGGTTGAAAACCTTATGTATGGAAAATACATGTCCTTTTGAGTATCTCCAAATTTTCTCAGATTTTTCTAAGGCAAAAAAGTATTTTTTTCCAAAGAGGAATATCATTTCTGGCCTCACAAATGGACATGCAAATACAATTGGAAAATAATTCGTACAATAATTATTTTATGGTTTTGGTGAACTAAAATGGTGTCAGAACCAAATCACCAACTTTGGGTAAGACCACTTCTTGCCATCAAGGACTTGTAGTGCAGCCCAAAGCAGGGTTTTGCATTAACCAGAAATAACAAAAAGGGTTTTGAAAATAATTAGGTTAGGAGAAATATGGTTTTTGATATCACACAATCAAGCATACAAGCATACAATGACAATCATGGCACTCAAAACATTAGTTTTGAAAAAGTTTTAACAAACTCAGATTTTTGAATTACACAAGAAGTGATAGTGAAAACAGGCTGTGACAGACCTATCCCCCTTACAAGAATCTCGTCCCCGAGATTCCTAAACTAGGTGCTAAAAAGGTACGAAAACTCAGATCGGAGATAGTCTTCACGCTCCCATGTTGCTTTTGCTTCGGTGTGGTTGCTCCACTAAACCTTGAAATACTTAATGGTGCGGCTTCTGGTGCAACGCTCTGCTTCATCCAGGATGCGGATCGGCCTCTCATGATAAGTGAGATCTAGCTGAAGGTCAATGGCCTAATGTTCAATGTCCTTATAAATATGTGGAAGGTTTGGCGCTTGAAAACACTTCTAAAGTTGTGACACGTGGGAGACGTTGTGCACACCTGAAAGTTCCGGAGGTAGCTCCAACTGGTAAGCAACTTCTACACGCCTTGCCGTGATCTTAAAAGGTCCTGTGAACCTTGGAGCAAGTTTCCCCTTGACATGGAAATGCTTGGTTCCCTTGAGAGGGGTGACGCGGAGGTACACCTGGTCTCTGGAAACGAACTCCACTTCTCTGCGGTGAGAATCCGCATAGCTCTTTTTTTGTGACTTGGCTGCCTTCAAATTTTCTCGGATGAGCTGCACCTTACTTTCTGCCTCTTGCTGAACTTCCGGCCCAAAAATCAACCGTTCACCGGTTTCGGACCAGTTGAGAGGGGTGCGGCACTTTCGTCCGTACAATACTTCGAATGGGGCCATCTGGAGACTGGACTAGTAGTTGTTGTTGTATGAGAACTCAGCGAATGGCAGACAGTCTTCCCATTTGGCACCATGTGCAAAGACACAAGCACGGAGCATATCCTCGAGTATCTGGTTTACTCTTTCTATTTGTCTGCCCGTCTGCGGGTGGAAAGCAGTGCTTAAAGAGAGCTTCGTTCCGAGGGCTTCTTGGAACTTCTTCCAGAATCTTGAGGTGAACTGCATGCCTCGGGCAGATCCAATATCCTTGGGAACTCCGTGGAGACTCACTATACAATGGATGTACAGACTAGCCAACTGGCTCCCATCATAAGTGGTGTTGACTCGCATGAAATGGGCCACCTTGGTCAGATGGTCGACAATGACCCATATGGAATTATGCCCCTTGCTTGACCTGGGCAATCCAGTGATGAATTCCATGTCGACTTTGTCCCACTTCCATTCAGGCACTTGGAGAGGTTGTAGCAGTCTGGCAGGTCATTGATGTTCAGCCTTGACTCGCTGGCACACGACGCACTTGGCAACGTAAGACGCTTTTTCCCTCTCCATGCCATGCCACCAGAATTTTCTCGGAGGTCTTGCTACATCTTGGTACCACCGGGGTGAATAGAGTAGGGTGTGTCATGTGTTTCATGTAGGATGAAGTCCTTGAGTTCTGCCTTGTTGGGTACGCATAAATGTTTCCCAAACCACACTACTCCTTGCTCATCCCCCGAGAATCCTGGGGCCTTGCTTTCTTGGATCTTCTTCTTGATGCCTTCAATGCTCTTGTGCCCCTTCTCGGCCTCCTTGATATCGTCAGCCAGCGTTGGTTTGACTTCGAGGTTAGCCAGGAAGCTTGTTCAACAAGCTCCAACCCAAAGCTTCCCATTTCTTCATATAAGGTGGGTAGCCTTTCCTTAAGCATCACATTCAAGGTGTTGGCCTTCCTGCTTAAGGCATCAGCCACCACAATGGCCTTACCGGGGTGGTATTGAATGCTGAGATCATAGTCTTTGATTAACTCCAACCATCTTCGTTGCCTCATATTCAACTCCCTTTGTGCAAAGATATACTTCAGACTTTTGTGGTGAGTCTATATTTCACATCGCTTCCCTAGAAGGTAATGTCGCCATGTCTTTAGGGAATGCACTACTGCTGCCAACTCGAGATCATGGGTGGCATAGTTCTCCTCATGTGGGCGCAGTTGCCTTTACAGATACGCCACGACCCTGCCGTCTTACACCACTCCACCGATCCCGGTTCTGGAGGCATCATAGTATATCACAAACTCCTTGCTGATATCTGGAGTAGCCAATAGCGGGGTGGTAGTCAATCTCTTCTTCAACTCCTCGAAGCTTGCTTCACACTCTGGCGTCCATTCAAACTTCTTGCCTTTCTTCAAGAGTTGAGTCATGGGTCGAGCGATGCGGGAGAATCCTTCTACAAACTTGCGGTAATATCCCGCGAGTCCGAGGAAGCTCCTCACTTCCTTCACATCGATTGGCGACTCCCAGTTGGTTACCGTAGTAATCTTGGAAGGATCGACCGCCAATCCACTTGCCATCATGGTATGACCCAAGAATCCAACTTCGTTCAGCCAGAATTGGCATTTGCTGAATTTGGCATAAAGTTGGTGCTCTCGAAGCTTCTCCAACACTAACCTCAAGTGTTGCTCATGTTCTTCTTCAGACTTGGAGAAAATTAATATGTTATCGATGAATACAACGACAAACTTGTCCACGTATTCCATGAATACCTTGTTCATGAGGTACATGAAGTAAGCTGGGGCATTTGTCAACATGAAAGACATGACAGTGCACTTGTATGGACCGTACCGGGTCACGAACGCAGTCTTGGGTATGTCTTCAGGTCGGATCTTCAGCTGGTCATATCTAGACCGGAGATCGATCTTGGAAAATACCTTGGCTCCATTTAACTGATCAAAGAAGTCTTCAATCTTGGGGAGTGGGTACGTGTTCTTGATCGTGACTTCATTGAGAGAACGGTAATCGATGCAGAATCTGATAGTCCCATCCTTCTTAGACACGAACAGAATAGGTGATCCCCAAGGGGGTGCACTCGGACGAATAAATCCATTCCTGAGTTGCTCATCCAATTGCTTCTTAGCTCTGCTAGCTCTTTGGATCTCATCCTATAAGGCTTCTTATAGATAGGCATCGACCTAGGCATGAGCTCAACGATGAACTCGATGTCTCGGTCGGGAGGCATCCGTGGTAGCTCATCAGGAAAGACGTCTGGGTACTCACGAACTATCGGCACTCGGTCCAGCTCTTCTCCCGGCAGGCTATTAACCTGCAGTACTCGAGTGGATACTTGCTCAGAGACATATTTGACTTTGACCCCTTGGTTGCTTGTCATGGTAATAGCCCTATTGGCATAGTCCAAGATGCTCCGGTGTTTGGCAAACCAATCCATTCCAAGGATTACTTCTAAGCCTTGCGACTTAATAACGATGAGATCTGCTGAGAAGCTTATCCCATTGATAATGATCCCGACTCCTCTACACCCTAGGTTGGTCCTTAACACTGCTCCCGGGGTATGTACTGCCATTTGCCTATTAAGCAGGGTAGGCTTCAAACCACACTTTTCTACAAACTTCTGAGTAACAAAACAATGCGAAGCACCACATTCAAACAATATTGTTGCTGGGGTGGAGTTGACAAGGAACGTACCTAGAATGCAGTCCGGGTCTTCCTGTGCCTCTTCAGCCGAGATATGATTGATACGTCCCGTGCTGTGATACTGATGATTGCGGGGAGCTTGGTTCCTCCCTGGTGCTCCTTGACCTTGATTTGTCGCATTGGGTCACAGTGCGTCGGGCTTCTTGTTGGGACACTGCATGGAATAGTGCCCAGTCTGTCCACATCCAAAACAGGTAACTTGCCCTGGGAGGTTGGTCTTAACTCCACTGTTGTTCGGTGGGTTGAATGATGGCTTGGTGTTGGCTTGCTACTGAGGCTGGTAGATCTGGTGAAATGTTGGAGCCTTGTACTGCTGCTGCTGATAAATCGGGCTTGTTGGAGCTGACTGCCATGGGCGTGGCTTCGGATTACTGGGTCCTCCACTACCCATCAGCTTGCGCTTACAGGTGTCATCCATTGCACGACGCTTATCTTCCAACATAAGAGCCTTATTAACCAGATCGCAGAAGGTCCAGATTTCACAAACAACGAGTTGATACTGGAGTGACTCCAGTAGTCCTTCCATAAAGCGTTCCACTTTTGCGGCCTCAGTGTTGACATCCACTAGTGCATATCTTTACAGGAGGTTGAACTTCTGCAAATACTCCTTGACGGTTCCACCGCCTTGCCTTAAGGCTCGGAATTCCCGCTTCTTAATGGTCATAATTCCGGGAGGAATGTGAGCAGCGCGGAATCCTTCTTTGAACATTGCCCAAGTGATGACTTGTCCTGCTCGCATGATGTGGAACCCATCCCACCAAGCTCTGGCCGTGCCTCCGAGATAGTGAGAAGCATAAAGGACTTTCTCGCAATCATCACCTCACTTGACCAAAGCGGGAGGTCTTCGATAGTACGGATCCATTCATCGGCATCCAATGGTTCAGTCGTCTCTGTGAATATGGGAAGCATAGTCCGCATAAACTCAGATAGAGTAGAGTGACCGTTGCCATTACCGTTCTGCGGCGGGTTGTTCACTAAGACTTAAGCCAGCTGCTAGATAGCAGCATTACTGTCTTGATGCTCCTTTTGGGGAGCTTGAAGGAACTAAGCCATAGTCAAGCTTTGTGGAGGAGGCGGTGGCGGTGGAATATCGCCTTGCTGCTGCTCATGGTGATCTCCAGCTTGAGCGTACCCTCCGGTTCCCTGGTGATGTCCTAAAGAGGCAGAGCTGGGGTTGCCCAGGGTGCTGGTGCAAGTTGAAGTCATCATCCTGACACGGGAGTAGACAGGTCAATATGGCGAATTGGCCGGAATCATAAGGGATGATGCTCTATTAAAGGGAGGTTTGTTGTCGTGCTAGCATGATAGTTTTAAACCCAAGGTTTTTGGAAAAAGCTAATGCGTTAGATTTAAAATAAGTGATGTAGTCACTTACAAGCTGCCTAAGGCAGAAATGAGGCTTGCATCATACATGTTCACACAACACTCATGGTTTAGAGGAACCGATACATGGACTCACTACGCTTGGGGAGACTCCTAATTGCCTAAGCTGTAATCCTAAGCGGCGGACTGCTCGGTCTCGTAGGCGGGTTCTGCACGGTCTTTGTCTTCATCTTCATCGGTGTTTTCTTCCTTCGGAGGTGTAGGAGAAGGAAGTGGTCCATCATGGCGTCTCTTAGTTAGCGAAGCAGTGAGGACCTCAGTGTACTCTTCCGCGGTCCGGCGGCGACTCTGAATAGGAGTGGCCTGAAGCGGTGGTACTCCTCCTCGGAAGGCAATGGCTGATCGCCGTCCGGGTGCTCCGTCCTTCTTAACCTTGCGGGTCTTCATTTTCTCCACGCAAAGTAGGTCCTTTACTTGGTGTAGTTCTTGGCGAATCTTTGTCGACTCCTTGATCAAAAGGTGTGTCAAAGTGTCGGAGGAGAGGCTGAAGTAGGTCTGAAACCTTAGTGGCGTCCCTTCCTCTGAAGATGGGTTGAGTGTCCAACTCCCGTCAATTCCGTCCTTAATAAAAGGTAGGTGACGAGTAGCTGGCTCGTTAGCCATCTCGGGAAGGATTTCCTGGAGACGCACGAGCGCCTCTCGTGCGACTGTCTCCACTGCCAACATCAGATCCTTCATCTGTGGTCCTTGAAAGAACCAACTACTTGGGGAGTCATTAGCCTTCACTATCACGTCCACGTGATATTCCTTGGTGTCACCGTTGACCCAGTGCTCGTGGTAGAGGAAGTTGGGCGTGCGGCATACTTGACACTTCTCTAGGCTATCTCCCAAAAGTAGGGGAAAGCCCGTCTCCAGAAGCATCTCAGGTACGGCGGGCATCTACAAAGATGTAGGAGATAGGGTTAGAAAGTTTTGGTGGGTGCAGAAAATCTGAGTGGTAAAGGCTAGGTGCACTAATCATCTCGGCTATCGTCCTTGCTACCTAAGGCTTCCTATAGTCAGGATGGCTCCGATACCAGCTCTGTGGGGACCCCGACTTACGGGTTGAGGTCGCCGAATGAACATGCTCAGTGATCCCAGAGATCAATGCTCACCGAACACACAGATACTGAATATTAAGAGTCTTACATCCAGGTACCATATTATTACATCACGTGACCGAATGGTCAAGTTCACAAGGTAGGGCCTATAAGGAAAAATCACACGGATACAACTAGTGGAGGAAATCTTAGGGCTAAGCCAGTGTCCATGCCATCAGCCTACACCAACAGGCATTCTCACAGGGAAGCGTCCTAGTTCGCACGGCCGTCTCCGGAGACGTAGTCTTCTCCAAACTCCGGTCCTTCCATGTCTGGTCAATAATATAACCAGTGGCAAGCCAATGAGTACTTTTGAATGTACTCGCAAACAGCCCATGATATGAACAATGCATTTGAAAGGAGAACAAGTAATATGCATATTCGGTGGGTAACATCTTGGTTGTAAATAAACATGATCATGGATGTCAAACATAAGCTAAATGCTGATTTGAAGAACAAGTTACAGATATCAACATATCTGTCAAGGGCTGAACACTCCGGGTTCACCCTATATGCCAAGTCACCAAACTTGGTCATATCAACTGTTTTAAATTAACACCATTTACCACATACTCACACACTCTTGGTTTATGCGGAAACGACTGGACGTAGTTTAAGCAGCACCACCCAACTGTCCTTGACCGTGGACACGGCTATTCTAATAGTTTTACACTCTACAGAGGTAGTACGCTGGACCGACGAGATCCGGGAAACTTCTGTGTCATCCACGACTAGCAGTATATAACATACTCGAGGTAAGTACCCGATCAATGCCTTTCCCCTGACGATACTAGACAAAGAGGTCCACTCGATTGGTACCCAGCCCACATGTTGTACGTCTTACGAGCATCGACTCTGGACAGTATCAACCATGCGGGGACCAACGATGTGCGTGGAACACGTAAAATGGCATAGTCGCCCTACCTGGCACGACCACATCACGAGAGTGACCACACATCACTCTCGCCACTAGTAATGTGGCTCTTTGCTAGCACCGACTAGAGTAATCAACAAAGCCCCGTACCATAAAGGGGAACGTGGTTGTACATGTAATGTTGGGACGGTCGACACATCATAAATCTAATCCCATTTGTCAAAACCACTGACACCAAAATAACTGGTGCACCACTTCACCAAAAGTGGCCACCTAACACATCATCACCCTCGGGCATTAGTGGCACCCGACGGGGTTTTCTTAAACCTATGATTTATACCAACGTCATGCTCATGCTACTAATATTCTAGCTTTACTTGTCAACATGATATTAGTGTGATCGTCATAGGTGGTAGGATCAAGCTCAAGATGCAAGTGCTCCGGACGAGCCATCGGTAACATCACTTCAGTGATTTACCGATACTTATGATCACATGCATCGGAAATATTTGCTACACTAGCATGCAATATAACATATGCTCAGACATGGTCAAAGGGCTGCTTGCCTTGGTCAGCTATGTATCCGGGGTCTTCGAGGTCTTCAAGTCCAACTCCTTCGTCATCCGAGTTTTCTATCGTAGCAATAAATAAAAGCAATAAGTAGCTCACTCACAAACAGATCACAAAGTTACTTTATTAATGTTGTTTAATTCAGATAAATCAATATTTTTATTTTAAAAATATTAGTCTCTGGTTTTAGTGAAAGAATATTTTTAAATTCAATATAACAGAAGCAAAACTATTCCAAATTAACCCTTTTTATTATTATAAAACAGAATAGTTGTTAAAAAAATTCATCCAAGGGTTCTGTTAAATACTACACATTTTTACGAAAATAACAGTGAAGGAATTATAATTTTTCACTGGTTTAATATTTTTATAAAAACCATTTAAAATCAACTTTTAAATAAAAAGAAAAGAGCAACAGTCTCGGCCTGGCTTGGCCTGGGACTGGGCCGGCCCAGTGGCCAACCAACAACCTGCCAAGCGTGCGCCGTTAGGTTTGAACCTGACGCGCGGGCCCGTGCGGTTATTGGCTGCGGGCAGCAAGGGAGAGAGAGATGGGCCACCCACAGGTGGCGCACACCTGTCGGGGTCGTCTCCTACTCTCGCCAGAGAGGAGGAGGAGCACGCCGACGTGGCTATTGACGTCCTCAGGCCCTAACGATGACAAGATTGGGTCCGACTCGTCGTCCCCTACCTATTGGTGGTCGAGTCGACGATGGAGGTTGCCGCGGCGGAGGGGTTACGGGTGAAGGTGGAGGTGGCAGCTACGGGCACGGATTCGCTCAGGGAATAGAGGGGAAAGCTTCCTGGAGTCACGGGGAGTGTTTTGGTGGGCAGAGGGACGCGAGAGCCGACGTGTAGCCGGAGATCGATCGGAGCTCCAAGGCGGAGGGGCATCGGTCGATCTCGAGCACCGGGGCTCTGCTTGCTCAACGGCGTTGCTAGGGAGGTGACTGAGGTCTCGGTGAGGTGGAGTGAGGTCTTCTGGAGCGACGGGAGGGGCTATATATAGGCCCGCGACAGTGAGCCGACTCAGGAGCGCCGGTCATCTACCATGGCATGCATGGGGGTGCAGAGAGAGGCTGGGGTTGAAACCACGGTCTCTGGACGTGGTTTTGGCCCTACACGACTCACTGCGGAAGAGGGGAGAGAGGAGAGACGCGCTATCGTGGCCGCGCTCCTCTAGCGTTTCTGGTGCACGGGGGCACGCGTCGCATCGGCTCTTAACGCGGGAGAGGAGGGCCCCTGATGTCCCACAAGCGTATGGGATCGCAGCAGTTTTTGAGGGTAGAGTATTCAACCCAAATTTATTGATTCGCTCACAAGGGGAAGCTAAAGGATATTCTCAAGTATTAGCAGTTGAGTTGTCAATTCAACCACACCTGAAAGATTAGAGTCTGCAAGCAAAGTATCAGTGGCAACGTAGTATGATAGCAACGACACCAGAAAAAACCTTGGCAATCCCCAGCAACGGCGCTAGAAAAGGCCTTGTTGACGGGATGTTAGCGCCAACAAAGTATTGCAACAAGTAAGAGCGGAGTAGCAAGGAACAGTAGTAGCAGCAGCAGCAGCAAAGTAACAAGTAACAACAGTAGCGACAGCAGCAGCAAAGTAACAGCAGTAGTGACAGCAGCAAAGTGGCCCACTCCCTCTTGTAGCAAGGGACAAGCCTAGGCAAAGTAACATAGCAAGGACCAGTAGTAAAAGACTTGTAGGCAGTGGATCGGTGATGGATGAGTGTGACGGATGTGATTCATCATGTAACAACAATAACACGGAGAGATAAGTAACTATCTCCCGTTCATCAATCTAATGTAGGCATGTATTCCGTATGTAGTCATACGTGCTTAGGGAAAAGAACTTGCATGACATCTATTGTCCATCCCTCCCGTGGCAGCGGGGTCCTAATGGAAACTACGGGATATTAAGGTTCTCCTTTTAATAAAGAACCGGACCAACGCATTAACACACGGTGAATACATGAACTCCTCATATTATGGTCATCTCCGGGAGTGGTTCCGGCTATTGTAACTCCGGGGTTGCCGGGTCATAACACATAGTAGGTGACTACAACTTGCAAGATAGGATCTAAAACACACATATATTGGCGACAACATAATAGGTTCAGATCTGAAATCATGGCACTCGGGCCCTAGTGACAAGCATTAAGCATAGCCAAGTAGTAGCAACATCAATCTAGAACATAGTGGATACTAGGGATCAATCCCCGTCAAGAACTAACTCGATTACATGATAGATCTCATCCAACTCATCACCATCCAGCAAGCCTACGATGAGATTACTCACGAATGATGAAGAGCATCATGGAATTGTCGAAGGAGAAATGTTGATGATGACGATGGCGACAACTTCCCCTCTCCGGAACCCGAAACGGACTCCAGATCTGCCCTCTAGATGAAGGCCGGGATGTGGCGGCGCCTCCGTATCACAAAACGCGATGAAACCTTCTCTATGATTTTTTTCCAGTCGAAACGGAAGATGTAGGACTGAGATTGGGGGCGGTGGTGCCACGTGGGCCCCACAAGCCTGCATGGCGCGGCCTAGGGGGGTGGCCGCGCCATGTGGGCTTCTGGCCAACTGGCACACCCCCTCACGTGGATCTTTGCGCAGGTATTTTTCTTTCATTCCAGAAAAATCTCCAAAAAATTTCAGGACGTTCCGAGAACTTTCATTTCTCCACAAAAACAACACCATGGCAATTCTGCTGAAAACAGCGTCAGTCCGGGTTAGTTCCATCCAAATCATGCAAATTAGAGTCCAAAACAAGGGCAAAAGAGTTCGGAAAAGTAGATATGATGGAGAGGTATCAACTCCCCCAATCTTAAAGCCTTGCTTGTCCTCAAGCAACTCAGTTGACAAACTAAGAGAGACAAAAGAAAAACTTTGACGAACTCTGTTTGATCTTGTTGTTGCAACTATGTCTAGCTCACAACCAAAATTTCAGCAACATCACAATCAAACCACATAAGCAAGTGACATCTAGGTCTCATGGTAAACTCATATCAATGGCATAAGCAACTAGCGAGCAAATAATAATAAGCCTCAAATGTCAACACTTCAATCAAAACAACATGAAGCAGTACGAATAGATGGTATCTCGCTAGCTCTTTCTAAGACCGCAAAATATAAATGCAGAGCACCTTAGAAGACCAAGGGCTGACTAAACATTGTAATTTATGGCAATGAAGATCCAGTCATAGTCATACTCAACACAGTTAAAAGCAAAGCATAAAAATGAATGAGGTGCTCTCTAATTGGTGCTTTTGTAAGAGGAGGATGACTCAACAAGAACATAAATAGACAGGCCCTGCGCAGAGGGAAGCATTGATTTGCAGAGGTGCCAGAGCTCAAGCTTTGAAAACAGAGATAATAATTTTGGGTGGCATGCTCTCATTGTCAACGCAATGACTAAGAGTTCTCAATATCTTCCACGCTACACATGCTATAGGCGGTTCCCAAACATAAAAGTAAAGTTTTGACTCCCCCACCACCAATCAATCACACTCCACAGCTAGTCGAATCCTTGGGTACCATCCAAACCAACATCAACCCTGGGGGACTTTTGTTTGCAATTATCTTTTTGATTTGAGTATGGAACTGGGAATTCCAATTATTGACCCCTTTCTCGTGAATTATAGTGAATAAACACATATCAAGGATAACACGCCTAGCATGGAACATACCAATAGCCCCCTGTCACCACATGAGCGGTTCGGGCATGCAAAACAGATTATTTCTTGAACGTTTAGAGAGTGGCACATGCAAATTTACTTGGAACGGCAGGTAGATACCGCACATAGGTAGGTATGGTGGACTCATATGGCACAACTTTGGGTTTTATGGAAGTGGATGCACAAGCAGTATTCCCGCTTAGTACAAGTGAAGGCTAGCAAAAGACTGGGAAGCGACCAACTAGAGAGCTACAACGGTCATCAAAATGCAATGATATTAACTAACATTGAGTGCAAGCATGAGTAGGACATAAATCACCATGAACATGAACATCATAGAGGCTATGTTGATTTTGTTTCAACTACATGTGTGAACATGCGCCAAGTCAAGCCACTTGAAATCATACTACATCATAGTTATCTCAACATTCACGTTGGCAACCAAGACAAACCATTATATGCTCCTAGCTGAGTAAGCATGGCATAAGCAAGTATGATCTCTAAGTCGTCATTGCAAACATGTTTCTCTCACAACAAAGCTGAATCAGGCATGAAGAGCTAGTCATATTTACACAAACAAAATAGATCGAGTTCATACCAGCTTTTCCAGGCTCAGTCACTTCATCATATATCGTCATTATTTCCTTTCACTTGCACGATTGAACGATGTGAACAATAATAAGCGTGCTCGTGCATTGGACTAAAGATTAAATCTGCAGGAAAACACAAAGGAGAAGACAAAGTAATATGGCTCTTTGAAACCTAAACAGGTATGCATGCAAGAGCCACTAAACATTGTAACAAATATCTTCTACCTTGACCCAAAGAAAAAGAAAACTATCTACACGGGAAAA
This sequence comes from Hordeum vulgare subsp. vulgare, assembly GCF_904849725.1. NCBI lineage: Eukaryota > Viridiplantae > Streptophyta > Magnoliopsida > Poales > Poaceae > Hordeum > Hordeum vulgare. Next base: position 221,892,425 of record NC_058522.1, read on the forward strand.
CTCCCAACAAGCAAAAGAAGAAAAGAAAATATTTTTGTTTTTTCTCAAACTAGACAGACACATGAAAAGAAAACGAGAAAAATAAAATAAACTAGCATGGATGATACAGTGGCAAAGTGTGAACACCGGCTAACAAGGTGAAAGCATAAGCAAGAATGTAAAGTCGGTGAGAACATGTACTCCCCCAAGCTTAGGGTTTTGGCCTAAGTTGGTCTACTCCCAAGGATGGTCTTGGCGAAACCCAAAATCGTAATGGGGGTTATACGGGAGCGCTGCAACCGCTGCCTGAATAGCTTCCTCACAGAGACGAGCAGCCTTTGCCTCCCTCTCATACTCCTCTGCCTCTCCTCTAGTTATGTAATATCTCTGTTTTACCTGAAAGTCAAAGAAGGTAGGAGGAGGAAGGGTAATATGGAAGACACACTGCCGGTTAAATATCAATCGGTATAGGAGGGATTCGTCATCCCTCTCAAGGAACTGGTAGCGTGTCAAATTGACGCGGTCAAGGAAAGTTGTATGGAGCGGGGGATCTCCTTCGCGGATGGGTACTCTAAGAAAATTTGCTATGCTAGTGGCATAGATGCCGCCAAAGAAATCCCCATTAATAGCATTCTTATTCAGCGTCCTTGCTATAATAGTTGCCTATGAAGAGGGCAAAGTAATGCAAGGCAGGAAAATGAATACTCCCATGGTAGCTTGTGTAATGTCTCTAGTTTCTCCAACCGTAATACCAGCGCAAAAATCGCTAACCCAAAATTTAGGAGGATCATTGAGGCTACCCCAAATAGGTATTTTGCAAATTCTACTGAAATCCTCTAAATCCATGGTATACGATTTATCATAAAGATCAAACAGCACCGATGGCTCACGGCCAACTGAAAATTTGAATCTACGAACAAAAGAGGCACTGAGAGCAACATACTATTCACATTTATCGGAGATGAATTCTTCGAGTTCGACGTTGCGAATAAATGCATCAAACTCATCTTTAAAGCCTACCTCAATCATAAATTCATCAGAAGGCCATTCACATGGTTGTACCTGCGCGTCCCTAGGTTGGTAAGGATCAGGCTCCCGAATCACAAGACGGGGACCTCTGTTGCTTGAGGAACCACCATGAAAGTTTCTCCTGAACATCTTCCTTTTCTGAAATTTTCAGTGACCCAAAGGAAAGGTGAACAAGATTCAACTAAACTTGTAGCAACTACTCTAACAATTGCCTAGAGACCATATTACGCATCAAGACTACTTGGGACCAGCTAGAATCAGCATACAAAGCTCAAGAACATGGTCATCAAGGCAGCAAAAATACGCGGAGTATAAGGCATTAGAGCAAAAACTAATTGGACCAATAGAGGAGTCACTTACCAAGGAGTAATTTCCCCAAAACAGTTCGGAGAACGGTGATTTGAGCAAAGAGATCGAAAATCCCAGCAAGAGGAGCAAGAACACGGGTTTGAGCTCCGAAACAATTTTTTCTGGAGGTAGGAGAACTGGATGGTAGCAAGAATGAGTGGAGGGGGTGCCTGTGGGCCACACAATCCTGGGTGGCGCGGCCAGGGGGGTGCCCGTTCCCCTAGGGCTTGTGGCCCACTGGTGTGCCCCCCAAACAGACTCTTTGTCCCAGTATTTTTCAAATATTCCAGCAAAAATCATACTTGATTTTCACAGTGTTCGGAGAACTTTTATTTTTGGGGTATTTTTCTACAGGACGCTAAAACAGAAAATAGGGAAAACTAAACTAAATCTATCATTTTTCTTCTAAGCAACCTAAAGTGAAAGCTTGGAACAGAGGTTTGTGACTCCTTTATTCATCCATCTCATGGCCATCGAAAGAAATCCGTCAATGGGGTTGATCAAATCCCCTCGACAAAACTTTCTCGAATCACAAAAGAAGACGGAGAATTTTCGAATAGTCACTAGGTCACCTCAATGGGGATGTGTATCTCCCCAACCAGCAAATCATACTTCATCTTAACACGAGGAATAGGGCATTCAAAGCTCCCAATAAGAATTGATGAAGTTTTTTCGATAGCATTGATGCAATGTACTCGATATTGTTTCTTCAGAAAGTGCACCATATGCTCATTACCGTTGACATGGAAAGTGACATTGCCTTTGGTGCAATCTATAACAGCCCCTGCAGTGTTTAAAAAGGATCTTCTAAGGATGACCGCCATGGCATCGTCCTCAAGAATATTCAAGATAACAAAGTCTGTTAAGATAGTGGTGTTAGCAACCACAACAGGCACATCCTTGCAAATGCCGATAGGGAAAGCAGTTGATTTGTCGGCCATTTGCAGAGAGATTTCAGTTGGTGTCAACTTATCCAGTTCAAGTCTATAATAAAGAGAGAGAGGCATAACACTAACACCGGCTCCAAGGTCGCACAACGCAGTTCTAACGTAGTTGCCTTTAATGGAGCAAGGTATAGTGGGCACACCGGGATCACCTAGTTTCTTAGGAGTTCCACCCTTGAAGGTGTAATTGGCAAACATGGCGGAGATCTCAAGATCAGGTATCCTCCTCTTATTAGTCACAATATCTTTCATGTACTTAGCATACGGAGACATCTTGAGCATATCTGTCAAACGCATCTGCAAAAATACAGGTGTGATCATTTCAACGAAGCGCTCAAAATCTTCATCATCCTTTTTCTTGGATGGTTTGGGAGGAAAGGGCATAGGTTTCTGCACCCAAGGTTCCCTTACTTTACCGTTCTTCCTAGCAGCGAAGTCATTCTTATCGTATCTCTTAGTCTTAGGTTGTGGGTTATCAAGATCAACAGGTTCAATCGCCACATCCTTATCATTGCTAGGTTTAGCATCTTCATGAACATCACTATGATATTATCATTAGGCTCATGTTCATCACCAGATTGTGTTTCAGCATCAGAGATAGAGGCATCGTTTGGACTCTCAGGTGTAGCAGTAACAGGGTTGCTAGCGTGCAGATTCCTATCATCTTTCTTCTTCTTTCTAGGATGACTAGGTGCATCACTGCTAACTCCTTGAGACTCTTGTTCGACTCTCTTCGGATGACCCTCAGGATACAAAGGTTCCTGGGTCATTCTACCGCCTCTAGTGACGACTCTGGCGGCATTGTCATTCAACTCATTGAGCAAGTCATTTTGAGCTTTAAGTGCTTGTTCTACCTGAGTAGTAACCATAGAGGCATGTTTACTCACAAGCTTAAGATCATTGACATTTCTGTCCACACAAGCACTTAAATGACTAAGCATACGAGCATTCTTTTCCAATCGTCTGCTAACATAATCATTGAAACTTTGTTGTTTGACTACGAAGTTATCAAATTCATCCATGCTTAAGCTAGCAAGTTTATCAAAAGGAATATCACTCTCATCAAATTCATCCATGCTTAAGCATGCAGAGAATTTACTTCTACTACCTGTATCGGGTTATGGAGACAGTGGATCTCTTCGATAGGAGGTAGATTTTTGACATCTTCAGATTTAATGCCTTTCTCTCGCATAGATTTCTTGGCTTCTTGCATATCTTCAGGACTGAGGAATAGAATACCTCTTTTCTTCGGAGTTGGCTTAGGAGGTGGTTCGGGAATAGTCCAAGCATTCTCGTTGCACAAGATGTTATTCAACAGAATCTCAGCTTGTTCTACAGTTCGTTCCCTAAAAACACTACCAGCACAACTATAGAGGTGGTCTTTAGAAGCATCGGTAAGTCCATTATAGAAGATATCAAGTATCTCGTTCTTCTCAAGAGGGTGATCAGCCAAAGCATTCAGTAGCTGGATAAGCCTCCCCCAAGCTTGTGGGAGACTTTCTTCTTCAGCTTGAGCAAAGTTGTATATTTCCTGCAAGGCAACTTGCTTCTTATGGGCAGGGAAATATTTTCAGAGAAGTAGTAGACCATATCCTTGGGGCTACGCACACAACCAGGAGCAAGGGAAGTGAACCAGGTCTTAGCATCATCCTTTAGCGAGAAAGGAAACAGCTTGACCATATGGGATCGCAGCCTGAGGGCTTCCTGATGCAGAGAGGCTCTCGGGGGAGAGGAGAGAGACCGCGGGGAGGCTGGAACTGGCCGAGGGAGTCGCCCCTCATGTCCCACAAGCGTATGGGATCGAGCAGTTTTTGAGGGTAGAGTATTGAACCCAAATTTATTGATTCGCTCACAAGGGGAAGCTAAAGGATATTCTCAAGTATTAGCAGCTGAGTTGTCAATTCAACCACACCTGAAAGATTAGAGTCTGCAAGCAAAGTATCAGTGGCAACGTAGTATGATAGCAACGACACCAGAAAAAGCCTTGGCAATCCCCAGCAACGGCGCTAGAAAAGGCCTTGTTGACGGGATGTTAGCGCCAACAAAGTATTGCAACAAGTAAGAGCGGAGTAGCAAGGAACAGTAGTAGCAGCAGCAGCAAAGTAACAAGTAACAACAGTAGCGACAGCAGCAGCAAAGTAACAAGTAACAACAGTAGCGACAGCAGCAGCAAAGTAACAGCAGTAGTGACAACAGCAAAGTGGCCCAATCCCTCTTGTAGCAAGGGACAAGCCTAGGCAAAGTAATGTAGCGAGGACCAGTAGTAAAATACTCGTACGTAGTCGATCGGGGATGGATGAGTGCGACGGATGTGATTCATCATGTAACAGCTATAACACGGAGAGATAAGTAACTAGCTCCCGTTCATCAATCTAATGTAGGCATGTATTATGTATGTAGTCATGCGTGCTTAGGGAAAAGAACTTGCATGACATCTATTGTCCATCCCTCCCATGGCCGCGGGTTCCTAATGGAAACTACGGGATATTAAGGTTCTCCTTTTAATAAAGAACCGGACCAACGCATTAACACGCGGTGAATACATGAACTACTCGTACTATAGTCATCTCGGGAGTGGTTCCGGCTATTGTCACTCCGGGGTTGCCGGGTCATAACACATAGTAGGTGACTACAACTTGCAAGATAGGATCTAAAACACACATATATTGGCGACAACATAATAGGTTCAGATCTGAAATCATGGCACTCGGGCCCTAGTGACAAGCATTAAGCATAGCCAAGTAGTAGCAACATCAATCTAGAACATGGTGGATACTAGGGATCAATCCCTATCGAGAACTAACTCGATTACATGATAGATCTCATCCAACTCATCACCGTCCAGCAATCCTACGATGAGATTACTCACGAACGATGAAGAGGATCATGGAATTGTCGAAGGAGAATGGTTGATGATGACGATGGCGATGATTTCCCCTCTACGGAGCCCGGAACGGACTCCATATCTGCCCTCCACATGAAGAACAGGATGTGGCGGCGCCTCCGTATCGTAAAACGCGATAAAACCTTCACTTTGATTTTTTTCCAGGCGAAACGGAAGAGATAGGACTAAGATTGGGGGCGGTGGTGCCACGTGGAAACCACAAGCCTGCATGGCACGGCCTAGGGGGGTGGTCGTGCCGTGTGGGCCTGTGGCCCACTCGCACACCCCCTCACTTGGATCTTTGCGCATGTATTTTTGTTTTATTCCAAAAAAAATCTCCGTAAATTTTCAGGACGTTCCGAGAACTTTCATTTCTGCACAAAAACAACACCATGGCAATTCTGCTGAAAACACCGTCACTCCGGGTTAGTTCCATTCAAATCATGCAAATTAGAGTCCAAAACAAGGGCAAAAGAGTTCAGAAAAGTAGATACGACGGAGACGTATCACCCCCACCTCGGTTGCTCTCTGTAGCACGCCCAGAGCGCAGCTTTGGCATGCCACGGCATGCTAGCGCGCTCTGGTGTGCCTTGGACGTGTCTAGTGTGTCCTCGGAACTGGCTTGGAGATGCCTAGACGTTGGAGTCCCATGGGAGCCTCGGCTGGTCAAAGGAAGACAGTGAAACAAGTGCTATCAGCCTTGGGTTGAAGCCCAAATTGAAGGTTTTGGTTTATCTACTTTGAACTAGAGAGGGGCCACTTGACTGGACTTAGGTACTGATGTCAGCCACCTAATCTATGAGTTTGAGAGAAATGGATTGGGTTTAGCTGGGGTTTGGAGGGGTTTTACCCAACTAACAGAAGCTTCTCAAAAGTGGTTTGGGTGGTTGCACCCCACCAGTGGCTATGCAACTTAGCAGGATCGGGTTTGGTGCTAATAAACGGGGCTACACCAAGTTTGACGTCGAGTGGACAAGTTTAGTTTTGTAAACTTGAAAACATCCCTAAATGACCAGATCTGATCCTTCCAAAGGGAGTGTGGGCAAATCAAGTCCCACAAATCCCATTTTTGGCATGGAGTCCTCATTTGAGGTACTAGGCACTCATGGAAAGTTTCCGCTCCATTGGATAAACTTTGCTATGTATAGTTGCTCTAACATCATACTTGACAGAAGGGGTTTTGGAATTATTTGGTCACCTTAACCACCTTGGATCAAGGTGAAACTTTATATGGGCACCAAATATGGCTTAGGGAATCTACTGGAATTTTCTAGGAACTTATGGGGAATATTTCCTTTGGAAATATTTCAAAAGGTCAAAACAGATAGAAAAGGTTTTCAGGGTTTTACTCAAATAATTATAATATAAATAGGGGTTGAAAACCTTATGTATGGAAAATATAAGTCCTTCTGAGTATCTTCAAATTTTCTTCGATGTTTCTAAGGCAGAAAAGTATTTTTAGACATAGCAATATCATTTCTGTTCTTAGTAATGGACATGCAAATAAAATAGGAAAATAATTCATAAAATAAATATTTTATGGTTTTTGTGAACTAAAATGGTGTTAGAACCAAATCACCAACTTTGGGTAAGAGCACTTCTTGCCATCAAGGACTAGTAGTGCAACCCAAAGCAGGGTCTTGCATTAACCAAAAATAAGAAAAAGGGTTTTGAACATAATTAGGTTAGGGAAAATATGGCTTTTGATATCACACAATCAAGCATACAAGCATACAATGACAATCATGGCACTCACAACATTAGTTATGAAAAAGTTTTAATAAACTCGGATTTTTGAATTACATAAGAAGTGATAGTGAAAACATGGTGTGACATAGAAGAAGAAGAAGTAGACTAGAAGAAGAAGAAGAAGAAGAAGAAGAAAAAGAATAATAATAATAGTAATAAGAAGAATAAGAAGACTAGAAGAAAAATAAGAAGA